>NC_053490.1:31381562-32004062 GCF_905171775.1 Rana temporaria
CTAACTTCAGCTTGCACAATCAAGCTTTGACAATAAAACTCAGACCTCGTACACACGACTGAGTTTCTCTGCAAAAACCAGCAAGGAACTTGCTGGGATTTTTTTTTTGCCGAGGAAACCGGTCGCGTGTACACTTTTCGACGAGGAAACTGTCGAGGATCCCGTCGAGCCAAAAAGAGAGCATGTCTTCTTTTTCCTCGACGGGAATGGAGAAACTTGCCTTGTCGAGTTCCTCAACTGCCTAACAAGGAACTCGACGAGGAAAACGATGTGTTTCGCCCGTCGAGTTCCTCGGTCGTGTGTACGAGGCTTTAGGCTTGTCGAGAAACTTGACAAGCTTTCTTTGCGTACACACTGTCAAGACCAAATCTCGTCATTCTCAAACGCGGTGACGTACAACACATAGGACGGCAGGGGAAGTTCGATTCCACTGGCACAACCCTTGGGGCTGCTTTTGCTAATCTCATGTTACTGCGTGTTAAGTAAAAGTTTGGTGAGAGACGATTTGCACTTTTCAGTTTGTTACAGCGTGGCAAATGTGCTATCTCCATTACAAACGCTACTTTTAACGAAGGTGCGCTCCCGTCTCTGTCGAGGAAAACGGTCGTGTGTACGAGGCCTTAGACGCTGATTGGTTTCTATGCAGAGCTGCACCAGATATTGCACTCTCCAGTTTAATAAAGTCCCACACATGTAACTGTGTAAAGGAGAATATTATTTGTCTGTCTTGGCTTTTAAGCTGACTATAGAGAGGTAGATGTCTTTATAGAGGATAATGAGTCAATGAGTTAGCAATGAGTGGCTAAATTTGTGCAAATTTTCAGTTGATTCCAGTGCATTTTCCCAACATTTTGACCTAAAAGAAACGTTGATTTCACTAATGCTGGATGCACACTATAATTTTCTGTAGATTTTTTTCCTTCAGATTTACCTAAACCATATAATATTAGGTCAAACCTTAGGAGTTTTGATTTGTATGCAATCAGGCAGGCCCTTGCATTAGATGTTTTGGTAAATCTGACAACAAAAGTTGTATAGTGTGTATGGGGTCTTATGCCGCATAAACACACGGTCGGAATTTCCGACAACAAATGTTTGATGTGAGCTCGTTGTCGGAAAATCCGACCGTGTGCAGGCTCCATCGGACATTTGCTGTTGGAATTTCCGACAACAAATGTTTGAGAGCTGGTTCTCAATTTTTCCGACAACAAAAGTTTTTGTCGGAAATTCCGACCGTGTGTACACAATTCAACGCACAAAAATTCGACGCATGCTCGGAATCAATTCAACGCATGCTCGGAATCATTAAATTTCATTTTTCTCGGCTCGTCGTAGTGTTGTACGTGACTACGTTCTTGACGGTCGCAATTTCCGACAATATTTGTGTGACCGTGTGTATGCAAGACAAGTTTGAGCGAACATCCGTCGGAAAAAAATCCACGGTTTTGATGTCGGAATGTTCGATCGTGTGCATTAGTCCTCTGTGGATGAGACATTTTACTAGTGACATTTTTCGATAAAGCCAAATAAAGTAAATTGGAGGAGAACTTTTGCTCAATATTCCCTTAATAATTTTTGCAGAAATTTTGATGCTCAATGCTAACTGGGAGATAGAGGAGTGCAATCTCAGGTATTGGGTTCTATGACCTTCCACTTTCTTCTCTGCCTCTCAGGTGACCTGTGAAAGAGGCTAATTTTCATTGGAAGTTTTGTTCTCTTTTTTTCCTAAGAAAAGGAAAAACCAGTGGCTGTTTGGGAAATCTATTAATCTATTACCACCATGTTTTTGTGATCTTGGAAATGCTTTGGCTGGTTAAAACTTACAATATTTGCAGATCGTTGCCGGTAACGCTCAGTTTTGTTGCAGGACTGTGTACGGGCAATTGAATTCCTGAACTCCACGGACCATTTATATTTGTCAAATTCCAAATATGTGTATGAACTTAAATGTATACTGTTGTTGTTCAGTTGATTTTGATAAAAATGGGACGATTTACTAAGGAAATCATTTTCAATCAAGTCTGCAGTCAAGGTACCCAATCGGGTTTAAGAGATTTCCAAAAAGAACATTCCACTGAAATGGATTTAGAACGTAAAGCTGATAGGAACTAAACTGAAAAACACTACTTTGGCAAATGTAATGTTTTTTTTTTTTATGTTGACCTAGAGTTTTTGCAAAGTTTGCACAGTTAAAGAATGTATTCTGAGTATGCGTGCTGACAGATAAGAATAATTCATAGTTTATACTCTGCCAGGTGATTTACTAAAAGGGCAGCGTATATATTTGCTGGCTACAATTGTTTCTTTGAGTTTGGGAAAAATATGGGTTATTTTTTCAATTTCCAGTAATTTTTTATTTTATTTCCTGGGGTCAGCAAAAAAAAAAAAAAGACTCTTCTTTTGTCTTCTATCCCACAGTGTTTAAGCATTGTATGGCAGCACAGGATCAGTTGCAGAGTCTCCGTGTTTCTACAGAAATCCATCTGTGTAAAAATATGTGTCAGATTGCAGCTAACTCCTATAGTTTCAAAGTTTAGTTTACAGTGGCCATCCATGTTCTATTACTAGCTAGTGGTGAGAACTGGCCAAGCGACAATGTAGTCATTTAGGGGCTAACAGTCCGTTAATAAGGAGCACTTTATAGCCTTGTTGCTCATATTCACACAGAGATTTTCACGTCTTGTGATCTTCCGGCGTGCGCCTTTTTCAGAACATTGGCCAGGTTGTGAAATTGTGATTGTGGGAATAGGGATTATGGTGGATTGGAGGACTGTGTACACATGAAGGTCTTTCAGAGATCAGCTTGTTTAATAAATATTCCCTGTAGAATATAGATTGTCTTTTATTAGCTTGTTTGCGTGTTAGCAAAATTACTTTGGGGCCCCATTTAGAGTCAACATTTCCAATTGGTATTCATGGAAATAATTGCTTCTCTGTATTAATTTTCACCATTCTTTCACCAAAATAGAAAGGCACAGGGATTTTGGTGTGAATTTACATAATTTATAAAGACTTTTTAAATCTGATTTACAAAAGAAATTAAGAATTGTGTAAAATGCAAATTGCTGTTTATTTATATATTCTACACAGGATTGGGTATTCACAGTAACAGGAATTTTATTTCTTACACAATTGGATTATTCGCACAATTTTGTTGTGTAAAAGATTCTCAACGTCTATGGTAAATCAGCCTCAATGGTCCTGACTTTTCACTAACATTTTACAACATTCACAATTTATAAAGACTTTATAAGCATGAACTACAAGAGAAGTTGAGATTTATGAGAATTGCGTAAAGTGCAAATTGCTTTTCACTTATATAAACTACACATGATTGGGTATTCAGGGTAACAGGAATTTGTTTCTTACACAATTGGATAATTCGCACAATTTTTTTGTGTGAAAATTCTCAACTTCTTTGATAAATCAGCCTAAATGGTCCTGACTTTTCACAAAAATTCTGCAACTTCCACATATTATAAAGACTTAAGTCTGAACTACAAGAGAAGTTGAGAATTATGAGAATTGCGGAAAGTGCAAATTGCTTTTCACTTATATAAACTACACATGATTAGGAATTCAGGGTAATAGGAATTTGTTTCTTACACAATTTTATAATTCGTACAATTTTTTGTGTGTAGATTCTCAACTTCTTTGGTAAATCAGCCTCAACGATCCTGACTTTTCACAAAAATTCTACAACTTCCACATATTATAAAGACTTTTTAAGTATGAACTACAGGAGAAGTTGAGAATTATGAGAATTGCGTAAAGTGCAAATTGCTTTTCACTTATATAAACTACACATGATTGGGTATTCAGGGTAACAGAAATGTGTTTCTTACACAATTGGACAATTGGCACAATTTTTTGTGTGAAGACTCTCAACTTCTTTGGTAAATCAGCCTCGATGGCTCTGACTTTTCACCACAATTCTACAACTTCCACAATCTATAAAGACTTTGAATTAAAAGAGAAGTTGACAATCACGAGAATTGCGTAAAGTTTAAATTGCTGTTTACTTTTTTAATCTGCACATGATTGAGTATTTATAGTAATCAGAATTTGTTTCTTACATGATTGGATAATTCACCATTTTTTTTGTGTGAAGAATCTCAACTATATCTATTTCATCCTCAATGGCACTGACTTTTTACCAAAAATCTCCTTTCTAGTGGGTAATTTACTAAAGGAATTGAGCATGTGCCCTATGCAAAGTAAATGTTCACTTTGCTTGGAGATATTCCCTTACCTTAGTGAATGCTGTGAAAACTCACTTTGTAAAGAATACACAGTCACAAACAAGGACAATTTCGAAAAACAGGATTTTTGCTTGCACTTGATTGGAATTTAGAAGTCATTACAGATTCACCTCATTCACTAAGCTAAGCAAAAATTCCCTTGCAAAGTGAAACATGCGCTAATCCTGTAGTAGATCCACATGGTGAATACAAGCCTTATTGTAGCTGAAATCAATTATTCTCACTGTTGGGAAGTTCTTGAAGGAACCTTTCCTACATATGTGTTATTGTTTTTTTTGTGCCCTTTTTTCTTTTTTTTAAGACAATTTTTTCTAATCTCTCTACTTTTATCTGTTCTTTTTTCTATTTCATGTCAGAGTTGCAACTTAAAATCCAACAGAAGCGAAGTAGTGGGGGGGAAAAATGTAATTATCTTGCCAGTCTTTCAAAACAAAGTTCTCAAATTCTGAGAATTCAATGTATAAAGCTGGTCACAATTTTGGTAGATCCTAAATAAATGATCCCAGTGGTGAAAGAACTTTCATATTGTTAATACATACATGACCGATTGTATGTGGAACACAGCATATTGTATACTAAAACTGGAGTGTGCAAAATGTGGGACAGTTCTGCATAGAAACCAATCAGCTTCCAGGTTTAATTGCCGATACTTAATTAAAGATGACTGCACCAGATTCTGAGTTCACCAGTTTTGGTAAATCTACCCCTTTCTGTCTATAGTGCGTTCCCTTTTTCTTTGTCATATGTCTATAATATGTATTCAGAAATTGTTATGTTATCCCAAACAATGGGGGCTAAACTATAAACACAGGTTATCAAGCTGGTTGAGTTAATTAACCATCTTTTTATTGAGTTTTATTATTATTATTATACAGGATTTATATAGTGCCAACAATTTACGCAGCGCTTTACAATATAAAAGGGAGACAATACAGTTATAATACCGTATTTCCCGGTGTATAAGGCGACCCCCTAATTTTAAATTTTTTAAAGATTTTTTGCCTGTACTCACCTTATAAGACCCTTCCGAGGCTTCTGACGTTTCATATTTCTTCCTTCTTGCTGGACGCAGAGCCATATTATTCTTCCTTCTTGCTGGAGCTGGAGCCAATCACGGCGAGTGATGTATTCTATTAATGAATACAAAGCCTGCTTGGATTGGCAGAGGCAGTGACATCATCAGCCCACGCCTCTCTGACTCTCAAAGCCAATCCGAGCAGGCTACTGTATGTAGGTTGTTACTCCAATCCGAGCAGACTCTGTATTTATTTGAATACATCGCTCACCGGGATTGGCTAAGCGGTATATACTGTATGTAGCCAAAGCTACATACAGTATTACCGCACATTCAGCAGGCATCTGAGCTGCTGACCCGGCCAGCTTTTTTGGCTGACCGGGTCAGCAGCTCGGATGCCTGCATTTTTGGACAAAAAATTGCCTTTTGGCCATTTTCTTTTAAGTGTAAAAGGTCATTTTATACGCCGGAAAATACGGTACAATAAAATACAAGAGGATTAAGAGGGCCCTGCTCAGAAGAGCTTACAATCTAATAGGGTGGGGCAGGTGGTACAAAAGGTTGTAACTGTGGGGAATGAGCTGATGGAAGTGGTAAAAGATTAGTTGGAGACATGATAGGCTTCCCTGAAGAGATGAGTTTTCAGGGATCGCCTAAAGGTAGCAAGAGTAGGGGATAGCCGGACAGGTTGAGGTAGCGAGTTTCAGAGGATGGGAGAGGCTCTGGAGAAATCCTGGGGATGAGCATGGGAGGAGGTATAGACTACAGATATCAGGTCATTCTTTTCCTCATACCTTGTATAATAAGTACCACAGTTTAAAACATATCCAAAGGTATCTTTTTCTTTTGATAGCATATAATGATTTGAACATGGGTCAGAAACCTGTTCCACATTATTGTCAATTTACAAGTATTAGACAACCAGCATCCTATTGATCGATAAGGCACATAAACCTCATATCAGACTCAATTCCTGTACATTAAGACCTTAGATCAGATCCGTTTCGGAGGTCGGATTCACTGTTCGTGTCAGTGACTGGTCCTAAGAAGGGTTTAGCGGTCTTGTCGGCCACCATTTCTAGATGGATCCGACAGGTCGTGCTTTAGGCCTATGCCCAAAAAGGGCGGGCGCCCCGCTTCCTGGTTACGGCGCCATCGACAAGGGCGATTGGTGCCTCTTGGGCTTTCCGCCATCAAGCGTCTGTGTTACAGGTGTGTAAGGCAGCGACCTGGTCGTCAATCCACAGTTTTACAAGGTGGATGTGAGTGCATCTTCGGATGCCTCCTTTGGCCGCAAGGTTTTGCAGGCGGCTGTTTAAGGTTGAAGTTCCTCCGTTGAGGAACTCTGGTTTGTTTGGGGTGAAGTTTGGTTTGCTGTGTTTTCCCACCCCTCGAATTTTGACACTGCTTGGGGACCTCCCTAAGGTCAATTGCTGCTGTGTCCGTCCATGAACGGAAGAGAAAATAGGATTATTGTACTCACCGTAAAATCCATTTCTCTGAGTTCATGGACTCTTTTGAGGTCAAAGGAGAAATGGTAAAACAAGCGCCCAGAGGCGATTCAGTTCGCATGTGCAGCGCTATATAAGTTTTTCACTCACTCACTCACTCACTCACTGAGTTCATGGACGGACACAGCACCCTTCCCTCTTTTGTCTGCTTATTTACGAACTGGGGCTGCATGAGGCAGAGAGAGGGATGTACCCGGGGGACCCACACCCTGGGAGGTACTATGCTGTGAGAAGTGTTTTTAACACTTAACGTGCTGTTTTCTGCCTAGTCAATCTCCTAAAAGGAAGGATGATACCCTAAGGTCAATTGCTGCTGTGTCCGTCCATGAACTCGGAGAAATGGATTTTACGGTGAGTACAAAAATCCAATTTTTTCACTGGCCACACACCTGTGATGCTTTTCTTCATGGCCACAGCAATGTTATACCCCATGTTGCCTTCAGCAGGCAGTACCATCACCAGACGCAACCCATTTAAGTGACAGGAGGCGCACCAGAACAGCCCTGCAACTGCTTGTAATGCACACGGTTGTGGCGTGGTGGTGCAAAATTTGAGGGGTTAAAACAGGCATCAAGGAGGTGACATATCACATCCTCATTGCCTGTCAAAAGAGACTATCTCTGAACTTAGCCGAAAACACTTTGAGATAAGATACAGTAGTTTACAATAAAGTGTATCTAAAGTCTAAGCATTTCCCAGCTGGGTAGGTTCACTGTATTTGTCTGAGTGATGGGAAATAAAAGAAATTGCACCAAGGTGCAATATGTTCTACCAACGCATTGCAGTGTTTACCTTTGTTCAACTTTATTGAAACTTAGCAAAAATAAAAAAATTTTCTTCTACTTTTTTTTTCAAGCCAAACACTTTAGCGCAGGGGTCGCAAACTGGCGACCCTCTAGCTGTTGCAAAACTACAAGTTCCATGAGGCAGTGACAGTTACAAGCATGACTCCCACAGGCATCAGCTGAAGGGCCGCCAGTTTGAGACCCCTGCTTAAGCGGCCTGGGACACAGACCCCTGCTTAAGCGTTGTTTACATAGGCAGCTCCCTGTTCCGCCTCTCCTGTGCGTCACGGCCTCCGTCGAACATCTAGTTCGTCTGACCCGCAGACACTCTCCCAAGGGGGGTTACAAGAAGCAGGGAGGAGCCAAGACAGCCGCCGAAGAACCCCAGAAGACCAGGATTGGGGCCACTCTGTGCAAAATGAGCTGCACAGTGGAGGTAAGTATGACCTGTTTGTTATTTTTTATTTTTTTAAGTAAAGCTTTACAACCCCATTAAAGCGGAGTTCCACCCAAAACTGGAATTTCCGCTTCAAGCACTCCTCACCCCCCTTACATGCCACATTTGGCATGCAATTTTTTTTGGGGGGGAGGCTTCGGTAGGAGTGGGACTTCCTGTCCCACTTCCTCCTTCTGCCCAGGGACCGCCTAGGCGACTCCACCTCTCGCCTTAGGCGGCCCCTCCCTCTAGGTGATCTCCTGGGACATGTGACAGGTCCCAGGAAATCGCCTGTTCACTCATACAGCGCGACTCGCGCATGCGCAGTGCGTCACGGCCGGGTGCCCACAGTCTGAATGGAGGCGCGGCAGAGGAGGGGGGAGAGGAGCGACGCTCCGGGCGACCGCATCGCTGGACCGTGAAGCAGGTAAGTGTCTGTTTATTAACTTTTAATAAACATAAAAAGGCTGGAACTCCGCTTTAAGGCCCCTTTTACACTGGGGCGTTTTTCGGGCGTTATTCAAGCGTTTTTCGAGTGGTATTCGAGCATTTTTCGGGCGTTATTCAAGCGTTTTCCAGGCAAAGCCTCATCTGCAATCCCAATGTGAAAGCCTGAAGCCTCGTACACACGACCGAGGAACTTGACGGGCGAAACAGTTTTCCTCGTCGAGTTCCTTGTCAGGCCCCGTACACACGACCAGTTTCCTCGGCAGAATTCAGCTTCCGACCGAGTTTCTGGCTGAATTCTGCCGAGAAACCCGGCCGTGTGTACACTTTCGGCCGAGGAAGCCGACGAGGAGCTCGGCGAGGAAATAGAGAACATGTTCTCTATTTCCTCGTTGTTCTATGGGAGCTCTCGCCCCGCCAAGCTCCTCGGCGGCTTCAGTGCTGAACTGGCCGAGGAACTCGATGTGTTTGGCACGTCGAGTTCCTTGGCCATGTGTACGAGGCCTCAGGCTGTTGATGAACTTGACAAGGCAAGTTTCTCCATTCCCGTCGAGGAAATAGAGAACTTGCTCTCTTTTTGGCTCGTCGAGTTTCTCGACAGTTTCCTCGACGAAAATGTGTACACGACCGGTTTCCTCGGCATAAAAATATCTCCCAGCAAGTTTCTTGCTGGTTTTTGCCGAGAAACTCGGTCGTGTGTACAGGGCCTGAGTGCTTTCAGAGCCCTTTCACACAGCCATCGCCCGAAAAACGCTGGTAAAGCACCGCTAAGACCCTAACATTTTAGGGCGTTTTTGCAGTGCCTCAGTGTTAAAAAGGGCAAGGCATTTTTACAGCGCTTTCAATTCATTTCAATAAAAAGGGGCGTTTTTGGAGCGTTTTTTTCAGCGCCCAAAAGCTGCTCCAAAGATGCTGCTTGCGGGACTTTTCTCAGCGCCCCACCAGTGCAACGCCATAGTGTGAAAGGGTAAGGCGTTTTTACGGCGCTTTCAATTCATTTCAATGAAAAGGGGCGTTTTTGGAGCGTTTTTTTCAGCGCCCAAAAGCTGCTCCAAAGATGCTGCTTGCAGGACTCAGTGTGAAAGGGTCCATTGAGATGCATGGAGAGCGTTTTATGAGCATTTTAATAGCGATATTTTTAACGCTAAAACGCTGTAAAAATGCTTCAGTGTGAATGGGGTCAAAGGCCTCGTACACACGACCGAGGAACTCGACGGGCGAAACACATCGTTTTCCTCGTCGAGTTCCTTGTGAAGCCTTCGAGAAACTCGACAAGCCAATTTTCTCCATTCCCGTCAGGGAAATAGAGAACATGCTCTCTTTTTGGCTCGTCGAGTTTCTCGACAGTTTCCTCGACGAAAATGTACACACGACCGGTTTCCTCGGCAAAAAAATATCTCTCAGCAAGTTTCTTGCTGGTTTTTGCCGAGAAACTCGGTCGTGTGTACGAGGCCTGACTCTCAAAGCCAATCCGAGCAGGCTACTGTATGTAGGTTGTTACTCCAATCCGAGCAGACTGTATTTATTTGAATACATTGCTCACCGGGATTGGCTAAGCGGTATATACTGTATGTAGCCGAAGCTTGCTGGTTTTTGCCGAGAAACTCGGTCGTGTGTACGAGGCTTCAGAATCACCCTCTGACCTTACTCCAATTCTCCAACATTGAGGAACCCAACTTTCCAGGGACAACCTAGTAATACAATACAAGGACCTTTGACAATTGACTTCCATCAAAGCAAGTTTCTTTCTTGGGAATAGTGGGGTCATTGTGAATGCAAATGAAAAAAAAGAGTGAGGGTCTCGCCCTCCCAGGATTATACCGAGCGCCGTAGGATCTATTTTTATCACTACAAACATGTCCTTCTCCCTCCAGTGTGTTGCACGCCTGGGAGGAGGGTCTGACGGGGAGTGGATCAGCTCCCTGTAATTTTGCCCTAATTAAAAATAAATGTCACTATAATTAAAGTCTATGCAAGGCATCCACCCTCACCACAACTGTGTTAACAGCCCAGGAGCTTAGGGGGGCCTTGGAAAAGCATTTGCCGCAGAGGACCTGGAGTGGTGATAAATAGACCAAAATAGTCCAACGTGCAATTAGCAGATGCAGTTAGGGACTTGCCCTATCGCTCTCCACTGATAAAGTCAAGTAAAGAACTTTTCCAGATTAAATCTTTTCAACCAGCCACTCAAGGTGATGCTTCTAATAGCTTCTCTCGCCGGCATAAAAATACCAGATGTAATCCCTGAAACAAAAACAGTGAAAGCTCAGAACACGGCCGGTCAGGTAGAAGAGCCTCGGAGGACTTGTACAGACACACGTAGCTCCCAAACTTTGCTTAGTTGTTAACAAACATGTTTCATCTGTAGGGCTTTTTCTTTGGGGATTAATTAAAGCTTTCTCTTTTTTCAGGGATTATCCCAGCCAAGTGCCATTTGGGAAAACCTCCTAGGGCGCATCCCCACTGAGAAAAGTTTTTGTATTGATTGGCGTCGGTTGCAAGATTGGTTGATGGCTTTAGGGCCGGTCCTACATCATGGGGGGGATTTAGTAAGATTGGAGAACGAAAAATCTGGTGCAGCTCTGCATAGAAACCAATCAGCTTCCAGGTTCCATTGTCAAAGCTTGATTGAAGAAGCTGAAGATAGAAGCTGATTGGCTACCATGCACAGCTGTGCCAGATTTTGTACTCCCCAGTTTTAACCACTTCATTACTGGGCACTTAAACCCCCTTCGTGCCCAGGCCAATTTTCAGCTTTCAGCGCTGACGCATTTTGAATGACAATTGCGCGGTCATACGACACTGTACCCAAATTATATTTTTATCATTTTTTTTCCCACAAAGAGAGCTTTCTTTTGGTGGTATTTGATCATCCCTTCAGTTTTTATTTTTTTGCGCAATAAACAAAAAAAGACAGAAAATTTGAAAAAAAAACACAATATTTTTTACTTTTTGTTATAATAATATCCCAATTTATTTTTTTTTTAATAATTTTTTCCTTGGTTTAGGCCGATACGTATTCTTCTACATATTTTTGTTAAAAAAAATCGCAATAAGCGTATTTGATCGGTTTGCGCAAAAGTTATAGCACCTACAAAATAGGGGATAGATTTATGATTTTTTATTTTTTTATTAGTAATGGCGGCGATCTGCGTTTTTTTTTTTTTGGTCAGGCCTGCGATATTGCGACGGACATATCGGACACTTTTGACACAAATTTGGGACCATTTACATTTATACAGCGATCAGTGCTATAAAAATGCACTAATTACTGTATAAATGTGACTGGCAGGAAAGGGGTTAACACTAGGGGGTGAGGAAGGGGTTAATGTATTCCCTGAGTGTGTTCTAACTGTGTGGGGGGAGGGGACTGACTGGGGGAGGTGACCGATGCTGTGTCCCTATGTACAAGGGACACAGATCGGTCTCCTCTCTCCCTGACAGGACGTGGAGCTCCTTTACACACAGAGCTCCACGTCCCTGCTGTCACCGCCGATCGCGTGTACCCGGCGGACATCGCGGCTGCCGGGTACACGCATCGGCTTCCCAGCGATGCACAATGTTTACCCGCTGCGTGCCCCCCAGCGGCGCGCGCGGGTAATGCACAGAAAAAGACATCCAAAGACATCCACGCGGCACTTGAGAGCCGCGCTGTGGGCGTCTTTTGTCTATAGCGCGGATCTCAAGTGGTTAATAAACGAAAGGTTCAAATTTCGAAAGAATCGAACCGTAGATCGAAAATCGTATCAAAGAATTTTCGTACGAATTTCGCACCGTTAAGCCCCGTACACACGATCCGAAAATCGTACGAAAAATGCCGCTTTCGAAACGATCGTACGATAATCGAATCGTTAGTACAGAGCTTCCGAGAGCCGATCAGGACAGTTCATCCGATTTTATTCTATCGGACATGCACGGAAAAAAAAATTTGTACGATGCCAGATCGTACGATTTTCGTTTAATCAGTACAGCTGTCGTTCGAAAATGCAATACAAATGCGTTACCACACATGACATCACTTCCGATTTTTTATTCTGCCGTACGAGAATTTTCGTGACTTTAGTAAACTCATCAGATTCGACGTGAGATTAGCATACAAAAAAAAACTAACGATCATTCGTCCGATAATCGGATCGTGTGTACCGGGCATTAGTGGGCTGCAGCAACAGCCGATTTTCGTGCGGCAAACAAATTTGAGAAATCCGACATGTTGGACATTTTTGGAAATTCTATTGTATTTTTGGCCGAATACTGTACTGATTAAACAAAAATCATACGATTTGGTATCGTACAAGAATTATTTTTTTGTGTTTGTCCCTTCGGATATTTTCGGATGAACGGTCGTGATCGGCTCTTGAAAGCTGTGTACTAATGATGAGATTATCGCACGATCGCTTCGAACGTGGTATTTTTTCGTCCGATTTTCTGATCGCGTGTACTAGGCTTTACTGTGCATTACCGCAACACATGGGGGTTTGATTTACTAAAGGCAAACACACTGTGCACTTTGCAAGAGCAGTTGCTCCAGAGCTTGGTAAATGAGGGGAAGCTCCGCCGATTTCCATCATCCAATCATGTGCAAGCATATATCCGTTGCATATGATTTGGTATTCTTTGCATAGTGAAGCTTTACCTCATTTACTAAGCTCTGGAGCAACTGCACTTGCAAAGTGCATAGGGCCAGATTCACAGAAGAGATACGACGGCGTATCTCCTGATACGCCGTCGTATCTCTGTGATCTGCCCGTCCTAACTATGCGGCTGATTCATAGAATCAGGTTACGCATAGATAGCCCTAAGATCCGACAGGTGTAATTGACTTACACCGTCGGATCTTAGGCTGCAATTCTAGGCCGGCCGCTAGGTGGCGAGGCCATTGCGGTCGGCGTAGAATATGCAAATGACTAGTTACGGCGTTTCACGAACGTCCGCGATGCCCGTCGATCTAAATTTACGTAGTTTCCGTAGCGATACGCGTCGTAAAGTTAGGGCTGCCTCCTAGGTGGTCTAAGCAATGTTAAGTATGGCCGTCGTTCCCGCGTCGAAATTTAAAAAATCACGTCGTTTGCGTAAGTCGTCCGTGAATGGCACCGGACGCCATTTACATTAACGTCAAACCAATGACGTCCGTGCGACGGCATTTAGCGCAATGCACATCGGGTAATTTTCCCGACGGAGCATGCCCAGTACGTTCGGCACGGGAACGCACCTAATTTAAATGGTGCCCGCCCCATTTGAATTAGGCGGGCTTGCGCCGAGCGGATTTACGTTACACCGCCGCAAGTTTACAGGTAAGAGCTTTGTGAATCAGGCACTTACGCTGTAAACCTGCGGCGGTGTAACGTAAATCAGATACGTTACGCTGCCGCGGAGCAACGTAAATGTACCTGAATCTGGCCCTATGTCTGTTTCAGTGCCATCTTAATGGCATCATGGGCCCCTGGGCAAAGTAATGCTCTGGGGCCCCTACAATGGAGACAGTGCAGGTAAACAGAATCAAGTAGGTAGGAGGCTGACCCCTTTACACCCCAGATACCCCCCCCCAGCACTCTAACCCTTCTATAACCCAGATATTCTTTTAGTACTCTGACCCCTCTACACCCCAGATATCCCCCATCCCTGGCTCTCCGGCCCTGCCCTTCCCTGGCAGCTGTGAAATAATAGGCATTATTCTGTACAGTGCACCGCTGCCAGCCTGCCTCCCCTGTGTATCCATCACTCTCAGTGCCATCATGGGGCCCCCAGTTTCGGGGCAGCGTGGGCTCAAGGACCAACTACTTTGGGGAAAGTGCAGGGGCCCCCCATGCAGCTGGGGCCCCTGGGCAGTGTCCAGGTGTGCCCTCTCATTAAGACAGCCCTGGTCCGTTTTGCCTTTAGTAAATCAACCTCATGGTGCAATTGAGTGCTGTTGGGGACTTTAACCAGACTGAGAAACTTCCAGCGGAGCTCCGGGAATCGGGAAACTCCGGCTCCTATTCTGTTGCCATTCATTTTCATAATGAGGTCATAAGCAGAATTTTTCTCATCATCTCCCAAAAAGGTATTTATTTCAGGAGTAAGTAGCCAATGATAATTACAACCTTTTAAGGGGTTTCTCTAGTTGTGATGAATGGACACAACTTCTAAAATAATCCTGTTGGCTTCTGTATTGGAGAGACTGGCTCTTGAATTCAGTAATAATTGGTCCATTGCTGGTTTATTTAGCCAAAATAATAATGTGATGCCTTATTTATTTAAAAAAAAAAATTATCAGCACCTTGTTTGGATAACGCACATCACTGCAACTTGTCACAACATACATATTCATCATTGCAGTGCCGTGTGCTAGGGGTCCGGTCCGTATTTTATTGAAGCCGATCTTCACCTTCTTTTTCCATATTCTATATTATTCTTTCCACCCTCCTTTTTTATACAATTGTATATACATATATATATATATAATCTTTTTTTTTTTTAAGTACCTTTTATTATGTAACTGACCTAAACTTGCCTTGGCAAGAATGGCATAGCCCACAGTCCCCCCTGGCATACTTGCATCTCGCATCCCAGGAGCCTTCTGGGCAATCTACAGCACACTGGGGTGGGGACCCTCTGATTCTCAGACTATGGACTGTCTTATGGATACTGAGAGAATCTTAGATGCCCCAACAATTATATCTCTCTGCCACAACTGTTAACTCTGTCCCTGCCCTCCTGGTCATTTTGGGCATTCCCACCCAGTTTTGGGTTCTAGCTCTTCTTGTTAGATTGCCCATGATATAAAATAAATATAAAATCTGTGTTGTGATTAATACTAGTAGATGCTCATTTAAGGGCAACTTGTGTTTTAGGCTTACTGGCCCTTTAAGTAGGAGCTGAAGACCTGTGGGCCATCAAAGGACTTCACACCCCTCTGTGTATGAGCGGAGATGTGTGTGGGGGGGTGACACAGACAATTCATGGTGTAAATGGGCTACACTGTGACTTGATGGGGCCTCTCCGGCACTCCCTTTATGTCTTCTCTACAGGCACAGTAGGAGATGAAAGATCAGCGGAAAGCCATGTTGGAGGATATGAACACCCACATTTCATACAAGGGCAGAGCACATAGCCTGGGGGCCCTATACACTGCCCCCCGTCTACACCAAATATCCTCCTGAGTCAGCACAAAACATTCATTCTGATCCATGTATCTACAGGATACATTATCTATCTATCTATCTATCTATCTATCTATCTATCTATCTATCTATCTATCTAAAATTACTAATCTCATCTATCTCTGTATCCATCTATCTTTCCTTCTATCCATCCATCCATCTCCATCCATCTAATTATCTACTGTATCTATCTACCTATCTATGTTTTACCCATATCAATAATAACTAATCTCAAACCACTCGCTCTTTCCTTCCTCTTTCCTTCCATCCATGCATCCACATCTATTCATATTTATCTATCTATCTATATATCTATCTAAGTGTATTCTTATCTACAGTCTATAATTTCTAATCTCATCTCACCCTCTCTCCATCCATCTATCTATCCATCTATCCATCCATCCATCCATCCATCCTTCCATCCATCTCTATCTATCTATCTATCTATCTATCTATCTATCTATCTATCTATCTATCTATCTATCTAACTATCTATCTATCTAAGTTGTACTCATATCTACAGTATCTGTCTATAATTACTAATTTCATCTCTCTCTCTCTCTCTCTCTCTCTCTCTCTCTCTCTCTCTCTCTCTCTTCTCTCTCTCTCTCTCTCTCTCTCTCTCTCTCTCTCTCTCTCTCTATCCATCTATCCATCCATCTTTATTTATCTCCATTCATCCATTCATCCGTCTATCTATTTATTTATCTAGTCTTAATAGATCTTATCTATCTTTATGAGTGAGTGAGAAACTTGTATAGTGCAACAAATGCGAACTGAATCGCCTCAGGGTGATCTCCATCCATCCATCTATCTCAGTTGATCCATCCATCTTTCCCAACGAATCCATTTGTCTGTTTGTCTATCTATCTATCTTTTAACCATATTCATAATTATCTCATCTCAGGCCCCGTACACACGACCAGTTTCCTCGGCAGAATTCAGCTTCCGACCGAGTTTCTCGCTGAATTCTGCCGAGAAACCCGGCCGTGTGTACACTTTCGGCCGAGGAAGCCGACGAGGAGCTCGGCGAGGAAATAGAGAACATGTTCTCTATTTCCTCATTGTTCTATGGGAGCTCTCGTCCCGCCGAGCTCCTCGGCGGCTTCAGTGCTGAACTGGCCGAGGAACTCGATGTGTTTGGCACGTCGAGTTCCTCGGCCGTGTGTACGAGGCCTCACTCTCTCTTTCCATCCACCCATCTATCTTTAAATCCATCCATCCACATCAATCTATCTATCTATGTTTATTCATATCTACAGTCTATAATTGCTAATCTCATCTCACCCTCTTTCCATCCATCTATATCTATCTATTTATATCTACAGTATCTGTCTGTAATTACTAATCTCATCTCTCTCTCTCTTTTTCTCTATCTCTCCATCCATCTATCAGTCTATCTATCTATCTATCTATCTATCTATCTATCTATCTATCTATCTATCTATCTATCTATCTATCTATCTATCTATCCATCTTTATCTATATCCATTGATCCATTCATCCGTCTATCTATCTATCTATCTATCTATCTATCTATCTATCTATCTATCTATCTATCTATCTATCTATTCTTAATTGATCATATCAATCTTTATAACATTCTCCATGCATCCATCTATCTATCTATCTCAACTGATCCATTCATCCATCTATCTATTAATCTTTCTCCATTAATTCATTTGTCTGTCTATCTATCTATCTATCTATCTATCTATCTATCTATCTATCTATCTATCTATCTATCTATCTATCTATCATCCACCTATTCCTGATCGATCATATCTATCTTTATAATATTCTAATCTCATTTTATCTCTCTGTATAATACATAGGTTATTTACATCCTGCACAGTTCACTGAGAATAATGTACTTACAGAACTCAACCTTGTTGTATCTTTCCACTGTCATATTGTAACAAATGGTCAAGAAGAAAAAGGGAAGAGGTGATAGAGAGGAGTAAAGCTGGGAATAGACATAGATTTTTTTGTTCAGTCTGTGGGCTAAAAATAAATTAAAAGATTCCTCCACCAAAGTTCAGATGGACAAATCACCCAGCTGGGCTATTGCATTCTGTCAGAATATCTGAACAGAGGCTGCATCTGATTGGATGCAGGCACTGCTTGGCCAACAACGTTCAGTCCAGATTATTTAAAGGGATTGCAAAGGTTAATAAAGAAAAAATAAATAAATAAATAACAAACATGTACTTACCTACTCTGTGGAATTGCACAGAGTAGGCGGGAACCTCCTCTTTTCGGATGCCTCGCCGGCACTCCTGGCCCCTTTTCCAGTGAGGCCCCGTACACACGACCGAGTTTCTCGGCAGAATTCAGCCAGAAACTCGATCGGAGCTGGATTCTGCCGAGAAACTCGGTCGTGTGTACACTTTTCAGCGAGGAAGCCGACGAGGAACTCGTCGGGTCGAATAGAGAACATGTTCTCTATTTCCTTGTTGTTCAATGAGGAAAGTTGGCCCGCCGAGATCCTCGGCGGCTTCAACACAGAACTCGACGAGGAACTCGATGTGTTTGGCACGTCGAGTTCCTCGGACGTGTGTACAGGGCCTCACAGTTTTTTTCCTGACGAGATTCTTGCCCGTGTGTACGAGGCCTAAGGCCCCGTACACACGACCGAGTTTCTCGGCAGAATTCAGGCAGAAACTCGATGGGAGACGTATTCTGCCGAGAAAACCGGTCGTGTGTACACTTTTCGCCGAGGAAACCGACGAGGATCTCGTCGGGCCAAAAAGGGAACATGTTCTCTATTTCCTCGTTAGTCAATGGGAAAAGTTGGCTCGCCGAGATCCTCGGCGGCTTCACAAGGAACTCAACGAGCAAAACGATGTGTTTCGCCCGTCGAGTTCCTTGGTCGTGTGTACAAGGCTTCAGAGGGTAACTCTGATGGGCTCTGATAGGGGCTCTGGTGTAAGGGAGGATTCTAAATTAAGGGCAGACTTGGATAGGGACTATGGTGTAAGGGGGACTCTGAATGGGATCCTGAGATAAAGGGAGACTCTGCTAGGTTCAAGTTTATTTGGAGTTTCTTTACTTTGTTTTACTGAAGTTTTTTTCTTTCTTTTAAATTACCGGTATACTGTATAATGCTGATTAGAAAATATGTATTTTTTTGACCCACAATTATTTGTAAAATATTAAAATTAAATGCAAACCTTTTTTTGGGGGGTTTAAGCTTTAGACAGGTATCTGCACCCCCCCTCCCCCTGAAAGGTGTCAAATGTGACACCGGAGGGTTCCGATCAGCGGGAGTTCCACTTTTGGGTGGAGCTCCGCTTTAAGTGTGGCCCTTGTACTGAAAAATACCCCTGGCGCATATGAACAATGTTGACTATTTTGCTCAAAACTGTTTTCAGAACTTTTTATCAGTTTTTGGACTACTCATAATACAATTCAGGCCTCGTACACACGACCATTTTCCTCGATAGAATCCATCAAGAAACTTGGTGGGAGAGCTTTTTTGCTTTTGTGTACGTTTTTCATCGAGGAAACTGTCGAGGAACTCGACGAGGAAAAAAGAGAACGGGAGTCTCGATTTCCTTGTCGTGTTCCTCGTCGGGCTGGTTTTCGACGAGAAACACGTTCGTGTGTATGCTAAGAAACACGCGCATGCTCAGAATAAAGTATGAGACGGGAGCGCACCTTCGGTAAAAGTAGCGTTTGTAATGGAGATAGCACATTCGTCACGCTGTAACAGTCTGAAAAGTGCAAATCGTCTCTTACCAAACTTTTACTTAACACGCGGTAACATGAGATTAGCAAAAGCAGCCCCAAGGGTGGCGCCAGTGGAATCGAACTTCCCCTGCCATTGTATGTGTTGTACGTCACCGCGTTTGAGAACGAGGAGATTTGGTCTTGACAGTGTGTACGCAAAGAAAGCTTGTCTAGTTTCTCCACAAGCCTGACAAGGAACTCGTTGAGGAAAACGATGTGTCTTTTCCGACGAGTTCCTCGGTCGTGTGTACGAGGCCTGATACTTTTAAAAAAAGTTTGTGTGTACATTTTGAGCAGGTGGCACATGGACCCTGCTGTAATGTTATATTCTAGTTACTGGTGCTATTCATTTATCCAAAAAGAAATGATTTTTTGCTTTATAGCCCCATAGCGGCAGAGGATACAGTGGCTCTCAGAAGGACGTGCTGCGTGTCATGGAGTGTCATGGAGTCACATCATTGTGTTCTTCTTTCTGCTACCTGTCACTTGTATTCATCAGTGTCAGCACACACAGGATATAAACAAACAGTCTTCTATTATTATGCAGATATGGAGTAACTAAGGCTAAGAGGGGGATGGGAGATCACAGTCCTTTGTGCAGGATGTCACATTGTCACCTCACTGGTGAAACCGTAATAGATCTTTTTTCTGAAAACTCTTCAGACTTAAAAAAAATAAAAAATTAAAATGAAAAGAAAACTGTTTTTTTTTTTTTTTTTTATAAGATCGGTTGCACATAAGCTGCCCACTAGTAGAATTACATTTGAAAAATTTAATTTGTGAAACGTTTGTTCTATATAATGGTCAGTGGGATCAAACCAACAATCGTTTTCAACTGTAGTGACAGGAAATTTTCGAAGAAGCAGGATGGAAATTTTTTCTCAAACAAATTAAATTCTGTTTTTATTTGGGAAAAAAAAAAATATCTTTATTGTAATGCGCATGTTCTGGGCAATAAAGAACCCTGTTTAATACGTCTGGGGATCCTATTTATGTAGCAGGTCTGGATGTAATTTAAGGGCTTTTAAATGATGATGGCACAATGGTGACAAGGTTGAATGTTCTGACAAAACAATTGTTCAGAATTTAAACAACAACAAAAAAATGAATAAATAAAAAAACAAAAGGGGAAAAAATAGTAAATCATTTAAAATAATAATATGTAGATGAATAATATTAGAATAAATAATGTGTAATATTAGTTTAAATAAATAAATAATTTTAAAATAATGATATGTTTTATATATATATATATATATATATATATATATATATATATATATATATATATATATATATATATATATATATATATTGAATAATATTAGAATAAATAAATTAGATTCATTATTATTAGATTCAATAAATGAATCATTAAAAAATGATTATATATATCTATCTACACATGTATATACACATGTATATACACGTATATACACGTGTAGATATATATTTATATATATATATATATATATATATATATATATATATATATATATATATGTAATGTATACATGTGTACATATAAATATATATACATGTGTACATATAAATATATATATATATATATATATATATATATATATATATATATATATATATATATATATTTTTTTAATGATTCATATATTGAATCTAATAATAGTGATTTGAATTTATTTAATCTAATATTACACACTACTGTATTCAATTTATACAATATATATATTAATCTTGTAATTATTTATTTATAATATATATATATATATATATATATATATATATATATATATATATATATATATATATATATATATATAAAATTATTCTGTATTTTTTTTATATATATATATATATATATATATATATATATATATATATATATATATATATAAATATATAAATATATATATATATATAAATAAATAAATACAAAATAATATATATTTACCAAGAAAAATACTTATTTTATCCGCCATATATATATATATATATATATATATATATATATATATATATATAGCGGGTAAAATAAGTATTGAACACGTCACCATTTTTCTAGGTAAATATATTTCTAAATGTGCTATTGACATAAAATGTCATAAAATTTTTTTAATTATTATTTTATTTTACTAGTAATGGCGGCGATCTGCGATTTTTATTGGGACTGCGACCTTATGGCGGACACATCAAACACTTTTGGGACCATTCACATGTATACAGCGATTAGTGCTACAGTAGGTGAACCCGATTTTGTGTCAATCTCGCTCTCTTTCTCAGCGAGATTGAGCACCTACGAGCCCCATCGCGGGAGCCAGCGCCGAGCTGGCTTGCCGCGATGGAGACAGAGCCGTCATAGAAGCGACGGGAGATCCGACTTGGATTCCCGCCAATTCTACACGTGTGCAGCGTTTGTTATGAATCCTGAAGGGGAAGTCCCCGCCGGATTTTAAATAAAAATCCGGCATGGGTCCCCCCCTCAGGAGCATACCGGGCCCTTAGGTCTGTTATGGGTTGTAAGGAGAGCCCCCCTACGCCGAAAAAACCGGCGTAGGGGGTCCCCCTACAATCCATACCAGACCCGTATCCAAAGCACGCTACCCGGCCAGCCAGGAAGGGAGTGGGGACGAGCGAGCGCCCCCCCCCCCCTCCTGAGCCGTACCAGGCTGCATGCCCTCAACATGGGGGGGTTGGGTGCTCTGGGGCAGGGGGGCGCACTGCGGCCCCCCCACCTCAGAGCACCCTGTCCCCATGTTGATGAGGACAGGGCCCCTTCCCGACAACCCTGGCCGTTGGTTGTCGGGGTATGCGGGCGGGAGGCTTATCGGAATCTGAGAGCCCCCTTTAATAAGGGGGCCCCCAGATACCGGCCCCCCACCCTAAGTGAATGAGTATGGGGTACATCGTACCCCTACCCATTCACCTGCAAGAAAAGTGGTAAAAACACAAATAAACCACACAGTGTATTAAAATATTTTATTTTTCTGCTCCGGAGGCCGCCCCCTGTCTTCTTTATTAGCTCTTTTACCAGGGGGGGCTTCTTCTTTGACGTCTTCGGGTGGGTGGGGGCCGCCGTCTGGTTCACATGGGTAGGTACAGAGCATGATGGGACTGTGAGGCCTATATAGGTCCGATGCAAGGCGCGCATCCGTCATTTCAGCGAGGAGGACCGGCGAGTCAACATCGGGAGAAGAAGAGAAGTGAAGAACATGACGTCACAGCGCGGAAGAAGAACTCATCACAGCACGGAAGGAGAAGACGTACAGAACGGAAGAAGACACCGGACAGCGAGACGAAGAACCGGGGTGCGCCGAGTCAACAACGGAGAGCGGCGAAGACAGAAGGAGAACCCCGGAGAGTTGAGAAGACCCGTCGGGATAGCGGAAGAAGAAGAGCCCCGCCGAAGACGCCGGAGGAAACCCGCCGGGGGGGTGGGGGCTTTTTTAAAAGCCACCCCCCCCGGCGGTGGAAGAGAACCAGACGGCGGCCCCCACCCACCCGAAGACGTCAAAGAAGAAGCCCCCCCTGGTAAAAGAGCTAATAAAGAAGACAGGGGGCGGCCTCCGGAGCAGAAAAATAAAATATTTTAATACACTGTGTGGTTTATTTGTGTTTTTACCACTTTTCTTGCAGGTGAATGGGTAGGGGTACGATGTACCCCATACTCATTCACTTAGGGTGGGGGGCCGGTATCTGGGGGCCCCCTTATTAAAGGGGGCTCTCAGATTCTGATAAGCCTCCCGCCCGCATACCCCGACAACCAACGGCCAGGGTTGTCGGGAAGGGGCCCTGTCCTCATCAACATGGGGACAGGGTGCTCTGAGGTGGGGGGGCCGCAGTGCGCCCCCCTGCCCCAGAGCACCCAACCCCCCCATGTTGAGGGCATGCAGCCTGGTACGGCTCAGGAGGGGGGGGGGGGCGCTCGCTCGTCCCCACTCCCTTCCTGGCTGGCCGGGTAGCGTGCTTTGGATACGGGTCTGGTATGGATTGTAGGGGGACCCCCTACGCCGTTTTTTTCGGCGTAGGGGGGCTCTCCTTACAACCCATAACAGACCTAAGGGCCCGGTATGCTCCTGAGGGGGGGACCCATGCCGGATTTTTATTTAAAATCCGGCGGGGACTTCCCCCTCAGGATTCATAACAAACGCCGCACACGTGTAGAATTGGCGGGAATCCAAGTCGGATCTCCCGTCGCTTCTATGACGCGCTTGCTGGGATGTGCTGTCACCATTCCAGTGAGTGTGAGATGTCGGCGAGATCTCGGCACCCTGTCGCCGAGTATCAGCGCGACGCTGTCGTGCTAAAAGCACAATATCACAAACACCTACTGTATAAATATGCACTGATTACTGTATAAATGTGACTGGCAGGGTAGGGGTTAACACTAGGGGGCAAGGAAGGGGTTAATTGTGTACCCTGCATGGTGTTTCTAACTGTGGGGGGAGGTGACTGACTGGGGGAGGTGACCGATCTGTGTCCCTATGTACAAGGGACACAGCATCAGTCTCCTCTCTCCCTGACAGGACGTGGATCTGTGTGTTTACACATAGAGCTCCACGTCCTTGTCTGTTTAACCGCCGATCGCGGGTGCTTGGCGGACATCGCGGCCGCCAGGCACGCGCATCGGCATCTTAGTAATGCGTCGGGGGCGCGCGTGCCCCAATGGCCTTCCGGCAATTGAGAGTAGTGTTGAGCGGAATACGCCATATTCGATTTCGCGATATATCACGAATATATAGCCGAATATTCGTGAAATATTCGCTAAAATCGAATATTCGTGATATTTTATAAAAAAAAAAAAATTGCGAAATTTCGCTAATGCGAATGCGAAATTGATTGCAAATTTTTGATAACTGTGGTAGGAGAACTCTGATTGGCTCTGATGCAAAAGAAGGGCGGAGAAAGTATTAGCGAATATTCGGAAATCGAATATTCGGAATATTTTATCAAAAAAAAAATGTTGTGAAATATTTTGACAACTGTGGTAGGAGAACTCTGATTGGCTCTGATGCAAAAGAAGGGCGGAGAAAGTATTCGCGAATATTCGGAAATCGAATATTCGCGATTGCGAATATTCGGCAACATAAAAGGATCGCCTCAGCTTAGCTACTCGGCCCAGGGTCTCTAATCATACCAGCAATGCTTTTAGACGTCGATAGGATGTGATCTGTTTTAAAAATAAATTTGAAAAAATACGAATATTCGGAATAGCGAATATTGGCCGCGAAATTCGAGTTATTCGCGAATTTTCGAATATGCCATATTCGTAACGAATATTCGCAATGCGAATATTCGTGAGCAACACTAATTGAGAGCCACCTTAAGGCCGTCTTTATACAATAGGCGGGATCTCAAGTGGTTAAGGTGCCCTTTTACCTCCTGTGTTGCCAGTTCCAGCCCATTCTTCCGTGAGCCTCTTCTATGAACTCTGATCTTTAGTTCTTTCTATCGATTTTCTATTGGATTTGAGTCAGGTGATTGGCTGGGCCATTTTAGCAGCTTTATTTTCTTTCTTTGAAACCAAATACCAAACCAAGTTTCCTTGGCTCTGTGTTTGGGATGATTGTCTTTCTGAAACGTCCTCCCTCGTCTCATCTTCATCATCCTGGTAGATGGCGGCAGATTTTTATCAAAAATGTTTTGGTACATTTTTCCATCATTCTTCCTTCAATGATATGAAGTTTGTCCGTACCGTATGCTGAAAAACAGACCCGCCCCCTCCATGATGTTCCCACCTCCAAACTTTACTGTTGGTATGGGGGGGGGGGGTGTGTTTGGGGTGATGTGGTATTTGACCTCCAAACATGGTGTGCATTATGGCATCCAAAAATTTTTAATCTCATCTGACCAGACTATACTCTCCCAATATTTCACAGGCTTGTCTATGCTGGGCAGCAAACTTTAACATGCGTTTTCTTCATCAATGGAGTCTGGTGAACGTGCATACAGGCCATGGCGATTGAGTACTTGTTGTTGTGTTTGAAACAATTGTACCTGCTAATTCCAGGTCTTTCTAAAGCTTTCCACAAGTGGTCCTTGGCTCGCAGAGAACTCTTCTGATAATTTTTTATACTCCTCTGTTAGAAATATTGCGAGGATCAATATGGTGAAATGATGTTCTTTCCACTTCCAAATTATGGCTCCAACAGTGCTCACTGGAACATTCAAAAATTTTGAAATCCTTCTGTAACCAATGCCATCAGTGGGCTAGATTCAGGTATCATTTACGGCGGCGTATCTCCAGATACGCCGCCGTAATTTCAAATCTGCGTCGGCGTAGCTTTACGCCGATTCTCCAAGGCAGATACGTCGAAAAAATAGGCTTCCTCCGCCGACGTAACTTGAATGCGGCGGCGTATAATTGTGTGCAATATTACGTTGGCCGCTAGGGGCGCTTCCGTTGTTTTCGGCGTAGAATATGCAAATTACCTAGATACGCCGATTCACAAACGTACGTACGCCCGGCGCAATTTATTTACGTCGTTTACGTTAGGCTTTTTTTGCGTAAGGTTGCTCCTGCTATTAGGAGGCGTAGCCAATGTTAAGTATGGACATCGTTCCCGCTTCGAAATTTTAATTTTTTACGTTGTTTGCGTAAGTCGTTCGCGAATAGGGCTGGACGTAATTTACATTCACGTCGAAACCAATGCGTTGTTGCGCCGTACTTGGGAGCAATGCACACTGGGATATGTAGACAGACGGCGCATACAAAACGTCAATCACGTCAGGTCATCATAGATTTACATAAAACACGCCCCCCTTCCACATTTGAATTACGCGCGCTTACGCCGGCCCCATTTATGCTACGCCGCCGCAACTTACGGAGCAAGTGCTTTGTGAATACTGCACTTGCTCCTGTAAGTTGAGTCGGCGTAGCGTAAATACAATACGCTGCGCCGCCGTAACTATGCGCGCCCCTACCTGAATCTAGCCCAGTATGTTTAGTAACAATAAGGTTGCAAAGGTCTTGAGAGAGCACTTTGCTTTTACCCATCAATAGATGTTTTTTGTGTGACACCTTGGTAATGAGACACCTTTTTTTTTTAGGGCATCAGTTGAGACTGGACCAGCTGATATTAATTTGGGGCAGGATTGCTTTCTAATTACTGATAGATTTCATCTGGTGTCTTGGCTTTCCATGTCTTTTTGCACCTCCCTTTCTCCATGTGTTCAATACTTTTTCCTGTGTCATTCCAATTTATTACACATAACTTCTGAACTTATTTGTTTTGGTGTTTTTGTATGTATGGATGGGTATGGGTTGTTACCGACATCTGGTGAAAATGTCATCTCAATAACCTTTAGAAACATATTTACCTAGACAAATGGTGACGTGTTCAATACTTATTTTACTCGCTTTATATACTAGTATATATATATATATATATATATATATATATATATATAAAATGTCATATGTCTATACTGTAGCTGCTGGCTTTTTAATAATAGGACACTTACCTGTCCTGGAGTCCAGCGATGACAGTACCACTGCCAGCCAATGTCGGGTGCAGCTGCCGCCATTGCTGGTAAGGGAACCCCGCAGTCAAGCCTTGCAGCTACACAGCCGGTTCCCTACTACGCAAATGCGCAAAGCACGCTGCGCTTCCTGAATAGCGTGGCGGCAGGGGGGGAGGGTAAGGGAGCCGAACTTCTGATATATGCTGCAGCGGCGGCGTCCAATGGAAGTGGGAAAGGGGGATCTCTCAGAAACAGGTCCCCCTTCCCCCCTCCCCCCGAAAGGTACCAAATGTGGCACCAGAGGGGGAGAGGAATCAGATGAGCAGAAATTTTTCTTCATTTCAGCTGTCAGTGGGGGAATCCTGCTGACAGCTAAAAGAACTGAGTCTGAAAGTATTGGAAAGCATTTGCACGAGTATTGGCACTCAGCCAAATATTCATGCAGAGGGCGTCTAGCGGGGTGGAATGTACTGGGCCAGAGTTAGGCTTTAACCACTTCCATACCAGGCACTTACGCCCCTTCCTGCCCAAGCCAATTTTTAACTTTCTGCGCTGTCGCTGTTTAAATGACAATTGCGCGGTCATGCTACACTGTACCCAAACAGAATTTTTATCATTTTGTTCCCACAAATAGAGTTTTCTTTTGGTGGTATTTGATCGCCTCTGGGGTTTTTATTTTTTTGCTATACAAATAAAAAAAAGACCGGAAATTTTGAAAAAAAAATTATTTTTTATTTTTTTTCTGTTATAAAATTTTGTAAATAAGTACGTTTTCTCCTTTACTGATAGGCACTGATAAGGCGGCACTGACGGGCACTGATAAGGCAGCAGCGATGAGGTGGGGCCAATGAGGTGGCACTGACGATGGGCACTGATATGCGGCACTGATGGGCACTGGTAGGTGGCACTGTTGGGTGGCACTGATATGCAAAACTGATGGGCATTGATAGGGCATTGATAGGCGGCACTGATGGGCACTCATGGGTGGCACAGTTGGGCACTGATAGGCGACACTGATGGGCACTGAAAGGCTGCAATGGTGGGCACTGATGGGCATCGATACATGGCACGTATGGGCACTGACATGCGCCACTGATATGCAACACTGATGGGTATCTCTGGTGGCACTGGCAGGGATTTTGAGTAGGCACTGGTTGTCAGCTGCCTGGGCATTGATTGACAGCTGCCTTGGCACAGGTTGGCATTCCCTGGTGGTCTAGGGGGCATACCTGGTGGTCCAGTGTGGATGCCCATCCCTGGTGGTCCTGGGCGGCATGCTGGTGGTCCTGTGCAGTGATCCGGGGGGGGGGGGGGGAAGCGCTGATAAACTCTCAGCACATACCCCCCCTGTGAGGAGAGCAGCCGATCGGCTCTCCTCCTCGATCAGCGGCTCTTCCTGTTTACATTGTGATCAGCCGTAGGCTCTTTACCAAGATCAGTGTAGCGGTGTGTCAGACTGACACACCGCATCACCGTGATGCGCGGCCTGCAGGACGTCAATAAATGGTTGCCTGAACTTTTGCAGACGCCATTTTTTTGTTTTCTGTCATTTTGAAAGTGTAAATGATGGAAATAAAATCTAACATTTTTGACATATTATAAGAATGTCTAATCTGTAATTTGATGCCTTTTGGAGATTTTTCCATCTTTCCTTGGCTTCATTATGCACATTAATACAAATTTTTACCTGGGGTGCCCAAACTTTCGATCCCCACTGTATGTATAGATGGTAATTACATATATACAGTATCTCACAAAAGTAAGTACACCCCTCACATTTTTGTAAATATTTTCTTCTATCTTTTCATGTGACAACACTGAAGAAATGACACTTTGCTACAATGAAATGTAATGAGTGTACAGCTTGTATAACAGTGTAAATTTGCTGTCCCCTCAAAATAACTCAACACACAGCCATTAATGTCTAAACCACTGGCAACAAAAGTGAGTACACCCCTAAGTGAAAATGTCCAAATTGGGCCCAAAGTGTCAATATTTTGTGTGGCCACCATTATTCTCCAGCACTGCCTTATCCTTCTTGGGCATGGAGTTCACCAGAGCCTCACAGGTTGCCACTGGAGTCTCTTCCACTCCTCCATGATGACATCACAGAGCTGGTGGATGTTAGAGACCTTGCGCTCCTCCACCTTGAGGATGCCCCACAGATGCCCAATAGGGTTTAGGTCTGGAGACATGCTTGGCCAGGTTATCACCTTTACCTTCAGCTTCTTTAGCAAGACAGTGGTTGTCTTGGAGTTGTGTTTGGGGTCGTTATCTTGTTGGAATACTGCCCTGCGGCCCAGTCTCTGAAGGGAGGGGATCATGCTCTGCTTCAGTATGTCACAGCACATGTCATTCATGGTTCCCTCAATGATCTGTAGCTCCCCAGTGCCGGCAGCACTCATGCAGCCCCAGACCATGACACTCCCACCACCATGCTTGACTGTAAGCAAAACACACTTGTCTTTGTACTCCTCACCTGGTTGCCGCAAACACACACGCTTGACACCATCTGACACCAAATACGTTTATCTTGGTCTCATCAGACCACAGGAGATGGTTCCAGCAATCCATGTCCTTAGTCTGCTTATCTTCAGCAAACTGTGGGCTTTCTTGTGCATCATCTTTAGAAAAGGCTTCTTTCTGGGACGACAGCCATGCAGACCAATTTGATGCAGTGTGCGGCGTATGGTCTGAGCACTGACAAGCTGACCCCCCCACCCCTTATTTCCCAAAGACAACCTCTGGATATGATGCTGAGCATGTGCACTCAACTTCTTTGGTCAACCATGGCGAGGCCTGTTCTGGGTGGAACCTGTCCTGTTAAACCGCTGTATGGTCTTTCAGGGTCTTGGCAACAGTGGCAGCTGGTTGCAGACAGACGGGCTTGTGCGGGTGGCAGGCAGTGGCTTCTGTCTTCTCTCAGCATTACGGTGGCTTCTGCCATGTGGCTCCTCCCTCCTCATCCTAGGCGTCCAATAGTATCGCCTGTCCTTTTAGCCAATCGGGTGACTGGTGTCAAAACCCACTTCCTGATTGGCTGGGAGGAGGACCAGTGTTACAACAGTGAATATTGATTTACTGTTGTAACACACCTGGGTGGGCTCAGAGCGCACTCTCTGCGACCCGAGCCCACACTTTATTGAAGCCTATTAGAGCCTCTGGCTTTAACCGGTGCTTAAAAAAAAAAACAGCCCCTCTGCATTGGAATCCATGTGCCAGTGTCCTGAAAGGTGCCAGACGCATGGAAAGGGGAGGCGGCGCTCGTGCGCCACTAATGGATGGGCCGTCCCTGCTTGGCAATCTTCTTATAGCCTAGACCATCTTTATGTAGAGCAACAATTTTTTTTTTCAGATCCTCAGAGAGTTCTTTGCCATGAGGTGCCATGTTGAACTTCCAGTGACCAGTAAGAGAGAGTGAGAGCGATAACACCAAATTTAACACACCTGCTCCCCATTCACACCCGAGACCTTGTAACACTAACGAGTCACATGACACCGGGGAGGGAAAATGGCTGATTGGGCCCAATTTGGACATTTTAACTTAGGGGTGTACTCACTTTTGTTGCCAGTTGTTTAGACATTAATGGCTGTGTGTTGAGTTATTTTGAGAGGACAGCAAATGTACACTGTTATACAAGCTGTACACTCACTACACAACATTGTAGAAAAGCGTAATTTCTTCAGTGTTGTCACATGAAAAGATAGAATAAAATATTTACACAAATGTGAGGGGTGTACTCACTTTTGTGAGATACTGTACACGGGGACAGCCATGTTAATTCATTCTCATACACTTTATTTTTCCTTTACTAAAATATACAGTACAATATGTTAGTTTTGGAAGCCTTGTCCTAAAAAACGACATGGCGAGGGCTGAATTCCCCTTTAATGTGGGTCTAGGCGCACTTTGAAGGAATTAATACACGAGGCCCCCAATGTTTGTTTATTGAAGTGAGAAAGTTAATGAAGTGAGAAGTAAAATAATGGGTGTCACATATATATTACATTTCCCCCGTCGTATGAGGCGCACACCAAACATCTGCAGTGCGGGGAGCGGGGGAAGGCGGGGGCGTACGCGCTCAGCACGGCGGCGAGGGCAGAGCCATGTCCTCACTTTCTCTCCGGTGACAATTATTTTCAATGTCTAAGGATCAGCGCCGGGTTTTAAATTTGATTTTCACTTCCCTGGCATGTAAACCTATATAGAGAAAAAATAAACAGACATTCGAATCCGGCCATATGTAGAGGGTTAAAGAATAGAGGGGGGGGGGGGATCGACGCAGTCAGAAGAATAATTCAAGCCATACGTTTTAGTGTTGTCCTTATAGAAAGGGGTAAAGGCTTAAAGGAAAATTATAGTCTCTTTACAGTGTATATATATATATATATATATATATATTTTGTATATTTATAATTGTATAAAAGTAATTAAGGTACCTTGCAATAAAAGAGGTGCTTAGATTGCATCACCAATGTGTGTATATGTACATTAAATATATATATATATATATATATATATATATATATATATATATATATATATATATATATAAATATATTATGTATATTTATTATTGTATAAATGTAATTAAGGTATCCTGCAATAGAAGAGGTGTGTACATTACATCACCAATGTGTATATATACAGAATAAATATATATATATATATATATATATATATATATATATATATATATATATATTATATATAGGGCCAGATTCAGAAAGATCAGCGGATCTTTCTGCTGGCGTAACATCATTTACGTTACGCCGCCGCAAGTTTTTCAGGCAAGTGCTTTATTCACAAAGCACTTGCCTGTAAAGTTGCGGCGGCGTAGCGTAAATCACGCGGCGGAATTCAAATTCGGCGGGTAGGGGGCGTGTATCATTTAAATGAAGCGCGTCCCCGCGCCGAACAAACTGCGCATGCGCCGTTCCTGTAAAATATCCCAGTGTGCATTGCTCCAAATGACGTCGCAAGGACGTCATTGGTTTCGACGTGAACGTAATTGACGTCCAGCCCCATTCACGGACGAGTTACGCAAACGACGTAAAATTTTCAAATTGCGACGCGGGGACGACGGCCATGCTTAACATAGGATACGCCACCTAGGGGGCATGTTTATCTTTACGCGGCGTATCTCTTACGGAAATGGCGTATCTTTACTGCGACGGGCAAGCGTATGTTCGCGAATCGGCGTATCTACTCATTTGCTTATTCTACGCCAAACTCAATGGAAGCGCCACCTAGCGGCCAGCGTAAATATTGCACCCTAAGATACGACGGCGCAGGCCTTAGTCTTAGTACGCTGTTGGATCATAGATGCATTTTTCCGCCGGCCGCTAGGTGGCGTTTCCGTCGAAATCTGCGTTGGGTATGCAAATTAGCTAGTTACGGCGATCCACGAACGTACGTCCGGCCGGTGCATTTTTTTACGTCGTTTACGTTCAGCTTTTTCCGGCGTATAGTTACCCCTGCTATTATGAGACGTACTCAATGTTAAGTATGGCCGTCGTTCCCGCGTACAATTTTGAATTTTTTGCATCGTTTGCGTAAGTCGTTCGCGAGTAGGAATTTGCATAGAATGACGTCACCGTCGCAAGCATTGGCTTGTTCCGGGTTAATTTCGAGCATGCGCACTGGGATACCCCCACGGACGGTGCATGCGCAGTTAACGTCGGGTCACAACGTATTTGCATAAAACACGCCCCCATCACTTCCATTTGAATTCCGCGCCCTTACGCCGCAAAAGAAACACTACGCCGCCGTAACTTACGGCGCAAATTAGTTGAGGATTCAAACCAAAAAAAAGTAAGTTACAGCGGCGTAGTGTATCTTAGATACGCTACGCCCTGCGCATTAATGCGCCGATGTACGTGGATCTGCCCCGAGTTGTCTATAACTCTCCGGTGGCCTGATATAGGTATGTATCTCCTATGCTCCTCAGCTCCATCTAGTGACCATAAAGTGGTATTTTACTACTCCCTTATAATAAAAAGAACATTATTTCAAAAGAGAAAATAGCCCAAAGAACATTCATTGTTCCCTCCAATCCACAAAACAAATGTGCATGTAGATTCTCAGGCCAAATGGCTATGCAAATTAAGCCCTTCATGACCGCGCTGTAGCCAAATGACGGACACACTTTGCTGGGAGGCCATCATATGAAGTCTTCCCGTACTGCCTGTGCGCCCCCTGCGGCGTGTATTGGCAGTGATCTATGATTGGGGTAAAGAGCCAATCGGGGTAAAGAGTCGGCTCTTTACCACGTGATCAGCTGTGTCCAATCACAACTGATCACACATGTAACCAAGATTTGCTGGTTATTGGCAATCCTACCCTCACATCTCTATGACCGTCGGAGGACCTGGCGCGACTTTATGACGTCACGCCCTGTACCCGGAAGTAAACAAAGCCGCTATCGCGGCTGTCGGCATGTAATCGGTGATTTTTTTTTCACAATCTCATGCTTGTAAGCCTGTAGGAGAGATGTGGGGTCTTATTGACCCCACATCTCTTCATAAAGAGGACCTGTCACAGTGATTTCTATTACAAGGGATGTGTACATTCCTTGTAATAGGAATAAAAGTGATCAAAAAAAAAAAAAAAAAATGTCAAAAAAGTGTAAAAATAAAAAAACTAAGTAAAAAAAAAAATATATATTTAAAACGCCCCTGTCCCGGTCGTTCGCGTGCAGAAGCGAACGCGCATGCAAGTCCCGCCCACATATGTTAACACCATTCAAACCCCACATGTGAGGTATCATCGCGTGCGTTAGAGCGTGTGCAACAATTCTAGCACTAGAACTCCTCTGTAACTCAAAAATAGTAAAAAATAGTAAAAAAAAATATATAATGTTTGGGGGTTCTGATTAATTTTCTAGCAAAAAAATTGTGATTTTTACATAAAGGAGAAAAGTGCCAAAATAGGCCCGGTAACGAAGTGGTTAATTTCCTTGAAGAGCACTGAAGTTTTCACACACTTGGTTCACCCAGTCCCCCTTTTGTATAAGGGTTTGCCAGTTGGCCTTTTTTTTTGCACAACTTTTTTCATGCACTTTTTTGGAACGTAATCGTATATTTTTCACTTTATGAGTCATTCTATTAATATTTTTTTTATTTATTTTTATACACTTGTTTTTGTAGGAGTGGACTTTATGCCCTTACATTTCTGTCATGTGTATTTTTGCACAGCGAATTGTCTTGTAGATTAGTGCACCTGTTTCTTCTAATTATCACTGCCAATCAGTGTCACCTATCATTTTCATCCATCAGTGCCGCCTAACAGTGCCCACTGCCCATCAGTGCAATTAGTGCTGCCTATTAGTGCAGCCTCATCAGTGTCCATCAGTGCCACCTTTTTAGTGCCACCTATCGGTGCCCATCAGTGCAGCCTATCAGTGCCCATCAGTGCAGCATATCACTGCCCATCAGTGCCACATATCAGTGCAGCCTCTTCAGTGCCTCCTCATCAGTGCCCATCAGTGCCACCTTATCAGTGAACCATATCAGGTAAATAAGGTGAAGAATTACTTATTTACAACATTTTATACCAAAATATTTTTCCAAAACTTACGTTCTTTTTTTGTTTGTTTGGCAAAAAATAAAAAACCCGTTGTTAATTAAATGCCACCAAAAGAAAACTCTATTTGTCTAAAAAATTTTTTTCTAAAAATGATAAAAAGTTTGGGTAGTCTGGATCACTTTCATGAGATCTGTGCTATTAAAGAATCACCTCCTGCAATGCTGACTTTGATGGGTAACAATGCTGCTCCTCCCTTTCTTGCATGGCCATCCGATTTTCATTCCTTACCCCTCCCTGTTCTGCACCCTTAACTACACCTAACCTGTTCACCACCTCATTGATTAACCACTTCATTACTGGGTACTTAAACCCCCTTCGTGCCCAGACCAATTTTCAGCGCTGACGCATTTTGCATGACAATTGCGCGGTCATACAACACTGTACCCAAATTATATTTTTATCATTTTTTTCCCCATAAATAGAGCTTTCTTTTAGTGGTATTTGATCATCTCTGCGATAAAAAAAATTTGCGCTATAAACAAAAAAAGACAGAAAATTTAGAAAAAAAACACAATATTTTTTACTTTTTGTTATAATAATATCCCGATTTTTTAAAAAATAAATAAAAATTTCCCTCGGTTTAGGCCGATACGTATTCTTCTACATATTTTTGTTAGAAAAAAATCACAATAAGCGTATATTGATTGGTTTGCGCAAAAGTTAAAGCGCCTACAAAATAGGGGATAGATTTTTTTTTCTTTTTTACTAGTAATGGCGGCGATTTTTTGGTCAGGCCTGCGATATTGCGGCGGACGTATTGGACACTTTTGACACAATTTTGGGACCATTCACATTTATACAGCGATCAGTGCTATAAAAATGCACTAATTACTGTATAAGTGTGACTGGCAGGGAAGGGGTTAACACTAGGGGGTGAGGAAGGGGTTAAATGTAGTCCCTGGGAGTGATTCTTACTGTGGGGGGAGGGGACTGACTGGGGGAGGTGACCGATGCTGTGTCCCTATGTACAAGGGACACGGCATCGGTCTCCTCTCTCCCTGACAGGACGTGGAGCTCTGTGTTTACACACAGAGCTCCACGTCCCTGCTGTCACCGCCGATCGCGGGCACCTGGCGGACATCGCGGCCGGCAGGCACGCGCATCGGCATCCCAGCGGTGCACCGGTAACAGTGTTTTCCCGCTGCGCGCCCCCAGCGGCGCGCACAGGGAATGTAAACAACAAGACGTCCACCCGGCACTTGAGAGCAGCGCTGTGGTCGTCTTTCGTCTACAGCGCGGATCTCAAGTGGTTAATAATAATAATAATTATTCACTTCCTATTTTTTTCCTTTCTTCTTTTCTGGCATTTGGTGATTACAAGAACTTCCACAAGATCATACCTTCATTTTTCCCAGTGCAATGCCCAATGGAGTCGTATCACAGTTTACTTCTTATTCACGATCCAGCAACCATCCAATGGGTACAATTGTCTTAGGTCCTATGTTATCCTCGCATTTAATTTTTTGCCACATCTATACGTTTCGTCCTTAGACTGATCTGATAATGTTTAATACACCATTATTTTAAAAAATAAATAAATAATAATATTCCTTTTTTTTTTCAGGATCTACTGTTGAGAAAGGACTCTTCCTATCAGTGATAGCGGGACGGGACACTGTTGAAGAACCTCGGCAGAAAGTACTCTGGGACATCTCTATTACCCCGATTGTGTTGGATTAGAACGCCTCTGAAAATGAAGATCCATCTTTTTATTGGGACTGTATTAACCTTCATTGTACACACAAGGATATGCCAAAGCATCAAATGGCTGTAAGTTTTTAATTTAACGAGTACCTTGCATTTATGTGTGTTTGACCTAATTTGCCCCGCCATTGGAATGTACTGGAACTACAGCCAGAAAAAAAAAAAATCTTTTGTGGCAATACTCACCTTCATTCCAGAGATGCTCCCTCACTGATTCCGTTCCACCGTCAGATGTCCTCAGTCTTTGAGGTTATCATTTGATGATATATAAGGCCCTGTTGAAACTTGAGCGACGCTACTTGTGTCGTGTTTTTTGCACTTTTTTGCCAGTTTATTTGACCTAATTTTGCCCAGCAATGGCAATGTATTTAAGCAGAACTCAAAAATGAATAGCAATAGCTCATTAAAGACAAACAAACCAAAAAAAAAGAAAATAAAACCTTTGGCTGCAATACTCGCCTTCATTTCAGAGATGCCCCCCTCACTTATTCCATTTCACCACTAGATGTCCTCAGTCTTTCAGGTTAAATGGTGGCCAGCACCATCCAAACCACTTTGCCAAGGCTTTCATGGACCTGCCCCCCAGCCTATGACTGGACAGTGTAGGAGAAGCACACTGAGGGGCTCATCTCTCTGTCACTCCACTCTCTCCTCCTACCAGCATGTCTCTTATCAGTACAATAAAGTGGAATTCCACCCATAAATATAACATGACATCAGTAGTTTTAAAAAAATGTCATTAGTCCTTTAAGAAAAAAAATATATTTTTAGATGCCTTCAAAGTGTTGTTGCTAGGCAGAATAGTTCATCTTCCCACTTCCTGCACCTAGGTGCTTAAGCTTCTTAACCTACACCGCACAGACTCCTGGGAATGTAGTGGGTGTAACTTTCCAGGAGTCTGTGCACTCCCCAGTCTCGAAGAATCATGTGACTTGGACAGAACAGGTGCTGAAACCTGATCTGAAACCTATTACACTGCTTGTGCAGCACTGAGCATGTGCGAGATCTGCAAGGCTGAAATCCAGGAAGTCATACAGTCTGGCTTCATGATGCCCACACTTAAGATGGCCCCAGTCAATTTCTACTTTATAAAGTGTCTAAATTCTGTAACAACCTAACAAAACGGACCTTAGTTTACAGACTAACATTACTAGAATACATTAAGCTTGTGTATTACAGGGGTATTTATATTTAAAACGTGAAATTGTGGCCGGAACTCCGCTTTAACTACTTTCTACTTGTGTGGCTTCTCCCTCTCCCAGTCCGAGCTTTGCAGGGAATGCAAGTGGTGGATACCAGTTCAGATTTAGGGACTTACACTTCTTGTATTTGAGAAAAATAAATTTGATGATACAGTAAAACCTTGGATTGCGAGTAACGCAGTTTACGAGCGTATTCGCAATATGAGCTGTTTTTTTCTTTTAAATCCCGATTCGGTTTGTGAGAGTTGTCTCACAAGATGAGCAGGATTCAAGCCTCTGGGGTGTGTAGTACCAAATTTGTAGAGGTGCGGGGCCGCGGGTGATGCTCAGAGACACTCGGAAACACTTGTAAACACTTCGTTTTTCGAGGGTCTCTGAACATCTCAGAGCTTCTCTGAGTGTTTCAGAGTGTCTATGGCGCCCCCCCCCACCTCTGGCCACATGAGGTACTGCATTAGTAAAGTACTGTAGTAAAGTAGATGATAGGCTCAGCAATGGCATACAATGCCAAGTTGCTGCTAACAAAGCAAACAGAATATGTGCATGCATTAATAAGGGGATCAACTCCAGAGATAAAACGATAATTCTCCCACTCTTCAAGACTCTGGTCCAGCCGCACCTGGAGTATGCTGTCCAGTTCTGGGCACCCGTCCTCAGGAAGGATGTACTGGAAATGGAGAGAGTACAAAGAAGGACAACAAAACGAATAAAGGGTCTGGAGGACATTAGTTATGAGGAAAGTTACGGTTACTAGTAAAAAAAATAATAAAAATGCCATAAATCTATTCCCTATTTTTTTAGACGCTATAACTTTTGCGCAAACCAATAAATATATGCGTTTTGTTTTTTTACCACAATTATGTAAAAAAATACATATATATTTGTTAAAGCAAAAAGTACAAAATATTGTGTTTTTTCAAAATTGCCACTCTTTTTTTGTTTATATTGCAAAAAATAAAAACCGCAGAGGTGATCAAATACCACCAAAATAAATCTCTATTTGCAGGAAAAAAAGGACGTCAATTTTATTTGGGTAGCTTGCTGCACGACCGCACAATTGTCACTTAAAGTAACTAGGGCTGCAACTAACGATTATTTTCATAATCGATTAGTTGGCCGATTATTGTTTTCGATTAATCGACAAATCGGATAATCTTAAAAAAAGTGTGGTGTACAATTAAGTTAATATGTAAATAAAAAAAAAAAGGCAATTTATTCTTAAATATCCATATGCAGTGGTAAATATAAATAACCAACTACAGTAATTGTAATGCCTTCTATTACCTCCACTTTCTCTGGGTTCAGATGCTGATCTTCCCTGCACAGAGTCTTTAAAGTGATTTTTATATATTTTTTCAAAACAAACTTGTAATACTTACCTGCTCTGTGTAATGGTTTTGCACAGAGCAGCCCAGATCCTCCACTTCTGGGGTCCCTCACCGATGCTTCTGTCTCCTCCTGCCTTTAGAGTGCCTTAAAGCAGAGGTTCACCCAAAAAACAAGTATATAACATTACATTCAGTATACCTCGAACATGTACAGTATGCCGTATTTTTTTTGGGGGGGGGTGTACATACGGTATTATCAGTATTTTCCTCCCGTCTTCCGGGTACTCGCTCCCGCGGGAGTGGGCGTTCCTGTGCAGTCCCGCAATGTCATCTGGGACTTCACCCATATGATTGACGTGCCTGAGAAAAACTCCCCCGGCGGATAAGGCGCGAAAGTAGCCGAACCGCGAGTCGGCTCTATACGGCGCCTGCGCAGTCAGCTCTACACGGCTCCTAGTCGGTGCACAGGCGCCGTATAGAGCCGACTCGCGGTTCGGCTATTTTCGGAAAGTCGTGACGCGCCTTATCCGCCAGGGGGAAGTTTTTCTCAGGCACGTCAATCATATGGGCGAAGTCCCAGGTGACATTGCGGCACTGCACAGGAACGCCCACTGCCATGGGAGCGAGTACCCGGAAGCCGGGAGGAAAATACCGATAATACCATATGAACACCCCCCCAAAAAAAAAACGGCATACTGTACATGTTTGAGGTATACTGAATGTAATGTTATATACTTGTTCTTTGGGTGAACCTCCGCTTTAATAGCAAGCTGCAAAGTATAGTATAGAGCGCCTGCTATAGCAAGGTTTAAAAAAAAAAAAAAAACCTTCTGCCTTTAGAACCACTCACTTCCTGCCCAGGACTACATGTCCCATGAGGCATTGCTCCTCACACTTGCACATTCACAAATTCTCAGGCACTTAGTGACATGTATGGAATGTGTACTGAGCTGTATGTGTGCTGCACTGTATTTCCTGATATGTAAACAAATAATGCATTCTATATGCAGGCCAACTAATCAACTGGCCGATTAATTGATTATGAAAATAGTTGACAACTATTTTCATAATCGATTAGTTGTCGATTAATCGGTTAGTTGTTTCAGCCCTAAAAGTAACGCAGTGCCATATTGCAAGAAATGGCCTGGTCATGGAAGGGGGTAAATCTTAAGAGCCGGTTCACACTGGGGCAACTCGTCAGGCGGCTCAGCCGCCTGACGAGTCGCTTCCCATTCAATGCAATGGAACCGTTCTAATAGGCGCGACGCAAGTCGCTCCGACTTATAAAAAGGTCCTTGTACGACTTCGGGGGCGGCTCGGGCGACCTGCATTGACTTCTATACAGAAGTCGTTTTGCAGGTCGCCTCTGAAGTCGTCTTCAGGACGACTTGCAGAGTCGCCCCCGAAGTCGTGCCGCGGCTGTGTGAACCGGCTCTTAGTGGTTAAATAAAGTCTCATAATATTTAATATAATTAAGTAATATTTAGTTTTTTCCATTCCTAAATTGTGAAGTATGGGAGAATTTGGAAGGAGCCTCATATTAGTTATTTTTTTATGACTTGTTTAAAAAAGGAAGGGGGTAAATCTATCGGAGGTTAAGTGGTTAAATTAAGTCTCATAATATTTAATATAATTAAATAATATTTAACTTTTCCCTCTCTTAATTGGGAGAATTTGGATGAGTTATTTTTTTTTGACTTGTATTAAAAATTTGGTGATATTTTAGTATTTAACGGAAATGTTTTTAGTAGAACAGCACACATCCCACTGGAAGTTTGTATAAAGTTCTTCTACATTTTTGTAGACCTGCAGAACTTTTTAGGAAAAAAAAAAAGTCCTTCATTGTCCTCCAAATGATGTTATTCGTGAGTCTCTCTTTTAGTCTCAATAGACACAAAAGAAGCTCCATTCAGTGCCAGGAATTCAGCTGTGGATAAGCGTTAAATGGAATGATATGGGCGATCAAGTTTGCACAAAGCCGCCCAGCCGCATATTGTGTGTGAGCCTTATAGGCGAATGTTATGGTTTTGAAAACACAGTAGCTACACAATTGGGCATCATTCATGCAACTAATTATTGGAACATATCAGCGCCTTAAGAAAAGTTTGTCTCTCCCCCCGGCTTACTTTTAATTTACATTTACTTGTTAAACAAATCGGTCATATTATGGCTGCCTTTGCACGTTTTTTCTTTTAAAGAGAAGAACTTGTTAAAGAATTTATCGTTATTTTAAGGCCAAGCCACGCTAGTAAACACCATTTTATTTGTGAAAGGTTACTAATGGCGTGATTACCGTTTATTCATCTTTAATACCTTGTTAAATGGCAGCGATTAATTAAATTGACAGGCAAAAGGCGCTTAGGGTTGTAAAAGAGGAAGTTGTTGGTACAAGCCGTAACAGGCATAGACCGACAAGTAGGGCTCGGAAAGTTGGGAGTTAATTGGCTCCTGAAGAATGGATCCCCTTCCGCCCCCAGATGGTGCGTGGCATGTACATTTTTGAGAAGTCTGATTAAGCTGGTATTCCAAGTATGACATGCAGCCAGGTGTAGTTTTCCCGAAGTCACACCTGTTGTGTATCCCTTGGAACGCAACGCTCGGCTTCCATTTCACAACTGGAAATGTGCCCAAATGGGATTTTAGAAGAGCACGATCCTTCTATCCATCCTCGTTTGTTAATAGAGAAGTGCAGGCAAAATACAGAACTTACACATGTAAAGCGAGAAGTTTAGAAGGCAGAGGTTTTAGAAAATGTGATTTCCTTCTTTAGGGATAGATCTGAATTCACATAATTCAGGTCAACGTTGAAGTTGATCAAATGGGAGTGAAATCCATCCTAGAACTAGTTATAGGTTTTTATTTTAAAGAGATCCTTCTTATAAGTTTATATGTGCTTTTAATGTGTATCATGCATGTCATTTACCAGTAAAAACCTCATTTGTGTAGATATCCAAAAGCCATGAGACTGCTGCAGGACACCACCATCTAAGGCAGGGGTCTCCATACTTTTCAAGCAAAGGGCCAGTTTACTGTCTTTCAGTCTTCAGGGGGGCCAGATTCTGACCAATGGGGGTAGAAAATGCCCCAGGGCCGAGCATCAGTGAGAATAAATATGGCCCCGGTGTTGTTGGGTAGTAGGAGGAGGAATAGTGCTCCATCATTGCTATTAGTGCAAGAAATAGTGCCCCATTGTTGGTGTCATTGGGAGGAATAGTGCCTCATATCGTTGGGAGCAATACTGCCCCAAGGGCTGGATAAAGGCTAGCAAAGGGCCACATCCGGCCCTCGGGCCGCAGTTTGGAGACCCCTGATCTAAGGGATTGTGTGATGTTAGTAGCCCCAGCAGAATCAGAGCGGTCGCCCAAGAGATACTCTATATCGGCCATTCTCAGCCATGGTTGCGGAACTCTAGGGTTCCTCCAGGGATTGTTAGGAGTTCTCCAGGCTGTGGCTGATTGGCTATCCATTTGATGGTGCCTGCATAATTCCAGGATCAGTACCACTTGGCAGAGCCAAGCATGACACCAATGATCTTATTAGCTTTTTGTAAGAGGGACATTCTGACCACCACTGGAGGGGCTGCATTCTTCCCATTGGCCACCAATGTAAGAGGCATTCTTCTCAATGGCTACCAATCTAAAGGCCACTCTTCTCACTGACCACCAATGAAAGGGGCATTCTTCCCATTGGCCATCAATGTAAAGGGCATTCCTCCCACTGACCACCAATGTAAAGGGCATTCTTCCCACTGGCCACCAATGTAAGGGGCATTCTTCTCACTGGCCACCAATGTAAAGGGCATTCTTCTCACTGGCCACCAGTGTAAGAGGCATTCTTCTTAATGGCCACCAATCCAAAGGGCATTCTTCTCACTGGGCGCCAATCTAAGGGGCGTTATTCTCACTGTCCACCAATGTAAAGGACCTTCTTTCCAGTGGTCACCAATGTAAGGGGCATTCTTCTCTTTGGCCACCAATGTAAGGCTGTTGAACCTTCCATTTGATATGTGCCTGCATAATTCCAGGATTAGTACCACTTGGCAGAGCCAAGCATGACACAAATGACCTTATTAGCATTCTGTGAGAGGGACATTCTTACCACCCATGTAGGGGCTGCATTCTTCCCACCGTTCACCAGTGTAAGAGGCATTCTTCTCAATGGTCACCAATCTAAAGGGCACACTTCTCACTGACCACCAATAAAAGGGGCATTCTTCCCCACTGACCACCAATCTAAAGGACATTCTTCTCACTGGCCACCAATGTAAGGGGCATTATTCTCACTGACCACCTATGTAATGAGATTTTTTTTACCACTAACCACCAATGAGAAGGACCTTCTTTCCAGATGCCACCATTGTAAGGGGCATTCTTCCCTCTGGCCACCAATGTAAGGACCATATTTCCATCTGTCCCCCAATGATTTGGTTTTAGCATTGATTCCTCAAAACCTGAGAGCTATTTTATGGGCTTCGCAAAGGTAAAAAGGTTGAGAACAGCTTCTCTGTGTCCCTCCACGGTAGCTACATAAACGATTGTGTAGAGGGGTGGAGGAGCTGGACCAGCATATACAGTAATAAGACACTCTCAGAAAAGGAGAGGTGAATGACATGCAAAACATGGCTTCTCTGCGTTTATCAGCATTTTTGAGCCATAAGCTGTTGTGGGAGTAAAGTTTTGCTAAAAAAAAAAGCTAAGAAACGCAACAGCTAAAAAATGCTGCAAAACTCATTCTACAGCCGCAGCTCTTTGCAGCTAATGCTACTTGTGTTTCTATAACGTCCAGTGTGTGAGGAAAGACTGTAAGCAAGCAATTACAATTTTTTTTAAACTAAATTCTGCAAGTGTATAGCCAGCTTTTGGGAGAAAGGCTCCATGGGAATGAGTCTGGAGATCTGCTTTAAAGTAACTCCGACCAGATTCAGTGCCTTGCCAATAACAGTAGAAGTCTGATTGATTTTTTTTCTACATTGAGTTACCCTTTAATGATTTACTATGTTTTTACAAAATAAGAAGAGCATTTCCATGGCCAATTCAGCCTTTGTTATGTCTGATTAATGAACATAGAGATCTTGAGTCTTTTGTGTTTATATGAGTGAGAAATTTGTACGGTGTAACCTCCAGCTCTATTATTCTCTCCTGTTCAATAGTAGTAAGGGCAAGGAGTAGGTAGACATGTGCACAACAACAATTTTTTTTTTTTTTTGTTTTGTTTTGTCTCGTTCCGTAGATTCGTAAAGATTTGTAATTTCGTAAGACGCAAATTTTCCTATTCGGACCTGTTCGTATTTTCGTAATAGTTTTATTTTCGTTGATACTGAATGATTCGTAATTCTGTCTAATTTATTTTCGTTGATTCGAAATTCGTAATCTTATTAAAGGGGGCTCCCAGATTCCGATAAGCCCCCTGCCCGCAGATCCCGACAACCAACGGCCAGGGTTGTCGGGAAGAGGCCCTGTCCTTATTAACATGGGGACAGGGTGCTTTGGGGTGGGGGGGCCGCAGGGCGCCCCCCTGCCCCAGAGCACCCAACCCCCCCATGTTGAGGGCATGCGGCCTGGTACGGCTCAGGAGGGGGGGCGCTCACTCGTCCCCACTCCTTTCCTGACCCGCCGGGCGGCATGCTTGGATACGTGTCTGGTATGTTTTTTCGGCGTAGGGGGTTCTCCTTACAATCCATACCAGACCTAAGGGCCTGGTATGCCCCTGGGGGGGGGGAACCCATGCCGTTTTTTTTATTTAAAATTTGGCGTGGAGTTCCCCCTCATGATTCATACCAAACGTCGCTGCTAGAATTGGCGGGAATCTAAGTCGGATCCCTGTCGCTTCTATGATGGCTTTTTCCCATCGCGGCGAGCCCGCTCAACGCAGGCTCCCACAACGGGGCTTGTAGGTGGTCAATCTCGCTGAGAAAGGGAGCAAAATTGACACAATATCGCGGTCACCTACTGTATTCGTAATTTAGTAATTGTTACTTATGTAAGATTGCCTTTTCCGTTGATTCGTAACATTATTTTGTTGTGTTTTCGTTGACTCGTGTCTATTAGGCTGCATTCACACCTTTGCGTCGGCAATATGCGGCGTATTGCGGCGACATGGAATAGGCGTTTTGTCCCGCGATTTGCGGCGACAAAACGCGACGTTTTAAACATTGTTTTTTGCTGGAGGGGTGATTTTTTACATGGTCGGACGCCGAAGCCGCCCGAAAAAAAGGGTCCGGGACTTGTTTTGAGCTTCAGGCGTTTCGGCGTTCGGCGTGGAGATGTGAACCATCTCCATAGCCGACCATGTAAAATCACCCCTCCAGCGTATTAGGGGCTGCTGCGGCGGCGCGCTTCAGGCGTTTATACGCCTAGGTGTGAATGGAGCCTTACCGTGCTTCGAATGGATTTGTAATTTTGTACTTTCGTAAATACATTGCGTCGCTGTCATTAGCAATCTCGTAGTTTAGTTTCTTTTTCAACCCTCGGCTAATCTATATTAAGATAGACTTTCTCTTAAGCCCCGTACACACGGTCGGACTTTTTGCCAACAAACTTCAAAATTAGCAAGTTTTCCAAAAAATCGGACAAACTTTTTCGGTTTTCATCGGACAAAAGTTTGCTCTGCAAACGGACAAACTTTTCGGCAACAAAAGTCCGATGGTGCAAAGTCCGACCGTGTGTATGCTCTGGGTGTTCTCGCTCCCTTTGTCCCTTCGGACAAAAATCCACGGAAAAGTTTGTTTGAAGTTCGATCGTGTGTAGGAGGCTTTACACTGTCCAATGTGACTCAAAAGAGATAAGCTGATTGGCTAAGATATTAAGTAATCACTCACTAACTTCACTGCCCAGTGCCCATTCGAAAGAACGATTTGAGTACACAAATTTACAAACAGACAAAGAAATGGATTTACAAAACACACAAATGAAAATACGAACATACGAATGAAAATACAAACAGACAAAGGATTTAACATATGGAATGCAAATCGTTCGTTATAGATGTCATTTTCGTTCTTTTGCTGTTTTGGTGTTTCGTATTTTAGTAAGTTTGTCCAATCGTAAGTTCGTATTTTCGCTTGTTCGTTATTTTGCTTATTAGTGATTCCGTAATTTTCGTATTTTAGTACTTTCAGCTATTCGGATGTTCGAATTGATCCGAATGTACGAATACTTAGGCCTCGTACACACAATAGGTTAACCAGAGGACAACGGTCTGATGGACCGTTTTCATCGGTCAAAACCAAAGCGTGGTCCTGTGTGGCGGAAAACTAACACTGCACATCACTCTGAACACACCACCCCCACTGTGAAACATGGTGGTGGCAGCATCATGTGGTGGCGATGCTTTTTTCAGCAGGGACAGGGAAGCTGGTCAGAGTTGATAAGATGACGGATGGAGCCAAATACAGGCTGTGTGTTGCAATTGATGCACACAGCGCAGGAAGACATAACTCTAGTTCCTGCATGCAAGGGTGGCTCCATAGGATGCTGCAAGAGAAAGGAGCCAAACAGGAAACTTGGGGCAGCAGTCATTGCACCAGCCTTAACTGGAACACAAGGATACAAGATAAAAAAGCTGCATACTCAGTAGGTACCTAAATCAGTTGCTGAAAGTGATTACTGAGGGTTTAATATCACTTTAACTGTCAGGTTATACTACTGCCTTTAGGAGGATACAGGAATTTAACTGTTGGGTTATACTGCCTCCTACAGGAGGACACAGGAATTTAACTGTTGGGTTATTCTGCCTCCTACAGGATGATACAGGAATTTAACTGTTGGGTTATACTGCCTCCTACAGGAGGATACAGGAATTTAACTGTTGGGTTATACTGCAACCTACAGGATGATACAGGAATTTAACCGTTGTGTTATACTGCCTCCTACAGGAGAATACAGGAATTTAACTGTTGGGTTATACTGCTGCCTACAGGAGGATACAGGATTTTAACTGTTGGGTTATACTGCCTCCTATAGGATGATACAGGAATTTAACTGTTGGGTTATACTGCTGCCTACAGGAGGATGCAGGAATTTAACTGTTGGGTTATACTGCCGCCTACAGGATGATACAGGAATTTAACTATTAGGTTATACTGCTGCCCAGAGGAGGATGCAGGAACTTAACTGTTATGTTATACTGCTACCCACAGGAGGATACGGGAATTTAACTGTTGGGTTATACTGTCGTCTACAGGAATGTAACTTTTGGTTATACTGCTGCCTACAGGAGGATACAGGAATTTAACTGTTGGGTTATACTGCTGCCTACATGAGGATACAGGAATTTAACTGTTGGGTTATACTGTCGTCTACAGGAACATACAGGAATTTAACTGTTGGGTTATACTGCCGCCTACAGGATGATACAGGAATTTAACTATTAGGTTATACTGCTGCCCAGAGGAGGATGCAGGAACTTAACTGTTATGTTATACTGCTACCCACAGGAGGATACGGGAATTTAACTGTTGGGTTATACTGTCGTCTACAGGAATGTAACTTTTGGTTATACTGCTGCCTACAGGAGGATACAGGAATTTAACTGTTGGGTTATACTGCTGCCTACAGGAGGATACAGGAATTTAACTGTTGGGTTATACTGCTGCCTACAGGAGGATGCAGGAATTTAACTGTTGGGTTATACTGTCGTCTACAGGAACATACAGGAATTTAACTGTTGGGTTAAACTGCTGCCAACAGGAGTATACAGGAATTTACCTGCTGGGTTATGCTGCAGCCTACAGGATGATACAGGAATTTAACCGTTAGGTTATACTACTGCCTTTAGGAGGGAGCCTTTAGGAGGGTACACAATGTTAATTGTAGGGTTATACTGCCACCTACAGGAGAATACAGGAATTTAACTGTTGGGTTATACTGCAGCCTACAGGAAGACACAGGAATTTAACTGTTCGGTTATACTGCCAAACAAATACAAGGTGATTTCTAAGCTCATACTTACCAACCAGCCAGCGACCAACCGCATTGACCTGTCTAACAATATGCATTAAGAATAGGGGTTTAGTCTGCACACATTTTAAAATACATGCATAAGCTACAGGCCCCGTTAAGGCACGGTGTTATCTCTAGTCCCTAACCCTGACTTCTGGGTCTCCACAATGGGAGCACACGCATATGGAAGTAAGGACAGGTGGACTAGAAGGAGCCTTAAAGGGTGCCTTGACCTGGCCTGTAGTTTACACATGTATTTGCAAATGTGTGCAGACTAAACCCCTGTTCTTAACGCATATTGTTAGACAGGTCAATTCAGTTGGTCACTGGCTGGCTGGTAAGTTTGAGCTTGGAAGTCTCTGGATTTGTTTGACATGTGTCGTCCTTCCAGGGCTCCTTGCTGCAATAAACCAGTTATAGGTGAGTCAGTTGTTTGTATTTGGATTATACTGCCGCCTACAGAAGGATATAGTAAGGTAAATGTTCGGTTATACTACCGTCTACAGGAGCATGCTAGTATTTAACGGTTATGCTGCTGCTTATAGGAAGATTGGGCACTGGAAAAAAAAATTAAAGACTCAGGCCCAGATTCTCAAAGACTTACGACGGCGTATCTCCAGATACGCCGTCGTAAGTCCGAATGAGCGCCGTCGTATGTATGCGCCTGATTCATAGAATCAGTTACGCATACATTCTGCCAAGATACGAGCGGCGTAAGTCTCCTACCCTGTCGTATCTTAGGGTGCATATTTACGCTGCCCGCTAGGTGGCGCTTCCGTTGATTTCCGCGTTGAATATGCAAATGAGCTATATACGCCGATTCACGAACGTAGGCGCGACCGTCGCATTTAGTAAGACATACGCCGGCGTAAAGATAAAGCAGGTCTCTAGGTGGCGCAGCCCATGCAAAGTATGGACGTCGGAACAAGCGTATCTTTTTACGTTGTTTGCGTAAGTCGTACGCGAATAAGGCTGTGTGTAAGTTACGTTCACGTCGTAGGCAGTGTTCAACGTATCTTAGGCATTCTATCCGACGCATGCGCACTGGGATACGTCCACGGACGGCGCATGCGCCGTTCGTTCAAAACTTAATTTACGTGGGGTCATGCTTTATTTACATAAAACACGCCCACCTTTTCACATTTCGAATTAGGCGCGCTTACGCCGGCACATTTACGCTACGCCGCCGTAACTTAGGACGCACATGCTTTGTGAATACAGCACTTGCCTCTCTAAGTTGCGGCGGCGTAGCGTAAATACGATACGCTACGCCCGCCCACACTTACGCCGCCCTACGTGAATCTAGGCTATAATGTACTCTAATGCCTCGTACACACAGCCGGACTTTAAAAAAATGGGCTTTTTTTCTCGGAAAGTCCGGCCGTGTGTAGCCTCCATCTGACTTTTTTTGTCGGAAGTCCGACGGACCTTAGATAGAGAACCTGTTCTCTATCTTTCCGTCGGACTTCCGACGGACTCACAGCAGACTTTTGCATGGTCAAAAGTCTGACCGTGTGTACGAGGCATAAGAAAATAATCTTATAGTACAAAACTCCGTGGGCCAGATTCACACACAAATACGTTGCGCAGCGCCGGCGTAACGTATCCCATTTACGTTACACCGCCGCAAGTTTACAGCGTAAGTGCCTGATTCACAAGCACTTACCTGTAAACTTGCGGCGGTGTAACATAAATTCGCTCGGCGCAAGCCCGCCTAATTCAAATTCCCACGCCGAACGTACTGCGCATGCTCCGTCCGTCAAATTACCCGACGTGCTTTGCGCTAAATGGATGTCATTGGTTTCGACGTTAACGTAAATGGCGTCCAGCGCCATTCACGGACGACTTGTGCAAACGACGTGATTTTTCAAATTTCGACGCGGGAACGACGGCCATACTTAACATTGGCTAGTCCACCTAGAGGGCAGCCTTAGTTTTACGCTGCGTATCTCGACGGAAACGATGGAAAGTTAGAGCGACGGGTAAAGCGTACGTTCGTGAATCGCCTTAACTAGTCATTTGCATATTCCACGCCGACCGCAATGGAATCGCCACCTAGCGGTCGGCCTAGAATTGCATCTTAAGATCCGACGGTGTAAGTCAATTACACCTGTCGGATCTTAGGGCTATCTATGCGTAACTGGGGTAGATTCAAGAAGCAATTGCGCCTGTGTAACCATAGGTTACACAGCGCAATTGCTTACTTGCCCCGGCGTAATGAGTGCTCCTGATTCAGGAACCTCGTTACACCGACTGCAGCCTAAGATCTGCGCGGCATAAGGCTCTTATGCCCGCATATCTTAGGCTGCATTCTTGCGTTGGCCGCTAGGTGGCGTTTCCGTTGTGCTCAGCGTATAGTATGCAAATTGCATACTAACACCGATTCACAACGTTGCGCGAGCCCTGTGTACGCAATTTACGTTGTTTACGTACGGCGGTTTTCGCGCAAGGCTGCCCCTGCTATTAGCAGGGGCAGCCCATGTTACGTATACCCGTCGTTCCCGCGTCGCGAAATTTGAATTATACGTAGTTTGCGTAAGTGAATCGTGAATGGCGCTGGACGCCATTCACGTTCACTTTGAAGCAAATGACGACCTTGCGACGTCATTTGCCGCAATGCACGTCAGGAAAGTTTCCAGACGGAGCATGCGCTCTACGATCGGCGCGGGAACGCGCCTAATTTAAATGATTCCCGCCCCCTATGGGATCATTTAAATTGTGCGATCTTCTGCTTCTGCTCCGTGAATCGAGGGCAGCGCAAAAAAATTGCGGGGGCGCAGGGCAAAATCGTTGCCCTGCGCCTCCGTAAAAAAAGCGCAATTCTTACTGAATCTGGCCCACTGATTCTATGAATCAGCCGCATAGATACGACAATCGTATCTCAGAGATACAACGGCGTATCAGGAGATACGCCGTCGTATCTCTTCTGTGAATCTGGCCCACGTACTTTAGGTGCAGCAGAGCTTTTGTAAGGACTATTTTTTTTTTTTCCCCTGGCACTGAATTCTAGAATCTCCAGTATTTTATCTTCCCAAAAATCAGGCGTCCAGCCTTTGTATATGTACGGCAGCGCAGGGACAGAACATTGAGTTATGTCACTCCGACAATGTTCCCATTAGCCGTCCATTCATCTCCCCTACGAATGATGAATCGCAGCCAGTGTTCCGCTCTTCTTCCTAGGAATGAAGGACATTTTTTTTTTTTACCATATTCGTTTTCAAAACATAGCGTCCTCTTGAAACCGAACGCCCAGAATGGGGTCACGGGTAGGGGCGTCTTTTCAATCCCCAGTAATGATCTGTTGAAGGGCTGTGATCCAGGCGAGAGCTCTGCCTTTGTTCTGCTGTCACCCGATAGCCTGCACCTTGACGTGTGAATGAAAAGGTGAGACTGGACAGGGAGAAGTGGCTGTTCTCCTGGTGACACCACACTTGGCGTCTAAATATATCACCCGCATTTATCTGGAGAGACATCTCTTTTGGCCTGGATACTGTTCTCTTTTTGTTGTCACTGACCCTTGAGCCGTTTAGAGGTCTTAAGGAAGAACTTCTCTAAGCATTGTTACCATCTAAAATATTGCATAAACTGGCATGTCCACCGAGAAGCCATCATTTTATGACCACTGACTGGTTAAATGAATAACATTAATTATCTCATTACAATGGCATCTGAAAGTCGCGGGATATATTAGCCAGCACTGGTGGCTGGTGCTCAAAATTTTTGGGGGGGCACAAACAAACTGAAAAATTCAGAAAAAAAAACATCTATTGCAGCCTCACTGTGCCCATCAAACGCAGCCACTGTACCAAACGCAGTCACTGTGCCCATCAAACGCAGCCACAGTAGCAAGCGCAGCCACTGTGTCCATCAAACGCAGCCTCTGTGTCCATCAAACGCAGCCACTGTGTCCATCAAACGCAGCCACTGTACCAAACGCAGCCACTGTGCCCATCAAACACAGCCACTGTACCAAACGCAGCCACTGTGTCCATCAAACGCAGCCACTGTACCAAACGCAGCCACTGTGCCCATCAAACACAGCCACTGTACCAAACGCAGCCACTGTGCCCATCAAACGCAGCCACTGTACCAAACGCAGCCACTGTGTCCATCAAACGCAGCCACTGTATCAAACGCAGCCACTGTGCCCATCAAACACAGCCACTGTGCTCATCAAACGCAGCCACTGTGCCCCAAATGTTGCCACTGTGCCCCAAATGTTGCCACTGTGCCCCAAATGCTGCCATTGTGCCCCAAGTGCTGCCACTGTGCCCCAAATGTTGCCACTGTGCCCCAAGTGCTGCCACTGTACCCCAAATGTTGCCACTGTGCTCCAAGTGCTGCCACTGTGCCCCAAGTGCTGCCACTGTTCCCCAAATATGCCACTGTGCCCCAAGTGCTGCCACTGTGCCCCCCACCCGCCGTCTGCCCGGCCCTTACCTCGTCTAAGGTGGGCAGTGAGTGACGGCGGAAGGCGGTGAGCGGTGCCCTCCATTTCTTCCTTGATATCTTCTTGTCTTCTCCCACCCGCTCCTCCTCTCGTCCTCTCCTATAATTGGACACCTTATAGGCGTCCAATCGCAGTGCATGTCCTTTCAGCCAATAAGGTGACAGGTAGCACAGACCCCGTGCACCTGATTGGCTGAGAGGCGGGTCAGTGTTAGCAAAGCAAATTCCTTCGCTTTGCTAACACACAGCTGAGTGAATAGCAAAGGCATAGCGTTGCGCCCGCTATTCACATTTTTGGACGCCTATTATAGCCAATGGCTCTAATCAGCTGCTTCCCGAAAAACACCCCTGCCGCTGTAATTCAGGTGCCCGACGCTCGAAAAGGGGCCAGGCACCTAAATAGGGGTTGTCAGCTGCGACCATAGATAGATTCATGCAATACATGAATCTATCTATGGTCCTGCGCCCTTTTTGGACTCATCCGCCACTGTTAGGCAGCAATTAAACATGTTATCCATGAAGTTAATTTGTGGAAAACAGAAGAAATGGGCATAGCCGTTTGTTGTGTATGGGGCTATGTAGCCCATGCTGCCCCGTGTCTACAGCCAAAAGAACCTACAATGGGCATGTGAGCATCAGGACAGGACTATGGAGCAATGGATGAAGGTGGCCTGGTCTGATGTATCACGTTTTATTTTACATCATGTGGATGGCCGGGTGCGTGTGCATCACTTACCTGGGAACGAGATGGCACCAGGATGCCTTATGGGAAGAAGTGGAGGCAGTGTGATGCTTTGGGCAATGTTCTGCTGGGAAACCTTGAGGCCCCATTCACACCTCAGCGTTTTTGTAGCTGTAAGCCTAAAGCTCTAAAATGCTGGAGGAGACAAATAACAAATATTCTCTATGGAGTTGGTTCACATCTACACTCCAAGGGCTAGATTCAGCAAGGATTTACGCGGGCGTATCTATAGATACGCCGTGTAAATTCAAAGCTGCGCCGGCGTATCTTCTTTCTGTATCCAGAAAGCAAGATACGCCGAAATTAGCCTAAGATCCGACTGGCGTAAGTCTCCTACGCCATCGTATCTTAGGGTGCATATTTACGCTGGCCGCTAGGTGGCGCTTTCGTCGTTTTCGGCGTAGAATATGCAAATGACCTAGATACGCCGATTCACAAACGTACGTGCGCCCGGCGGAATTTTTTACGTAGTTTGCGTAAGGCTTTTCCGGCGTAACGTTGCTCCTGCTTTGCTTCTATGAGGCGTACGCAATGTTAAGTATGGACGTCGTTCCCGCGTCAAATTTAGAATTTTTTACGTCGTTTGCGTAAGTCGTTCGCGAATAGGGCTTTGCGTAAATTACATCCACGTCGAAAGCATTGACAATTTGCGGCGGAATTTCGAGCATGCGCACTGGGATTCTTTCACGAACGGCGCATGCACCGTTCGTTAAAGACGTCATTTACGTGGGGTCATGTTTTATTTTCATAAAACACGCCCACCTCTTGCAAATTTGAATTCGGCGCGCTTACGCCGGCTGATTTACGCTACGCCGCCGCAACTTACGGAGCAAGTGCTTTGTGAATACTGCACTTGCCCGTCTAAGTTGCGGCGGCGTAGTGTAAATAACATACGCTACGCCCGCACAAACTTACGGCGGGCTACTTGAATCTAGCCCTAAGTCGCCTGAAGCTCAAAAAAGTTCTGGCTCTTTTTTTGTAGCTCAAATCAGGCAGACTTGGGCGATTTTGCCGCGTGTTTATTCCCATCAAAATAAATGCAAACGTGCAACTTACCCACTCAAATTAGGCAGATTTGCATGTTTTGTCACACATTTTTGTGCGGTTTTCTGCTCAAATGAAAAAAATTCAAGAAAAAATTAATAATAATATATGAATAAATAAATGTAAAATTACACAAATAACTAAAAATCATCATAAATAAATAATAAATTAATTAATAATATGTAAAAATAAATACTTAACCCTTAACCTTAAAAAAATATTAAATACATTTCTTATAATATATATAATACTATTATATAAACGCCTTTTGGGACTACGCATTGACTGGATGGTGTATGGGACGCCTACAGTATATGAACTTTTGATTATATTTATTCTACATTATATGGACTTTTTGATCACTATTTTTATTTTTATCATATTTCCGTATTATTTATTATGCACTAACATATAGGGTTGGGAATTGTATATGATTAAGGTATTTTGATTTGAAATTGCAAGGTATTTCACCATTCATGTGAGGTATCACCGCGATTGACAGAGCAAGATCAATAGTTCTAGCGCCAGACCTCCTGTGTTACTCTAAACTGGTAACCTCTAAAGGCTTTTAAAATGTCGCCTATGGAGATTTTTATGTACCCACCCACTAAGATTTATGAAAGCGTACTTTTTCCTGAAACTTTGCGTTCAGGTAATTGCTGCCTATAGATGCCTATAGATGAGGTCACATGACACTGTGCAAGGTCTGATGTTCTCTTTTCCTTTCTTCTGATGCAGAGCACTATCGAAGACTTCAGCATCCCTTGCCCTGAACCAGACCCAGCACTGCAAGCAGCTGGACGGCCTGGTCTCCTCTCAGACGCAGCTGTGCCGGAGTAACCTAGAACTGATGCAGACCATCGTCCTGGCAGCTAAGGAGGTGAAGAAGACATGCATCAAAGCATTCACCGACATGAGGTGGAACTGCACGTCCATTGAGCTGGCACCCAACTTCAACCAGGATTTGGAGAGAGGTAGGGAACGGGGAATAACTCGATAATCCCGCTTTGCTTTTCACGTTTTACTGATCATCCTGACGCACTTAAGACTTTTCTAAAATCTTGTGATTTTTGGTCACTCGTGTTTCTCCTCTCAAGGTAAAATGTAAAATTATTATTAGGAAAGGTATTATGACCTGGTGTAAGGGGTTTAAGGTATACAGGATGTGTGTCTTGTAATTTAAAGTGTTTAAACTGGTGCAGATGGATACTGACTGTTGTGGCAGGAAAGATCAATCAGACAGGTATGGTGACCTTGGCCAAACATTATCATCCCCCCATGAGATAAGGCTTGAAGTACTTCCAGTGGCGGTGTGTCCATAGAGGGCGCAGGAGCGCCGCCCCCTCTCACTCCCGCACCGCCACTGAATACAATACACAGATTCATGCATTGCATGAATCTGTGTATTTGTGCTGCCGCCCACTATTCAGATGGCCGGCCCCCTGGTTAGCGCCGGCCATCTGAATAATGGCAGCTGGTTGGCTTTGTAAGTGCCTATCAGAGCCAGGCTGTAATCGACTTCCAAGTAGTTATCCAGGGCACACACGGGGGATGCGTTCCTTGGATAAGACTGACAGGCATCTCAGCCAATCAGGTTCACCGGTTCTGGTTACCGGTAACCTGATTGGCTGAAGCGTCATCGAGGGCGGGAGAAGACATCGGGGGACCGTGGAAGGATGATGGCTGACCCCAGACAGGTAAGTTCCGGGCGGGGGGGCAGCATTTTGCAGGGCACAATGGCGACAATTAAAGGGTACAGTGGTGACAATTGATGGGGGCACAGTGGCGACAATTGATGTGGGCACAGTGGTAACAATTGATGTGGGCACAGTGGAAAGAATTGATGTGAGCACAGTGGCAACAATTGATGGCATGGCACAGTGGCTGCGTTTGTTAGCACAGTGGTGACAATTGATGGGCACAGTGGTGACAATTGATGGGCACAGTGGTGACAATTGATGGGCACAGTGGTGACAATTGATGGCACAGTGGCTGCGTTTGATGACACAGTGGCTGTGTTTGGCATGGCACAGTGGCGACAATTGATGGCACAGTGGCGACAATTGATGGCACAGTGGCTGCGTTTGATGGCATGGCACAGTGGTGACAATTAATGGGCACAGTGGCGACAATTGATGGGCACAGTGGCGATAAATGATGGCACAGTGGCTGCGTTGCATGGCACAGTGGCTGCATTTGAAAGCATGGCACAGTGGCGACAATTGATGGCACAGTGGCGACAATTGATGGCACAGTGGCGACAATTGATGGCATGGCACAGTGGCTGCATTTGATGGGCACAGTGGCTGCATTTGATGGGCACAGTGGCTGCATTTGATGGGCACAGTGAGGCTGCAATTGTTTTGTTTTTTTCGTTTGTTTGCGCCCTCCCAAAAGTTTTGAGCACCAGCCGCCTCTGTTTGTATCCTTCTTATTGAGCTGGCCATAAACTAATAGAACTTATTTTGAAAACTTTCATTTTGGGAACAGTCGTTCAATTTTCTAATGTAACCATTCTCAACCACTGTTCCTTGGAACTCTAGGGTTCCTCAAGGGTTGGCTGAACACTCCTTGAGCTGTGGTTAACTGATCCCCCATCTGATGGTGCTTGCATAGTTCCAGTTCCAACGCCACTTGACATAGCCAGAAGCATGACTGCAAGGATGTAAATATGGCCACACCTGTAAGGATGGAATTCTTCCCACTTACCGCCACCAATGTAAGAGGCATTTTCCCAATGACCCCCAATGAACTAATCTTACTAGGGGCTCACTGAGATCTGAAAGGGCTTTTCAAGCTCTGTGTTTAACCCTCTCAGAGCTGACATGTTTCCTAATTTCCCAAAAATTGTGGCAATAAAAGATCAACTTGCTGTGTCTACTTTCCCCAAAAAAAGGCAATTTTAGGGTTTTTTGTACTGTTCTGGCATAAAAAAAAAATGTTTTAATCAAGTTCTGTTTATTGATTTTAAGGTATAAAAGTAAAAATAGTTCACAGTTAGGGCCGGTTCACACCATGCATCACATGCTGTATATTCCTGTACGATTCACACGCGATCTGGGTGCAGTGCGATTTCAGCCTATACGGAAAGATTTTACAATTGGTTTCTACCAAAGGGAGCTAAAAAAATTGTACAAAGATCCAACGAGAATTAACTAATTTCTAAGAGCCGGTTCACGCTTCCGCGGCACGACTTCGGGGGCGACTCTGCAAGTTGTCCTGAAGACGACTTCAGAGGCGACCTACAAAACCACTTCTGTATAGAAGTCAATGCAGGTCGCCCCGAGCCGCCCCCGAAGTTGTGCAAGAACCTTTTTCTAAGTCGGAGCGACTTGCGTCGCTCCTATTAGAATGGTTCGATTGCATTGGATAGGACGCGACTCATCAGACGGCTGAGCCGCCTGACGAGTCGCCCCAGTGTGAACCGGCTCTAACTGTTGAATTCGCTCCTGGGTGAGAATATTTTGAATTATTCTTTTTCGTCATGCACTTGTTACGGTTAATCCCAAAGTTGATTTTTCATTCTGCGAGAATTGCAATATTGACACACTGACCTGTTAAATGAATGAAAAGTCGTTCAAAATAATTCAAGTCCATGAAGGCACCATCGAATGGTCAGATGAGCAATTTTTATTTTTCTGGACGTTCAAACTAAAAAATCTACAGGTGTAAGGCCAGAATAACTCTTCCCTACCCTGTCCAAAGCGAAAACGCTGTTTTGTTATTGCCGCTGGCTTTTATAGGAATTTTTAGACCAGTTTCACACTGGTGCAGAGGTGTATTTTTTCATGAGATTTACCTGCGGTTTTAACCACAATCCCTTAGATTTTCTATTAGGTTGCGCATTTTTGCCACATTTTCTTAACATTCACCAAAGATTTGGCATGCAGGACTTTTGGTGCACTTTTAGAAAATGCGGCAAAACCGCAGTGCATCAGTGTGAAACCGGCTTTAATGTATCCCCCCAAAAAAATCTAAATGTATCCCCAAGGAAAATTGCAATGTTTCCGGGAAGGAAAAATGTTATGGATCCCCATGGAAAATGTTTGTGAATCCCCAAGGAAAATGTTTGTGAATCCCCAAGGAAAATTTTGTGGATCCCCAAGGAAAACCTTAATGTATCCCCAAGGACATTTTTTATAGAACCCCAAAGAAGATTTTAATGTTTCCGCAAGGAAAAATATAATGAGTCCTGAAAGAAATTTTTTGTGGGTCCCCAAGAATTTTTTTTGTGGATCTTCAAGGAACGTTATAACGTATCCCCAAGGACAATGGAAATGGTTCCCCAAACAAGATTTTAATGTTTCCGTAAGGAAAAATGTCATGGTTCCACAAGGAAAACATTTATGGGTCCTGAAGGGAAATTTTGTGGATCCCAAAGAAGATTTTATTGTTGCTGCAAGGAAAATTTTAATGGAACCCCAAGGAACATTTTTGTGGATCCCCATGGAAAGTTTTAATGTATCCCCAGGGAATTTTTTTATGGATCCCCAAAGAAGATTTTATTGTTTTCTGCAGGGAACATTTTTGTGTATCCCCAAGGAAAAGTTTAATGGATTGCCAAAGAAGACTTTAATGTCTCAGCAGGGGAAAAAATGTAATGGGTTCTAAAGAAAATATTTTTGGTTCCCCAAGGAAAATTTTGGTGGATTCCCAAGTTAAGTTTAATGGATTGCCAAAGAAGACTTTAATGTCTCCGTAGGGAAATATTTAAGACTCCCAGGAAAATTTTTATGGATCCCAACGGAAAACTTTAATGGATCCTCAAAAGAAGATTTTAATGTTTCCACAAGGAAAAATTTAATGTATCCTCAAGAGAAAAAAAGAATAAGCGTGTTATATCAGATAAACATTGTGGGGTAGATCCACAAAGAAATTACGCGGCGTATCTACTGATACGCCGGCGTAATTTCAAAATTCCTGCGTCGTATCTTTGTTTTGAATCCTCAAAACAAGATACGACGGCATCTGGGTTAGATCCGACAGGCGTACGTCTTCGTACGCCGTCGGATCTAAGATGCAATTTTTCACCGTCCGCTAGGTGGCGTTCCCATCGTAATCCGCGTCGAGTATGCAAATGAGCTATTTCCGACGATCCACGAACGTACGACCAGCCGTCGCATTTTTTTATGCCGTTTCCGTTCGGCTTTTTCCGGCGTATAGTTAAAGCTGCTATATGGTGGCGTACACAATGTTATGTATGGTCGTCGTTCCCGCGTCTAATTTGAAAATATTTTATTTTGTTTGTGTAAGTCGTCCGTGAATGGGGCTGGACGTAATTTACGTCCACGTCAAAACAATGACGTCCTTGCGCCGTCATTTAGCGCAATGCACGGCAGGAAATTTAGGGACGGTGCATGCGCAGTTCGTTCGGCGCGGGGACGCACTTCATTTAAATTAAACATGCCCCCTACTCGCCTATTTGAATTACGCGCCGTTACGCCGCGAGAGATACACTATGCCGCCGTAACTTACGGCGCAAATTCTTTGTGGATTCAAAGATTTAAAAAGTAAGTTACAGCGGCGTATCGTATCTCACATACGCTGCGCCCATGCAATTCTACGAGGATCTGCCCCTAAATATATTTATTACGTTGCTAAATGTTACAACAAACTTTACCAAAAGTTATTAAATTGCAATCTCCCCAAAAAAATAGCAAACTGCAGTTTAGAATGACAAATTTACCATAGAATTCGGAAGTACGAAGTATGCGATGGACAGCGGCTTTCTACGAGGATGATGAATCGTGGAAATCTGTCTATTTTCACAAATTACCTCTTCAGGAAAGGTTTTTGTCTCCTTGTCCTAATCAATTACAAGGAATAAAAGGGTGTCCTGACCAGACAATAATGGGCGTCATGTCAGAATTAGCAAAGGATTCTGGGTAGGTTTCTTTGTTTTGACAACAAGCAAATAGCTCAATCAGTCGTGTGAAATACAGCGAATTAGTAAGCAAGACAGGCAGAAGTGAGCGGCAGAGACAGGGATAATAGGAAGCGATGAGAGAGGAGCAGAGAGGTGGAGACGGAGAGATGGATCCCAGGCAGGGCGTGACCATTTGAGGCTCATTTAATGTCTATTTCAGCATTTCTTTTAATTACGTAGATAAAGGCTTCTTCACATGGATGTTGCTTCTCCTTATACAACGTCACACATCTGTCTACTTCTTATTTAAGGGACACATACTAAAAACTGCAATCATCTTTTTACCTGAACCAGAAAAGTTTGCAAAGACTTTTTTTTTTTTCCAAAAAACTTTTCCCCTTGAACTAAACTAGGCATGTGCACAACAAAAAAATTTGTATTTTTTTGTTCCGTTTCGTCTCGTAGATTCGTAAAGATTCGTAATTTCGTAAGACTCAAGTTTTCCTATTCGGACCCGTTCGTATTTTCGTAACAGTTTTATTTTCGTTTATACTGAATGATTCGTAATTCTGTCTAATTTATTTTCGTTGATTCGAAATTCGTAATTTTGTTAGATAATAATTTTCGTTAAATGGATTTGTAATTTTGTACTTTCAAAAATACATAGCAACACGCGGCTAATCCATATTAAGATATACTTTCTCTTAAGCCCCGTACACACGGTCGGACTTTTTGCCAACAAACGTCAAAATTAGCGTTTTCCAAAAAATACGACCGTGTGTACGCTCTATCGGACAAACTTTTTCGAAAGTCCGGCCAACTCCCTTCAGACAAAAATCCACGGAAAAGTTTGTTTGAAGTCTGATTGTGTGTACGAGGCTTTACACTGTACAATGTGACTCAGCACAAAAGAGATAAGCTGATTGGCTAAGATATTAAGTAATGACTCACTAACTACACTGCCCAGTGCCCATTCCAAACAACGATACAAGTACACAAATTTACGAACAGGCAAAGAAACACACAAATTAAAATACGAACATACGAATGAAAATATGAACAGACAAAGGGCCAGATTCACGTAAAATCGCGGCGGCGTAACGTATCGTAGATACGTTACACCGCCGCAAGTTTTCATCGCAAGTGCCTGATTCACAAAGCACTTGCGATGAAAACTACGCCCGCGGCATCCGGCGCAAGGCGGGCCAATTCAAATGGGCGTGTGCCATTTAAATTAGGCGCGCTCCCGCGCCGGACCTACTGCGCATGCTCCGTTTCCTAACTCCCACCGTGCTTTGCGCGCCGTCATTTTTTCGAACGGCGACGCGCGTAGCGTACTTCCGTATTCCCGGACGTGTTACGCAAACGACGTTAAATTTTAAATTTCGACGCGGGAACGACGGCCATACTTTAGACAGCAATACGTTTGCTGACTAAAGTTAGGGCACCTAAAACGACGACTAACTTTGCGACGGGAAACTAGACTAGCGGCGACGTAGCGAACGCGAAAATCCGTCGGGGATCCGCCGTAACTCCTAATTTGCATACCCGACGCTGGTTTACGACGCAAACTCCCCCCAGCGGCGGCCGCGGTACTGCATCCTAAGATCCGACAGTGTAAAACTATTACACCTGTCGGATCTTAGGGATATCTATGCGTAACTGATTCTATGAATCAGTCGCATAGATAGAAACAGGGATACGACGGCGTATCAGGAGAAACGCCGTCGTATCCCTTTTGTGAATCTAGGCCATAGGATTTAAAATACGGAATTCAAATTGTTTGTTTTCGTTCTTTTGCTTTTTCGGTGTTTCGTATTTTAGTAAGATTGTCCAATCATACGTTCGTATTTTTGCTTGTTCATTATTTTTTCTTATTTGTAATTCCGTAATTTTCGTATTTTGGTTCTTTCAGCTTTTCGGATGTTCGAATTGATAGGAATGTACGAAAACGAACAAATTCGTACGAAAATCCATTTGTAACGAACGGGAACGCACATGTCTACCCTAAACCCCTTTGCTCTTTTCTCGGCACATGCACAGTGCAATATACATCTTCGCCCTATTACCAGCCTGTGTAAGATGTTGGAATTCTACAATTCCAGAGCACATCTGCAGAGATTAGATTATTGGGGACTGCCCAACGGTGAAAGCCGTTTTGAGTGTGGGGTTAGGAGCACCTAGTAATGGTAACTTGCTCATTGGTACAAGAATGTTTATTGATTCTTAAATCGCGTACACACGATCGGAAATTCTGACAAGAAAACTGGATTTTTTTTTCAACGGAATGTTGGCTCAAACTTGTGTTGCATACACACAGTCACACAAAATTCCGACCGTCAAGAATGCAGTGACTTACAACACGAGCCGAGATCAATGAAGTTCAATGCTTCCGAGCATGCGTCGACTTGATTCTGAGCATGCATGTTTTTTTGTGCGTTGGAAATGCATACAGACTATCGGAATTTCCGACAAGAACTTTTTTTGTCGGAAAAAATGACAATCAGCTCTCAAATTTTTGTTGTCGGAAATTCCGACAGAAAAAGTCAGGTGGAGCCTACACATGGTTGGAATTTCCGACCAAAACCTCACATCAGACTTTTCTTGTCGGAAATTCCGACCGTGTGTACGTGGCATAAGAATTGCCAATTCGTTTTGGGAGATACAGCCTCCCCCTTTTTCGGGGCTGACAAATAAAAGATAATAAATAGGATATTAAAAACAATACCAATAATAATAATAATAAATCATTTTATTAAAGGGCATGATGGAGCCATTTTGAGTGTGGAGTTAAGAGCACCTAGTAATAATGGTAACTTGATAATTGGCTCAAATTTTTTAATTTTTTAAGAATTGCCAACTTGTTTCGAAAGATACAGCCTCCCCCTTTTTCAGGGCTGACAAACAAAAGATAATAAATGGTATAGTAAAAACAATACCAATGATATTAAAGGGGTTGTAAAGGTTTGTTTTTTATTTTACTTTCTAAATTGGTTCCTTTAAGCTAGTGTATTGTTGGGTCACTTACCCTTTTCCTTCGATTTCCCTTCTAAGGCTGCATTCACACCTGAACGCGGCGTATTGTACCGCAATTTGCCGCGACAAATTGCGGCGTTTTATCCCGCGATTTGCCGCGACAAAACACGTCGTTTTTAGCCTACAATACGCCGGAGGGGTGATTAAAAAATTGTCGGCTATGCCAAACGCCGAAAGCCGCCTGAAAAAAAGGGTCCGGGACTTGTTTTGAGCTTCAGGCGTACAGCGTTTTGGCGTTCGGCGTGGAGATGTGAACCATCTCCATAGCCGACAATGTTAAATCACCCCTCCAGCGTATTACAGGCTGCAATAGCGTCGGGCTTCAGGCGTTAAAACGCCTAGGTGTGAATGGAGCCTAAATGTTTTTTTCTTTGTCTGAGTCCTGGCTGACTAACCCCCAGCCAGAACGGCTCGGATGATGGGGGCAAGTTTACTGAGGAGGAACAGGAAGTGAGAAATTCAGACAAAGGAAAAAAACATTTAGAAGGGAAATTAAATGGAAAAGGTAAGTGAACCAACAATGCACTAGCTTAAAGGAACCTATTTAGAAAATAAAAAACAAACCTTTACAACCACTGTAATAAATAATTGTATTAAAGGGCATGATGGAGTCGTTTGAGATTGGAATAATGCCGCGTACACACGATCGGTTCGTCTGATCGTTTTCATCACACCAAACCGATCGTGTGTGGGCCCCATCGGTTATTTATCCATCGGTTAAAAAAAAATGGAACTTGCTTTAAAATTATCTGATGGATACCTAACCGATAGAAAAAAAAACGATCGTCTGTGGGCGCGTCCATCGGTTAAAAATCCACGCATGCTCAGAATCAAGTCGACGCATGCTTGGAAGCATTGAACTTCATTTTTTTCAGCATGTCGTTGTGTTTTACGTCACCGCGTTCTGACACAATCGTTTTTTAACCGATGGTGTGTAGGCGCGACGGACCATCAGTCAGCTTCATCGGATAACTGATGGAAAAACCCATCAGACTGTTTTCATCGGATTGACCGATCGTGTGTACAGGGCATAAGTCGAATGGAGGACCATTTGGAGACACAATGGGCATCCATTAAGCCTACCAATATAACAGTGCCACGCCCTGCCCTATTTTAATTAATATAAAACATGTGAACCATAGTTCATGGACTTTATGGGCAAGACTCCACCAGGTAAAATAAGTGCTTAAAGTGATTAAATGTTGGTTATAATTCACAATATGTATGCTGTTATTTTGTATTTCATATGTCAATGTGCTATTATGCATTTATATGGGTTGATCCATGCCCTATCTTTGGTTTAATATTAAATATCATTTTTTACAATCATATATGGAATTGTCTGGCTCTATCCTACGCACCTCATTCAAAGTCCCACCCTCCCCCTTCTTTTTTTGCATAGCAATTAGGGATGGAGGCGCAAAATTCCCCATTGCGTTCTCATTCAAAGTCCCACATATGCCCATTTTTCTGGTAAAGTGATATTAAAGGTTCAAGTTTTATTTTTTTTAAATAACAAATATGTCATACTTACCTCCACTGTGGAGTTCGTTTGGCACAGAGTGGTCCCGACAGGGCCGCCATTCCGGCCGGACCCCCCCCCCCCCTTTTTTTTTCAGATTTTTTTTATTTATTTGTTTTTTTCATCTCCCCAAGCCCCCCCACCTCAATTTTGCAGTGCACCCCCCGCTTCTCAATTTGCGACCCCCCCGCTTTTCAATTGGCAACCCCCCTCCAACTTCCCAATTCGCGGCACCCCCACCTCGTTTCTCAATTCGCGGCACCCCCCTCCGGGTTCTCTGCTCCAAGGGGCGCATGCCTGAAGCTGTGTAAGGGGCCCCAAACTTCCTGATGGCGGCCCTGGGCCCCGATCGTCCTCTTCTGGGGTCCCACAGCGGCTCTCGCGGCTCCTCCCTGCATTAGATAACTCCCTCTGGGAAGCTCTCTCCCGAGGGGGCTACCTTGCGGGTGCGCTCCTGTGTCATACACTCTGCGTCCATAGACGCCGAATGTATGACTCAGCCCCGCCCCCCCTGCGCCCACGTCATTGGATATGATTGACAGCAGCGGGAGCCAATGGCTGCGATGCTATCAATCTATCCAATGAAGAGCCGAGAAGCAGTGGGGAAAGCGATGCGGGATCGCCCACAGAAATTCAGGGCTCGGGAGGGCAGGACAGAGCAAGGTGTTTTTTGAACTTAATGCATAGGAAGCATTAAGGTGAAAACACACAAGGCTTTACAACCCCTTTAATGAAGGACCTTTAAGGGATTGTTTTATTTAAAGCTGCAGATTCAAAAACAGCTTTAGGAATTATAGCAACACAGTAAAGCCTGTATAAGATTTTAGGGGTTTAGATTTACTTCTCTTATTGATTTTGGCATTCCTGTATAGCGCACTGGGCCAGTCCACAGTTAAGCCGCCCTTACCGCAAAGAACCCCTGCCTGTGTCTGTAGTAAAACCTGCTTTCCTCCATGCAGCGCGGATGTCTTTTGTACAGACCTCGGAACAAGGAGTTTGTGAAATCCTTATGTTGACCTTGGATATTTGTATTTATACATATTATGGAGATTACCGCTAAGGTGTCTTTTTTCCCCCCAATTAAATAAACCAGATTTTTCTGTGATGTGGGTGACTTGGAGCTGCTCTGGGCACACACACACACCAAAGCAGACCTCTGGATGAACTCTCTCACTTCTAAGGATTCATTTCACTCATTGTGTACGTACAAAGCCATGCTCTCTTCTAATGGCATTGTGACAACAAGAGCGAGCCGAGGGCAGTGTGGCGGCTTGTTTGTGGACAATAATTAAAAATGTTATGTATTTTTTATATATATATATATATATATATATATATATATATATATATATATATATATATATATATCTCCTATAATATTTATTAGACCTGTGCACACTAAAATATTTCATTTCGTAATTTCGTTTTCGTCCGAAAAATACATTTATTTAGTTACTCCCGAAATTCGTTTTTATTTATTTTGTTTTTCGTTAAATAAATGCATTCATCCGAAAATCCAAATTAAGGTCGAATCTGTCATTGAAGCTTTATGGTGTCTGTTGAATGTTCTAAGAAGAAGAAGAAGAAGAAGAAAAAAAAAAAGAAGATTCGACAGAATCTTAAAAAAAAAAAAAAAAAAAAATTTGAATCTTCATGTCTCTCTATGTCGAATCTTCATGTCTCTATGTCGAATCTTTTCTCTCTATGTCGAATCTTCTTCATGTCTCTCTATGTCGAATCTTCTTCATGTCTCTCTATGTCAAATCTTTTCTCTCTATGTCGAATCTTCTTCATGTCTCTCTATGTTGAATCTTTTCTCTCTATGTCGAATCTTCTTCATGTCTCTCTATGTCGAATCTTTTCTCTCTATGTCGAATCTTCTTCATGTCTCTCAATTTCGAATCCTTTCTCTCTATGTCGAATCTTTTCTCTTTATGTAGAATAATATTGGACTAATAGAGTTAAGGTTAGGCACAATTAAGGTCGAATCTGTCATTGAAGGCTTATGGTGTCTGTTGAATGTTCTAAGAAGAAAAAAAAAAGAAAAAGAAAAGAAGATTCAATAGAATCTTAGAAAAAAAATTTGACTCTTCATGTCTCTCTATGTTGAATCTTCATGTCTCTCTTTGTCGAATCTTTTCTCTTTATGTAGAATAATATTGGACTAATAGAGTTAAGGTTAGGCACGTTCGAACGCAACGAAAACAAAAATAAAGCATTTGTTTAAGTCGGATCTTTCGGTTTTCGTTTTCTGTGCTTTCGTTATCGTTTGTTAAAACGATAACGAAAGTACCTGAAATTCGGACAAAAATGCATTCGGACGAAAACGAATGCACATGTCTAATATTTATATTATATTTATTCATATATTTCTATCTATCTTACTATCTAGAGATATATACACTCGTTTACCAAAAGTATTGGGACACCTATCTTTAAAAAACATTTTAAAGAGGAAGTAATCCTGATGGGTTTTACTTCCTCTTTGTTTCCCTGCAAAAGTAAAGCATAACGGGCTACTGGACATTGCATGGTAGCCCATTATGTGTCACTTACCTGAAACCGAAGCCTGAGATGTCCCTGATTTCCTCGCTGGCTGGAATGGTCCATTCTTCACCCCTCTTCCTTCCGGGGCCGCGAACTCCGGCTCTGTGACTGTCACTCCCGCGTGTGCGCGGGAGCCGCCAGTCACGGCATGACCCCAGCTTGAAACGGCACAGCGTGCCCTTTCAAGAGTGCGCATGCGCCGAATACATTGGCGCATGCGCAGAAGGCGGCATCGTTTGGGGACATAGTGAATATCTCCTAAACCGTGTGGGCTTAGGAGATATTTCCAGCACCTACAGGTAAGCCTTAACCTAGGATTGCCTGTAGGTGAATGTGGTCTGTAAGGGTTTACAACCACTTTAACCACTTCAATACTGGGCACTTTCACCCCCTTCCTTCCCAATTGCGCGGTCATACTACACTGTACCCAAATTACATTTTTATAATTTTGTTCACACAAATAGAGCTTTCCTTTGGTGGTATTTATTGACGACTCAGTATTTTTTTTGTTTTTTTTTTGTGATATAAGTGAGAAAACTGTGGAAATTTAGAAAAATAACAATATTTTCTTCTTTCTATTTTAAAAGAAATCCAATAAAATCGAATTTTGTCATAAATTTAAGCCAAAATGTATTCTGCTACATGTCTTCGGTAAAAAAAATCCCATTAAGTGTATAATAATTGTTTTTTGTGATCCCGGACAGATGTACGCAAATGATCATGTACAGATGTGCGCAGGTGATCACGGACATATGTGTGCAGACATTCATTGGGACATATGGTTTTACTGTTACATATGTGGGGGACATTTATTTTTACTGTGTGGGGACATGTGTTTTGGGGACACTATTTTGGGGACTTTGTGTGTTTACACTGTGTGGGGACATGTGTTTTGGCCCTGGGGACACTATTTTGGGGACTTTGTGTGTCTACACTGTGTGGGGACATGTGTGGCGACACTGGGCCGGTGATTAGTGTGTAAAAAGCTGTAAAAAAACAGCTCATACTCACTGATCACTGGCCGGCTGCAGAGATCCGCTCTCCTCTCCTCACCGACAACTTCCGTGTGAAGAGAGGAGAGCCGATCGCCTAGCAACCTGCTCTCTATTTACATCACATGATGGCTCTGATTGGACATCAGGAGGGCCAATCACAGAGCCCTCCTGCCAGAGATGCACTGTGCCCGGGTGACACGAGCGCATCGGGATCGCGCCGCTGCGTGGGCACGCACACGCGCGACCCCCCTCCTTTGTGGGAACAGTTTGGGAATGGCCCCCTCCTGTTCCAACATGAAAGCAAGGTCCACAAAGACATGGATGAGGGAGTTTGGGTTGAGGAACTTGACGGGCCTGCATAGAGTCCTGAACCCAACCTGATAGAACAGAGAGTGGAAACTGCAAGCCAGGCCTTCTCGTCCACATCAGTGCCTGACCTCACATATGAGCTTCTGGAAGAATGGTCAAACATCCCCATAGACACACTCCTAAACCTTGTGGACAGCCTTCCCAGAAGAGGTGACGCTGTTATAACTGCAAAGGGTGGGCCAACTAGGTATTGAACCCTACGGACTAAGACTGGCCATAGATTATACAATTTATTTATTTTTTACAATTTTTCTTTCGATTTGCCAAAACAATATAATATGAGGTCAAACCTAAACACTTGCAATGTATAAGTCAAACAGGCAGGCCCTTGCACTACATAGTTGAAGGTAAATCCAAAGGGAATTGAATTAAAGTTCATGTGTGTGTAAAGGTAGGCATCCCAATACCATTGGCGATATAGGCCCAGATTCATGTAGAGCGGCGTATCTTTGTGCGGGCGTAGCACATCTCATATGCGCTACGCCAACGTAACATAGAGAGGCAAGACCAGTATTCACAAAGCGCTCCGTAAGTTGCGGTGGCGTAGCGTAAATTGGCCGGCGTAAGCCCGTCTAATTAAAAGTAGGAAGGAGGTGGGCGTGATCTATTAAAATGAAGCATGACCCCATGCTAATGAAGGGCCGACCGAACGGCGCATGCGCGCGCATGCTCAGAATCACGTTGCATATACTCCCTAATATACGCCGGCTCAATGCCTACGACGTGAACGTAACCTACGCCCAGCCCCATTCACGTACGACTTACGTAAACAATGTAAAATACGACGGCTGTTCCGACGTCCATACCCTAACATGACTTACACCTGCTATTTGGTGGTTTAACTTTACGCCGGACGTACACCTTACGTAAACGGCGTAGATTACTGCGACGGTGTAAGTACGTTCGTGAATCGGCGTATCTATGTCATTTACATATTCGACGCGTAAATCAATGGAAGCGCCCCTTGCGGCCAGCGTAAATATGCGCCCAAGATACGACGGCGTAGGAGACTTACGTCGGTCGTATGAAGCCAAAATTCTGGCGTATCTTGTTTGCTGAATAAGGCGCATAGATACGACGGCGCATCCGTGGACTTACGCGGCGTATCATTAGATACGTCGGCGTAAGTCTTTCTGAATCCGGGCCATAGTGTATATATCTACACAGTGGGGCAGATCCACATACATACGCTGCGCCCGGCGCAGATGTCAAATACGCTACGCCGCTGTAACTTACTTTGAGTTGGTTTGAATCCTCAACGAATTTGCGTCGTAAGTTACGGCGGCGTAGTGTATCTCTCGCGGCGGAATTCAAATTGGGCGGGTAGGGGGCGTGTTTCATTTAAATGAAGCACGTCCCAGCGCCGAACGAACTGCGCATGCGCCATCCGTAAAAACTCCCAGGGTGCATTGCTCCAAATGACGTCGCAAGGACGTCATTGTTTTCATCGTGAACGTAAATGGCGTCCTGCCCCATTCACGGACGACTTACGCAAACGACGTAAAATTTTCAAAATTAGACGCGGGAACGACGGCCATACTTAACATTGAGTACGCCACCATATAGCAGCTTTAACTATACGCCGGAAAAAGCCGAACGGAAACGACGTAAAAAAATGCGACGGCCGCTCGTACTTTCGTGGATCGTCGGAAATAGCTAATTTGCATACTCGACGAGGATTACGACGGGAACGCCACCTAGCGGAAGCCGAAAAATTGCATCAAAGATCCGACGGCGTACAAAGATGTACGCCTGTCGGATCTAACACAGATGCCGTCGTATCTTGTTTTGTGGATACCAAAACAAAGATACGACGCGCCAAATTTGAAATTACGCGGCGTATCAAGAGATACGCCGGCGTAATTTCTTTGAGGACCTGCCCCAGTATCTCAGAAAAGTGAGTACACCCCTCAAATTTTTGTAAATATTTTATTCTATACTTTTCATGTGACAACACTGAAGAAATTACACTTTGCTACAATGTAAAGTAGTGAGTGTACAGCTTGTATAACAGTGTAAATTTGCTGTCCACTCAAAATAACTCAACACACAGCCATTAACCACTTTCCCACCGCGCCATAGACAAAAGACGTCTACAGCGCGGTGGAGTTATTCTGGGAGGACGTCCTCCCAGAATGCTTCACTCGCGCGCCCCCTGGGGCGCGCTCCCGGAATCATCTGTCTAGAAGACCCAGCGCATCACAGATCGCGGTAAATTGCTGCTGATAGCGGCCGTTTACCACTTGATCGCTCCGTCAAATGACGGAGCAATCACTTGTAAACAAACCGGCGTCATGTCATGACGCCGGTTCCTCCCTCTCCTCTCTGTACCGATCGGTGCAGTGTGAGAGGAGAGGGGGGAGAGCGGAGGCAGCAGCAGCTGCTGTGGGCTGGATCTGTGACAAATGCAGTCACAGATCCAGCCATCCCTCCCTGCGCAATACTCTGCAATACCCCCCATACTCTGCAATTCCCCCCATACTCTGCAATACCCCCAATACTCTGCAATACCAACCATACTCTGCAATACCCCCATACTCTGCAATACCCCCAATACTCTGCAATACCCCCAATACTCCGCAATACCTGCTAATATGACAGAAACTATAATTTTTTTTATTTTTACAGAATTTTTTGTGTTTTTTCTTTTATAGCGCAAAAAATAAAAAACCCAGAGGTGATCAAACACCACCAAAAGAAAGCTCTATTTGTGGGAAAAAAGGACAAAAATTTCAGATGGGCACAATGTTGTATGACTGAGTTATTGTCATTCAAATTGTGAGAGCACCGAAAGCTGAAAATTGGTCTGGTTAGGAAGGGGGTTTAAGTGCCCAGTGGTCAAGAGGTTAATGTCTGAACCTCTGGCACAAAATAAGTAAGCACCACTAGTCCAGTGAGTCCTGTGCTAAGCAGCTACCCTCCTGCATTCTGAAAACAGGAGGACGAATGCTTGGCACGGGCGTTATTCAGGGAATGTATGGCAGGGTCCTCCAGGGGCATGGGCCAGGTATGGTCTATACCAAGTTACATACCGTAGGTCCAAGCTGGATCAATGCAACAACGTCTAAAATATCCATACCTGGAAATCATCTTTAAACTCTGTTGGACACCAGTAGAGTAGGAGTGTTACTCTGCCTTTTAAGAGGCCAAATGGTTTTAGCATGTAAGGGAGTCTGAAGGAGCGACGTGACATGAATTCCAGGTGGACGCGGGGGAAAGTCTCAGAAGTCGGGCCAGCATAAAGTCCCTTGGCTGACACTGTCACATTACCCTCCCAGTGTGGTGCCGTGACTTGCCGTATACATGAGAGTGATGGCACGGTGTCAGGGCATGCTGAGAATTCCTGTCCACACTCTCCTGCTGTTTACAAGGATATATGAGTGCCACCTACTAGTCACCCGCCTTCTGTACTACGAGCCCTGGATCTGTACATATGAAATCCATCCGCTCCCAATGACTCTAACACAACCCATCCATGTGTAAACTGCTTTTTACAGCCTAACTCCAGGCAGTTTATTTTATTTATTTACTTATTTATTTGGGCTTCGAGAGTAGGGGCCCATTCAAACCAGTGGGCATGCATTGTGCTCTGTATAATGCATGCCCACTGGCGTGTGTGTTACAGTGTTTACCTTTTTTTTTTTTTTATTGAATTGTGACAAAATTACATTTCATTTAACCTAATGCACTGCAGAGCATGCAGCGCGTCACTCGCTGCGCTGTGTAAAATGCATAGGGCCAGATTCACGAAAAATTACGGCGGCGTAACGTATGTCCTTTACGTTACTCCGCCGCAAGTTTTCATCGTAAGTGCTTGATTCACAAAGCACTTGCGTGTAAACTTGCGGCGGCGTAGCGTAAAGCCGTCCGGCGCAAGCCCGCCTAATTCAAATGGGGCGGGGACCATTTAAATTAGGCGCGTTCCCGCGCCGGACGTACTGCGCATGCTGCGTTTTGAAATTTCCCGCCGTGCTTTGCGCGAAATGACGTAAGGTACTTTCGTATTCCCGGACGACTTACGCAAAAAAAAATAATTGAAATTCGACGTGGGAACGACGGCCATACTTTAACATGGGCTGTCTATTGTTACACCACCTAAATAGCAGCCGTAACTTTGCGACGCGAAAAGCCGACTAGCGACGACGTAAGAGAATGCGACGAACGCGCATACCTTCGTGGATCGCCGTAAACAGCTAATTAGCATACCCGACGTGGAAAACGACGCAATCTCCACCCAGCGGCCGCCGAAGTATTGCATCCTAAGAGCCGAAGGCGTACGAAGCCGTACGCCTGTCGGATCTTAGCCAAACGCCGTTGTATCTTGTTTGTGAATTACAAATAAAGATACGACGCGGCAAATTTGAAAGTACGCCGGAGTATCAGCAGATACTCCGGCGTACTTTTTCTGTGAATCTGGCCCAAAATTTTATACTTTTCTTCAGTGTGTTGATGGGAACTGAAAATACAGAATACTTTATTAATCCCAAAGGAAAATTGGGAAATTGCTACGACACAGACACGCTTAACAAAGACAACATAAGATCACAACAATAGACTGAACAAGATACAAAAACACAACAAAATGACCAATAACAGCCATTAACACCAAATAAACAAAATTAAAACTACACTACAAATAAAACATTCATACAATTAACCACTTCAGCCCCGGAGGATTTGGCTGCCCAATGACCAGGCCACTTTTTGCGATTCGGTACTGCGTCAATTTAACTGACAATTGCGCGGTCGTGCGACGTGGCTCCCAAACAAAATTTACGTCCTTTTTTTCCCCCACAAATAGAGCTTTCTTTCGGTGGTATTTGATCATCTCTGCGGTTTTTATTTTTTGCACTATAAACAAAAAAATAGCGACAATTTTGAAAAAAAAGCAATATTTTTTACTTTTTGCTATAATAAATATCCCCCAAAATAATATAAAAAATATATTTTTTCCTCAGTTTAGGCCGATACGTATTCTTCTACATATTTTTGTAAAAAAAAATCACAATAATCGTATATATAGATTGGTTTGCACAAAAGTTATAGGCCCAGATTCACCGAAAGCAAGGCACACATTACGCCGCCGTAGAGCAAACACTGTACGCTACGCCAACACAGCGCAGAGAGGCAAGCATTGCATTCAGCAAGCCAGTGCTCCCAACGCTGCGCCAGTGTGGCGTGGATTTCAAAGGCTTACACCGGCGTAGGTGGAAGTGGGCGTGACCCCATGCAAATGATGGGCCGAGCGCCAGACAGGTACGTATCACGAACTGCGCATGCGCCGTGACGTGGACGCACCCCCCTGCGCCTGCTCATAACCATGCCGACACAACTGCCTAAGCTACGCCATATCACTGCGTACGCCGTGAACGTAACGTACGCCCAGCCAGACACACGTCCAACGCACAATACGCCGGCTTGTGTTCCCTGGTGCAGACCTAAGCATGTCTGTTGCTGGGTTACACCTCCTTTATGGGGAATAACTTTACGCCGGATGTACAACTTACTCGCATCTCGCGTAGCATGCGCCAGGCACACGCACGTTCGTGAATCGCCGTATTTCCCTCATTTGCATGTTTGAATGGCTAATCAATGGGAGCGGCACCATGCTCCCAGCCTAAATGTACGCTCACCCTACGCCGGCATAAGCAAGATACGTCGGCCGGGTGTAGCCTGTTTTTAGTCGCATATTAGTTTGTGGGACTGGCGCACAGATACGACGGCGCACATTTGCACTTACGTCGGCGTAACTTGTTATATGTCGGCGTAGGTGCTTTGTGAATCTGGGCCATAGTGTCTACAAAAAAGGGGATGGTTTTATGGCATTTTTATTATAATTTATTTTTTTACTAGTAATGGCGGTGATCTGCGATTTTTATCATGACTGCGGTATTGCAGCGGACAAATCGGACACTTTTGATGCTGTTTTGCGACCATTGTCATTTATGCAGCGATCAGTGCTATAAAAATGCACCGATTACTGTGCAAATGACAGTGGCAGGGAAGGGGTTAAACACTAGGGTGCGAGGAAGAAGTTAAGTGTGTCCTAGGGAGGGATTCTAACTGTGGGGGGGCTGGGCTACCTCTGACACGCCAGTGATCACTGCTTCCGAGGAAAGGGAGCAGATGATCAGTGTCCTGTCACTAGACAGAACAGGGAGATGCCTTGTTTACAACGTTCTGCTGCTCCGTGACACCTGCGAACATCGAGTCCGCGGGTCCCACAGGCCCAGTCACGGACAAAGCTTGCGGCGCATGCGCGCCCGCTAGGCGGCAGATTCAAAGCAACGTACCTGTTGCTTTGCCTGCCTGTGCCATTCTGCCAACGTATATCTACGTTAGGCAGTCTGCAAGTGGTTAAAATACATCATAGAATAAATAACACTGATTAAAATAACAGGCAAGCTACCAAATACAAATAATACACCACTTTCTCTAACACCACCCCAGATAATAAACCAACACAATACTATTAAAACACAAAAATAGAACCTTTGTTGGAATACAACTCTGCCCACCATATATAATGTGAATGGGCCGTTTCCTAGGTTTTTATTTCTTATTTACCCACATGTACCCAATATGATATAAACAGTGGCCCAGATTCAAGAAGCAATTGCGCCCGTGTAACCATAAGTTACACGGCGCAATTGCTTACTTGCTCCGGTGTAACGAGTGCTCCTGATTCAGGAACCTCGTTACACCGGCTGCAGCCTAAAATCTGCGCGGCATAAGGCTCTTATGCCTCGCAGATTTTAGGCTGCATTCTTGCGGGGGCCACTAGGGGGCGCTCCCATTGTGCATCAGCGTGTAGTATGCAAATTGCATACTACCACTGATTCACAAGCTTGCGCGGGCCCCGTGCAAGCCAGGTACGGAGTTTCCGTACGGCAACTTTAGCGCAAGGCTGCCATTTCTAATAGCAGGGGCAGCCAATGCTAAAGTATAGCCGGCCTTCCCGCGCCGTGAAATTTGAATTTCACGGCGTTTGCGTAAGTGCTTCGTGAATGGCGCTGGACGCCATTCACGATCACTTTGAAGCAAATGATGTCCTTGCGACGTCATTTGCCGCAATGCACATCGGGAAACTTTCCCGACGGAGAATGCGCTGTACGCTCGGCGCGGGAGCGCGCCTAATTTAAATGATTCCCGCCCCCGGCGGGATCATTTAACTTGCGCGCGCTTACGCCGGGCAAATTTGCCGGCGCGCCCTCGCAGTTCACGGAGCTACTGCTCCGTGAATCGAGGGCAGCGCAAAATCGTTGCCCTGCTCCCCCGCAAATATAGCGCAAGCTATGCTGAATCTGGGCCAGTATATCTATAGATCCCTGGCTGTTCTGTCACTGCGGGGAATGATCACGGATGGCCAGCGGACATCGAGTCCGCCTCCACCCACTGATTGGCTCCCCCGCTGGCCAATGGGCACGTGCCCACAAATTGCCATGTACGCACCCAACGTTCACCAACGGCAATTTGCGAAGCTCAGCCTACCTGTCGCAGTTATAACTGTGGGGGCTGGTCTGCAAGATGTTAAATAAGCTTTTAGCAAGCTTTTAAGTAGACATGTACAGAACGAAAATATATATTTTTTTGTTTTGATTCATTATTTACATTCGTTTAGTTAAATTTGTTTAATTTGTTTCGAGACATGAAGACACAAATTTTTTTTTTTAGAAAGTAAGTGGAGAATCCCACATGGTCGCCCCTTCTTGCGTTTTCATTTACAAGTTGATTGGGGAATGCCGAAAACTGCCAAAATGTAATCTGCTGAATTTCGAACCGTGCTGTATCTCCGTTTTCCATGTCCTCCAATCATCAAAAAAGGGAAATTCTGTAAAGTGAACCTGTCTCACCCCAACACCACTTCCAAAGCCGCAAATAAACGGCTGCCACTGCTACCCACCTCCAGAAAATTCTACTTGGTCTGGCTGTCATGTCAGGGGTATTAGAATTAGAAAAGTCCTGGGGCACAGAGGCAAAGGGAGTTATGGGACATGCATAACAGTGGTCACAGGTGCCACTCTATGTGGTGGTCAGTGGCCTTCAACGTGATTGTCAGTAGGGATGGGCCACAACCCCCCCCCCCCCCCCCCCGGTTCGAACAGGCAACAAATGTGTTCAAACACGTAAACACTGTTAAAGTCTATGGGACACGAACATGACAAATCAAAAGTGCTCATTTTAAAGGTTAATATGCAAGTTATTGTCATAAAAAGTGTTTGGGGACCTGAGTCTTGCCTCAGGGGACATGTATCAATGCAAAAAAAAGTTTTAAAAACTGAAGTTTTTTCGTTAGCAGTGATTTTAATAATGCTTAAAGTGAAACAATAAAAGTGAAATATTCCTTTAAATTTCGTACCTTAAGGGTCTATAGTATGCCTGTAAATTAGCGCTTGTTTCCCGTGTTTATAACAGTCCCTGCACAAAATGAAATTTCTAGAGGAAAAAAAGTAATTTAAAACTACTCGCAGCTATAATGAGTTGTCGGGTCCCGGCAATACAGATAAAAGTAATTGAAAAAAACAGCAAATTAAAAAAAAATGGCGTAGGGGTCCCCCTCAAAATCCATACCAGACCTTTTAGGTCTGCTATGGATTTTAAGGGGAACCCTGTGCCAAAATAGCTATAGCTATGACTAAGCACTGAAGCTATAGTGCAAAACGTTAGCTTTTGTTCCAATTGTTTTGTTTATTTTGTGATCGATTTTAATTAAAAGAACATTTTTGGAGTGCGGCTGTCCAATTTTCTTTCGTATTTTTGCTCTAACCAGAACTTACCAAAAAGGTTTTGGCTTTACACATACGTTAAATTCTCATTTTTTTTCCCCCCAGGAGGTTCCTTTTAAAAGTACATTTTTTTAAGCTTTGAAATGGTTTGTTTGTCTTTTTGGCGACATGGAATTGATGAATGAAATTCCTTTGTTTAATTATCTTTGTGGCATTTTCTTGTGATTACCCAGTAATAGGCAGAGAAAACCCATAAAATGAATGTTCCCTTCGCCTTGTATACTCATCAGCATTATGCCGTTAAAAGAGACCCTTCCCATTAAAGCAGCCCTTCCGTCCCCCACACCTAGGAGTGTAACCTTAGCTGTCAAAGGCTCTGGAGAATGGCAGCTACGGCATGGTATGATGGTGGAGCGCTGGTGTGAGGAAGCTTCCCTTCATTAGTATTAATGTTTCAGTCTGATGACTACACGGACTGTGTTATTCTTTCTCATTATGTGGTCTACGGTAGCCAAACATCGGCAGGAAATGGTAACATTCCTACCCTGTGAACTGAAATATTCCACACCTCAAAGCTGGGAATTAAAGGGCAATGGTAGATAAACAGACCTAGAGAAATGTGCATACCCCCGATGCGTTAGGTGTCTTCAAGGAGAGCACCATCATTTTTTAGAATTTACAGCTTGCCAAACTCTATGGGGCAGTGAATCTGGCATTCATCAAGCATTCACTGCAAGTGAACCTTTCTGGTGCATGTGTTGTCAACAACAGTGATTAATTCACCGCCAGCGAAGGTTTGGTGAAAGTCGTATTGACTGCTAAATATGGCCCCTGTTACTACCCTACCTTCTGGCTTTTCTTTGAACTGCTAGTAAACATCATCACATTGGTGACACAAATCCTAAGCTCTCTCTGTTACATTGTTCCACCTGAGTACCTCCTCCTGCCTACAACTTTAGCACCTTCTCTTCCTTCTGTCCAATATCTACTATAAATATGGCACCTCTCATTGAGTACCTCTAGTAGGAAAAATTGATGTTGGAGGAAAATAAAAGTGGACTTTATAGGCACTAATCGTTGAAACAAAAATATATTTTATTGACGCAATCCCAAAAGGGCTATTGAATCAACATTACAGTGGATATTAGTAAAATACATTAAAAGCAAAAAATGAAAATCACAAAAAACTTGTAATAATTTCACAAAACATTAATAATAAACCAATACTGGTCCAATAAAGACATCAACGGATGTTGATGGCTAGCGTGTGTATTGGTAAATTCCAAGCAACCTCTAGTACTCATTAACCTTTAGATACGGTACCTCCCACTGAGTACATCCTCCTCCTTATTAACCGTTAGATAAGGTTCCTCCCACTGATATCATCCTCCCGCTCATTAATCTATAGATAAGGCTTCTTCTGCTCATTCACCTATATGTAAGACACTTCCCACTGAATACCACTTCCTGCTCATTACCGTATTTGTCGGGTACCTCCCACTAAGTGCTTCCTCCTGTTCATTAACTTATAGATAAGGTACCTTCCATTGTTTATTAATTTATAGATAAGACACCTCATACTGACTACCTCTCCTTGCTTATTAATCTATAGGTAAGGCACCTCCCACTGAGTACCTCCTCCTTTTCATTAACCTATAGATAAAGCATCTATCTCCTTCTGAATTCCTCCTCCTGCTCGATAATCTATAGATAAGGCACCTTCTACTGAGCACCTCCTCCTGTTTATTAACCTATATGTAAGGCAGTTCACACAGAGTACCTCATCCTGTTGATTACCCTATAGGTCATGCACCTCCTCCTTCTCATTAACCTATAAGTAAAGCACCTCCTTTTGAATACCACTTCCTGCTCATTACCTTGTAGGTAGGATACCTCCACCTGTTCATTAACATATAGATAAGGTACCTCCCACTGAGTACCTCCTGATGCTTATCACCATATAGATAGGGCACCTCTCACGGACTACCTATTCTTGCTTATTAACCTGTAGGTAAGGTACTTCCCACTGAATACCACTTCCTGCTCATTAACCTATAGCTAAGGCACCTCCCAGTAAGAAAAGACTATAGAGTTTAGATCAAGGGGTTACTGTTAGTAGCAGAAAGTGACCAATAAACTTAATTAGAAGTATATCAAAAAAGAAGTTTTATTTAGCACGGTGTCGTGCAATACAAAAAGTAATCAGATATTAAATCCGATTAGTGTTAAAAGTTCCTTTACACATGTAACAAGACTGACAGGACTCACAGAGACTACAAATAACGGCGCCCGTCTACGCGCGCTGAAAGTTCACACATCAGTAGCATGCATCATGGGGGTAAGGTAAATTTTTAAATTCACGATCATGTATCGTGGATAGTAAAGGCTAAGTGTCTATATGTGGGAAACTGGAAGTCTCACCACACTGATGTTACTATGTTATCAATTTGATGCATTATCTGGTGGGTGAACCTTGGGAGAGGGGGAGGTGTAAAGTGTATCATGTCAGAAAAGGCCCCAAAATAGTTTTAGAAAAATAGCAAAAATAAATAATTTAAATAATAATTATTATAAATCTGATGGAAGGGACCGTAATGAATTATTAACATCCAAAAGAGATCTAACAGATAAAATACCTCAGAGATCCACTGAACCCCTACGGATCATTACTACCTTCGGATCTCAGTGGGGCGAAGTTAGAACTGTCCTGGAAAAACACTGGGGCATACTAACTAATGCCCCACCTTTGGCAACCATAGTCAGTGACACACCAAAGCTAGTGGCACGCAGAGCACGTAATATCGGCGATAGACTGATTAGATCAGAATACATACGCGTCCCTGATCCCACATGGCTCACAAATTATCCCCGCTCCCACGGTATGTTCCCTTGCACTAAGTGCCACATCTGCCCATACGTTGATCGCACATCTACATTTAAGGACTCCCTGGGGGACAAATCTTTCGAGATCAAGGATCTTATCAACTGCCTTACGGAACGTGTGATCTACATGATCACCTGTCCCTGTAACAAAATGTATATAGGGAAAACAAAACGCCCCCTGAAGATACGTATTGGTGAGCACCTGAGGGAAATAAATGAGAAAGAAAAAATCCCAGAAAAGCCCCTGTCGAAACACTTCGCCCAATTCCATAACCGAGATTCGCGAGGACTAACAGTATAAGGCATCTACCACTTAAAGCTATCGAGCCGACGTGGTGATTTCGATAAAATACTGTTACAAAAAGAAAAATTCTGGATATATCGCTTAAAATCGCTTATGCCGGCCGGCCTAAACACCGAATTAAATTTACAAGTTTTTTTGAATCCATAGATCGTTCATTATATAACAGCTAACCATCATCCTTTTCTTTTAAAATAACACGGCCGAATTAATGCAATTCAATTCCTAATTTTCTCCTTGTATCATCTGAATATTCCCTAAATTACGTGGTTATTCAAAGATCCAGGGGATACTCACCAACAAAAACCGTATCCTATTAAGAAACATTGCACATAAAAAACAGCATTGCCTTATTCTGTGTTCAGTGGTTTTGTTTGTTCGTTCCCTACTGTATCCCTTGATATCAACATATTTAAGCGATACTTAATTTCCAATAACACATAATTCCTCAACTCTACTTCATGATCCATACATCAGCCTATTTATACTTTTCTCACTATCTTCTATACTTTATTATCTCTATTTCCGCCTAGCTTTACCTTGTTATAGGCAATAAGAATAAACAAATGTTATTATATTCTTTTTAAAAAAAACATATGTACTGGTAAAACATCCAACGCATAATTCATCACCGAAAAATTACCATCTAAATGATGACACTACTGCCCTTAACAGTATCTGACATCAATGGCCATATACAGGGTATCTATAATTCTAATAAAGTAGTACCAAACTACACTACGGTCTGTTCCATTGAAAACCACAAGTTCCATTACACTGATGCATCGCATAGTGCCAATCAGCGTCACTACTTGAATAGCGATCATTATCTCTGATTAACATCAAGCAAGATTGCTAGGCAACGATATAAAACACCCACCGACTAATTGTGCAACACGTCCAGGAAGAAGCTACGCCACTAAGCACGGCGAAACGCGTCGACGTCACAACCCGACGCCCGCTACGTCCACCTCGGCGCTAAGCCGACTGAAGGGAGAACGAACGACCGGCCTTCCCTTGGAACATAATACACAAACCGAGGAGGTGCCTGGTGATAGACAGGCTGCCAGCAGGTCAACACTCTAGCACACACGCTACCCAGCGTCTATCGTGCAGCCTCTCTAACAAACGTTCAGTGAAAAACCAACAGGAGGAACTACTGAAACCAGCACATCAAGGTCCCGAATGACCATATGGACCCACGGAACACTACTGGTTAATTTGCTACCGCACTCCCATAGATGCTGTTACCAACCAGATGCACAACAAACACAGGTCTGTAATTTTATTTACTTTGGACAATCAAAGACCTTGTTGTATTCACGTTAAGGTAACAAGTGGAAATGCAAAGCAATTTGTTCAATTGTCATGGAACCACAATATATGCCATGACAAACAGCTCCTTATAGTGCTTGGTCTACTATTGTTCTCAAAACCCTATTAGAAAAATCTTGCAACCATCAGGAATGAAACCATAATTGATTCGCTATATAAATCAGAACTAACCACAAAGTGTACAGTATATTACTAACAACAGATCACTGCTTCGTCTATTCAAATTCATTGTTTACAACGGATATGCAAAGCAATATTTCCAATGCGACTTTATTACTTGATCAATCAATATTGACACTACTTATTTGGCTTGAACTAATTATACTAACAAAGTATCATTACTAGCTCTGACCTACAAGTCATCATATAGCCAGAATCTTCAATAGTCATCCAGTACTAATTACATTACCCTGGATTAACATCATTTATGGACTTCCATCAGATTTATAATAATTATTATTTAAATTATTTATTTTTGCTATTTTTCTAAAACTATTTTGGGGCCTTTTCTGACATGATACACTTTACACCTCCCCCTCTCCCAAGGTTCACCCACCAGATAATGCATCAAATTGATAACATAGTAACATCAGTGTGGTGAGACTTCCAGTTTCCCACATATAGACACTTAGCCTTTACTATCCACGATACATGATCGTGAATTTAAAAATTTACCTTACCCCCATGATGCATGCTACTGATGTGTGAACTTTCAGCGCGCGTAGACGGGCGCCGTTATTTGTAGTCTCTGTGAGTCCTGTCAGTCTTGTTACATGTGTAAAGGAACTTTTAACACTAATCGGATTTAATATCTGATTACTTTTTGTATTGCACGACACCGTGCTAAATAAAACTTCTTTTTTGATATACTTCTAATTAAGTTTATTGGTCACTTTCTGCTACTAACAGTAACCCCTTGATCTAAACTCTATAGTCTTTTCTTAGACTACATCCCATCCCCCAGCTTATCCATTTTCATTAATTTATTTATATGCTTAAAAAGGTTACAGTAACAGCACCGCCACTTATCGGTTGACCTCCCCAAGGTACCTTTTATTTCAAAGATACCTATTACACCCAGTGACACTACTTGCGCCTTCCCCTTTCCCCTTCCCCTTTAAATATATTTCTGATACTACACACTTGACCACTACGGTCATTTCCAGCAAGGTCACATAATCAAATACTCAGAACAGCCCTATTTACACCATCAAGAATTCCACAAACCTGTTATGGCCTTCACTTTGGGCGATGACATAGATAGAGAGATACAATCTGCTTTCAATAGTGATACTCCGCAGACCTTCGACCAAAACGAAGAAATCAAAAATAAATTTAAAGAACATAAAAAATCCCTAATCAAACACCTGAATAGGAAATGGGACGTATCCTCATTGGAGACTTATATTTCACATAAAATAGTCCCTAGAGGTCTGCGGGATAAAACTATACCAGCAGAACATCTGCATACAGATAGCTTCCTTCCGAAATGGAAAGATCTCTGTATAAAACACGGAATAGCGGTTATGGAACTAATAGTTGAGGAGGAAAAACAGCAGCTGATTACCATCCAACAACAAATCCAAATCAGTGCCCAAGAACTAAACGCATTTAAGGATGAGGAAGAATTTACCAAACAAAACGAACAACTAAAAAAGGATATTGAAAAAATTCAACTAAATTTAAAAATCACTAAACAGGGCAAATTCAAACGTGATCTAACAGATTTCGAAAAGGGAGAGATTTTTGACCTCACGATACATCGTACACGTGGTAGGTCTGTGACACGTCAAACACGTTCTCAATCACGACAGCGTCGCCCAAAACCACAGAGTGATATAGAGGAGGGAGCAATAAAATCGGTCATTTTTTTAGACCAACACGGGGTCCCCCTGGACGACCATCCAACATCACCCCCAAAGCCAAAACAGCCCCCCAAAAAACCACAACAAACCAGAGGTACTCAGGAGCGTACACACACGAGGAGCCAAAAGAACTAACTAAATCCAAGGGCAAGTGTGATACACAACTACCACTGATCGACAACGATCTTAAGGTGGTCAATCTAACTGATCTTAAACTATCCCCTTATCATCTAAAACTCCTGCAGAAAGGAATGACTTTCTCGCCGGCAACAAATATGGATGAATTTACTGTATTTAAAGATATTACTTTATTCCTTCGTAAGGTTTTTTATCGATCTCTGTTCTCAAACGACAATACTACAACTGACAAACCAGAACCACTAGAAGCAGATGACCAACGAGCACTCGATATGTTGAATTCTTTACTAGACGAAAATCAATCATCTGATGATGAACCATCTCAAATGATTCGACGACCTAATCTGACAATTCGATCATTAAGAATGCCAACATTATCAAAAAATCGATGGCTTCAGATGTTCTTGGACATGGTGCAGAGTGACCTAGAGAAAATAGATTGGAGCAAAAAATTTACTGACAACCTCAGTGCCAATGAAAGGCAGGCCCTATATGAATTAGAGTCTAATACAAACATAGTCATAAAAAATAGTGACAAAGGCGGCAACGTGGTAATTCTTACCCAAAAACAATATGAACGCGAAGCAAAGCGCCTCTTGAGTGACACTTCAACCTATAAAAAACTGGATTATAATCCCTTACCACTAGTCGTCTCAAAACTAAACTATAAACTTTTACTAGCTAGAGACGAAGGCTTACTCACCAATAAGGAATACAACTACTTACGTGTACAAAACTATAATATACCAACATTCTATATTATTCCAAAGATTCACAAAGATCTCAGGGAGCCACCTGGCAGACCTATTGTTTCCGCCTGCCAGGGGCCGCTCGAGTGCACAGGCAAATATCTAGACGGACTACTTAAAGAGATGGTTACCAATTTACCATCCTTTGTTCAGGATACACAGCATGTATTAGCGAAGCTCCAGGATCTCAGTGTTGAACCAATACCACCAAATATTCTTCTAGTTAGTGTTGACGTTGAGTCATTGTACACGTCAATACCGCATGAAATAGGAATCAGGGCGGTACAAACCTATCTGGAGGATACTTTTCCAACAGCAGGCCCCCAAAATGAGTTTGTCACTGAGATGCTGGCGTTCGCTTTGACCAATAACAATTTTCAATTCATGAGTACATATTATTGCCAAATTCGAGGCACGTCCATGGGCGCCGCGTGGGCACCAGCCTACGCCTGCTTGCACTTGGGACTATGGGAGGCGGAGGATGTCTACACGACACCGATGTACCGCCACCATGTACTTACCTGGTGGCGGTACATCGATGACGTGCTCATGCTGTGGCAAGGCACTACTGAACAACTCCAGCTTTTCATGTGTGATTTGAATGACAATCAACGCAATATACGCTTGACATATGTCTCACACACACATGAACTATCCTTCCTTGATCTAAAAATCAAACTAGAGGAGGGACGAATTTATACCAGCACTTACCGCAAAGACACGGCTGCGAACACTCTGCTCCATGCTACAAGTCATCATCCTGCCTCGCTCAAAAATGGCATCCCAATAGGGCAATTTCTGCGCATTAAACGAAATTGCTCTAAACCAAGTGACTACCGGCGCGAGAGCCAGGACCTTTACAATCGATTCAGAGAACGCGGGTACTCACATAGACAAATAAAAAATGCCCGCAAAAAAGCAGCGAGCAGGGACCGTAATGAATTATTAACATCCAAAAGAGATCTAACAGATAAAATACCTCAGAGATCCACTGAACCCCTACGGATCATTACTACCTTCGGATCTCAGTGGGGCGAAGTTAGAACTGTCCTGGAAAAACACTGGGGCATACTAACTAATGCCCCACCTTTGGCAACCATAGTCAGTGACACACCAAAGCTAGTGGCACGCAGAGCACGTAATATCGGCGATAGACTGATTAGATCAGAATACATACGCGTCCCTGATCCCACATGGCTCACAAATTATCCCCGCTCCCACGGTATGTTCCCTTGCACTAAGTGCCACATCTGCCCATACGTTGATCGCACATCTACATTTAAGGACTCCCTGGGGGACAAATCTTTCGAGATCAAGGATCTTATCAACTGCCTTACGGAACGTGTGATCTACATGATCACCTGTCCCTGTAACAAAATGTATATAGGGAAAACAAAACGCCCCCTGAAGATACGTATTGGTGAGCACCTGAGGGAAATAAATGAGAAAGAAAAAATCCCAGAAAAGCCCCTGTCGAAACACTTCGCCCAATTCCATAACCGAGATTCGCGAGGACTAACAGTAAAAGGCATCTACCACTTAAAGCTATCGAGCCGACGTGGTGATTTCGATAAAATACTGTTACAAAAAGAAAAATTCTGGATATATCGCTTAAAATCGCTTATGCCGGCCGGCCTAAACACCGAATTAAATTTACAAGTTTTTTTGAATCCATAGATCGTTCATTATATAACAGCTAACCATCATCCTTTTCTTTTAAAATAACACGGCCGAATTAATGCAATTCAATTCCTAATTTTCTCCTTGTATCATCTGAATATTCCCTAAATTACGTGGTTATTCAAAGATCCAGGGGATACTCACCAACAAAAACCGTATCCTATTAAGAAACATTGCACATAAAAAACAGCATTGCCTTATTCTGTGTTCAGTGGTTTTGTTTGTTCGTTCCCTACTGTATCCCTTGATATCAACATATTTAAGCGATACTTAATTTCCAATAACACATAATTCCTCAACTCTACTTCATGATCCATACATCAGCCTATTTATACTTTTCTCACTATCTTCTATACTTTATTATCTCTATTTCCGCCTAGCTTTACCTTGTTATAGGCAATAAGAATAAACAAATGTTATTATATTCTTTTTAAAAAAAACATATGTACTGGTAAAACATCCAACGCATAATTCATCACCGAAAAATTACCATCTAAATGATGACACTACTGCCCTTAACAGTATCTGACATCAATGGCCATATACAGGGTATCTATAATTCTAATAAAGTAGTACCAAACTACACTACGGTCTGTTCCATTGAAAACCACAAGTTCCATTACACTGATGCATCGCATAGTGCCAATCAGCGTCACTACTTGAATAGCGATCATTATCTCTGATTAACATCAAGCAAGATTGCTAGGCAACGATATAAAACACCCACCGACTAATTGTGCAACACGTCCAGGAAGAAGCTACGCCACTAAGCACGGCGAAACGCGTCGACGTCACAACCCGACGCCCGCTACGTCCACCTCGGCGCTAAGCCGACTGAAGGGAGAACGAACGACCGGCCTTCCCTTGGAACATAATACACAAACCGAGGAGGTGCCTGGTGATAGACAGGCTGCCAGCAGGTCAACACTCTAGCACACACGCTACCCAGCGTCTATCGTGCAGCCTCTCTAACAAACGTTCAGTGAAAAACCAACAGGAGGAACTACTGAAACCAGCACATCAAGGTCCCGAATGACCATATGGACCCACGGAACACTACTGGTTAATTTGCTACCGCACTCCCATAGATGCTGTTACCAACCAGATGCACAACAAACACAGGTCTGTAATTTTATTTACTTTGGACAATCAAAGACCTTGTTGTATTCACGTTAAGGTAACAAGTGGAAATGCAAAGCAATTTGTTCAATTGTCATGGAACCACAATATATGCCATGACAAACAGCTCCTTATAGTGCTTGGTCTACTATTGTTCTCAAAACCCTATTAGAAAAATCTTGCAACCATCAGGAATGAAACCATAATTGATTCGCTATATAAATCAGAACTAACCACAAAGTGTACAGTATATTACTAACAACAGATCACTGCTTCGTCTATTCAAATTCATTGTTTACAACGGATATGCAAAGCAATATTTCCAATGCGACTTTATTACTTGATCAATCAATATTGACACTACTTATTTGGCTTGAACTAATTATACTAACAAAGTATCATTACTAGCTCTGACCTACAAGTCATCATATAGCCAGAATCTTCAATAGTCATCCAGTACTAATTACATTACCCTGGATTAACATCATTTATGGACTTCCATCAGATTTATAATAATTATTATTTAAATTATTTATTTTTGCTATTTTTCTAAAACTATTTTGGGGCCTTTTCTGACATGATACACTTTACACCTCCCCCTCTCCCAAGGTTCACCCACCAGATAATGCATCAAATTGATAACATAGTAACATCAGTGTGGTGAGACTTCCAGTTTCCCACATATAGACACTTAGCCTTTACTATCCACGATACATGATCGTGAATTTAAAAATTTACCTTACCCCCATGATGCATGCTACTGATGTGTGAACTTTCAGCGCGCGTAGACGGGCGCCGTTATTTGTAGTCTCTGTGAGTCCTGTCAGTCTTGTTACATGTGTAAAGGAACTTTTAACACTAATCGGATTTAATATCTGATTACTTTTTGTATTGCACGACACCGTGCTAAATAAAACTTATTTTTTGATATACTTCTAATTAAGTTTATTGGTCACTTTCTGCTACTAACAGTAACCCCTTGATCTAAACTCTATAGTCTTTTCTTAGACTACATCCCATCCCCCAGCTTATCCATTTTCATTAATTTATTTATATGCTTAAAAAGGTTACAGTAACAGCACCGCCACTTATCGGTTGACCTCCCCAAGGTACCTTTTATTTCAAAGATACCTATTACACCCAGTGACACTACTTGCGCCTTCCCCTTTCCCCTTCCCCTTTAAATATATTTCTGATACCTCCCAGTAAGAACCTTCTACTGTTCATTAACTTAGAGATCCCATCGATTACCTCTTCCTGCTTATTACCATATAGGTATGGTGCCTTCCAATGAGTAGCGTCTCCTATTCATGAATCCATAGATAAGTCACCTCCCAATGGGCACCTCCTCCTTCTCAAAAACCTATCAATAAGTTACCTCCCACTGAGTACCTACTGCTCCTTCTGCCTTTTAACCTACTCTCACTGAGTAACTCCTATTCCTGCCCTTTAACCTATAGATAGGCCATTGTCTACTGAGTTTCTCTTCCTCCTGGCCCTTAGCATTTAGATAAGCACCACCTACTGAGTATTCACCTTCCTCCTGACCATTATCCTTTATGTATGGTATCTCTCACATCATTCCTCTTACTGTCCATTAACCAATGGTTTTTCTCTGTTTTGCAGGGACACGAGAGTCAGCTTTTGTGTACGCTCTCTCTGCGGCCACCATCAGTCATACGATTGCCAGGGCCTGCACCTCAGGTGACATTCCTGGGTGTTCGTGTGGTCCTATCCCTGGAGAGGCACCAGCCCCAGGGTATCGGTGGGGAGGATGTGCTGACAACCTCAACTATGGCATTATGATGGGGTCTAAGTTCTCTGATGCCCCAATGAAGATGAAGAAGGCAGGCTCCCAAGCCAATAAGCTTATGCACCTACACAACAGTGAAGTAGGGAGGCAGGTAAGAGTGCTTCTGAATCCTTAGTTCAATCAATCACATGCTAAGTTTGATAGGTATTGCTTTGGTTATATATCCAATAAACTGATTATCTACAGTATAAAAAGTGAAACCAAGACAGTTCCAATGCCAAATCTTCACAGTGGAAATCAACCGTCACCTTTTACCAATGTACTACATCAGGGCATAAGAAGTGCTAATTATTTTCATATAAGAATATTGTTAAAATAATTATTGAAAAAAAAACGAAAGAATGAGGACCTTATGACCTAACTTCCTTACCACACACACTCATAAAGAACTTTATGGGCCTTTATCGACTTCCAATACCAGCTCTATACCTATGACACCCAAATCTGTAGTTATACTCCTCCGCTCACTCCTTCAATCCTAAATATCACTAATTTACTAAGTGACATATAAGTATGAATGTTACACCACTTCCTTAAATGCAATCTCAAAAACAGAGCTTGCAATATTTCCATTCTCCTCCACCCCCAACTTTACCATCGAGATCAATAGCACAGCTATCAGTTCCTCCTTGCATGCCAGGGCCATGCCTTGCAATACTAGACTCTGACCTCTCCTTTGAGTCCCACATCAAATCACTGACTAAATCTCGTACATTAACACCTCAAAGTAAGGAATCCACTCCCTGGTTATCCCCTGCCTTAACTATTGTAACTCCCTTTCACTGGCCTATGTCTACCCAAACTATCTCCTTTCACTCCCAGCCCCCAGACTACATCGCCAACCTCATCTTGAAATATTATCCAAATTGTCCATTTAGCTACTTCCAAGATTTCCTGCTCTCCCTCATCACCTCCAACATTTGCCTCTAAGCCTCCAGGACTTATGTAGAGCCTCTTCCATCCTCTGGAACTCCCTAACCTAATCTGCCCGGTTATCTTCTACTTTGTCTGCCTTTAGGTGATCCCTAAAAAATGTATCTGTTCAGGGAAGCCTACCTCGCCTCCACCTTATGTTTCAAATGACATTGTAACTGTTCTGTCTCCATTTATTTTGTAAACTGCTGAGCAAAGGGTTGTCGCTATATAAATCCAGTATTATAATATTGTTCCTGTCACACATGCTTCCCTGTCCCTGCCCCAAGGTACTTAACAATGTAATGTCCTGACCCCACACACATTTTCAGTCCCTGCCCCAGGGGACCTTACAGTATAACGTCTCCACCATACAACTTCATCTCTTCCTACCCCAGAGGACCTTAAAGAACAGCCTTCCTTTCACACTCATTCATCGGATCCTGCCCCAAAGGATCTTAAAGTTTAAGGGCCAGATTCACAAATGAGATACGACGGCTTTTCTCCTGATACGCCGTCGTATCTCTGTTTCTATCTATACGACTGATTCATAGAATCAGTTACGCATAGATAGCCAGAAGATCCGACAGGTGTAATTGTTTTACACTGTCGGATCTTAGGATGCAGTACCACGGCCGCCGCTGGGGGGAGTTTGCATCGTAAACCAGCATCGGGTATGCAAATTAGGAGTTACGGCAGATCCACGACGGTTTTTCGCGTTCGCTACGTCGACGCTAGTATATTTTCCCGTCGCCTAGTTACACTTTTTTTTGGTGCCTTAACTTTAGTCAGCAAGTGTATTGCTATATAAAGTATGGCCCTCGTTCCCGCGTCGAAATTTAAAAATCATTGTCGTTTGCGTAAGCCGTCCGGGAATACGGAAGTACGCTACGCGCGTCGCCGCGCAAAGCACGGCGGGAGTTAGGAAACGGAGCACATGCCCATTTGAATTGGCCCGCCTTGCGCCGGAGGCCGCGGGCGTAGGTTTTCATCGCAAGTGCTTGGTGAATCAGGCACTTGCGATGAAAAATTGCGGCGGTGTAACTTATCTAGGATAAGTTACGCCGCCGCGATTGTACGTGAATCTGGCCCATAGTCTCTACAATACACACTAATCTGTACTGCCCCAGAGGACCTTACAGTTTAAGATCCCTACCACACACAATCATGTGTCCCTTTGTCAGAGGATCTAATGTCCTTACCACACACACTTTAGCATTTATATCCATTGGTCTGAGTTATTGAAATAATATTATGCAAATATAACAAAGACTCGCCTCTTGTATAGCGGAAGTAGTAACCATTTGGCTACAGTACCATCCATATAACACCCAACACTAGGGTGAAGATACAGACCTTGGCTTTAACAAAAAAAGTGCATTTGCACAATCATTTAGAAGTCATGTTTTGTTGGTTGACAGACAAAATGTTAATGAAGTGTGAAATCTAATAGGTTGTTATGAGTCACTACACTTTCTTGTTCTCTGCAATATGTTATTATGACTCTTTCATACATACACTTGTGTTTTTCTTGAAGGCGCTGAAAGGCTCCCTGGAGATGAAGTGTAAATGTCATGGAGTTTCGGGTTCGTGCTCTATTAAGACTTGCTGGAGAGGTCTTCAAGAACTTCGTGAGATTGCTCTGGACCTTAAAACCAAATATTTGTCAGCCACAAAGGTGGTTCATCGGCCCATGGGTACACGGAAACAGCTGGTACCAAAGGACCTAGACATCAGACCAGTGCTGGAAACAGAACTGATTTACCTCCAAAGCTCACCAGATTATTGTTTGAAAAATGAAAAGTTGGGTTCACATGGAACACAAGACCGGTAAGTCAGAGGATGCCTGACCACAACACTAAAAACATTTGATTTTAAGGTATTAGTACTGTAATTATGACTGAAAACTCACATTTTATAGGGTAGATTTTTATAAACAAAGTCAGTGCTTGGTATTTAGTATTTCTAGGGGGAAAAAATACTTTTATTAGCAAAAAAGTTCATATTTAGAAGCAGGTTCTATAAACGTTGGGAAATTAAAAGGTTGATTTAATTTATTATCTTCCTTCTATCTTCTGAATAAAGTGCACACAACCTGATTACCACTTGTGCCTACAATCCATCACTCATCATGAGTTCATCTTCAAACACCAATGAATCACCTGCACAAACTAAGAACACTCACAGTAGTAGAACAATCATACCCCATGGCTATTACCTTGCGTAAATCTAAAGGATTATCTAAAATCTTAAAACAATCAGAAACAATGACTGATCACCCCAACAGAACAGTCACAAACCTTGCTACTATGGTTCATTGACTTACGACTATTCCAGTAATGCAAAAATATATACAAAAAGCAATCTAGAAAGATCTTAAAAACTGATTCCATGATTTCTTGGCTGACTGAAGTCGCTCAAGTTCTTTGCTCAGAATAGAGGTGCTGAGGGGAGCAGCAACGGCACACGGCAAACTTTTGAACTTTCTGCAGGGAAAGAAGACTCAACACATAACAATCTAAGGCCTCGTACACACGATAGGTTAAACAGAGGACAACGGTCTGATGGACCGTTTTCATCGGTCAAAACCGATCGTGTGTGGGTCCCATAGGTTATTTAACCATCGGTTTCAAAAAAGCCAACTTGCTTTAAATTTAACCGATGGATTCCTAACCGATGGGAAAAAAAACGATCGTTAGTAGGCACAACCATCCGTTAAAAATCCACGCATGCTCAGAATCAAGTCGATGCATGCTTGGAAGCATTGAACTTCGTTTTTTTCAGCACGTCGTTGTGTTTTACGTCACCGCGTTCTGACACGATCGGTTTTTTAACCGATGGTGTGTAGGCGCGACGGACCATCAGTCAGCTTCATCGGTTAACCAATGAAAACGGTCCATCGGTCCGTTCTCATCGGATGGACTGATCGTGTGTACGCGGCATAACAGCTTAGAATATTTTAGTAGTCCAACAGGAAAATTAACATGGTCTTGTTGGAATGAATTGGGTCTTTCTAAAGTTCCTCTTTAAGCTGGCTTTTGCCAGTGACTCAGGACTTGCATACAACTCATATCTCAAACCCTTCAGCTCTGTTGGACAATCGCAGCTTCATAGTTTCTGTCTACGCATTATGATAATGAACCTTTTTAGGCAACTTCTGAAAGTAATAGATTCAAGCGAACTTGTGAATCATGCGTGCCTCAATGGGTTTTGTAGACTGTGTTCAGGAAATGTAGTTGAATATCGAGAAACATGCTTTTATTGGAAATGAATCAAAAACATTTATTACCAGACTTCTGAACGAGGAACAACGTATGGAGCCCAAGGACATAAAAGCAGATGTTGGTTATAACAGGCGATGAAAGGCTGAGTGAATTCTTTTTTGACATGTTTCATTGCAGTAGGAGTGATGTCAGGATACTTTTCTAAAGCTAAAACAAAATTTAATTGACTAAAGTATTGTAAATGTATTTCTTTCTATCCAGCCCTGCGGAAGCAAACTTTACAACCATATTGTCCACAATCCTAGTCCCAAAAACCCTTAAATCACTTTATTTTAAGGTTCTGCATGTTTTCCTTGACCCTTTTCCATTTTCTCATATGCGCTATAGCCTATGCTCTTCAGTCAAGTGAAATTATTGAGTTCAGATGTTTCCATGTGTGAAGGGTACTGTTAATACTACAACACACAAAAACATTTGAGACAGTTGTGCACTTCCAGCTTTGTGGTTACAGTTTGAGTAAGACCCACAGCATGATTGTACCCCTTTGCCCAAAGCCATCTCCAGAAAGACACAGTTTGATGAGTGGCCTGCACATAGCCCCGACCTTAACTCTGCTGAACACCTTCGGGATGAATTGGAGTGCTCGTTATGTCTTCTCATCCAACATTAGAACTTGACATCACAAATACTGTTTTGACTGAATGGGCACAAATTCCCACAGAAACGGACCAAAATCTTCTAGAAATCCTTTCTAGAAAAATGGGGATGTTATTGTGGAAAAAAAGGGGGGGACAACTCCATATTAGTGCTCATGTTTTGAGTATGGGGTGTCTAACAAACTTATGCTCCCACTGACACCAACAATGGGAGACTACTTCTCCCATTAATACCAATGATGGGCCACAATGGGGCATTCTCCCTCCCACTGGCACCAGCTATGGGGCACTCTTCCTCCTATTACTCCCAACAATGATGCACTCTTCCTCCTATTAATCCCAACAATGAGACACTCTTCCTCCCACTGACACCAACAATGGGACACTCTTCCTCCCACTGCCACCAACAATGATGCGCTACTTCTCCCATTAATACCAATGATGGGCCACAATGGAGCATTCTTCCTCCCACTGACACCAACTATGGGGCACTCTTTCTCCTATTAACCCCAACAAAGAGACACTCTTCCTCCCGCTGCACAAATAATTTGTGCGTGTTATATGCGATACTGCAATTCGGGATACCTCAGAGAGAACGGGAAGGGGGGGGGCGGTAAGAGCGCCCTCAGATTACATACAGCGAGAATCTCCTGTTTACTCATCAGCCTCTGTAATAGCAAGTCCCATCTCCTGGGCCGGCATTGGACAAGTGTTCCGTCTATCATAGAAGCTGGTCCAGGAGGCGGGACTTTGAATTAAAGAGGCCGCTGAGTAAACAGGAGATTCTCGCTGTATGTGATCTGACAGCGCTTATCGCGCCTCCTCCCTGAGATGGGCATTATCAGGCTGCATTCATGGCAATGGGAAGGCTGCAGATGGGCATTAATCAAGCTGCATTGATGGGCAATTGTGAGGCTACAGATTGGCATTGATCAGGCTGCATTGATGGGCAATTTTGAGGCTGCAGATGGGCATTGATAAGGCTGCATTCATGGGCAATTTTGAGGCTGCAGATGGGCATTTATCAGGCTGCATTGATGGGCACTGACCGTTATTTTGCTTCAAAGTTTATTTAAAATGTATTTATTTGTCCAGAAACGTTCCTCTTAAAATGAAGGCGCGTGTTATACACCTGTGCGTGTTATATGCCAATAAATACGGTAATTACTAGAAATGATAGGTTGGTCATAAGAAATACACCATTCCAGTTGGTTGCTGATAAACTAATGCAATCTACAATGTTAAGGGCTATTGCAATTTAAAGTCACCCTTGCTTGAATGATTCCATGCACAAATTTGGAAAGAAAGTAATTATATGTATATCTCCAATAAACGTTGGGCAGTCAATTATCAACCATTTGTTTTTATGATGGATCTGTTCTTTCTGTGTCCATGTTATGGGGCATGACAGGGAAAAGACAACCAATGCACCTTCTTTTCATTACTCCATCGCTGCTTTGGCCTTTGGTGCCAGAAAGCCTTGTGTTAGCTCCAAGTTTATCTAGGCTAGGGTTAGGCCCCGTACACACGGCCGAGGAACTCGACGTGCCAAACACATCGAGTTCCTCGGCCAGTTCAGCCCTGAAGCCGCCGAGGAGCTCGGCGGGCCGAGAGCTCCCATAGAACGAGGAAATAGAGAACATGTTCTCTATTTCCTCGCCGAGGTCCTCGTCGGAAGCTGAATTCTGCCGAGGAAACTGGTCGTGTGTACGGGGCCTCACACAGTGCTAAAGACTCTTCCCCACCACCATGTGACAGCACTTGACAATTGGGTACTTTGGCACCCAGTACTTGGGATTGGCAATTGGGTACTTAGGCATCCCTTAAGGATGAGCTGAACACCCCCCCGGTTCGCACCAGAACTTGCGAACAGGCAACAAATTTGTTCGAACACGCAAACACTGTTAAAGTCTATGGGACACGAACATGAAAAATCAAAAGTGCTAATTTTAAAGGCTTATATGCAAGTTATTGCCATAACAAGTGTTTGGAGACCTGGGTCCTGCACCAGGGGACAAGTTTTAAAAACGGCAGTTTTTTTCAGAAGCAGTGATTTTAATAATGCTTAAAGTGAACCAATAAAAATTCAGTTACATTTCGTGCCTGGGGTGTGTATAGTATGCCTGTAAAGTGGCGCATTTTTCCCCGTGTTTAGAACCGTCCCTGCAACAAAATAACATTTCTAAAGGAACAAAAGTCATTTAAAAAAAAAAAAAAACAAGAGCCAGCTTGGGACAAGTCGTTTATTAAAAAAGAAAAAAGTCCCGCGATGTAGATCCATCTCGCTCCGATGGGAGAAAAAAAAGCCGCTACAGATGCGCCTCGATAGGAGGCTCCCACCGAGAGACGCTACTCTCGTTCTGACAGCTCTTATATAGCTGAGGGTGGGGCCAACTGGTAACGTACACGGATGACCCCACCCCCTCTGATGCCACAGGGGTTTCCTGCGGTTTCCCTGTGGCGTCAGAGGGGGGTGGGGTCACCGCAAATTGTTTGCTATTCGGCGAACAGGCGAACACCCGATGTTCAAGTCGAACTTACGTTCGACTCGAACATCGGGCTCATCCCTAGCATGAGGGGCGCTACATATTCTCCATAACTGGAAGTACCAGATATATATCTTTGCTCCAGTGGCAGGGAAGCCAAGGTTAGGTGAGTATATGCAGTGAGGCTGAAGCCTCGTACACACAACCGAGGAACTCGATGGGCGAAACACATAGTTTTCCTTGTCGAGTTCCTTGTTAGGCAGTCGAGGAACTCGACAAGGCAAGTTTCTCCATTCCCGTCGAGGAAATAGAGAACTTGCTCACTTTTTGGCTCGTTGAGTTTCTCGACCGTTTCCTCAACGAAAATGTACACACGACCGGTTTCCTCAGAAAAAAAAATATCTCCCAGCAAGTTTCTTGCTGGTTTTTGCCGAGAAACTAGGTCGTGTGTACGAGGCCTGAGGCTGAGTATTAAATGAACCTGAAGATTTTTCTTACACTGGAAAGGTGCAGGGTCACATTAATTCTCTTATTCCTGTCCCGAATCCAGACGCACACTTTGCCAAATAATATATATATTTAAATCTCCCCCGGATTTCTTTCTTCATGCTGAAAGCCGATCTTGAGTAGAATTCCCAGAGCATCACATCCCGAAGCAGCTCTGTGGATTTATGACTGTCAATAAGCAGAGAAAACTCCATCTCAGCTCTGGACACTCTCTTCCCCATCATGTTTGCGATCTTATAAGCGCACACCCTATAACTTCCATCTAATGAGGTTCTACCTGACCCTGGAAAACACATTATCGGCTCTGATTAAAGAGGAGCCGTTGGACGAAGTCAGCAAATTATTTGTAAATACAAACTCTGCCTTGTTCCAGCAAGACTCTCAAGGGTCCTACAGAAATATGTTCAAAACCAAACCAAGCAGCCCGCTCACTAGATAATTAATGAGCCCATACATGCATAAAATAATAAATAGATTCATAAAAACGGTGTCAGTGTAGCCAAGTTATTTTAGCAGCGCTATCCTTAGACTTGATGGTTATCCTGTCAAAGATCCATCTTTCCAGAAACTTGCAATTGTGGGAAAGGAGGCCGCTAGAATATAATCATGATTTATTTCTGTTTTTGCATACAGTGGGGAAGTTTTAAAGTTGAACCCACGGCAGATATAAGGCCTCGTACACACGGACGCACTGTCTGCTGAAATCGGTCCGCCGGACCGGTGACGTGCGTGGCCCTGGAAGGTCAATGCTTCCACGCATTGCTTCGAATCATTTCGACACATGTGAGGGATGGCGGCCGAGCGGACATGTCCGGTGAGTCTGTACAGACGACCGAACATGTCCGACGGACAGGCTTCCAGCGGACAGGTTTCTTAGCATGCTAAGAAATTTTTGTCCGCTGGAAAACGGTCGGCTGGACAAATGTCCGCTGGAAAACGGTCCGATAGGCCGTACACACGACCGAACATGTCCGCTGAAACTGGTCCGCGGACAAGTATCAGTGGACAGATCCGGTCGTGTGTACGGGGCCTAAGACACAAATTATGGTAACTCTCTAATCACTTAATGCATCTTAAATGCAATAAGTGTTCGTACCTGAATCAAATTACTATTGGCCTCCTGCAATACCTGTACAGCAGGGCTGGAGTGTGAGAGGAAGTAGCAAGCAGTACAAGGAGCCAATCAATTTATGTGCTGACATGAAGCATGTTGATAGGAGGAGAGAGAGCAGAGTGACAGAGAGATCAGCTCATTCATGTGCTGCTTCTCTTATCACTGTCCAGTCACAGGCTGGGGAAAGTCCAGGACTACCTGGGCTCAAAGGGAGTGGATGGAAGAATGCTGGCCATTAGATTGGGGATGTGTAGTGGCAGAAAAATCCAGGAACATAGCAGCAAAAGCTGGTTTTGTTATTTTAACTCTTAATGGGCAATTAATGTTTTATCTTATTATTTTTGGCTTAAGCTCTGCTTTAAAATCGATGTTAGATTTTTATTGCTAGAGGTACTGAGAGGAAGGAGCCAAGGCAGGAAGCGGGCGGGTTGCAAGCTCCTACATGTGGGTTGCGGGCTCCTACAGGCGGCACGCAGCATGCTCCTACGGATGGTTGGCACCGGCTCCTGTGTCCTCTCCTCCTCTTCTGCATCAGGCAGCAGGTAGAGGGCGGGTTGTGAGCTCCTACAGGCGGGTTGCGGGCTCCTATAGGTGGCAGGCAGTGGACAAGTTGCAGGCTCTTACAGGCGGCTGGGCAGCAGACGGGTTGCGGGCTCTTACAGGCGGCGGGCAGCAGGCAGGTTGTGAGCTCCTACAGGCGGCGGACAGTAGGCGGGTTCCGGGCCTCTATGGGTGGCAGGCAGTGGCTCCTGTGACCTCTTCCGTCATGCAGCTCCTCCCTCCTCCTCCTAAGCATCCAATAGAATCACCTGTCCTTTTAGCCAGTCAGGTGACGGGTCTCAAGACCCACTTCCTGATTGGAAAAGAACTCTCCCATTCCCCACTAACTTTAGCGTAGTGCCCATACTGAAAGTAAGGGGGCGCTACACGTGTATGGGCAGGCTGGTGTACACAAGTTAATCAATAGCCTGTTGAAAATATAGCCAGCGGTGCTGATGAGTGTATTCTGACGGTGCAGAAGTCTACCCACTGTCAGCCCAGATAGCAAGGATAACTTGCCACACATTTGTAAGTCTGTTAACTTGCTGCACATTTTCACTGGCAAGTTGTACACTTGGCGAACACTTGAAGCACAAGTTCTTTTCCAATTTGTAGCAAATTTGTGTGGCAAGACTAAAGTTGTAGTGGTGAGTGTACAGCAAGAGCTGTGGAAGTCTACAGCATGAAAATTCAGCCACAGTGACCCCTGTGGTGGGATGACTTTTGCACAATATAACTGAACCAGGGCTTGCAGCAGATTTGCAGAATGTTTGCAAAGTAAGTTGATCTGGAGTCATGCAATGCAGACTTGCTGCAATTGTGGCAAAAACATGTGAAGCCTGGCAAGTCTAGCAATAAATTAGCAAGTCATTTTCAGACTTGCAGCTCAATTGCTTGCTATCTGGGAGATTACAAAGACTCAGCAAGAGGGATTCCCCCATTCACATCAAATCTGTGGATGGGGGGACGAGTAATTTCCTGTCATTCAACCTGCTAGTTGAATGAACAAAAAAAAAATGACTGGTTTATGGCCTGCCTTAGGGGAGGAATTGCCATAGAAGATAAGTGACATGATAGAATATCTATGGCCAGTTTTAAATGCTGCATCATTGAATAGAAGCGATTTGATAGACAATGGTGACTCCATACAGTATCAATGTGATATATCCAGTGTACAGTGTAATGTATACATCATAGACACACTATCACATCCACCAGCTGTGTATCACCAGCATAGCAGGATGTCTCTTACTGTAAAGATGATCACTAATAGTCTGCTTCATGACAATAAACTTGTCCTTAGGCAAGGTAGGTTGGCTTCAATGATTGAGCAAAACTCTTTCTCTGAAATGCTTCTTTAGTTTCAGAAACTCTCATTGTTTTTCTGAATGATGGACTATAGAGATCTCTGCTCTTTATTAGCTGGTAGTCCACACAAAAAAAGTATAGTACTCTACCGGCCAATGCAAGTTACATAGGTTAGAAAAAGATACATCATTCAAATTCAACCAACAGAAATTAAAAAAAAAAAAAAAACATTGAAAACCTACCTATACAGAACCCTAAACCTTCATCTGATCCAGAGGAAGGCAACACAAATCTTATAAAGCATGATCCAAATTTGCTCCAACAGGAAAAACAATTCCTTTGTAATCCCCTAAGAAAATCTGATATACCCTGGAACAATAATCTATGGGGACTGCAGGACCTCAATTACGAGGAAAGACTACAAGCACTACATTTACTCTCGCTGGAGAAAAGACGGCTGAGAGGGGACATGATAACGATTTACAAATGCACAGAGGTGTATGTAGTGAAAATAGCGCCTATGGCAAGCACTGAAACTGCGCCCCTGTCGAAACATTATAATCATAATTAGGGGGCGGGTCGTTCATTTGTAGGCATGGTGTAGCAGGGGGTGGGAAAATGTGGCACACTCAGTGAGCTACGGCGAGTAAAGGGGCGTGGTCCAAACTAAATATTGGGCATGGCTTAAAGGGTGTGTGGTTAAAGTCTGAGATGAAAGAGGATGGGGGAAAAGGAAGAGATGAATGGGGGGGAGAAAGAAAGGGAAAGAGAAAGAAATAGGGAGGGAATAAGGAGAGAGAAGGAAGGAAAGAAAGAAGGAAAGAAAAGGGAATGGAGGAACAACAGACCCAGATCCTACACCACAATAGCAATATGTGTAATTCAGAAAGTTTAACAATCAGCAGATAAAGATACTCCAAACATCTGGTGTTGGTGTTTCAATCATCCCGGCACCATTGTTAATTTGGTGTCAGGAAGATTGAAGTGCATTATTTCTATTATTACATTGTAATATAAAATGAAATAGTTCAACTCATCATAATGCAGAATCAGTAGGAGCCCCGTGTCACTTGCCACGTTGCCTGCTACTGATAGCGCTTTCAGTCCTGGTTCACACTTGTGTGATGAGAGAACCCTGCGAATCCACTGCGGGTTCCCGCATTGCACCTGACTCGCAAGGCAGCCATATGCGAACTGCTGGGGGTGTCAATACAATGTTAATGACACCCCCCATTTCAGCTCGCATAGCTCACTGCGAACTGACAGTTGGGACATGAATCGAATCGCATGGGAGCAGACCAAAAAAGGGTCCTGTGTGAGTTTGGTTAGTGTTATCCGAGCCTTAGTGCCATTCTCTATATCATTTATAAATAAGTTATAAAGTAAGGGTCCCAACACTAAACCTTGGGGTACACCACTAATCACCTTAGGCCATTCAGAGATGGAACCATTAATCACTGTTCTCTGAACAGGGACTTTTAGACCATTTTCTATTCATTTACAAACTGAATTTTCGAAGCCAATAGACTTTACCTTACACATTTGCCGTCTGTGGGGAACTGTGCCAAATGCTCTTAAAAAGTCCAAGTATACTATCCACAGCCTCTCCTTTGTCTGGGTTTTTGCTGAATTCCTCATAAAAAAGTAGATTTGTTTGACATCTTTGGTCTTTTGTGAATCTATGCTGGTTATTGCATATATTATTGTTTTCTAGTAAAAACTTGTAGTCAAACTTTTGAGTACCTCACCAATTACAGGTGTTAATCTTACTGGTCTTTAGTTATTTTTTTAAGACCTTGATCCCTTTTAATTATAGGCTTGCACCAATCGATCAGTGACAAGCCTGTTAATAGAATTTCTAAAAATTGAAATAACAGGGCTCAACTCTCTAAGGACACATGGGTGTAAACTATCTGGTCCAGGTGTTTTATTCACCTTTATGTACCTAATGCCCTGTACACACGATCGGACCTTTGTCCGACCAAATTCACATCGGAATTCCGATGAAATTCCATCGGGGAAAAATGTTCATGTTTTCTATGTAAACTCCAATAGAATTCATTGGAATTTCCGATGGAATTACTCCGATGGGGCATACACACGGTCGGAATCTCCGATGGAAAAAGTCCGTCTGAATTTCCATCGGAAATTCCGATCGTGTGTATGATGCATTACTGTTTCAATTTTGAGCCATTGTGGTTTATTTGAGGCTGTAGAGCTACAATCCTAATTATAGACTTGAGCGACTGTGTGTTCTAATCTACATCCAGCGGCTGCATCTTGAAAGTTGGACGTTTGAGTACTTGTAGCAGTAGTGGCCATGGAAGCATTCTTGTAAATGCCAACTTACATCAGGTAGGAGAGAGTACACAAATGTGAGGTTTGCTTTGGTAGGTGGGGGAGGGGGGTTGAGGGCTGTGGAGGTGTGGAGGAAGATGTGTGCAGAGGTGGGGGGATATGGGCAGAGTGATGGTTGCAGAGGTCAGAACCCAAGGAGGGGTGGAAATGAAATGTTGCACATTGGACACAGCGCATCTCTGACTTTCTGCACTCTGTATGTAGCGCACTCGGGAATCCCTGCACTCAGTACATAGCGCACCTCTGAATCCCTGCACCCCGTACTTAGCGCACCCCTAACTCCCTGCAGTCCATACATAGCACACTCCTGAATCCCTGCACTCTGTATATAGCGCAACCCTGAATCCTTGCACTCTGTACGTAGCACACCCCTGAATCCCTGCACCCAGTACGTAGCGCACCCCTAACTCCATGCAGTCCATACATAGCATACTCCTAAATCCCTGCACTCTGTACATATCCCACCCCTGAATCCCTGCAACCCGTACGTAGTGCACACCTAATTTCCTGCAGTCCATACATAGCACACTCCTGAATCCCTGCACTCTGTACATATCGCACCCCTGAATCTCTGCACCCCGTACGTAGCGCACCCCTAACTTCCTGCAGTACATACATAGCACACTCCTGAATCCCTGAACTCTGTGCGCAGCGCGCCCCTGAATCCCTGCACCCCGTATGTAGCGCACCCCTGACTCCCTGCACTACATACATAGCGCACCCTTGATTCCTGCATTCCGTATATAGCGCACCCCTAAATCCATTAACTCCATTCGTAGTGCACCCCTGACTCCCTGCACTCGGTATGTAGCATACTCCTGAATCACTCACTCTGTACATAGCGCACTCTTGAATCGCTGCACTCCGTACATAGCACATCCCTGAATCCCTGCACTCTTTACGCAGCGCACTGCTGAACCCTGCAGTCTGTATGTAGCATAATCCTGACAAAATCCTGAACTCTGCACTTTGTACGTAGTGCGACCCAGAATCAAATGGCCCTTTGAGGGCAACCACACTGCTGATGTGGCCCACAATGTAATTGAGACACCCCGGTCCTAGATGTACACATGCTCCCTCATTCAGGCAGGCGGTTGCTTGTGTGCGCAAACCCTAAGGAACCCTAAGGCCTGCTCTGTCTCCACAGTAGGCTGCAGAAACATGCAGACGAATAATATGACATTGTATCTCTACTTCAGGTTTTACTGTATAACACTGATGTTCGTACATCTTAGCTTCTCAAATATCCTCCTACAATCCATAGCGCAGCTGAATAGTGTCTGCCTGTGGCATGTGAGTGCCCACGCCCTGCTATCTGGGACTACTACTACGGGGACTGTGTATCTACTGAACGCTGTTCTCCATCACATCCTGTGTAGGCTTTGATTTGACAGGAATATATTTTTATGACCTGTGTACATTACCCAGGAGACCCCTGAGCTATATTGCACAATATGATTAATATTTCCATAAAATATACACAGTGAGCTTGTCAGACTGCTGGTTCCAGGCTGATTGTACAATCAGGCTCATTCAGCCAGGCAGCGTAAAGAGCAGTGATGAGGTGCAGAGGGTAGCAATCTATAACAACTGGCTCCGGTGCAGAACCTTTCTGCGGATCGCTAATCCCTTACGGGATCAGCGCATCCCAATTGATATTTCAATGCTTTGTGGAGTTAGACCAGATCCTCATTTTTTACATTAAAAAAATACCCCAAACGCCATGAGGACATAGCAGGGCTTGACCACCTTTTGTGGCACTGTCCTTAAATTCAAATCTTCTGGCTTCATGTTCCAACTCACTAAGAAAAAAAGAATCCCAACCATAGTCACGACCCTTTTTCACGTAATCCATCAACCAGCAGCAATCGAAACCCAATTGATGAAATTTGAACACTTCTGTTTATTGGTTGCCAAAAAACTCATAATGACATGTTGGATTCAACCCCAACTGCCGTCAAAGAGGGATCTAAGAAAAAAAACTTTGAATAAACTGATGATGTTACACAAGCTAGATACCATCCAACAAAAACACAAAACAAAGCAACTGAAGTTCTATTTTCAAGCACTTGATATTTTCTTAAAAGACCCCATTGGTGAGATCTCTGGCTGAGTTCCCAGGTCTTCACACAAGCTGTGGCTATTATCAGGGGGTCCCCGCCAACCTTACTGGATTTTTATTTATTTTAAATAGTGCAGAATGTAAAAGGGAGTACCTGGAACACACAAATGTTTAGGACAGGGGTGGTCAACCAGTGGCCCGGGGGCCACATGTGGCCCGCGGAGCCCTCTGATGTGGCCCGCGACCTCCTTCTCTAGAATGGAGGGTTGGCAAGCCCAGATCGCAGGCTTGCCGACCCGCTATACCACATCATCAGTGTTGTAAATGAAGCTGGTGGTAGAGGAAGAAAGCAGCAGCAGAGCCTCATAAGCCGATGCTTCCTCTACAGCGCCGGCTTTTGCCACAGGTGGAGTCTATGGCAAAGTTCAGCTAACCCGCAGGATAGACACAGGTGCACTATGCTGCACCCAAAGTGTGGGTAACCAACAGCACATCAGTGTGAAAGCAGTCTTAGGCCCTTTTCACACGATCGGCCCAACCAAATGGGACCCTTAATTCACCTCTATAGAGAGACAGATGTCTGTTTACACTCACCTACCTCCTATCTGAAAACCAGAAGAGAATTCATACCCTTTCATCTGGGTGGATAGGAGGGCCTATAGAGTAGCCGTGACCCGACATCCGCCCGTTCCGCTCATTGTGGCCCTCGACTGGTTACCAAGTTGCTTAAGTAGCCCTCCCTCTTCAAAAGGTTAGGCACCCCTGGTTTAGGAGAAGCATAGAAGCTCCCAGGTGAGCAGGAACAGAGCATTGTGATAGGAAGTTCTCACCAGGGCTCAAGTCCTGCGGGAACGCGTGGGAACGGAGTTCCTGCACTTTTCTCACAGCAGGAACGCAGTTCCCTTTGCAGGACTAGAGCAGCCGAAAGCAGCCGAGCGGCCCGAGCCAATCCTTCACTAAGTGGCTCGAGTCACTGTCAGGGGCAGGCGAACCTCAGTAATCGTTTATGTTACAGGGCTTCCTGTATATGGATTCATCGGGTAGTGTGCGGGTATTCCGTCACTTCCTCGATGCCGCAATGTCTCCTGGGAGCTTTTGTCATTGTTCCCAGGAGATATTGTGGAGGTCTGCCGCGAGTTATCGCAGGATTTAGAAAGAACTTGCTTCTTTTTTCGAAAAAAAAAAAACAGACAAAAAACATGCGGTTTAGTAATTATGCATATGAGCGTATAATTTTTTATTTTTTTGGGGGTGGGGGAGTGAATCTTAGTTGGGAGTTCCCACACTTTTTTCCTCAGGACTTGACCCCTGGTTCTCACTAAGTATATAAGACATATAAGAAGTCAAGGGCAGACTCAGTCCGCCAGGCTCCATCTTGACCTAAATATAATTTTTCGAAAGAATTGACCCTTAGGAAGGCCATAGATGATCGCCCGATTCCCCCATCAACACAGTCTGACATGCTAGTTGTACCCAAGTTGGTCAGACTGCCCATAGATTATTCAAATTCCCTTACATGCCCTCTCTCTCACTTCCCAGTCACAATCTGAACCAGCCCATGGAAGGTTTGAATCTCAGCTGGTTCAGCAGGGACCACCGAGATTTGAACCATCTATGGCTGGCTTTAAAAGTGGACCTATCATTAAAGCTGAACTCCAGAAAATGTGAAAGATACTTGCTTCCTTTCAGTGGCAGCTGGTACTTAATATTTTTCGGGAGAGCGGCAAACAAACCTGCCCCTGCGGGAGACGGCGATCAGTGGCCTTACTCTAGGCCAACTGAGGCTGATACCGATGCTGCTCTCTGCTCCAGGAAAGAGCGGGGGCCATTGCTTCTCCTCCTGAGAGAATAGGTAGTGGGGTCCTGAGTCCTAAAGCCCTGTACACACAATCGAATATCTGATGGAATCTAATCCGATGGATTTTTTCGATGAATATCCGATGAAGCTGACTTTCATCAGTCTTGCCTACACACCATCGGTCGTAAAACACTACGACGTGCTGAGAAAAATGAAGTTCAATGCTTCCAAGCATGCGTCGACTTGATTCTGAGCATGCGTGGAATTTTGACCGATGGACTTCCACACAGACGATCGGTTTGTTTTTCTATCAGTTTTTTATCCATAGGAAAATTCTAAAACATGTTCTAATTTTTTTCACCGATGGAAAACAAACCGATGGGGCCCACACGCGATCGGTTTGTCCGATGAAAACGGTCCATCGGTCTGTTTTCATTAGACAAACCGATTGTGTGTACAGGGCTTTAGACTCCCTGGCCAATCGGGTCTCAGGACCCACTTCCTGATTGGCCAGAAGGAGAATCAGGAAGACAAAAGCAAACATTAATTTTCTATTGTCACACAACTAGGTGGGGTCAGGGCACAGTGCTCTGTGCCTCGAGCCCACCCTTTTTTAAACCAATTGGAGCCTCAGGCCCTAATAATGTGCTTATCAAAAAAAACTACCAAAATTCATGCGTCTGGCACCTGCATGTAGATTATGCGCATGGATTAGGGGGGCGGCGCCCCTAATAATGCTTTCTTTAAAGGCATAAGACATGGAGAACTGTGCATGTATTTCTCAGATGTACTGCATATATTTTTATTTTGCCCCGTCATACACTTTAAAGCAGTATTAAAGCCAAAAACAAAAATGTATTCTGTTGTAATTTCTTAGATGTGATGGCTGGATTAGATTTATTTTTTAGGCTTTTTTTCTTTATAAGGGGAATCCCTCCCGCAGCGCTATTGTGTTCTGGCTGATTGTGACAGTGGAGAAAGAGGACATGCGAGGGAATTTGAATAATCTATAGGCAGGCTGACCGACTTAAGTACAACCAGTATGTCAGATTTTTACATGCGATTGTTGCCAGTGGCTATAACCCTAGCAATCTTCACTGTGTTCTCCCCGCAGGGACAACTCCCCATGTCCCCCCCACCAGGAGAACACAATAGATCCATGGGAGGGATTCCCCCATCAAGACTGTGTTAATGGGGGAATCTATGGCTTGCCTAAGGGTCAATCCTTTCAAAACTGATATTTTAGGTCAAGATGGAGCCAAGCATGCTGAATCTGCCCTTGCTTCCTATATGTTTTGTATACTTAGTGAGAACTTCCAATCACAATTTTGTGGTCTGTTACTGTCCACCTGGGAGTTTCTATACTCCTTCTAACCATGTGTGTGTTTCAGGTACTCCTTTTACATTCTGCAGGGAAGAGATGGCATGCAAGGGAAATTGAATCAGCTGGGAGTGTCTTAGCAACATCCTAGCAATAAGGCAGGACGGGATGATGCCATCTCTGTTTTTTTAGACCAGGCTTTAGGAGGTACATAAATGGTCTATACCTATAACAAGGGTATTTATTAACTTTGGTCAAAGCTGCAAATTTGGAGCTAGATTTAGGTACAGCGGCATACCTTTTGGCCGGCAAAGCGCATCTCATATGCTCTACGCCGACGTAAAATAGGGTGCCCAGAGCCATATTCTCAAAGATCTGGCGCCGTACGTTGCGCCGGCGTAGTGTAAATAGGCAGGCGTAAGCCCGCCTAATTTAAATGTGGAAGGTAGTGGGCATGTTGTATACAAATTAGCCGTGACCCCATGTAAATGACTTCCCGAACGAACGGCGCATGAGCGCGCATGCTCAGAGTCACGTCGCATATACTCCCTAAGATACGTTGGCTCAATGCTTTCGACGTGAACGTAACCTACGCACAGCCCCATTCACGTACCACTTACGTAAACAACGTAAAATTCGACGGTTGTTCCGACATCCCTACCTTAACATTGGCTGGGCCTAATATAGCAGGGGTAACGTTACGCCGGACGTAAGCCTTACGTAAACGGCGTAATCTACGGAAGCACCCCTAGCGGCCAGCATAATTATGCACCCTAGATACAACGGCGTACTAACACTTATGTCGGTCGGAGGAAGCTCTAATTCAGGCGTATCTAGCTCCCAGAATAGCACGCATAGATATGACGGCGCATCTTTCAACTTACGCGGCGTATCTATAGATACACCGACGTAAAGTCTACCTGAATCTAGCTCTTGGTTTTTATCTACAGGCGTCCCTTACCTGCACAGGTAGATTTTGGTTGAGGTGAACTTTGCCTTTAAAAGTGCTCACTGGAGTTCAGCTTTAAATTGATTGTCAAGTCCATCTACAATTTGCCCTCGTTCACATTGGAGCGACTTGTCATGCAATTTGACAGGTCAAGTGGCATGACAAGATCGCACTCTATTGTCGGCAATGGCGCTGTTCTAATCGTTGCAATGTCAACTTTGCGGTGCAGCATCGATTAAAAAAAAGTATTTTCTGCGCTACTTTTGGCAATTTTGGGTGCGACTTGCATAGACATCTGTTCATGAAGCCGCACAGATGTCTTCAAAGTCGGACCTGAAGTCTCATTGACATGCAGCTTTGAAATCGTGCGATTTCAGATGAAGTCGCATAATTTCAAAGCTGCATTCGATGTGAACGCGGGCTAAATCTGCTAGTCCATCTAAAGCCTCGTACACACGATCGGACATCAAACAAACTTTCCCTTGGATTTTTGTCCGAAGGGAGTTGTCCGGTCACACCCATAGCATACACACGCTCAGACTTTTTCGGCAACAGACACGAACGTAGTGACATTTCAACGTACTGACAAGATTTTAAAAGAGGAAGTTCAATTCCCCGGCGTCACCCTTTGGGCTCCTTCTGCTAATTGAGAATTAGTAGAGGTTTCGTCTGTGTGCATTCGCGATTTTCAGGTTTCGTGCAATTTTGTTTGTTTCTGAACGTCTGTTCGTCAAGCAGACATGTTGCGCAATGGGGTTGTGCTAACTTGACCCACAAAAAAATATAGAAATATGTTTGATTCATATAACCAAAATACATTAATCCAAAGTAAAGACATTTGTTTTGACTCCGTCAGTATCACCAGCAAAGCAGCTTTTAGTATTATCACATTATAAAGAAGAAGAGAATGTGCGCTGCTTTTCTTGATTTTAGAACTTGCCACGTCATGAATGTGCTCTTTCAAATACGAATGCTAGTTTTACCAGACAGAACGCTTCCGTATGGTCTTTGCTTCTGAGCATGCGCGTTTGTACTTTGTACAAAAGTCCAATTGCTTGCTGTACACACGGTCGGACTAGGCACCATCGGACTCTTGTTGACGTAAAGTTTGTCCGTTTGCAGACCAAACTTTTTGTCCGATGAAACCCGAAAAAGTTTGTCCGATGGAGCGTACACACGGTCGGACTATTTTGAAAACTTGCTCATTTTGAAGTTTGTTGGCAAAAAGTCCGACCGTGTGTACGGGCCTTAACACTAACTAACTGACACTGCATCTATCCAAAGGTGTTTAACCCAGATAGCAAACAACTGAGCTGAAAGTTTGAAAATGACTTGCTAAGCTATTATTAGACTTGCCAGGCTTTACAAGTTTGTTGCACAATTGCAACAAGTCTGCATTGCATGACTCCAGATCAACTTCCTTTGAAAACATTCAGCAAGTCTGCTGCAAGTCATCTGGTTCAGTTATGTTGTACAATAGTCATCCCACCACAGGGGTCACTGTGGCTGAATGTTCATGCTGTAGACTTGCATAGCTCTTGCTGTAGACTTACCACTGCAACTTTGGTCTTGTTAAAGACTTGCATTGCAAATTTGCTACAAATTGGAAAAGTCTCAAATAGAACTTGTGCTTCGGGTGCTCTGCAAGTGTTCAACTTGCCAGTGAAAATGTGCAGCAAGTTACCAAGGCTTACAATTCAGCACTGCCAAAATTAAGTTATCCTTGCTATCTGGGAATCTGGGAATCTTGCTATCTGGGAAGTTGCTTCTCCACTCAGAGTGGTGACACCCTGAGACAGGAGGTGTGTTACTGGCTGGATTATCAGGCGAAAATAGAGAAAAAAAGAGTAAAACACAAAACAAAACAGAAACAAATGCAGCCACCACATTTAAGGACTGGTAAGCTGTAGACATGTACACTGCCGAAAAATTTGTTTATTTTCGTTTCAATCGTGTTTTTTGCTTCCAACGACACTTTACTTTGCGACTCCATCCGGAATGGGTTTAGCGCACCTGGACAGGCCTCTCTCACAAGCCTGGCAGCCAGAATGTCACTCAGAACTTGGGGTTAAGTCTCTGCCAAAGACTCTCCCAATGGTTGAAACAAAGTGGTGCAGAATCGGATTCTATCAGATTCGACACCTGGATCTCCTTCAGGTAGTTTTGGTTAGGTTACCGACTGATAGGCGATCAACTCAGAACCCGATCTGGTTACCGACTGATAGGCGATCAACTCAGAACCCGATCTGGTTACCGACTGATAGGCGATCAACTCAGATAGGCCTCTCAGAACCCGGTTTCCCGGTCCCCCGTGGATGGTCAGGCCCCTATTGGAACACCATCCTCTCTTGGCACTCCTCAGGCAGACTGTCCACCGGACAGCTTCCTCCAACAGGACGGACAGTTCAGGACCTCAGCAGATTGGGGGGCACAGCCAAAGCTAGGACAGAGTCTCCAAATTTAAACAAATTAACCTGGTCAGAGTCACTTAACTCCCTGACCCCCTCTAAATTTACACTAGCAGCGGTTCTGAAAAGTAACCAGGCGCTACATAACTAATAATAACTAACTATTAAATTATAGGCATTGGAAATTCCTTTCAAATTTAGCTGTTAGTGAACGTAACGAATACCAATTTATCCAAAGTTACAAATTATCCGAAATAACGAATGCCGCATCTAAACGAATGGAACGGAACGAATTAATAATAAATAATAATAGTAAAAAAAGTTTTTATTATTATCATTGTTATTTATTATTATTAATTTGTTATGTTCCATTCGTTTAGATACGACATTCGTTATTTCTGATAATTCGGAACTTCGGATAAATTTATATTCGTTACATTAACTAACAGTCAAATTTGAAAGGAAATTCCAATACCTATAATTTAATAGTTAGTAATAGTTAAGTTATTATTAGTTAGTTATTATTTCAGATTTTAGAATTTTCGGGTTTTCTGATTTTCACATTTACTCATTTACGAATATTCGAATTTACGAAAATTCGTTAAAAGGGTTTTCCTTAATTTGGATATTTCTGAATTAACAAATTTATCAAAATTGTGTTAAAAAACTAATTCGGAAGGAAACAAATTGCACATGTCTAGTAAGCTGCATTATATATATATATATATATATATATATATATATATATATATATATATATGTATATATATATATATATATATATATATATATATATATATATATATATATATTTATTTATTTTTTGAGTTTTATAGTTTATAGTTCCCAGTCTTTTCTCTGAACTGACCCAGCTATGAGATAAAAAAAAAGGGGGGGGGGAGTTACCTAGAGCTCTTTAACCAATCACATTATAATATTCACATACCAAAGTTATGTTTTGGGACCTGTTGTATCTTATTCCATTGTATAGATAATTGTGATAATGATGATCCTGTAGTTCAGAAGGGTTACAGCCTGCAAACAATACGCATGGCTTAGATTTGCCTAGTCCTTTCCATTGAGTATAATCTGTATTTTATACAATATCAGAATTACATCTTATCAGTAGTTGCACTATTATCACTATCTCCTCTTATGTTCTCTTTTCCTTTCTTCTCCATTGTGGCAGTTATCACACTTCTCCCACACACACCGGCCTCCCCGTGATAAGTAATCTACTCCTATTTCCTGGCTGCATTGTTAAGCCTTTCAGATCAGTTTTCAATATCTGCCTTGTGCTCCCGTGTGTTTATATACAACCTGTCATTCTGCCCTTTCATCTGCTTCCCCCATCAATGCAGACTTCTTAAGACTCGGTCAAAACAGCACTGATTGTTATAAGAATGCCCAAAATCCACATATGCCTGTAAATGAAGTACAATACTGTTGGCGCTATATATGTCATATATAATAATAACTAGAAAATGCATTTCCTGCAGAAAATGTGTGGGAATGCTGAATAGCTGAATTGCTAAAGCTAACTGGATGAATAGCTTAAATCCGTAAGAAAAAGTTGAAGAAGTTAGAATAGTGGGAAAAGTAGGAAAAGCTGAAAAGCTTTTTTTTTTAGAAGCTGACACTAAAAAGATTAAGAATGCAAAGAATAAGCCCAATAGATACTCTGTTTAATCCATAACATTTCCTGAAATGATCACTAAACTTAAACAGCTTTTTCACAAAAACTCTAAAAGATCTCAAACTGAAAAGATATATCCGGATAGCTGAATATTTTTTGAACATTTTAAAGTTTGTTTGGCATCTGTAGGTGAAAGTACGAAGGAGCTGAAACTTTTGGGAGCGGAAGAAGATTTTAAGCATTTGAAGCATGCGCTCATTGACTTCAATGTTAAAAAAAAGGGTTAAAAAGCTTAAAGGGTCACTAAAGGAATATTTTTTTTAGCTAAATAGCTTCCTTTACCTTACTGCAGTCCTGGTTTCATGTCCTCATTGTTTGTTTTTGCTCTGATGTTGCTGTAATTCTTCTCTGTTCTGAACACTTCCTGGTTGTCTGTTTCCTGACGAAAAATAATGGGAGCTTTCTCTCTGTAATCACTAATCAAGGAGGTGTGATTACTGTGTGTCTAAAACCCCTCAACACCAATCAGTTTTGTTTTATAAACCATCACTGCCCTGTATTGGCTCTGTGTCTCTGTACATCACAACAACATGCAAAAACGAAACTGAAACTGTAGGTCCCTTTATGTCAAAAGTGGTTTTAGACCAGCTAAAAAACAGCGACAATAAATTAGAATCATTTGCAGAATTGAGCGATAGCAATATGTGGGTAAATTCGTCATCAAACAATTAAAAGTATTCATTTTTATTATTATTATATTATTTGTTATAATTATTTATATATATTTACTATATTATAATTTATGATTTTGTGTTTCATATTTTATTATACCCAGAATGTCTACTAGACTCTTGTTTGGACAGCTTTAAGTGAGTTATTCCTAAGAATTGCAGGCCTACAATATAAAACGCCAAATTTCCATGCAAAATAATTGTACCGCTTTCAGCACCTAAAATCTGAAATAATCATACCGCCAGGGAGGTTAAAGGCGACGTACAGGTACGTGGTTGTGCCCAGCCGTGCCCTTCTGCCGGCGTATATCAGCGTGAAGGGATCCTTAACCCCTTCCCTACCGACGCATTGTCAAATGACGTCAGCAGGAACCCTCCCTCGATCCGGGTGGACGTCATATGACGTCCTGTATTCCCGGCATTCTAGGGCGCGCGTGACCCGGCGCACGTGCCCGGCGGCCGTGATTGCCGCCGGGCACCCACGATTGCCGGTGATCATGGCAGGAGTGTGGATCTGTGTGGGTAAAAAAGATGTAGAAGAATACGTATCGGCCTAAACTGAGGAAAAAATTTTTTTTTTTTTAAAAAAATTGATATTTATTAAATAAAAAAGAAAAAAATTGTGTTTTTTTAAAACATTTTTGCTCTTCTTTTGTTTATAGCGCAAAAAATAAAAACCGTAGAGATGATCAAATACCACCAAACGAAAGCTCTATTTGTGGGGGGAAAAAAAACATAAAGATTTAGTTTGGGTACAGTGTTGCATGGCCAAGCAACAGCGCTGAAATCTAAAAATTGGTCTGGGCAGGAAGGGGGTGAAAATGCCCTGCATGGAAGGTGTTAAGTATCGGTAATTTGTATCGGCGAGTACTTGAAAAAAAGTATCGGTACTTGTACTCAGTCTTAAAAAAGTGGTATCGGGACAACAATAGTTTCCATTATTTATTATGGGAAAATTTGTTTGATATACAAGTGCTTTGGATTACAAGCATGTTTCTGGAACAAATTATGCTTGTAATCCAAGGTTTTAGACATACGTATATAGACAGACAATTGTTCAGAATTTAAAGGTTAGGTTGGGTTATGGTGTGAAGGAACAATTTTGCTAATAAGAAGTTCTTCAATGACTTATTTATGACTTTAATCATTGTAGACACATGACATCATTTCAATACAAGCCTGATCAAGATTGAAAGTCATAAATATGCCATTAAACAATAACACCCAGCCGCAACATATCCTAAGGCCAATAAAATGAACCTCTGACAAAATGATTCAAACTAAATTAATAACAAAACAAGAACACGTCTAATATATCTCCTGTGGTTAGTTTGTAGAAAACCTTGAGGTGTTTGACTTTTGTGTGTACATTCCACTAAGAGACGCCATCCAAGGACATGTAACCAGCTTATCCGCGCCCTTGGTGCCCCCCCAACACAAAGCATTCTGTTACCCCTGACGGGGGCGCTTTATTCTGCAATAAGTTGATGCATCTGCTGCCAAGTCTCCTTTGACATTGACTAGTCTGTTTTCTGCCAAACAATGCCATATATATACGTTGAAGGTGACATGATTAACGCTCTTTTCTTTCTTGCAGACAATGCAATAAAACATCCAATGGAAGCGACAGTTGTGATTTAATGTGCTGCGGAAGGGGCTACAACCCGTACATGGACAAAGTGGTGGAGAGGTGTCATTGTAAATACCATTGGTGTTGCTATGTAACCTGCAAAAAATGCGAGAGGACTGTGGAACGATATGTTTGCAAATGAGAAGCTTTTTGGATAAAGACGAGGCACCAAAAAAGAAAAAAACAAACAAAAACCAAAGCACTAACTGCGGCGATATAAAAAACTTTCTATATGAACCTTTTTTTGTTTTTGTTTTTGCATGGACATGGGCCTTTTAAAGCAAGTGTGCCAAATGAGATTTACTAAGGATTAAGGGGAAAGAGAATATTAGACATCTATTTTTCTTTGACCGACCTGAATGTTTTTGGAGTAAAAATAAAATAAAAAAAAAAAAGGACTTTGGTCAACATCTATCAAAGCAAGAGCGACAAAACCGACCGACAGATATCATTTTGCTGGATTGTAAATATAATTAAATCCATTGATTTTTTTTTTTTATTGTGGCGAACCATTGCTGTTACACAACTTTAATGAATCCGGGAATTAATGAAATAATCTGTGAAAACGTTTGGACTGGAAAAAACGAAAACCCGACGATTGTATGTTCCAGTGGGCTCCATTAGGAATATCACAAGTGCAATGAACTCTTATCATCTACATTGTTTACATTCTTCAGAATTCCGCAACTCTCAGCGCAAAAAAAAAAAGCCGTTCCAAGCATCTCAACTCATTGCCCAGACAACAGTGTTGTGCCACTGTCGGTGGATGTACAAATTTTCTTGTGTATTCAGAACGTACAAAGAGTTATTTATAAATATAGCGTTGTTTTTTTTTCTTTTCTTTATTCTACTTTTTTATATATATAAAATTATAAATGTAAGTAAACAGCTTAAAGTTTGTATGAAATGTATACTTTAAAAAAAGGTAAATATAAAATGTTTTTACAGTATATTTTTGATATTGGTTTTCTATGTTTTTCAACTTGCCGCTAAATAGGCAACTAAAAGCAGACTCGAGCTTAATCACTAATATCTCAGATAAGTTGTAAAGGGACACTAAACTGAGTATATATATATATATATATATATATATATATATATATATATACTGTATATATATATATATATATATATATATATATATATATATATATATATATATATATATTTAGATAGATAGATAGATATAGATATGGATATATATATATATATATATATATATATATATATATATATAGTCAAAAGTATTGGGACACCTGCCTTTAATGGCATCCCAGCCGCCTACACCCGACCGTTTTTCATGACGTGAAAAATGCCATTTTGTAAATTGGTCATTAAAGCGGGAGTTCACCCTAAAAAAAAAAATTAACATTAGATTCATGCTCATTTTGTCAAGGGGAATCTGGTAGTTTTTTTTTAAAACGAAGCAGTACTTACCGTTTTAGAGAGCGATCTTCTCTGCCGCTTCCGGGTATGGGTCTTCGGGACTGGGCGTTCCTATTTGATTGACAGGCTTCCGACGGTCGCATCTATCGCGTCACGAGTAGCCGAAAGAAGTCGAACGCCGGTGCGGCTCTATACGTCGCCTGCGCACCGACGTTCGGCTACTTTCGTAAAATCGTGACGCGATGGATGCGACCGTCGGAAGCCTCTCGGAAGACTGTCAATCAAATAGGAACGCCCAGTCCCGCAGCCCATACCCGGAAGCGGCGGAGAAGATGTATCTCTAAAAAAAGTAAGTACTGCTTCGATTTTAAAAAAACTACCCGATTCCCCTAGACCAGGGGTGTCCAAACTTTTTTCAAAGAGGGCCAGATTTGATTAAGTGAACATGCGTGAGGGCCGACTATTTTGCCTGACATTCTTTGAACCATTAAAATTCTGTCTAAGCGTGTTCCTCTGAGCACTAATACATGGCCCAACAAGAATTTTCTTGCCTTTGTGGCTGTGTGTGGTGAAGAGATAAGCTTGGGCGTGTTATTTGGATAAACTGTATATATTTTATTTGTGGCCCCAACGAATCTCAGAGCGCTGCTTAGGACTAAGGATGAGCTTGGGCGTGTTATTTGGATATACCATATTTATCGGCGTATAACCCGCACAGGCTTACCATTGCCATGAAGGCAGCCTCACCATTGCCATGAATGCAGCCTTACAATTGCCGTGAATGCAGCCTTACTATTGCAACCTCACCTTTACAACCAATGCAGCCTCACATGTGTCATAAATGCAGCCTTACTATTGCCATCAGTGCAGCCTGAACGATGCCCATCTGCAGCCTCGGAGGGCAGAGGGAGGGGGCGGGACGAGTGCCAACAGATTTCAAACAGGAGAATGTCTTGTTTACCCTGTGGCCTCTTTAATACAAAGTCCTGCCTCCTATGATAGACAGAACAGTCGTCCAATGGCATCCTAGGAGACGGGACTTCCAATTGAGACGCTGCTGAGTAAACAGGAGATTCTCTTCATGTAATCTGATGGCGCTCTCCCTGTCCCCTCCAAGGCAGCACCAATAAATACAGTATATATCTTTTGTGGCCCTGGGGGCCACAAACAATATATATATCCAAATTCCCAGGGGGGCCATATTAAATCAACAGGGGGGCCGCATTTGGCCCCCGGGCCTGACTTTGGACATGCCTGCCCTAGACAAAATGAGCATCAATCTAATGTTAAAAATTAACATTTCCGGGTGAACCTCCACTTTAAAAACGATTGTGTGTAGGCTCTAGAGCATTTTTCTCGACGTGAAAAATGGGCATTAAAAATTTAGAACATGCCCTATTTTTTCTCGTCATTTTTCACGTCGTCGTGAAAAACGGTCGTGTGTAGGCTTTAACGACGGGAAAAAAAACATGCATGCTCAGAAGTAAGTTATGAGAAGGGAAATTTGCATAATCAGCCCAAAGGGTGGTGCCAATCGAATGGAACTTCCCCTTTATAGTGCCGTTGTACGTGTGGTACGTCACCGCGCTTTGATAGAGCATTTTTTTTCCACGATCGTGTGTATGCAAGGCAGGCTTGACAAGAATCACGTCAAGAAAAACATTGTTTTTTTCCATGAAAAGTGGTCGTGTGTATGCGGCTTTAGTCCATAGGGTTCAATATTGAGTTGGCCCATCCTTTGCAGCAGGGGTGCAACAGATCGAAAAACTCACGGATCGCACCGATCCTCAGATCAGAGTCACGGATCGGATAATTTTTCGGATCAGCAAACAAAAAATACATGACAAATCTTGTTACACCCACCGGAGTTTTAGATTTCACAGTTATTTTCAACACAAAACTGAGCTTATGTGTTTAAACACAGTGGGCCAGATTCAGAAAGACTTACGACGGGCGTATCAGTAGATACACCTTAGTAAGTCCTAATCTGATCCCGCGCAAATTTAAATGTATGCTCATAATGAGATACGCTTAAATGTTGCTAAGATACGACCGGCGTAAGGCACTTACACCGTCGTATCTTAGATGCATATTTACGCTAGCCGCTAGGTTGCGTTCCCGTTGTTAAATATGCGAATGAGCAAATACGCCGATTCATGAAAGTACGCCAGGCCCTCGTATCTGTTTACGTCGTTTGCGCAAGACTTACGCCCGGCGTAACGTTAACCCTGCTATAGTGAGGCGCAGCCAATGTTAAGTATGGACGTCGGGACAGACGTAATTTACGTTGTTTGCGTAAGTCGATTCACAATTGAGCTGGGTGTAAGTTACACTCACGTCGCTTTCATTGACAATTAGCGACGTGATTTGGAGCATGCGCACTGGGATTCAGTCGCGGCCGGCACATGCTCAGTTTGTTCGGCGCGGGGACGCGCTTGATTTAAATGATACACGCCCCCTACCCGCCGAATTTGAATTCCGCCGGGTGAATTACGCTACGCCGCCTCAACTTTACAGGCAAGTGCTTTGTGAATAATGCACTTGCCTGAAAAACTTGCAGCGTCGTAACGTAAATGACATACGTTACGCCAAAATAAAGATCCGCTCTCCTACCTGAATCTGGCCCAGTATATGTAAATCTGACGGACTGTTTACATGTTAAATTTTAAAAGCTGCAGAAAACCTGCTGACCTTACATGGTTGCTAATGTGAAAGAACACATTTAACTAAATGTGAAATGTCAAAATCAGAGGTGTTCTGTCACATTAGCAACCGTGTAAGGTTTGCTGCTGCTTTTAAAATGTAAACAGTCCGTTGGATTTCCAAAGCTCCATTTTGTGTTGAAAATAACTGTGAAATCTAAACCTCCGTTGGGTGTATCAAGATGTCCGCTTGCCCCCTTCTCACTATCATTACTGTGCTGAAGTATGGGGTGGAGCAAGATGGCAGCGACGAAACATCACTTCCTGACGAGACAGCCGCCGCCGGGTGTACCAAGATGGCCGTCGCTCCGGGGCTAGGCCGAAGCCGGGGACTTTCCTATGGCCGAGGCTGTGGAGCGCTCCGCGCATCGCATGGTGTGTCGATCCGAACAGGGTGACCCGTTCGGATCACGGATCGGTGACGATCCGTTGCACCACTACTTTGCAGCTTTACCAGCTTCAACTCTTCTGGGAATGCTGTCCACAAGATTAAGGATTCATTTCCATTGACGTTTTTGGACGTTTTTACAGCCACTTTTCTGAGCGTTTTTTGCAGCTTAAAAACGGCTCTCCATGTTAGTCTATGGCCTCATGCCCACCATGAAGTTTTTGAGCTGTAGATGGCTGAGCCGTTTTTAAGCTGCAAAAAAAAAACAGGACCAGTGTGTTCTGAAGCTCCAGCTTTAGAGCTGTAAAAACGCCAGACGTTAAAAACGCGCAAAAACGCTACTGCTGCGTTTTTGAGCTCCAGCTCAAAAAAAACATGGACAGGCGTTTTTAAACTGTAAAAAAGGCTAAAAAAAAGTGTCTGTAAAAACGTCCATGGAAATGAAGCCTTAGGAGTGTGTCTATGGGAATGTTTCACCATTCTTCCGGAAGCGCATTTGTAAGGTCAGGCACTGACGTTCGACGAGAAGACGTGGGTATCATTCTCTGCTCTAATTCATCCCATAGGTGTTCTATCGGGTTGAGGTCAGGACTCTGTGCAGGCCATTCAAGTTCCCCCACCCCAAACTCGCTTTATGGACCTTGCTTTGTGCACTGGTGTGCAGTGATGTTGGAACAGGAAGGGGCCGTCCCCAAACTGTTCCCACAAAGTTGGGAGTATGACATTGTCCAAAATGTCTTGGTATGCTGACGCCTTAAGAGTTCCCTTCACTGGAACTAAGGAGCCAAGCCCAACCCCTGAGAAACCAACCCCCCACCATAATCTCCCCTCCACCAAATGATTTGGATCAGTGCACAAAGCAAGGTCCATAAAGACATGGATGAGCGAGTTTGGGGTGCAGGAACTTGACTGGTCTGCACAGAGATCTGACCCCAACCCAATAGAACACCTTTGGGATGAGTTGGAGTGGAGACTGCAAGCCAGGCCTTCTCGTCCAACATCAGTGCCTGACCTCACAAATGCACTTCTAGAAGAATGGTCAAAGACTCCCATATACACCCCCCTAAACCTTGTGGACAGCCTTCCCAGAAGAGTTGAAGCTGTTATAGCTGAAAAGGGTTGGGCCAACTCAATATTGAACCCTACAGGCTAAGACTGTGATGCCATTAAAGTTCATGTGTGTGTAAAGGCAGGTGTCCCAATACTTTTGACAATATAGTGTATCTGAAAATTAATCAATCCTGATGTACTGACAGCTCATTTCCTGAAAATGCCAGGACAGTACCAATACCCCCCAAATGACTCATTTTTGAAAAGTAGACAGTCCAATGTATTTAGTAAGAGGCATGGCAAGTTTTTTTAAGTTGTAATTTTTTTGTCACTTTTTTTGGAAATGAAGAAATAATAAAAAAAAATGCTGTGCCGCACTGGTGACAGTATGTAAAAAAACTTTATTAAAACATTTTTATTTCTTCATTTCCCCAAAAAATGTGATATATCATATAATGGGTGTGGTGGTGATCAGGGACACTGACTGGTGACAGTACAGTCGTATGCAAAAGTTTAGGAACCCCTGACAATTTCCAAGATTATCATTTATAAATATTTGGGTGTTTGGATCAGCAATTTAATTTTGATCTATCAAATAACTGAAGGTCACAGTAATATTTCAGTAGTGAAATGAGGTTTATTAGATTAACAGAAAATGTGCAAAATGCATCAAAACAAATTTAGACAGGTGCATAAATTTGGACACCTTTGTCATTTTGTTGATTTGAATACCTGTAACTACTTAGCACTGATTAATTGGAACACACAATTGGTTTGGTGAGCTCATTAAGCCTTGAACTTCATAGACAGGTGCATCCAATCATAAGGAAAGGTATTTAACCACTTCCATACCGGGCACTTACGCACCTTCCTGCCCAAGCCAATTTTCAGCTTTCAGCACTGTCACAATTTGAATGACAATTGCGCGGTCATGCTACACTGTACCCAAATGAAATTTTTATCATTTTGTTCCCACAAATAGAGCTTTCTTTTGGTGGTATTTGATCACCTCTGCGATTTTTATTTCTTGCGCAACAACTGAAAAAATACCGAAATATTTGAAAAAAAAATATTTTTTTATTTTTTTCTGTTAATTTGTTTTGTAAATAAGTAAGTTTTCTTCTTCACACTGGGCACTGATATGGCGGCACTGATGGGCACCGATGAGGTGGCACTGATGGGCACCGATAGGCGGCACCGACGGGCACTGATTGGCGGCGCTGGTATGCTGCACTGATGTGCATTCATAGGCGGCACTGATGGGCACTCATAGGCGGCACTGGGCACTCTTTGGCGGCACTGATGGGCACTCATTGGTGGCACTTATGGGTGGCACTGATGGGTACTTATGGGTGGCACAGATGGGCACTGATAGTTGGGCACTGGGCATAGATGGGCACTAAGAGGTGGCACTAATAGACACTGAGGGGTGGCACTGATGGCATTGCTGGGCCCATGTTGCCAGTCAGTGCCCATTTGCCCATTTCTTTAATTATGGGCACTGATATGGCGGCACTGATGGGCACCGATGAGGTGGCACTGATGGGCACCGATAGGCGGCACTGATGGGCACTGATTGGCGGCGCTGGTATGCTGCACTGATGTGCATTCATAGGAGGCACTGATGGGCACTCATAGGCGGCACTGGGCACTCTTTGGCGGCACTGATGGGCACTTATGGATGGCACTGATGGGTACTTATGGGTGGCACAGATGGGCATTGATGGGCCCATGTTGCCAGTCAGTGCCCATTTGTGGGCACTGATTGGCATTGATTGTGTTTTTTTGCCCCATTTGGCAACCGGGGGGCACTCCCTGGTGGTCCTGTGTTGGCATCCGAGAGGGGGGGCTGCGCTGATAAACAATCAGCGCGAACCCCCCCTGTCAGGAGAGCAGCTGATCGGCTCTCCTCTATTCGCGTCTGTCAGACGTGAGTGAGGAAGAGCCATCAATGACTCTTCCTGTTTACATCGTGATCAGCCGTGGCTGATCACGTGGTAAAGGGCCTTTGCCGGAGGCTCTTTACCGAGATCGGAGATGCAGGGTGTCAGACTGACACCCCGCATTACCGATCGACGCGCTGCGCACCGCCACGGGCGCGCACCGGCATGAAATCCTGCAGGACGTCAATAGACGTCCAGTCAGGATTTCACAACCACTTCCCGGACGTCAATTGTATATTGACCGGGCGGGAAGTGGTTAAACAATTCCACGCACTTTGCACAGGGAGAAGCTGTATGGGAGAGCGATGGGAAAGAAGGATTTTCTGCACACACGCCACAAACGCAGTCGCTTGAGGTTTGCAAACGCACATTTGGACAAGCCAGCTTAATTTTGGAATAAGATGCTGTGGACTGATGAAACAAAGATTGAGGTATTTGGTCATAACCAGGGGCGGCAAAAGAACACAGCATTCCAAGAAAAACACTTGCTACCCACAGTAAAATTTGGTGGAGGTTCCATCTTGCTGTGGGGCTGTGTGGCCAGTGCCGGGACTGGGAATCTGGTTAACATTGAGGGTCGCATGGATTCCACTCAATATCAGCAGAATAATGTTGAGGAATCAGTCACAAAGTTGAAGTTACGCCGGGGTTGGATATTTCAACAAGACAACGACCCAAAACACTGCTCAAAATCTACTGGGGCATTAATGCAGAGGAACAAGTACAATGTTCTGGAATGGCCATCCCAGTCCCCAGACCTGAATATCATTGAATATCTGTGGGGTGATTTGAAGCGGGCTGTCCATGCTCGGCAACCATCAAACCCAACTGAACTGGAGATGCTTTGTAAGGAGGAATAGTCCAAAATACATTCATGCAGAATCCAGACACTCATTACAGGCTATAGGAAGCGTCTAGAGGCTGTTATTTCTGCTCTACTAAATATTGATGTTATTTTTCTGTTGGGGTGCCCAAATTTATGCACCTGTCTAATTTCGTTTTGATGCATATTGCGCATTTTCTGTTAATCCAATAAACCTCATTTCATTACTGAAATATTACTGTGGCCTTCAGTTATTTGATAGATCAAAATGAAATTGCTGATCCAAACACCCAAATATTTATAAATGACAATCATGGAAATTGTTCCATGATTGTCCTAAATCAGGGGTTCCTAAACTTTTGCATACGACTGTATATTGTTTTTTATTACATTTTTTTTTCTTTTATCTATGATTGTTTTCCCTAACACACTGTGACCAGTGCAATACAGTGTTACCATAGTAGCACTGTACTACTTTGGCGAAGTGATCAGGAGGATTTAATTTTTTTTTTTTACACGGTATGATTGGTATTTGCAACTATTTTTACTAAATAAAACTGGTTCATTCTGTGTCTTTTGTTGCAATTAGCTGTGATTGGCCAAAGCTAATCACATGGTACAGATGGGCTGTGATTGGTCCTGTCTGTACCAAGTGATCACTGTGACCAATCGCAGCTATCAACACAATTGTATACATCGGTGAGCATGAAAGGAAGCCATCCATTGTTTACAATTGTCATGTCATCTGCTGTGATTGGTCACAATGATTACATGGTACTGGCAGCGCGCCGGTGGATACAGCTGGTGACAGATTGCGCCGCTGTGTGGCCCTGCAAGAGGCACGTCCTGGGATGACATCATATGACGAACCCTGCTCCCACCCTGCCATCTTTTTATTATACGCTGGGCAGGGAGGGGTTAATACACAGTGCCCTTCACTGCAACTAATAAAGCACAGGTCATGAGAAGGGAAGTCTACACCTTTGGAGCCTAGTAAATGTAATTAGGTGGCTTTAGAGCCACCCGGATCATTTTTACTTTTAACCTAATGCTTAGCATGTTTTTGGCAGACAAAGGGTTGAAGGCATTTTTTAATTAGTTGTGCCTTGGTTGTTTGGTTGAAGATTTTTCACTGTAGGTATTCATTAGCTTACAAAGTAATTTACCAGTTTATCCATGGGGCCAGTGCCTTTATGTTTCTCTGATGCTTTTCTTCTCACTGAGAAGGACGGTAGTACCTCACTACAATGGGGTACATATGGCGGTCCTACACAGTACATTGCAACATGTCACAGTACATTCCGAAATGTCCTCTCGTGTTTTATTCACAAGGAGTAATGATGAGCCGAACACCCCCCCGTTCTGTTCGCACCAGAACCTTCGAACGGCCAGACCGTTCGCGCGAACATTTAAAACCCCATTGACGTCTATGGGACTCGAACGTTCGAATTCAAAAGTGCTCATTTTAAAGCAGTGATTTTAATGATGCTTAAATAAAAAAAATAAAAAAATGAAAAATTCCTTTAAATATTGTACCTGCTGGGTGTCTATAGTATGCCTGTGAAGTGTCACGTGTTTAGAACTGTCCCTGCACAAAATGAGATTACTATAAGAAAAAAGTAATTTAAAACTGCTTGCAGCTTTAATGTAATGTCTGGTCCATGCAATATGGATGAAAATCATTGAGAGAAATAGCACAGACACAGACAGTACACACACCACGTAGCTTTAGGTGCAAACTACAGAGCACACGGCCAGTACACACCAAGTAGCTTTAGGTGCAAACTACAGAGGACACAGGCAATAAACCACGTAAGAATACTGCAGCTAGCACAATCACCTGCCTGCCAGTAAATGAGGAAGAACTGATCTAGCTAAACTATACAGTAAATAAATATATGTACAACACTTGGGATGTATATATATCCTCTACACACTGTAACATTAACTGACTAGCCTGCCTGCTCTATCTACCTGAAAAAAATGACACTCTCTCTCTGTCCTCTCTTAACCACCGCAACACACTACACAAGGCCGACCTGCATGAGACCATTTATAGTGTGGGGCGTGTACTAAACCCCCTGAGCCATAATTGGCCAAAGCCACCCTGGCTTTGGCCAATTATGGCTCTCCGTTTTTTGCAAGCTGTGATTGGCCAAGCATGTGGGTCATAGTGCATGCTTGGCCAATCATCAGCCAGCAATGCACTGCGATGCCGCAGTGAATTATGGTCTGTGAAACGTAACTCGAATTTGGCGCGAACGACCCAAAACGTTCGTAATTCGACGAACGATCGAACATACGATGTTGGAGTCGAACATGAGTTCGACTCGAATACGAAGCTCATCCCTAACAAGGAGACATTTGTTCACCTATGGCCACTTAGAAGACAGCAAAGTGTAATATACCAAAGAGACAGTTCATGATTGTGAAGAAACAACTTACAGCTGTTTCCAGAGAGAACTGAACTTGAAGCAGTATACAGTGGAACCTTGGATTATGAGCATAATCCGTTCCAGGAGAATTCTCGTAATACAAAGCACTCGCATATCAAAGCGAGTTTCCCCATAGAAGTCAATGAAAATGAAAAGAATTAGTTCTGCATTGACTTCAATGGCATGCAATACCACATGTGGTCAGAGGTGGGGGGGGCGCTGGAGAGCCTTGGAAATTATCAGCGATTGCTCGGCTGGCCTCGGAAACCCTCGAAAAGGCCACACCTGGGAACTGAGTATTTCCAAACAGCTCCGCTCAGCTCTGCTCGGCTCTGCTCGGCTCCGGCGCCCCCGCACCTCAGGCCAAATGCGGTACTGCCCCCCCCCATTAGTTTGAATTCTGCTTGTTTTGCGAAACAACACTCGCAAAGCGAGTCAGAATTTTTTTTTAAAAGTTGCTCGTCTTTCAAAATGCGCGTTACTCGTAAACCAAGTTCAACTGTATTGGGTGAAGAAAAAGGGGGGTTCCCCTGGGTGGACTTTTAAGGCACTAATAATATTTCAAAATATACAGGATATTGAGAGTAAAAAAGGTTTTATTCACAATTGTACATATTCATCAAAAATGTTTAAATATTAAATTAAAATACAGAGTTCCAAAGATTGTCACCATATAGGTAAATACAAGAAGAAGAACCTTCTTTACACCCAAGAAGGTTCTTCTTCTTGTATTTGCCTATATGGTGACAATCTTTGGAACTCTGTATTTTAATTTAATATTTAACCACTTAACCATATTGCTGGTCAAAGACCAGAGTACTTTTTGCGATTCGGCGCTGCGTCGCTTTAACTGACAATTGCGCGATCGTGCGACGTCGCTCCCAAACAAAATTGGCGTCCCTTTTTTCTCACAAATAGAGCTTTCTTTTGGTGGTATTTGATCACCTCTGCGGTTTTTAGTTTTTGTGCTATAAACAAAAATAGAGCGACAATTTTGAAAAAAATGAATATTTTTTACTTTTTGCTATAATAAATATCCCCCAAAAATATATAAAAAAACTATTTTTTTCCTCAGTTTAGGCCGATACGGATTCTTCTACATATTTTTCGTAAAAAAAAAATAAGCAATAAGCGTTTATTGATTAGTTTGCGCAAAAGTTATAGCGTTTACAAAATAGGGGGTATTTTTATGGCATTTTTATTAATAGTTTTTTTTACTAGTAATGGCGGCGATCATCGATTTTTTTCGGTACTGCGACACTTCGGACACTTTTGACACATTTTTGGGACCATTGGCATTTTTATAGCGATCAGTGCTATAAAAATGCATTGGATTACTATAAAAATGCCACTGGCAATGAAGGGGTTAACACTAGGAGGGGGGGGAAGGGGTTAAGTATGTCCCTGGGTGTGTTCTAACTGTGGGGGGAGGGGTGGCCTCACTAGGGGAAATCACTGATTTTCTGTTCATACATTGTATGAACAGAGGATTAGCATTTCCCCCCCTGACAGACCGGGAGCTGTGTGTTTACACACACAGCTCCCGATCCCCGCTCTGTAACGAGCAAACGCGTGTGCCCCTAGTTGCCTGCGAGAGAGCCGATGTAGAGCTACGGGCTCTCGCGCAGGAGAGCCAACCTGCCGGCGGCAGGTCGGCAAGTAGTTAAACATTTTTGATGATTATGTACAATTGTGAATAAAACCTTTTTTACTCTCAATATCCTGTATATTTTGAAATATTATTAGTGCCTTAAAAGTCCACCCAGGGGAACCCCCCTTTTTCTTTTCTCACATTTACTGGATGTGGCACAAGCATACACTTGCCATTCACCCTCCTCTCTTTCAACTGTATTGGGTGAATATAAACCATGGACAATTTATATATTTTTGTTAATTTTTATTATATGTCTTAAAGCGGGGGTTCACCCCAAAAAAATTATTTTTAACATGACATTCAGCCGAGTTGTCAGAATGGCAATCAGCTGTTTTTTTTTTCAGTGCAGCACATACCGTATTTTCACCGCCGCTTCCGGGTATGTAATCTGCGGGACTGGGCGTTCCTAAGTGATTGACATCCTTCCGACCGGCGCATACAGCGCGTCACTAGTTGCCGAAAGAAGCCGGACTGCGGGTCGGCTCTATACGACGCCTGCGCACCGACGTTCGGCTTCTTTTGGCAACTAGTGACGCGCTGTATGCGCCGGTCGGAAGGATGTCAATCACTTAGGAACGCTCAGTCCCGCAGATTACATACCCGGAAGCTGCGGTGAAAATACGGTATGTGCTGCACTGAAAAAAAAAACAGCCGATTGTCATTCTGACAACTCAGCTGAATGTCATGTTAAAACATTTTTTTTGGGTGAGTTCCAGCCTTTTTTTTAAGTTTATTAAAAGTCAGCATCTACAAAAAGTGTAGCTGCTGGCTTTTAATAAACAGACACTTACCTGCTCCACGGCTTCAGCGACGCGCTGGCCGGGGCTCCGCTCCTCGCCCCCCCTCGCCGGCCGGCGTCTTCAATCCTAGTGTGGGCACCCGGCAGCAGGGCCGGCCCTATGATGGGACCGGGTGGTACCATGGGTACCAGGCAGCACTTTTAGGGGGGCAGCATACTGATGCCAGCCAGCCCGTTCCGCCAGCTCCGCTACCCAAATAAAATTGATGTCCTTTTTTTCCCACAAATAGAGCTTTCTTTTGGTGCTATTTGATCACCTCTGCGGTTTTTATTTTGTGTGCTATAAATATATATATTTTTTTACTTTTTGCTATAATAAATATCCCCAACATTTTGAAAAATAAACTATTTTCTTCAGTTTAGGCCAATATGTATTCTTCTACATATTTTTGGTACAAAAAAAAAACCACAATTAGCGTACATTGATTAGTTTGCGCAAAAGACATTGTGGCCGCCGGCAATTCACAGGTCCCTTTATACTCCTGGATACATGTATAGAGCCATGGCAGGTCCTTTTATACGCCTATATGCATGTATAGAGCCATGACAGGCCCTCTTTATACTCCTATACATGTATAGAGTAATGACAGGTCCTCTTTATACTCCTTTATACGTGTATAGAGCCATGACGGGTCCTCTTTAGTTATCATGATATAAAATAATGAATGTGGGGGCCTTTTGGTTGGCGTGATTTTTTTTTCTGGGGGGGGGGGGCAGCATTTCATTCTTGGTCCCAGGCAGCACAATGTCTTGGGCCGGCACTGCCCGGCAGTGACAGCTTTCGGCTTCACGGCCGGGCACCCACTGCGCATGCGCGAGCGACACTGCGCATGCGCGAGCGGCGCGGCGCAGTCCGATTGGACAGACGCTCACCTACATGGAGGGGCTGCAATAAGGCGATTAAGCTAATCGCCTTATCAGCCCCTCGGCGGAAGGAGGAAGTGGGACAGGAAGTCCCCTTCTCCTGAAGCCCCCACCCCCCCCCCAAAAAAAAATTACATGCCAAATGTGGCATGTAAGGGGGCGAGGAGTGGGTTAAGCGGAAATTCCATTTATAGGTGGAACTCCGCTTTAAGTAGACCCAAGGAGGCTTTGGTCTATACCATGTGGTTGTCGAACGGTGCAAATGTTCCAGAGCTATGACATTGTAAAGCATGTTAGGTTACCTAATGAATCAACAAGGAAAAAATGTATGGAGTGACTAAACAGATATAGCCTGGTATGTTTATTAAACCTGGAGTTATGTGCACTAAGGACCCATTTGTATTGGTATCTGCAACTAATCCCTGGCTGCTACTCTCTGTGTCTGGTTCATGTCACATCTTCTGTCCCTCGGCATAAGATGTTTTAAAGCTAAAAAAAAAAAAAGCACCCCCAATGATAAAGTACTGATCTGTGAGCATTCACAGACCTGTACCTAGCTGATATGAATATACCAATAGACATGGGATCTTGCTCCTGTTTCCTAATTACGCCATAGTGTTATCACCATGTCACATGTACTTCCATTGGGAATAAATAGGCAGCCATGCCAATGCTCATTGCACAGGCCTAGTCCACCATTGTCCCCATCAGGAACTATGATGTGCAGCTGACACTGGAGAAAATGCATGTAAACAAGAACTGACTGAAAGAAGCTGGAAGGAGATGAGCAGTACTGAAGCGAAATAAGATAAAAAAAAGCGAAAACAAATATTTATTAACTGCTTGCCGACCAGCGCACGACTATATACGTCGACAGCATGACACGGACACGGATATATACGTCCCCTTTAAGAAGCCGGGATTGTGGGCGCCCGCCGGGAGCTCCGTGGGCTAGATTCACATAGATTAGCGGATCTTTAGATCCGCGTAATCTATGTGATTTACGATCCGCCGGTGCAATTTAGCGAGGCCAGTGCAGTATTCACAAAGCACTTACCTCGAAAATTGCACCGTCGGATCGTAACTCCCCCGGCGGAATTCAAATTCCGCGGCTAGGGGGAGTGTACAATTGAAATCAGGCGCGTTCCCGCGCCGATTTAACTGCGCATGCGCCGCCGGCGAAATTACCCAGTGCGCATGCTCCAAGTGACGTCGCTAGGACGTCTTTGTTTTCGGCGGCAACGTCAATTGCGGCCATCCGTATTCCAGACCGACTTACGCTTAGGTAAAAATTTGAAACTCGGCGCGGGAACGACGGCCATACTTAACATTAGCTACCCCTCATTTAGCAGGGGTAACTAACCGCCGGAAAAAGCCGAACGCAAACGACGTAAAAAAAAAAAGCGACAGGCGGGCGTTCGTTTCTGAATCGGCGGTTCTCCTCATTTGCATATCCGACGCGTAAAAGACCGAGGCGACACCTAGCGGCCAGCGGGAGATTGCAGCCTAAGATCCGACGGTGTAAGTCACTTACACCAGTCGGATCTAAGGGAGATCTATGCGGAACCTGATTCTTATGAATCAGTCGCATAGATCCGACCGTCGTATCTCTTTGTGAATCTGGCCCCGTGACTCTGACCGCGGGTCCCGCGGACTCGATGTCTGCGAACATACCTGCGATCGTGTCACGGTGAGGAAGAAGGGGGAAATGCTTAAGTAAATAAGCATTTCCCCAGTCTCCCTAGTGACAGGACAGTGTACACAGCTTCCTGTAATCGTAAGCTGTGATCACTGTCGTGTCGCACACAGCCCATCCCCCCCTGCAGTTAGAACACATCCCTAGGTCACACGTAACCCCTTCAGCGCCACCTAGTGGTTACCCCCTTCACTGCCAGTATCATTTCACAGTAATCAGTGCATTTTATAGCACTGATCGCTGTAAAAATTACAATGGTCTCAAAAATGTGTCAAAAGTGTCCAATGTGTCCGCCATAATGTCGCAGTCACCATAAAAATCGCTGGTCGCCGCCTTTACTAGTATTTTTTTTTTTTTTATAAAAATGCCATAAAACTATCCCCTATTTTGTAAACACTATAGCCTAGATTCACAAAGCACTTACGCCGACAAATCACAAGATATGCCGACGTAAGTGCAATTGTGCGCCGTCGTATCTGTGCGCCGGACCCACAAACTAAGATGAGCCTAAAAACAGGCTTCATCCCTACGCCGGTGTAGGGTGGTCGCACATTTAGGCTGGACGCATGGGGGCGCTCCCATTGATTAGCCATTCAAATAAGCAAAGGAGTGAAATACAGCGATTCACGAATATACGTGCGCCCGACGCTGTACGCGTAAGTTGTACGTCCGGCGTAAAGTTATTCCCCATAAAGGAGGTGTAACCCAGAAGCAGACATGCAAAGGTCTGCACCAGGGAACACAAGCCGGCGTATTTTACATTGGATGTGTCTGGCTGGGCGTAGGTTACGTTCACGCCGTACGCAGTGATCCGACGTAGTTTAGGCATTTGTTCCAACGTGGTTGTGAGCATGCGCAGGGGGATGCGTCCACGTGCATTCGCAGTTCGTGATACGTATCTGTCTGGCGCTCGGCCCATCATTTGCATGGGGTCACGCCTCATTTGCATGGCTCACGCCCACTTCCACCTACGCCGGCGTACGCCTTCGAAACCCAGCGCAGCGTTGGGAGCACTGGCTTGGTGAATTCCATGCTTGCCTCTCTGCGCTGCGTTGGCGTAGCGTACGTTGTTTGCGCTACGGCGGTGTAATGTGCGCCCGCTCTCCGTGAATCTGGGCCTATAACTTTTGCGGAAACCAATCAATAAACGCTTATTGCGATTTTTTTAATATGTAGAAGAATACGTATCGGCCTAAACTGAGGAAAAAATTTTTTTTTTATATATTTTTGGGGGATATTTATTATAACAAAAAGTAAAAAATATTGCATTTTTTTCAAAATTGTTGCTCTATTTTTGTTTATAGCACAAAAAAAAAACAAATGCATAGGTATTCTAATACCACCAAAAGAAAGCTCTATTTGTGGGGGGAAAAAAGGACGTTTGGGAGCCACGTCGCATTCGGCACTGCGCCGATTTAACTGACAAATGCACGGTCGTGCAACGTGCCTCCCAAACAAAATTGGCGTCCTTTTTTTCACACAAATAGAGCTTTCTTTCGGTGGTATTTGATCACCTCTGCGGTTTTTATTTTTTGTGCTATAAACAAAAATAGAGCGACAATTTTGAAAAAAAATGCAATATTTTTTACTTTTTGCTATAATAAATATCCCCCAAAAAAGATATAAAAAAAAACATTTTTTTTCCTCAGTTTAGGCCGATACGTATTCTTCTTCCTATTTTTGGTAAAAAAAAACTCACAATAAGCGTTTATCGATTGGTTTGCGCAAAATTTATAGCGTTTACAAAATAGGGGATAGTTTTATGGCATTTTTATTAATATATTTTTTTTATTACTAATGGCGGCGATCAGCGATTTTTTTCGTGACTGCGACATAATGGCGGAACAGATCGGACACTTTTGACACATTTTTGGGACCATTGTCATTTTCACAGCGAAAAGTGCTATAAAAATCCACTGATTACTGTGAAAATTGCAGTGAGGGGGTTAACCACTAGGGGGCGCTGTAGGGGTTAAGTGTGACCTCATGTGTGTTTCTTACTGTAGGAGGCGGGGCGGGGCTGGACGTGTGACATCAGTGATTGTCGTTCCCTATATCCCAGTGCGCATGTTCAAAGTCAAGTCGGCTAGAATGCCTAAGATACGTCGAACATTGCCTACGAAGTAAACGTAACTTACGCACAGCCCTGTTCACGTACGACTTACGTAAACGACGTAAATTTTCGACGGTCGTTCCGACGTCCATACATTAACATGACTTACCCCTGCTTTATGAGGGGTAAAGTTACGCCGGTCGTACGCCTTACGTAAACAGCGTATATTAATACGCCGGGCGCAAGTACGTTCGTGAATCGGCGTATCTAGGACATTTGCATATTTATAATGGGAACGCCGAATGCGTCCAGCGTAACTATGCGCCGGCGTAGGCAAGTTAAGTCTGACGGCTGAAGCCATGTTTTTGGACGTATCTCGCTTTGTGAATCGGCGCAAAGATGCGACGGCGCACATTTGAAACTACGCCAGATGCTTTCTGAATCTGGCCCTTACTGTACAAAAAAAAGTCCTTTGGCATAGGGTGATTACATGGATTGAAAACTGGCTACAAGGGCGAGTTCAGAGGGTGGTGATAAATGGGGAGTACTCGGAATGGTCAGGGGTGGGCAGTGGGGTACCCCAGGGTTCGTTTATAAAAAAAATCCCAGAAAGCCATAAGAAGTCCAGTTTGTGAGAAGCCATGTGGGGGACACAGTAAATATGTGGAAGAAGGTGCTCTGGTCAGATAAGACCAAAACTGAAGGTTTTGGCATAAAAGAAAAGCGCTATGTGTGGCAGAAAACGCACAGCACATCACCCTGAGCACACCATCCCCACTGTGAAACATGGTGGTGGCAGCATCATGTTGTGGGGATGCTTTTCTTCAGCAGGAACAGGGAAGCTGGTCAGAGTTGATAGGAAGATGGATGGAGCGAAATACAGGGCAATCTTAGAAGAAATTCTGTTAGGCCCCGTACACACGACAGAGTTTCTCGGCAGAATTCGGCGAGAAACTCGGTCAGAGCCTGATTCTGCCGAAAAACTCTGTCGTGTGTACACTTTCGGCCCGATGGAGCCGCCGAGGAACTCGTCGAGAAAATAGAGAACATGTTCTCTATTTTCTCGTTGTTCTATGGGAGCTCTCGGCCCGCCGTGCTCCTCGGCGGCTTCAGGGCTGAACTGGCCGAGGAACTCGATGTGTTTGGCACGTCGAGTTCCTCGGCCGTGTGTACAGGGCCTGAGTCTGCAAAAGACTTGAGATTGGGGTGGATGGATGTTCACCTTCCGGCAGGACAACGACCCTAAACATACAGCCAGAGCTACAATGGAATGGTTTATTTTTAAAGCATATTCATGTGCAGAGGCGGCTCTAGGCTTTGTGAGGCCTTAGACATGAGACCCCACTCACGCCCATAATGGGAAAAATAATTTAACCACTTCCCGACCGCCGCATGTAGATATACGTTGGCAGAATGGCACATACAGGCACATTGGCGTACCTGTACGTCCCTGCCTAGACGTGGGTCGCTACATGCGGCGGTCGGATTCCCGCGGGGAGCGATCCGATCCGGTGACGACGGCGCGGCTATTCGTTTATAGCCGCTCCGTCGCGATCGCTCCCCGGAGCTGAAGAACGGGGAGAGCCGTATGCAGGGCCGCTGATAGGCCAGTACAGCCAGCCCTGGCGTCCCGGGCCCGGCGTTCAGGGGGGGCCCGGGCAGCCTCATAGACAGAAGTAAAAAAATAAAAATGTTTCTTCTAAATTACACCCCTGCTTAGCCACTCCTGCTAGCTTAGGGGGCGGGGGTATTGTGGCTATTTTTCGGGCCCCTCCTCTCTGATTATGTGGTGGAGGGAGACTGGAAGTGGAGGGACTTTTTTTTCTTTTTCGGGCGCATGTGCAGTGCATTTCGCGCCCTGCTCTGCCGCTTACAGTTCCGGGCGCCAGCCTGCTGCTGTCCATTTCCTTCCCTGGCGGAGTGATCTAGCTCCCCTTAGCAAGATGGCGAGAGAGAGGCTGCAAGGTGCGCGGCGGAGGTATCAGGCAGCTGACAAATTGCCGAAGCAGAGGGGAAGCTGGAATTTGTGGCTGCTGCAGCACGGGAGTGCCTGGAGGTGGGTTAGTGCTGACACAGAAGGGGGAGCATGTTTGTCTGCACCTGGCACTTTGGAAAATTGCACGAGTCAAAATTGTCAATGTATGGACTTGGAGATAAAAGGACACAGACTCATGTATAAATTAGATTTGCTTATTATTTTAATTATTATTTTACACTAATTTCACAGGTAATTGGAACATTTTTGTTAATGGATATATGATTTTTATAATTTTGATGATGTATCTAGTATAATAATGTTAATATTGTGGGGATTCATTAGGCAAAAAAAACAAACATATACACAGGCAATTTAAAAGCAGCAGCTTATCGAGGATTCATTCACATAGGATTTAATTGTGTTGGCTATTTCACCTAAGAGTGGTTATTGGTATTATAAGAATATATCACCATCTATAACACACAGGCAGTGTGTTATAGATGCTGATGATCTTAAAGAGGAAGTAAACCCTATTATTTATTTATTTATTTTTAAAACACCCTGCAAGGCATAGCATACTAGCTCATTATTAAGTACTTACCTGAGATCGAAGCCCCTGCAGTGGTGCTCGTTCCCCTCCTCCGTCGCCGCCATCTCTGCACGATTCACTTCTGCATATCATGGCTCCGGCGCTGTGACTGGCCGGAGCCACAATGACGTCACTCCCACTAATGCGCGCTGGTGCCGCCACTAACGGCATGATCGCCGCTAGTAACGGCACGCTCAATGCGCCTGCGCGCCGTTGTCTATGCGCGGTAGACATTGGTGTCTTTCTTTTGCAGATCAGACACAGCCTGCTCTGCTTTAAGGGTAGCTGGTGTAAACAAATCGACTATCCATTTATAACCAACTGCCCTCCAATCCGATCTGCTAGACAGCGGGTTACAAATCCCTTTCCGTTTTGTTTAGAGAATCAGATTGGAGGTAGGTGGGTGTAAATTAACATAAGTCCATTTAGATCCATCGCTCTATAGTAATGAATGGAGGGTCAGATCAGGTCCGCCTATAAAATGGACAGGCGGGCCCTATCAGACCCGTTGTGTGAACCCACCCCCAAACTGCTTGCGCCCACCCTTTGGCAGGGTGGCACGGACAGGCTGGATCACATACATGTACATCCAGCCTGTTCCTACACTTTATTTCAAGGTGCGGTGTAGGGAGGGGGCGGGGCAATGGATAGGGTTGAGGGTGGGGCTGAAGGGGGGGGGGCCCCGTCAGGTAGGCTGTACGGGGCCCCATGATTTCTATCAGCGGCCCTGGCCGTATGTAAACACAGCTTCCCAGTGCTTCACTGTGGCGGCTGCATCGATCGAGTGATCCCTTTTATAGTGTCCGCCATAATGTCGCAGTCACGAAAAAAATCGCTGATCGCCGACATTAGTAATAAAAAATTTTTTTTTTATAAAAATGCAATAAAACTATCCCCTATTTTGTAAACGCTATGAATTTTGCGCAAACCAATCGATAAACGCTTATTGCAAATTTGTTTTACCAAATATAGGTAGAAGAATACGTATCGGCCTAAACTGAGGAAAAATTGTTTTTTTACATATGTTTTTGGGGGATATTTATTATTGCAAAATGTAAAAAATATTGCATTTTTTTCAAAATTGTCGCTCTATTTTTGTTTATAGCGCAAAAAATAAAAACCGCAGAGGTGATCAAATACCACCAAAAGAAAGCTCTATTTGTGGGGGGAAAAGGACGCCAATTTTGTTTGGGAGCCACGTCACACGACCGCGCAATTGTCTGTTAAAGCGACGCAGTGCCGAATTGTAAAAACCCCTTGGGTCATGTAGCAACATATTGGTCCGGTCCTTAAGTGGTTAAGCAAGAAAAATGGCTGCAGAAAATGCACGTATCTAGCATACAGGTGATCAGCACCACTTCCAGGGCACCCTCCTCACCCATCAGACATATTCAGCCAATGCAAGAGGGAGGAGAGAGGAGGAGGTAAGAAAGAGAGAGGGGTGATAGAGAGATCTGATGACGCCGACATTAGTACTGATCACAGGCAAATTAGGCGGCCGCGAGGCCCCTGTAAGTGCGAGGCCTTACGCGACCGCCTAATTTGCCTAATTAGAGAGCCACCTCTGTTCATGTGTTAGAATACACAGTCAAAGTCCAGACCTAAATTCAACTGAAAATCTGTGGCAAGACTTGAAAATTGCTGTTCACAGACGCTCTCCATCCAATCTGACAGAGCTTGAGATATTTTGCAAAGAAGAATGGGCAAAGATGTCCCTCTCTAGATGTGTAAAGCTGGTAGAGACATCCCCAAAAAGACTTGCAGCTGTAATTGCAGTGAAAGGTGTTTCTACAAAGTATTGACTCAGGGGGGGCTGAATACAAATGTACCCCCCACACTTTTCACATATTTGTAAACCATTTTGAAAGCCATTATAATTTTCCTTCCACTTCACAACTAGGGTCCAGATTCTCAAAGGAGATACGACGGCGTATCCCCAGATACGCCGTCGTATCTCTGAGTCCGAGCCGTCGTATCTATGCGCCTGATTCATAGAATCAGTTACGCATAGATTTCTATTAGATCCGACCGGCGTAAGTCTCTTACGCCGTCGGATCTTAACTGCATATTTACGCTGGCCGCTAGGGGCGTGTACGCTGATTTACGCCTAGAAATATGTAAATCAGCTAGATACGCGAATTCACAAACGTACGCTCGGCCGACGCAGTACAGATACGCCTTTTACGTTAGGCTTTTCCCGGCGTAAAGTTACCCCTGCTATATGGTGGTGTACATGCGGCGTACCAATGTTAAGTACGGACTTTGTTCCCGTGTCAAATTTTGAAAAATTTACGTAGTTTGCGTAAGTCGTCCGTGAATGGGGCTGAGTGAGTGAGTGAGTGACTTGTATAGCGCAGCAAATGCGAACTTAATCGCCTCAAGGCGCTTGGAATCCAGCGTCGTACCGGTCTTTCAGAGGAGGTGGGTCTTTAGTTTTTTCCTAAATGCCCAATGGTTTTCCTCTAAGCGGATGGTGATGCGTAGAGCATTCCAGAGCCGTGGTCCTTGGACCAAAAATCTTCGTTCTCCCTTTGATTTGTAGCGGGATTTAGGAATTTGGAGAAGGTTTTGGTTGGTTGACCGGAGCACGTGCTTGGTGACGTACGGTTTTATTTTCTCGCTTAAGTATTGGGGAGCCTTCCCCTGTATACATTTGTGGGCGAGGCAGAGCGTCTTGAATGTCACCCTGTCCTGTACGGACAGCCAGTGGAGGGACCTCAGCCAGTGGACGTCATTTACGTTCACGTCGAAACCAATACGTCCTTGCGGCGTACTTTAGAACAATGCATTCCACGGACGGCGCATGCGCCATTCGTGAAAAAAGTCAATCACGTCGGGTCACATAACATTTACATAAAACACGCCCCCCTGTTCCACATTTGAATTAGGCGGGCTTACGCCGGCCTATTTACGCTACGCCGCCGCAACTTACGGAGCAAGTGCTTTGAGAATACCGCACTTGCCCATCTAAGTTGCGGAGGCGTAACGTAAATAAGATACGTTACGCCCGCTCAAAGATGCGCCGATCTACGAGAATCTGGCCCTATGTGCCACTTTGTGTTGGTCTATGGCCCCGTACACACGACCGAGGAACTCGACGTGCCAAACACATCGAGTTCCTCGTCGAGTTCAGAGTTGAAGCCGCCGAGGATCTCGGCGGGCCGACTTTTCCCATTGACTAACGAGAAAATAGAGAACATGTTCTCTATTTGGCCCGACGAGTTCCTCGTCGGCTTCCTCGCTGAAAAGTGTACACACGACCGAGTTTCTCGGCAGAATACGGCTCGGACCGAGTTTCTGGCTGAATTCTGCCGAGAAACTCGGTCGTGTGTACGGGGCCTCTCACATGAAAAATCCCAATAAAATACATTTATGTTTTTGGTTGTAACATGACAAAATGTGGAACATTTCCAGGGGTATGAATACTTTTTCAAGGCACGGTACACCCTTGGTGGTGTCTTCAACGGAACATACTGGCACACATAGGCAGGCATGGCCCAATGTGGTCTCTACCAGGAAGCTGTTCCAGAGGAAAGAGGTTGTAACCTTTGCCTGCTTTCTAGCTGGATACAAAAATAAGTCTTGCCTGGAGCTGAGCTTTAATTTAATTGAAGGAACAGATGGTAACAGCGATTAATTTAATTTAAAAGGCACCTTACAGAAAAGGGAAAGTAAATCAGTTAGTGATGTACTAAAGACATTCTGGAAACATTGCCAATAAAATACAAAAAAAAGACCAATTGAGGAACTTTCATGCGTTTGTTATATAATCCCGTGCATCCGCACCATGGGCTGTGTGCTGTGCTGATAGAACACTGTCATGCATGGCTGCATATATGAAATATAGGCATAAATATAGAAAACAGTGCAGCGCTGTTATTGATAATAAAATGCTTAAATACAATTGAGTAAAGACAGTGTAGACAAAAAAAAGCCCTTTGATAAAAAAGAGTCCAAATGAATTAAATGAATAAGTGATAAAGAAACAGCAAAGTCCGTTTGAAAACCCAAAGTTAAAGAGTGTCTCAATCCGGTGTGGTTTCATCTATAAAAAATTCCTTAATTAACAAGATGTGATGAGATCTTGATTGCTGTGAAATAGTGTTCACCCATGCAATTCGTGAAGATAGGATTAACCGCTTACCAGAGGTAAAGACTGTTTTACACCAGTCTTATAGAGCCTATGGGAAGTCAGGTCTCCCAATACCTTTTCAGCAATAATAAAACTCAGCATTCGATCTGGGTGTCATAAAATGGAACAAAAGAAACTTCTCATAGTGCATAACGTTAAAACCAAGAGGTTATATTTAATATAGGTAATGCACTTACAGTTAAGTTGCCAAAAAACTGCATAACAGTGGACAAGGATAAAAAAGAGCGCTTCAGCTGTAGTGTTCCGATGCTCCTCGCTACTCAGTCTGCAACCACGGCCAGCGTTCAGGACGGAACGCGATGACGTCATGGCACCCAACAATCGTTTCGTCACGAAGGGACTTCTACGGGGGATTAGCCGGCTAATCCCCCGTAGAAGTCCCTTCGTGACGAAACAATTGTTGGGTGCCGTGACGTCATCGCGTTCCGTCCTGAACGCTGGCCGTGGTTGCAGACTGAGTAGCGAGGAGCATCGGAACACTACAGCTGAAGCGCTCTTTTTTATCCTTGTCCACTGTTATGCAGTTTTTTGGCAACTTAACTGTAAGTGCATTACCTATATTAAATATAACCTCTTGGTTTTAACGTTATGCACTATGAGAAGTTTCTTTTGTTCCATTTTATGACACCCGGATCGAATGCTGAGTTTTATTATTGCTGAAAAGGTATTGGGAGACCTGACTTCCCATAGGCTCTATAAGACTGGTGTAAAACAGTCTTTACCTCTGGTAAGCGGTTAATCCTATCTTCACGAATTGCATGGGTGAACACCATTTCACAGCAATCAAGATCTCATCACATCTTGTTAATTAAGGAATTTTTTATAGATGAAACCACACCGGATTGAGACACTCTTTAACTTTGGGTTTTCAAACGGACTTTGCTGTTTCTTTATCACTTATTCATTTAATTCATTTGGACTCTTTTTTATCAAAGGGCTTTTTTTGTCTACACTGTCTTTACTCAATTGTATTTAAGCATTTTATTATCAATAACAGCGCTGCACTGTTTTCTATATTTATGCCTTTTAATTTGTTGTACACATTTTAGTGCTAGCTGCTACTTGTTTTTTTGTTTGTTCACAACAATATTCATCACTTTTTACCCTTTCGTCTTCCAGGACAGCCATGAGATATAGCTCCTCCCTCCGGGACAGGAAACACATTAACCCCAATTATAAAAGGCGGTCCTCCAGGCCTCTTCCTCAGTTTTTTGTGTTTCCTGCCGGATGGGAAGGAGCACATTAGGAACGTTTTTTTTTGTATAAAGGGCTGAACCTACCTTTTTTTCTTCCCAACAGCACACCTCTGGCCCTAGGGGTAGAGAGTGTAGCTGTACTCACCTCCGCCAGGACTCGGCGAGAGTTGGACCCCGGGTGACGGAGGAGCTCGGTCCCCCAAGCTGCAGCATCCCCTGGCAGCGGTAAGGCGAGAGACGCCAGCAGACCGCGTGCGGTGGAAGGATCTTCCGGATTCGCCAGCGGGAGGCGGGGCTCCTGCGTTCCAAAGAGGGGAAGTGTCGTATTCCCCGGCGGAAGCGCGTCATCAGGGGGCGCCCGGAAACGTCGTTCCGGTTTCAAAAAAGGGCGCGGAGGTGCGGTGAGGGAACCCGGCGCTGGTGTGTGTGTTCGGAGCGCTGAACGAGGACACCAAGAACCATGGAGGCAGCAGTGGCTCATTTGGATCCAGGTTCAACAGGCTCCGGTGCCTCTCAGGTAAGCTTGGTGACAGCACATGGCTTACGCTGGGGGGCGGGGGTCTTACTAGACCCAAATACCCCCCCTTGGTGGTGAACCTAATGGTGGAGGGTTGGCACTTTTCTAGGAACCTTCACAGTGGTGAATAGGGTTTTGGCCAGGTTATAATGAGGTCTATTTTTGTCTGCTTTCTTTAAACAGGTTAAGGTCCATGACAAATCTCAGAACCAGCCTCCTAGAAAGAAATGTGCCGTGTGTGGGACTAAGCTAAGTTCTAATTGGGAAAAGCCGTTATGTCCCGAGTGTGTCAATAGTTTGGTTAAAGATAATGCAGTAACCACTTGTCACCAGATTTTGTCATCTGTGAAGGATGAGATTTCATCTACCTTTCAGTCCTTTAAAGGTCTGATTGACAAGATGCAGGGTCCTCCCTCGTCCCTACCTAGAACCTCTAGTGCTTCTTCTGTTCCTCAGGTTCAGGAGGAAGAAGAATGTAGGGAGAGGACTCCTAGATCAGTTGCTTCCTCCCAGGCAGGTTCAGCATCTGATTCAGAAGGGGAAGAGGATTCCTCCAGGGTGTCTAGATACAAGTTATCATTGGACGATGTTGGGGATCTTCTAAATGCTATTTATGAGACGTTAGAGATCCCAGAAGAACAGGTTCAGCTCTCAAAGCATGACCTTATGTATCAAGGAAATGCTAATAGAACCAGGGTTTTTCCGGTTCATAAATCTTTAATTGATACGATTCTGCGTGAATGGGAACAACCTGAGAAAAGACCTTTCTTTTCTGGTAGCCTTAAAAGGAGATTCCCGTTTGAAGCGGATGTATCACATCCCTGGAACAAAGTTCCTAAGCTGGATGCCCCTTTAGCCAAAGTATCAAGAAAGACTGATCTGGCCTTTGACGATCTGGGTTCCCTTAGGGATCCAATGGACAAGAGGGGAGATTTGTTGTTAAAGAGAGCGTGGGATGCCTCCTCTATAGGTTTAAAGCCAGCCCTCGCGGCTACTTGTGTAGCTAGAAATTTGGAGTGTTGGCTCGCTCAGCTACAAGCACACATTTTAGCTGGTACCTCCAGACAGGAGCTTCTAAAATCCTTTCCGCTCTTAATTAAAGCAGTAGGATTCCTAGCAGATGCCTCAGAGGAATCAGTGAGGTTAGCGGCCAGGTCAGCAGCTCTGGTTAATGCAGCCAGAAGATCTGTATGGCTAAAGACTTGGGCTGGCGATGCCGCCTCAAAATTAAAATTATGCGGATTACCGTTTTCAGGAGACCACTTGTTCGGGGCCGGCCTCCAGGAGGCATTGGAGCAAACTCAAGACAGAAAAAAGGCCTTTCCTGAAAAGAAGAAGAAGACAGAAGGAAAGGGTTTTTTTCGAGGCTTCAAGGGATCAGGCTTTTGGCAGAACCAAAAGAAAGAGGGTCAGCCCAAAAAGCATTGGACAGGTCAGAAGGGTCGTGGAAGAGGAGGAATCTTATTCAATCCTCCTCAATCCACCCCAAAGGCCCAGTGACGCCTGGGTCCCGGTGGGGGGAAGGTTGGGGCAGTTCCTCCCACAATGGACCAAGGCAACCTCAAGCCCGTTCATATTAGATCTGATAAAGTTCGGGTACAAACTGGAGTTAACGTCACTGCCTCACCTAAACTTTATGGTTACTCAGCCGCCCAGGGACAGGGCAAAGGCAGAAGCCTTGTTCCTGTCTCTGGGAGAGTTAGTGGATCAAAGAGTCCTAATTCAGGTCCCCCAGGAGGAGCAGGGACAAGGGGTATACTCCCATGTCTTTATAGTAAAAAAAACATCGGGAAAATTCAGGATGATCCTGAACCTCCGACCTCTGAACAAATTTGTGAAGTACAAAAGGTTCAGGATGGAGTCGATCTTTACGGTAACAAGATGTCTGTTCCCAGGGTGTTACATGGCAACCCTGGATCTCAGGGACGCTTACCTGCATATTCCCATACACCCAGATTACCAAAGATTTCTCAGGGTGGCTGTAAGGGTGGATGCAAGGATTCAACATTTCCAGTTCCAAGCTCTCCCCTTTGGGCTATCCTCATCTCCGAGAATCTTTACGAAGGTTCTAGCAGAGGCCCTTGCCCCTCTAAGAGACAAAGCGATCACTGTGATCCCATATCTGGACGATCTGCTGTTCGTTGCAGGATCAGTTCAACAGCTAGAGAAAGATCTGCAGATAGCACAGGATTTTCTCTCCTCACTCGGATGGATTATCAACCGAGACAAGTCACAGTTGATCCCATCCCAGGAGGTCGTGTACCTAGGGTACAGGATCTCTTCGGTAGAGAAAAAGATTTATCTCCCCGAAGAGAAGATTGCCAAAGTGAATCAAGCAGTAGCCCTGTTACAGTCCAATCAGCCGACTTCGGTCAGGGAAGTGATGAGGGTGCTGGGATTCATGACATCATGTTTTCCAGCAGTTCCTTGGGCAAGGTTTCACCAACGTCCTTTACAGGAACTTATGCTTCGTCTCTGGAGTGGTCAAAGCCAGGACCTAGAAGTACCGATCCTAATCTCAGACAGAGTAAAAAAGACACTGTGGTGGTGGCGAACACACCACAATCTGAGCAAAGGTCTAGATTGGACCTTCCCTGTGGAAAGAATAGTAACTACAGACGCCAGTGCCTGGGGGTGGGGAGCCCACTTGGAAGAGGAAGTAGCTCAGGGAGCTTGGTCTCCCTCAGAAGCAGGCCGCTCTTCAAACCAAAGGGAGCTCTTGGCGATCCTAAGGACGATCGAGTCATTTCAGAGAAGCATAGTAGGAAGGCACCTGCAAGTTCGCACAGACAACGCAGCGGCTGTCGCGTACTTGAACAAGCAGGGAGGGACAAGAAGTCCTGCTCTTCAGGAGATATCCAGCAGGATCCTCTCCTGGGCAGAAGCCAACTTGTCTTCGCTAACAGCTGTCCACCTAAAGGGCACTCAGAATTTTCTGGCAGATTACTTAAGTCGCCAGCCATTAAGGCAGGACGAGTGGTCCCTGAACGAGGAGGTGTTCTCTCAGATAATACAGAGATGGGGTCTTCCAGAGGTAGATCTGTTTGCTTCCGAACAGAACAAGAAAGTAACACAGTTCTTTTCAATTCACCCAAGAGACCAGGCCTTAAGGATAGATGCCTTTTCCGGTCCTTGGAGGTTCAACATCTGCTACGCTTTCCCTCCAGTGAGGATGATTGCAGCAGTACTTCAAAAATTCCGGACGGAAGAAACAGATCTAATTTTAATCACGCCTTTTTGGCCAAAGAGACCCTGGTTTGCAATTTTGAAGAAACTGAGTGTTCTCCCCCCATTTCACCTTCCAGTCCGGAAGGATTTGATTTCACAGGGTCCAATTCTGCACCCACAGGTAGACAGACTAAACCTAACTGCGTGGTTTCTGAGGAACAGTTATTAAGAGCGCAGGGTTTCTCTGAAAGGGTCATAAAGACCTTGTTGCAGTGCAGGAAACCAGTAACAAGGGCAATTTATGCAAAATACTGGAAGAGATTTTGCTCGTGGTTAAAAGAACAGGGTTTGGACCAACCTGGGATTCCAGCTATCTTAGACTTCTTGCAAGCTGGCGTGGAATTAGGGCTCTCCCCTAGCACCTTAAAAGTACAGGTGGCAGCTCTTAGTATCTTTCTACAGGATTCCCTACAGCAGAACCCATTTATTAAAAGTTTTTTCAAAGCATTGTCAAGATCAAAACCAGCAAGAGTAACAGCCTGTCCTTCTTGGGATCTTTCTTTGGTGCTTAAGGCACTGTCAGAGAGTCCATTCGAACCTCTGGAGGAATCCGTCCTTAAATGGGTTACACTTAAGACGGTACTTTTGGTAGCAGTCACTTCAGCCAGACGGGTGAGTGAGCTTCAGGCTCTTTCCATTAAGGAACCATTTTTGTTGATTTTTGAGGATAGAATTATTTTGAAAACAGATCCCAGTTTTCTCCCAAAGGTAGTATCCAAATTTCACAGGACACAGGACATTGTCCTACCTTCTTTTTGTTCCACCTCAAGCTCTGAGGTAGCATCCCCAAATTCACTAGATGTCAGGAGATGCCTCTTAATTTATTTAGAAGCTTCCAAGATTTTTAGGAAATCTGATTCTCTTTTTGTGAATTTTTCGGGAAGTAAAAAAGGACAAAAAGCGTCTAAATCTTCCATTGCTAGATGGATCAGGATGGCAATAGGAAAGGCTTATGAGTTACAGGGCAAACAGGCCCCGTTTGTTAAGGCACACTCAACTAGAGCTGTTTCGAGTTCATGGGCAGAGAGGGCCAGAGCTTCTCCAGAAGAGATTTGCAAGGCGGCAACGTGGTCAAGTTATACTACTTTCGCCAAGCACTATCGCCTGGATTTGATGTCTGAGAAGGATCAGGCATTTGGCAGAAGGGTCCTCCAAGCAGTAGCCCCACCCTGATAAGTAAGTTTCTTGCCAATCATCTCATGGCTGTCCTGGAAGACGAAAGGGTAAAACCGGAGTTAGGCTTACCGGTAACTCTTTTTCCAGGAGTCTTCCAGGACAGCCTGGCTTCCCACCCGGTGTTTATATTATTAACTGGAAGTGGATGTATGTACTGACGGTGTGTTAGTAATTTTATGTCTTTCAGAGCCTTCAGGAATTCTTGGTAATACTGAGGAAGAGGCCTGGAGGACCGCCTTTTATAATTGGGGTTAATGTGTTTCCTGTCCCGGAGGGAGGAGCTATATCTCATGGCTGTCCTGGAAGACTCCTGGAAAAAGAGTTACCGGTAAGCCTAACTCCGGTTTTTATCACTAATTTATTAGCGCAGCGCCAACCTTTGTTTTTTTTTAATTTATATGAAATATAGAACAAGAAGAGTGGCAGAGCACAGGTCAAGTCTAAGTTTATTGATAAAAACTATTTATTCTAAATGGGTTCCACTATTTTCCCCATTCAGGGTCTACCAACATCCCTACCAACATACATATGGATAAACTGGGATAAAATCTGACTTTTTAGGTACAAATGTCATTAGTACAAAATTTGCTGTTATAATGTTATCTTATTTAATTAAAGACTCATTAAAAACCTGGCTGATTTTAACGAGCAATTCATTTATAAAACGATAGGTTTAATGGATGTAATATAAACAAGTATTTCCCTAATGCTACCGTATAGTACAGGGGTCTGCAAACCTTCCAAACAAAGGGCCAGTACTGTACTGTCCTTCAAACTTCACCACTTCAGCCCCGGAAGATTTGGCTGCCCAATGACCGAGTCAGTCTTTGCGATTCGACACTGCGTCGTTTTAACTGACAATTGTGCTGTCGTGCGACGTGGCTCCCAAACCAAATTTTCTTTTTTTTTGCGTAGTAATGGCGGCGATCTGTGATTTTTATTGGGACTGCGACAATATGGTGGACACATCGGACACTTTTGACATTATTTTGGGACCATTGACATTTATACAGCAATCAGTGCTATAAAAATGCACTGATTACTGTCTAAATGACACTGGCAGTGAAGGGGTTAACCACTAGGGGGCTAGGAAGGGGTTAAGTGTGTCCTAGGGAGTGATTATAACTGTGTGGGAGCGGGGCTTACTGGGAGACGACAGTGATCACTGCTCCCGATTACAAGGAGCAGACAATCAACGTCCTGTCACTAGGCAGAACAGGGAGATGCCTTGTTTACACAGGCATCCCCCTTTTCTGCCTCTCTGTGACCCGATCGCAGGACACCGGCGGACATCTAGTCCGTGGGACCCGGACTTCCGCGCGCCTATTTGCCTATGTATATAGGCGTGCATCGCTCGGCAAGTGGTTAAAGACTCATTAAAAACCTGGCTGATTTTAACGAGCAATTCATTTATGTAACCATAGGTTTAATGGATGTAATATAAACAAGTAATTCTCTAATGCTACCGTATAGTACAGGGGTCTGCAAACTTTCTAAACAAAGGGCCGGTTTACTGTCCTTTAAATTTAAGGGGGGCTGGACTGTGGCCATTGGGAGTAGAAAAGATCCTGACATCAGTGGGAATAAACAATGCCCCATTTTTGGTATCAGTGGAAAGAGTACCTCCCCACCATCGGTGTCAGTGGGAGGAATTGTACCCCATTGTTTGTATAATTGGAAGGAATTGTACTCCATCATTGTTGTCATAGGCCCCATTGTTGGTATCATTGGGAAGAATTATGCCTCATTGTTGGTGTCATTGAGAAGAATTCTGCCCCTTCATTAGTGTCGGTGGGGAGAATCATGCCTCATTGTTGGTATCAGTGGATGAAAATAGTGCCCCAAGGGCCGGATCAAAGCAAGCAAAGGGCCGCATCTGACCCCCAGGCCACAGTTTGGAGACGACTGGTATAGTCGATGTGTACGCGGCATTCTTCTCAATGACACCAACAATGAGGCATAGGTCTTCCCAATGATACCAACAATAATAAAGTATTCATACAATTATAGATATCTCTTACATCCTTCTGAGGAAGTGGACCCTTGGGGCCAGATTCACGAATAATTTCGGCGGTGTAATGTATCGTAGATACGTTACACCCCTGCAAGTTTTCATCGCAAGTGCCTGATTCACCAAGCACTTGCGATGAAAACCTACGCCGGCGGCCTCCGGCGTAAGGCAGGCCAATTTAAATGGGCGTGTGCCATTTAAATTACACTACAAAACAGATTATAGCGCACACATGCAAAAATGACATTTATCCTGCAAGGCTAGTTAAAAACACCTGAACATATTCAAAAATACGGGGGTTTGGTCACACTATATAGTCATATAGTGCTAAGCCCACTTACTGCGACAAAGTACCCCGAATTAGTGGGTCCTACCCTAGTAATAGAATGAAAGAACCTGGGTCTCAACCATGGGAGATATACTCCTCTATGTGGGAGAACTGAAGGGTTTCTTCCTATACACTGGTGGCCACTAATGTGAGGTAATGAAGAGGGGGAGGGGTGCTCCAGCCAAGAGACCTGGTCAGGGTCTATACAAAATACAAAAAGATACTTGGTGGGCACACCCTAAAAATGCTATACATCTAAGCTGGTGCTGCTATAAGACCAAATACAGTACAAAACAGATTATAGCGCACACATGCAAAAATGACATTTATCCTGCAAGGCTAGTTAAAAACACCTGAACATATTCAAAAATACGGGGGTTTGGTCACACTATATAGTCATATAGTGCTAAGCCCACTTACTGCGACAAAGTGCCATTTAAATTAGGCGCGCTCCCACGCCGGACTTACCGCGCATGCTCCGTTTCCGAACTCCTGCCGTGCTTTGCGCGTCGTGACGTCATCTTTTCGAACGGCGACGCGCAAACAACGTTATATTTTAAATTTCGACGCAGGAACGACGGCCATACTTTAGACAGCAATACCCTTGCTGACTAAAGTTAGTGCACCAAAAAAAAATCTAACTTTGCGACGGGAAACTATACTAGCGGCGACGTAGCGAACGCAAAAAAACTTTGTGAATCGCCGTAACTCCTAATTTGCATACCCGACGCTGGTTTACGACGCAAACTCCCCCCAGAGGCGGCCGCGGTATTGCATCTTAAGATCCCACAGTGTAAAACAATTACACCTGTCGGATCTTATGGCTATCTATGCGTAACTGATTCTATGAATCAGTCGCATAGATAGAAACAGAGATACGACGGCGTATCAGCAGATACGCCGTCGTATCTCTTTTGTGAATCTGGCCCTTGGTTCCTGAAATACCTTCAGAAGTCACCATCTTCCCATCTATGAATTATGCACCCATATCTTTGATTGATATGTATTTCATGAAATCATTTCTATAATGCCGCGTACACACGGTCGAAATTTTCGACCGTGTGTGGGCTCCATCGGACATTTGCTGTTGGAATTTCTGACAACAAAAATCGAAAGGCTGGTTCTCAAATTTTCCGACAACAAAATCCATTCTCATAAATTCGGATCATGTGTGGACAGTTCTGACGCACAAAATTCCACGCATGCTCTGAATCAAGTATGAGACGGAAGAGTTCGGTCTGGTAAAACTAGCGTTCGTAATGGAGATAGCACATTTGTCACGCTGTTACGGACTGAAAAGCACGAAGACTGAAAAGCGCGAATCGTCTCTCCCAATTTCTACTAACACGACTGGCATTGAACTTCCCTTTAATAGTGCCGTCGTACGTCTTGTATGTCACCGGCGCGTTCTTGGCGTTCGGAATTTCTGTCAACATTTGTGTGACCGTGTGTACAGCATGCAAGAGAAGTTTGAGCCAACAGCTGTCAGAAAAGAATCCACGGTTTTGTGTCGGAATTTCAAATCGTTTCTACGCGGCATAACACTGAAATGTTATCTTATCTAGACTCCTTAAAAACATGTAAAAAGATCATTTTTTTTAAGTTGGTTTAGAGTTTTTATACATCAATAGACCCTCCCTGTCTACCCGTCATCATACATTTTGCAGGTCTATTATTTGCATATGAAATATACCCTATATTGCCAAAAGTATTGGGACACCTGCCTATCTTTACACGCACGTGAACTTTAATGGCATTCCAGTTGGTCTGTAGGGTTCAGTATTAAGTTGGCCCACCCTTTGCACCTATAACAGCTTCAACTATTCTGGGAAGGCCGTCCACAAGGTTTAGGAGTGTCTATGGGAATGTTTTGTCCATTCTTCCAGAAGCGCATTTGTGAGGTCAGGCACTGATGTCGGATGAGAAAGCCTGGCTCACAGTCTCCACTCTAATTCATCCCAAAGGTGTTCAATCGAGTTGAGGTCAGGATTCTGTGCAGGCCAGTCAAGTTCCTCCACCCCAAACTCACTAATTCATGTCTTTATGGACCTTGCTTTGTGCACTGGTGTGCACTCATGTTGGAACATGAAGGGGCCATCCCCAAACTGTTCCCACAAAGTTGGGAGCATGAAATTGTTGAAAATGTCTTGACATGCTGACACCTTAGGAGTTTCTTTCACTGGAACTAAGGGGCCAAGCCCAACCCCTGAAAAAATAACCCCACACCGTAATCCCCCTCCACCAAATGATTTGGACCAGTGCACAAAGCAGGGTCCAAAAAGACATGGATTGACCTCAACACCTTTGGGATTAATTAGAACAGTGATGACAAAACTTGGCACCCCAGATGTTTTGGAACTTCATTTCCCATGATGCTCCGGCACTCTGCAGTGTAGTTAAGCATCATGGGAAATGTAGTTCCAAAACATCTGGGGTGCCAAGAAGGGCTGTCCCGATACCGATACTAGTATCGGTATCGGGACCGATACAGAGCATTTGCGCAAGTACTTGTACTCACACAAATGCTCCCGATGCCTGATCCGATACCTGGGAGAGAGAGGCAGCGAGTAATACCTGTGTTCCCCGGTAATGCTCAGCCAGCGGCCATCCAGTGTACAAAAGCCGCGCCTCCTCCTCGTCCGTGATAGGGGAACACTCCCAGCAAGTGAATCAGTGTTCTGCCTATCATGAACGCCCTCCTATCCTCATCCCATGGACGAGGATGAGAGGATGTCCATGATAGGCGGAACACTAACTCACTGCTGGGAAACTGAGTTCCCCTATCACGGATGAGGACGAGGCGCGGCTTTTGTACACTGGATGGCCGCCGTCTGAGCATTACACAGGGACACAGGCATTACACGGTACCTCTCTCTCCCAGGTATCGGATCAGGCAATAGCCTTATTCATGTAGTGAATACCGTATTTACCGGGGTATAGCGCGCTCCCGCGTATAGCGCGCACCCCTAAAGTTGCCCGAATTCCTGTGGAAAAAAAGATGTTTTGTACTTACAGTTTTGGTGTCTTGCGCGGAGTCCATCGGCGGCTGTCTCGTCGGGTCCGGCGTCCGTCTGCGGCTTCGTCTGCGGCTTCAGGTGTCCTCTTCGTCGGGTCCGGCGTCCTTCTGCGGCGTCCTCCCCGCTCGTTTCCCGCGCCGAGTTTGAATACTGCGCCGACATATACCGAGCGCAGTACACTCGTGTATCGTCGGGCAGGCTCGGCAACTCTCGCGCTGACGTGCTGTACGCTCAGGACGTCAGTACGAGAGGCGCCAAGACTGCCCGAAGATACACGAGTGTACTGCGCTCGGTATATGCCGGCGCAGTATTCAAACTCATGGTGGTAAAGCGGGTATCGGCGTATACCGCGCACCCACGATTTTGCCCTGATTTTCAGGGCAAAATAGTGTGCGGTATACGCCGATAAATACGGTAAATCAGTACTGTAACCACCAATGAATCACAGTCCATGTTCTCTCACAAGTTTTTTTGATCATTACATATCAGTAGAGCAGTACCACCTATAACTGTAGGCTGCAAAAAGTGCCATTTTCACATCCTTTATTGTAATTTAAACCACATTCTACAGTTATGGAAGAGGATGAGAGGATGTCTGTCAGTGCCATTTGTCAGTGCCCAGCCATCAGTGCCAGCCATCAATGCGTCACTTTCTTTTTTTTTTTTTTTTTTTTTTTAAATAAAAACCTTGGCAGCAACTGCCTGTCGCACTACTAATAATCTTCCCAAATAGAAATATCATGTCATTTTTTTTCCCTTTCCATCTGGCAATTGGTAAAAAAAAAAAAAACACAGAGTTTACAAATTGGACCAAAACAAAAGTTTGGAAAGTCAGCTGTTTTTGAAACAAAAGAAGACTCTAAGCACTCAAACAACTCAAACAATGCGTCACTTTCACATGACATTAAAAAAAGTATCGGTAATCGGTATCGGCGAGTACTTGAAAAAAAGTATCGGTACTTGTACTCGGTCTTAAAAAAGTGGTATCGGGACAACCCTAGTGCCAAGGTTCGCCATCACTGAATTAGAGTGTAGAAGACTGCGCTCCAGGCTTTCTCTTGCACATCAGCGCCTGACCTCACAAATGCACTTCTGGAAGAATGGTCAAACATTCCCATAGACACACTCCTAAACCTTGTGGACAGCCTTCCCAGAAGAGTTGAAGCTGTTATGGCTGCAACGGGTGGACCAATGCAATATTAAACCCTACGGACTAAGACTGGGATGCCATTAAAGTTCATGGGCTAGATTCACAACGGAGTTACGACGGCGTATCTCCGGATACGCCGTCGTAACTCTGAGGTGCGGGGTCGTATCTATGCGACTGATTCATAGAATCAGTTACGCATAGATTTCCCTACGTCGTTTGCGTAAGTCGTTCGCGAATAGGGCTGGACGTAATTTACGTTCACGTCGAAAGCAATGACGATTTGCGGCGTAATTTCGAGCATGCGCACTGGGATTCTTTCACGAACGGCGCATGCGCCGTTCGTAAAAAACGTCAAATACGTGGGGTCACAGTGAATTAGATATAAAACACGCCCACATCATCCACATTTGAATTAGGGGGGCTTACACCGGACAACATACGTTACGCCGCCGTAACTAAGGGCGCAAGTTCTTTCTGAATACGGAACTTGCTCCCTAATTTACGGCGGCGTAACGTATCTGAAATACGTAACGCCCCGCCTAAAGATACTCCAATGTATCTGAATCCGGCCCCATGTGCGTGCAAAGGCAGGTGTCCCAATACTTTTGACATATCAAGTGCATAGTGACATTGGTAATTTGTTCGTGGAGACTTGTAAAGTTACTAAAAAGGTTCAAGATTATGCTTTTTCAATCAAGATACATTTCTCAAACATATTCTGGAACTAAGGGCCAGATTCACAAAAGAGATACGACGGCGTATCTCCTGATACGCCGTCGTATCTCTGAGATCCGCCCGTTGTAACTATGCGCCTGATTCATAGAATCAGGTTACGCATAGTTTTCACTAAGATCCGACAGGTGTAATTGACTTACACCGTCGGATCTTAGGCTGCAATTCTAGGCCGGCCGCTAGGTGGCGATTCCATTGCGATCGGCGTAGAATATGCAAATGACTAGTTACGCCGATTCACGAACGTACGCTTTACCCGTCGCTCTAAATTTACATTGTTTCCATCGAGATACGCGGCGTAAAACTAAGGCTGCCCTCTAGGTGGTCTAGCCAATGTTAAGTATGGTCGTCGTTCCCGCGTCGAAATTTGAAAATTCACATCGTTTGCGTAAGTCGTCCGTGAATGGCGCTGGACGCCATTTACGTTAACGTCGAAACCAATGACGTCCTTGCGACGTCATTTAGCGCAATGCACATCGGGTAATTTTATGGACGGAGCATGCGCAGTACGTTCGGCGCGGGAACGCGCCTAATTTAAATGGTGCCCGCCCCATTTGAATTAGGCGGGCTTGCGCCGAGCGGATTTACGCTACGCCGCCGCAAGTTTACAGGTAAGTGCTTTGTGAATCAGGCACTTACGCTGTAAACTTGCGGCGGTGTAGCGTAAATGGGATACATTACGCCGCCGCAGCGTAACAGATTTCTACGTGAATCTGCCCCTAAGTATTTATTGAGATTATTTTAGAGATCAAGTATAAATAGAAAGCAAAAAACTGTGGATTCGGGGCTCTCTCCAACCTTGGTTCCTCTAAAAAAAAGTTTACACAACCTTGTACTCGCGTGTCATAGGAAATAAGTGTGAACATTGAAATTCCGCTCGCTTTGGCGCGTCCCAGATAAGAAACACATGTCAATAGTCTCTTACATTAACCAGTTGTTTTCGACCGACTGGACGGTCTGTTTTCTCTGGAGGGTGGCAGACGTCAGGAGAAATATTAGAAGTGAGGTTTTTCTTCATTCGATGAAGAATTTCATTGGGGGGTTTTTCTTTAATTAAAACCAGCAGCACAGTAGTCAAAATGAAATCACTTCTCTAGTCTGGAAGTGAGGATGATATAATGGAGCTCTGTGCAGTAGAACAATAACTGTACAATCTCTTGTTTCCCAAAATAAAACATGTATAAAAAAATGTAATAAAACGTATAAAAAAATTAACTAAATAATGGCTGCTGAAGATGTCATTACTTATCTTCCCTGGGTAAATGTTATACACTATTCAAAAGTTAAAGGTTCAAGAACTAAAGAAACAAATACATTAAAAGTATAGGCTAGTGTTGCTCACGAATATTCGCATTTCGAATATTCGTTACGAATATGGCATATTCGAATATTCGCGAATAACTCGAATTTCGCGGCCAAAATTCGCTATTCCGAATATTCGTATTTTTTCAAATTTATTTTTAAAACAGATCACATCCTATCGACGTCTAAAAGCATTGCTGGTATGATTAGAGACCCTGGGCCGAGTAGCTAAGCTGAGGCGATCCTTTTATGTTGCCGAATATTCGCAATCGCGAGTATTCGATTTCCGAATATTCGCGAATACTTTCTCCGCCCTTCTTTTGCATCAGAGCCAATCAGAGTTCTCCTACCACAGTTGTCAAAATCTCGCAATCAATTTTGCATTCGCATTAGCGAAATTTCGATAAAATATCACCAATATTCGATTTCCGAATATTCGCGAATACTTTCTCCGCCCTTCTTTTGCATCAGAGCCAATCAGAGTTGTCAAAATCTTGCAATCAATTTCGCATTCGCATTAGCGAATTTTCGATAAAATATCACCAATATTCGATTTCCGAATATTCGCGAATACTTTCTCCGCCCTTCTTTTGCATCAGAGCCAATCAGAGTTGTCAAAATCTCGCAATCAATTTCGCATTCGCATTAGCGAAATTTCGATAAAATATCACCAATATTCGATTTCCGAATATTCGCGAATACTTTCTCCGCCCTTCTTTTGCATCAGAGCCAATCAGAGTTCTCCTACCACAGTTGTCAAAATTTCGCAATCAATTTCGCATTCGCATTAGCGAAATTTCGCAATTTTTTTTTTTTTTTTTATAAAATATCACGAATATTCGATTTTAGCGAATATTTCACGAATATTCGTCTATATATTCGTGATATATCGCGAAATCGAATATGGCGTATTCTGCTCAACACTAGTATAGGCTACATACTGTACAGTATCTCACAAAAGTGAGGACACCCCTCACATTTTTGTAAATATTTTATTCTAACTTTTCATGTGACAACACTGAAGAAATGACACTTTGCTACAATGTTGTGTAGTGAGTGTACAGCTTGTATAACAGTGTAAATTTGCTGTCCCCTCAAAATAACTCAACACACAGCCAATAATAGCCTAAACCGCTGGCAACAAAAGTGAGGACCGTTTTCATCGGACCGTCCGACCGTGTGTACAAGGCCTATAAGGAAAAGCACTTGCCGCCACACCCTGCTTAGGTAGTTCAGTAAACTCAGAGGGCCCAGGTTGGCCAGGCAAGGGCCCGTCTGGGACAGGTTTTACCTACACAGTGTAACGGGGCGAGCCCTTTTCCCCCATGGCACACTCTTTACTCACCCCCCCCTCCCCCGCCCTGCCTAGTACAGCCCTGCCCTGCTCAAATCTGCACGTACACACAAGGTGGGGGCAGGCAGGCCACACTCTGAGCAGCCCGGTAAATGCTTAGGGCTTGTATGTGAATCTGAAAGTCAGAGGACCCTTTGAGTTTCCACTTTCATATGCAAGCCCATTGGGAGTATCTTGGTTTGTGATGGAAGTGGCAGGTAGTAGTGGGGGGGGGGGGGGCAGGTCAACTTCTGCATTGGGACCCACAAGCTTCAAGCTACAGCTCTGACACCTTCCATGCAAATCACTTTGGGAAAATGACTTAGGAGAACTGAAAGAAGACCAATGAACATATAGTGCATCCGGAAAGTATTCACAGCGCTTCCGTTTTTACCCATTTTGTTGTGTTACAGCCTTATTCCAAAATGGATTAAATTCATTATTTTCCTCAAAATTCTACAAACCATACCCCATAATGACAACGTGAAAAAAGTTTGTTGGAAATATTTGCAAATTTATTAAAAATAAAAAACGACTGGCTGGGCCACTCAAGGACATTCCTAGAGTTGCAACTTAGCCACTCCTTTTTTATCTTGGCTGTGTGCTTAGGATCATTGGCATGTTGGAAGATGAACCTTCGCCCCAGGCTTAGGTCCAGAGCGCTCTGGAGCAGAATTTCATCAAGGATGTCTCTGTACATTGCTGTATTGATCTTTCCCTCGATCCTGACTAGTCTCCCAGTTCCTGAGGCTGAAAAACATCACCACAGCATGATGCTGCCTCCACCATGCTTCACTGTAGGGATGGTATTGGCCAGGTGATGAGCAGTGCCTGGTTTCCTCCAGACATGAAGCTTGCTATTTAGGTAAAAGAGTTCCATCTTTGTTTCATCAGACCAAAGAATTTTGTTTCTCATGGTCTAAGAGACCTTTGGGTTCCTTTTGGCAAACTCCAGGCTGCTGTCATGTGCTTTTACTGAGGAGTGGCTTCCGTCTGGCCACTTTACCATACAGGCCTGATTGGTGTCGTGCTGCAGAGATACAGAGTTCTTCTGAAAGGTTCTCCTCTCTCCACAGAGAAACACTGGAGCTCTGTCAGAGTGACCATTCTTGGTCACCTCCCTGATTAAGGCCCTTCTCCCCCGATCGCTCAGTTTGGCCGGGGGGCCCGTTTAAGGAGGAGTCATAGTGGTTCCAAACTTCTTCCATTTACAGATGATGGAGGCCACTGCGCTCATGGGGACCTTAAATGCTGCAGAAAATTTGGTGTACCCTTCCCCAGATCTGTGCCTCGATACAATCCTGTCTGGGAGGTCTACAGACAATTCCTTTGGACTTCATGGCTTGGTTTGTTCTCTGACATGCACTGTTAACTGTGGAACCTTATATAGACAGGTGTGTGCCTTTCCAAATCATGTCCAATCAACTGAATTTACCACAGGTGGACTCCTATCAAGTTGTAGAAACATCTCAAGGATGATCTGTGCTAACAGGATGCACCTGAGCTCAATTTTGAGTGTCATGGCAAAAGCTGTGAATACTTACTGTAGGTACATGGGATTTTTACGTTTTTAATTTTTAATACATTTTCAAAAATTTCAAACACACTTCTTTCACGTTGTCATTATGGGGCATTGTTTGTAGATTTTTGAGGAAAATAATTTAATCCAATTTGGAATAAGGCTGTAACATAACAAAATGTGGAAAAAGTGAAGCTATGTGAATACTTTCCGGATGCACTGTATATTCTTGAGCAGTGATGGCGAACCTTGGCGCCCCAGATATTTTGGAACTACATTTCCCATGATGCTCATGCACTCTGCAGTGTAGTCGAGCATCATGGGAAATGTAGTTCCAAAACATCTGGGGTGCCAAGGTTCGCCATCACTGCTCTAGGGGCTCCTACCCATGTTTCCCTATTACCCTCACAAAACAAAAAAAAGTTATTTATACTCCATAGATCATACCGAACATCTCAGAAATTGTTTCACTATGGTTCTGTGCATCATGCCAGAAATGTAGACATTCTCCAAGTGCTCTCATTGATATGCTTTGGCTGCTCCTTTACCCCCAAACCATCCAACCTAGGTTAAAATGGTTAGTGATAAATTGATGTACACCAGTCATGGTTGTTGAGTCAAATTTGATAAATTATGGGGAGATTGGCTCAATACTCCAGGTATAATACAAACGACCTTAATACAGTACTAGATAGATTGTTATTTTGATCTATCAGTCCCAAAACTGAAAGAAGTAATATCTATTTCTCTTTTTAGTATATACAGTGGGGATCGAAAGTTTGGGCACCCCAGGTAAAAATTTGTATTAATGTGCATAACGATCGAAGCCAATTAAAGATGGAAAAATCTCCAAAAGACATCAAATTACAGATTAGACATTCTTATAATATGTCAAAAAAAGTTAGATTTTATTTCCATCATTTACACTTTCAAAATTACAGAAAACAAAAAAAATGGCGTCTGAAAAAGTTGGGCACCCTGCAGAATTTATACAGTAGCATGCACTGCCCCTTTGCAAAGCTGAGACCTGGCAGTGCCATGGATTGTTCTCAATCATCGTCTGGGAAGACCAGGTGATGTCAATCTCAAAGGTTTTTAATGCCCAGACTCATCTGACCTTGCCCCAACAATCAGCACCATGGGTTCTTCTAAGCAGTTGTCTAGAAAACTGAAACTGAAAATAGTTGACGCTCACAAAGCTGGAAAAGGCTATAAGAAGATAGCAAAGCGTTTTCAGATGTCAATATCCTCTGTTCGGAATGTAATTAAGAAATGGCAGTCATCAGGAACAGTGGAAGTTAAAGCAAGATCTGGAAGACCAAGAAAAATATCAGACAGAACAGCTCGCAGGATTGTGAGAAAAGCAATTCAAAACCCACATTTGACTGCACGATCCCTCCAGAAAGATCTGGCAAACACTGGAGTTGTGGTACACTATTCCACTATAAAGAGATACTTGTACAAATATGGTCTTCATGGAAGAGTCATCAGAAGAAAACCTCTTCTACGTCCTCACCACAAAAATCAGCATTTGAACTTTGCAAATGAACATATAGACAAGCCTGATGCATTTTGGAAACAAGTTCTGTGGACCGATGAGGTTAAAATATAACTTTTTGGCCGGAATAAGCAAAGGTACGTTTGGAGAAGAAAGGGCACAGAATTCGATGAAAAGAACCTCTGTCCAACTGTTAAGCATGGGGGTGGATCAATCATGCTTTGGGGTTGTATTGCAGCCAGTGGCACAGGGAACATTTCACGAGTAGAAGGAAAAATGGATTCAATAAAATTTCAGCAAATTTTGGATGGTAACTTGATGCCATCTGTGAAAAAGCTGAAGCTAAAGGGAGGATGGCTTCTACAAATGGATAATGATCCTAAACACACCTCAAAATCCACAGGGGATTACATCAAGAGGCGTAAACTGAAGGTTTTGCCATGGCCTTCACAATCTCCTGACCTCAACATAATTGAAAATCTATGGATAGACCTTAAAAGAGCAGTGCGTGACAGACAGCCCAGAAATCTCAAAGAACTGGAAGACTTTTGTTAGGAAGAATGGGCAAAGATACCTCAAACAAGAATTGAAAGACTCTTGGCTGGCTACAAAAAGCGTTTACAAGCTGTGATACTTGCCAAAGGGGGCAGTACAAGATATTAACTCTGCAGGGTGCCCAAACATTTTTTTGTTTTCTGTAATTTTGAAAGTGTAAATGATGGAAATAAAATCGAACTTTTTTTGACATATTATAAGAATGTCTAATCTGTAATTTGATGCCTTTTGGAGATTTTTCCATCTTTCCTTGGCTTCGTTTTGCACATTAATACAAATTTTTACCTGGGGTGCCCAAACTTTCGATCCCCACTGTACTATAATACAGAATCCTTGAAAACGTTATCATGAGAGGAGCCCTGCAATGTATAGTCTTACAACAACTCAGTTAAAAAAAAACACTGACAGTATTAAAATTCAACTCGTTTACAGTGATCTCCAAACTGCGGCCCAGGGACTGAATGTGGCTCTTTGCTTGCCCTTATCCAGCCCTTGGAGCACTATTCCTCCCACTGATATGAGACATTTTCTGCCAACTAACACTAACATTGGGGACCCCATTTCTCCCACCCTACACCAACAATGGGGCCCTATTCCTTCCAATGATATCAATGATGGGGTGCAATTTTGCCCGCTAATACCAAATGTGGTGATGTTTACTCCCACTGATGCAAGGAACATTTCCACTCTTGATGGTGACAGTTTGGCCCCCCCGTAAAGTCTGAAGGACAATAAACTGGCCCTTTGCTTAGAACGTTTGGAGACCCCTGGTTTATAACATGGCTCTCCTGGCTGGAAAAGCTGGATAAATCTCAAGACTGGCTGGACAGCATTATAAACCCTTTGGTATGAAAACTGTTCTTATATATGTATCTCGCAGGGGTGGACTGGCAACTCATGGGGCCCCCGGGCAAAAGGAGATTATGGGGCCCCCGGGCAATAGGAGATTACAGGGCCCCCGAGCAATAGGAGATTATGTGGCCCCCAGACAATAGGAGATTATGGGGCCCTCAGGCAATAGGAGATTAGGGGGCCACATATTATACACACATACAGTATGTATACACACACAGTATACATACACACAGAATACACATACACACACTGAAAAGGTACTGGAGAGGCGGGGCAGCTATAATCTTGGGATTTTTTGACCAAAAGGATGTCGGTAAGGGACATTTCAGGGACAGATGTAAAAAAACACAGATTTTTACAAACTGTCCCTGGTCTTACTAAGGCTGGCAACCCTGATGGGGCCCCCTAGTGGCATGCGGCCCTCGGGCAGTGCCCGTGTGCCCGAATGGGCTTTAATATGATTATGGGGGGCTTAGCATGAAGGCGGGGCCTCTTATGGGATGGGACTTTGATGCGAGGGGGGACTCTGACTCTGTGATGGGGGGATTGTGTGATGATGGGGGGGCTTTGATGCATATGGGAACCCTGGCATAAAAGTGGGACCTCTGACATGGCTCTGATGTGAAGGAGGCTTCTAATGTACAGTTAATTTTTTTTCTCAAAGTGGTGTTGTGTGTATCATCCCAGGATCAGGTTTCTCATTAACAGATAAGATTTATGTTTTTTTAAACTTTGGACTGGTGTGTCTTGAGATTTTGCATTCTTTTAACGAATTTCCGACTGCCTAACGTAGATATACGTCGGCAGAATGGCATGGGCAGGCAAAGCAACATACAGGTACTTTGAATCTGCCGTCGCGACCCCCGTGACTGTGCCCGGTGTCCCGCGATCGTGTCACGGAGCGGCAGAACGAGAGATGCCTTTGTAAACAAGGCATTTCCCTGTTCTGCCTAGTGACAGGACAGGGATCTACTGCTCTCTGTCATCGGGAGCAGATTGTATCTCCACTGAGAATCTGGCCCTATGTATCTTCATTCCCTCAAAATGTGCACCAACTATACCTTCTTAGGGGAAGAAGCATTTGGTTGGGGTGGAATTTCCTAGCCAATGAGATGGCTTTCTCCCAAGACTAGCTGGGAATCCTTCCCTCCCTCCCTGCTCCATAGTGAAAATAATGCAATAACATTCAACAATCACGAACATTCATAACAATTGTTCATAAGATTGATTGACCAGGGGCCAGATTGCGTCGATGTCTAATGTCTGTAGGCGCCTACACATAAATATTCAGTCAAGCATAATACTATCGGGGTTTGCATCTCACTCACCCAAACCTTTACTTATCACATTTTATCTCAGCTTCTGCAGAACTCCTATAAATATGGAAGTGTTCCTCAATGAACTCTCTTCTACCATAAAATGGTTTGGCGCTCTCCCGTTTATCAGTCCTCGGGGAATGTCATAGAGCTGGTGAGGCTGAGCAGAGACACGCATTGAAATTTTGTAAAACGTCTTTTCTAACTGTAGGAAAATATGAAAGATCCAAAGTCCAAATGTTGTTTTTCCGCTTTGAGCTCTTGGAGGAGAGTAGATGACATTCTGACTTGGAGCAAATGAAACACAAATGGATCATATTATTAAGACGCCTAAGTCCAAAGACAAAAATGTCCTTTGTAGGAGTTATAATGTAACCATTGCCAGCCCGAGAGATCTGGACTTGTAAAGGCTGTTAGTGTACTTCATGGTGCCTTTTCCTAAGATAAAAGCGTATCTAAACACAAGAACAAAATATAATATATAGCTTAGCAGTCTTTAGATATAGAAAAACAAACAAGGCGCCTCTAAGTGCAGAAGTATAAACCTTTTAATATCCCCTAAAGGGGTTAAAAACACTTACAAGATAGTGGATGAAACAGGCATGTAGCAGGTAAGTGCGTCCAGGAGATGTTCCAGTGGCAGGGCAGCCCCAGTCTGTGATGGTAAAGCTTCCAGGGAAGTCCACGAGATAACAGCCGACTTGTGCTGTGAATGTTCAGAGGACACAATAACGCTGGAACCTGGGGATGACGTCAGAGGAAGCGAGACAGAAACCAGCATAGAAAAACACACAGGAAGTAGACAGGAAGTGTGTCATAGAGGTGGGACGCGTTTTGGAACAGCTCATTGGTTCCTTCTTCAGCCAGTGACACGTTTCGGAACAGCTCATTGGTTCCTTCTTCAGCCAGTCACCTGGCTGAAGAAGGAACCAATGAGCTGTTCCAAAACGCGTCCCACCTCTATGAAACACTTCCTGTCTACTTCCTGTTTGTGTTCCATGCTGGTTTCTGTCTCGCTTCCTCTGACGTCATCCCCAGGTTCTAGCGTTATTGTGTCCTCTGAACATTCACAGCACAAGTTGGCTGTTATCTAGTGGACTTCCCTGGAAGCTTTACCATCACAGACTGGGACTGCCCTGCCACTGGAACATCTCCTGGACGCACTTACATTCCTGTTTCATCCACTATCTTGTAAGTGTTTTTAACCCCTTTAGGGGATATTAAAAGTTTTATACCTCTGCACTTAGAGGCGCCTTGTTTGTTTTTCTGTTTCCATTAGAGATTGCTTGTCTCCCCGAGTGCAGCCTAAAGTGTGTAAAGATTTGCTACCCTCTCAAACACAGACTTTATCTGTCAGGATTCAAATGCTTGGAGCGCCCTGGATATACACATTTTTCTAGTCTTTAGATGTGGTGGCTGCATTCCTTTTTTTTTGAGTTTTAGGGGTTTTTAACCTGGCAAAATTGTAAGTGGGGTGTAGACGCCACTATATTCACAGTATCCACATCTCAAACTGATTACCAAATAGCCCAAAGGAATGCTATAAAGGGGCTTTTTTTTAACTACCTGAGCTTTAGAAGGTTTTACCCTCTTCATAACCAGGCCATTGTCACCATGCTACCTTAACCAGGCCAGTGCTAATTGACACCATGCTACCTTAACCAGGCCAGTGCTAATTGACACCATGCTACCTTAACCAGGTCAGTGCTAATTGTCACCATGCTACCTTAACTGCCAATTGCGTCATCATACAACGCTGTACCCAAAAGAAAATTATATATTTTTTCCCACAAATAGAGCTTTCTTTTGGTGGCATGTGATCACCATTTTTTTTTGCTGTATAAACGAAAAAAGACTAAAAAAAATTCTACTGTCTGTTATAAAACATATCCAATTAAAAAATCGAATTTCTTAATAAATGTACGCCAAAGTGTATTCTGCTACATTTCTTTGGTAAAAACAATCCCAACATGTGTATATTAATTGGTTTGCGTTAAAGTTATTGCATGTACAATCAATGTTATATACAGAAAAATTTGAAAATGTATCAATTCTTATGTACTGACTATCTTATATCTTGGTGCCCCTAAAATGCCAGGAGAGTACAAATATCCCCCAAATTACCCCTTTATAACAGTCTAAGGCATTTAGTAAGAGGCATGGCGAGTTTTCTAAAGTTGGACATTTTTGGAATTAAATGTAATATTTAAATTTAATTTATTTTTTAAATGTTTTATTTTAAATGTAATTAATATTTAAATTTAATATTTTTTTCACATTTTTTGTTTTACCTTCTGCCAACAGTGCAGTACAGCATCATCATATAACTTGTGTGGCAGTGATCAAGGATACTGACTGGTGACACCATGTTGAAAGAAGATCTTTTTTATTCAATTTTCTAATCTTTTTTTAAAATTTTCTTTTAAAAAGCTGTTTTTTACATGCTTGCATCAGAGTAGTTCAGTGTCACCGTCGTAACCCTGTACTACTCCCTGGGGAAGGATTTGTTTTCTTCACTTTGCTGTTACAACAATCATGATTATTGTAATAGAAATGTTTTCAATTGTAATGAATTGGTTACATTCATGACAGCTGTGATTACTAGTAATCTGTGTTTGGCTACAGATAATCACATGGTACAGGGTGCTGTAAATGGCCCAGGACCCATGTGATAGCTGTGGACTAATCATAGCATCACTCTGCAGGAAACACAGCTGTTATAATTTAAATTAATTTATAACAGATTTGTTGATCACATGGCGATGGGTACCAGGATCTGCGGTCACAGCAAACAACCAGAGAATATCAAGATTATTAAAGACATTCTTCAACACATTTTAGCTTCTTTAGGAGATATATGAATGAAGGCAGTATTATAGTATCTCTATACCAGTTTTTTACATATCAATAAAAACTTTGACTTTGTCCAACCCAATGCCATAATATTCAGCAGAAATGTTAACTATTTTAACCTGGTGATCCTGCCAATAGTACACTTATTGTCCTGGTGTGATCACACTCACTGTACTGCATCTATGGAAAAGTAGCATTGTCATCCTAGGACACCCTATGACAACAGAACACCTTCTCCTGTATAGTATATAGTAGGGCTGTGGAAATTAAAGATTCATACCTTGATTAATCATAAATTTTTTTGATCAATCAAAATTCTTTTGATCTGTACTAGTAGTGCAACGGATCGTAAATGATCCGTGATCCAAATGGGTCACCATATGCGGATCGGCACACCACGTGATCCGCGGAGCTCTGCTGCTGCCTCGGCCTAGCTCCCAGAGCGGCGGCCATCTTGGTCCACCCTGCGGCGGCCTAGGTGAGCCTAGAGCGGCGCGCTGAAGTCATCACCCGGCCTCAACTGCTTGTGTTCAGCCAGCTTCCTATACAGTGGAGGAGATGTGGACCATATTACAGTGGGGAGATGTCTGTGGATTACAGTGGGGAGATGTCTGTTGATTACAGTGGGGAGATGTCTGTGGATTACAGTGGGGAGATGTCTGTGGATATTATAGTGGGGAGATGTTTGTGGATATTACAGTGGGGGAGATTGTGGATATTACAGTGGGGGTGATTGTGGATATTACAGTGGGGGTGATTGTGGATATTACAGTGGGGGAGATGTCTGTGGATATTACAGTGGGGGAGATGTCTGTGGATATTACAGTGGGGGTGATTGTTGATATTACAGTGGGGGAGATGTTTGTGGATATTACAGTGGGGGTGATTGTAGATATTACAGTGGGGGATATGTCTGTGGATATTAGAGTGGGGGGAGATGTCTGTGGATATATATTACAGTGGGGGAGATGTCTGTGGATATTACAGTGGGGGAGATGTCTGTGGATATTACAGTGGGAGAGATGTTTGTGGATATTACAGTGGGGGTGATTGTGGATATTACAGTGGGAGAGATGTCTGTGGATATATATTACAGTGGGGGAGATGTCTGTGGATATTACAGTGGGGACTATATATGGTGGTGATCCAAAAAATGTATGTGGGTTATAATTAATTGATTAAAAAAAATCGATTAATCGAAAATTTTATAGTACTATATACCATACTAGTATATAGTACAATAATAGCAGAAAACCCATGAGATAGGGTAGTCATGTTTCATGTATCAAATTAATATTTCCTAATATAAGAGCTCACAAACATTTGTTAAACATTACATATTATTTAATGCTATAAGAAAAATAATTACTAATATGAATGTGTGAAACTGAGCAACAACTTGATTTTTCCGCAAAAGTTTGCCATTTTAGGCAAATGAGCTACACTCATTTTTTTTACATTTATTACACTCCACCTCGCCTCTGTTCTTGACAAGACATCTCTTCCGATCCTAAAACCTCCTGAGATATGAACATCAGTTTCAAAACAGCAGCTGGAGGAGAGCAGACTGGGCAGTGCGTCATCAGCAGGCCAGCTGCCTGAACCAGGAAGAGACAGCCGATACCCAATGGCATCAGAGAGGAAAATGATGGTGAGAGACCTGCCTGGCAATTTGGTGGATATCAACCACTGGATTTGCTGGACATGTGAGGACAACCCAGTGGGCAAGGTAAGAGGGGAAAGAAAAAATAAATGTACGGGGAAAGGAGGTTCCTCTTTTATGTTTAGTTTAAAGAATTCTTATGTCAAAACCTACTTTTTATTAGCTTCACCATTTATTTTATTCACAATAGAAAGTGCAGACTGCAAAAAAAAAGGTTATGTTAAAGTATAACTAAAGGTATTGGCCCAGATTCTCATAGCTGGGCGTAAAACTGTGCGGGCGTAACGTATCTGCTTTACGTTACGCCGCCGCAAGTTTTGCAGGCAAGTGCTTTATTCACAAAGAACTTGCCTGTAAAGTTGCGGCGGCGTAGCGTAAATCACCCGGCGCAAGCCCGCCTAATTCATATGAGCCGGGTAGGGGCCGTGGAGCATTTAAATTAGGCGCGTTCCCACGCCGAACGTACTGCGCATGCGTCGTCCGGAAAATATCCCAGGGTGCATTGCTCCAAATGACGTCGCAAGGACGTCATTGATTTCAACGTGAACGTAAATGGCGTCCAGCCCCATTCACGGACGACTTACACAAACGACGTAAATGTCGATGCAGGAACGACCGCCATACTAAACATTGGTTGCCCCTCATATAGCAGGGGCAACTTTACGCGTCGCAAATCTAACGTAAACATCGTAACTTCACTGCGTCGACCGCGCGTACGTTCGGGAATTCGCGTATTTTGCTAATTTGCATACTCGACTGGGAAAACGACGGAGGCGACACCTAGCGGCAAAAAAAAAATTGCATTTAAGATCCGACAGCGTAAGAGCCTTACGCCTGTCGGATCTAATGGATATCAATGCGTAACTGATTCTAAGAATCAGTCGCATAGATACGACGGCCCAGATTGCGTTGCGCCGTCGTAAGCCCTTTGAGAATCTGGGCCAAAGTGTTTTTTTTTTAAGTTTTGGATAGAGTGGAGAGGGATTAGAACACCTGCCCGTTTTTATTGCTGTCTCTGCCCGTTATGCCACGTACACACGATCGGAAATTTCGATAACAAAATCGTGGATTTTTTTCCGACGGAATGTTGGCTCAAACTTGTGTTGCATACACATGGTCACACAAGTCAAGAACGCGGTGACGTACAACAACACGTACGACGAGCCGAGAAAAATTAAGTTCAATAGCCAGTGCGGCTCTTCTGCTTGATTCCGAGCATGCGTGGAATTTTGTGCATCGGAATTGCATACAGACAATCAGAACTTTTTTGGTCGGAAAATTTGAGAACCAGCTCTCAAATATTTGTTGTCGGAAATTCCGACAGAAAATGTCTGATGGGGCCTGCACACGGTCGGAATTTCCAACCAAAAGCTCACATTGAAGATTTCTTGTCGGAAATTCCGATCGCATGTACGCGGCATAAAGGAGATTCATCCTCTCTATTTGTCCTGTTTACCATCACCATTGAAAGTGAAAGTAAAAGAAAATACCACATTTTTAGTTGTCCCCAGAAAAGTAATAGAGGGGAGATTGTACAATGGGCACACTAGTTCTGGTGACCTTGGGGGGTCCTCTGTAGTGTCACCTTCTGCTCCCCATCACAGATTGCTCTGGAAGTGACGTTTTGTCGCCGCCATCTTGCTACATCCCACATTATTGCACAGTAATGATAGAGTGTGAAGGGGGCAAGCGAACATCTTGTTACACCCATCGGAGTTTTAGATTTCACAGTTATTTTCAACACAAAACGGAGCTTATATGCTTAAAGCGGTGGTTCACCCTAAAAACGACATTTTTTTATTCCACTGCCCCCCCACATTACAATTCGATTAAGGCTCTTATTATTTTTCCCATGCTGTACATACCTTAGTACAGCATATTCACCCGTGCATCCGGGTTGCGAGTCCCGCGGGAGTGGGCGTTCCTCACATGTGTTTGATTGACATTTTGCCCAAAAACGAGCTCCCCCCCGTCGCGTAAGCCGAGTCACGGTTTGCGAAAGGAGCCGAACGGCGAGTCGGCGCTATACTGCGCATGCGCATCGCCGTTCGGCTCCTTTCGCCAATCGTGACGCAGCTTACGCGACGGGGGGGGAGCTTGTTTTTGGGCAAAATGTCAATCAAACACATGTGAGGAACGCCCACTCCCGCGGGACTCGCAACCCGGATGCACGGGTGAATATGCTGTACTAAGGTATGTACAGCACGGAAAAAATAATAAGAGCCTTAATCGAATTGTAATGTGGGGGGGCAGTAGAATAAGAAAATGTAGTTTTTAGGGTGAACCACCGCTTTAAATACAGTGGTTTGTAAATTCAACGGACTGTCTACATGTTAAATGTGAAAATCAGAGGTGTTCTGTCACATTATCAACCATGTAAGGTTAGCAGGTTTGCTGTTGCTTCAAAAATGTAACATGTAAACAGTCCGCCGGATTTACAAACACTGGGCCAGATTCAGAAAGATCCGTGGATCTTTCTGCTGACGTAACGTATCTTATTTATGTTACGCCGGCGCAAGTTTTTCAGGCAAGTGCTTTATTCACAAAGCACTTGTCTGTAAAGTTGAGCCGGCGTAGCGTAAATCCCCCGGCGGAATTCAAATTCCGCGGGTGGGGGGCGTGTAACATTTAAATCAAGCGCGTCCCCACGCCGAACGAACTGCGCATGCGCCGGCCGCGACTGAAACCCAGTGCGCATGCTCCAAATGACGTTGGCAATTCGTCATGCTTTCGACGTGAACGTAAATTACGTCCATCCGTATTTGCAAACGACTTACGCAAACGACGTAAAATTTCAAAACTCGGCGCGGGAACGACGGCCATACTTAACATTAGCTACGCCTCATATAGCAGGGGTAACTATACGCCGGAAAAAGCCGAACGCAAACAACGTAAAAAAAAAGCATGGGGCGGTCGTTCGTTTCTGAATCGGCGTGACTCCTCATTTGCATATTACTTGCGTAATAATACGGAAGCGCCACCTAGTGGCCGGCATGGAATTGCAGCCTAAGATCCGATGGTGTAAGTCACTTACACCTGTCGGATCTTAGGGATATCTATGCGTAACCTGATTCTATGAATCAGGCGCATAGATATGACGGCCGGACTCAGAGATACGACGGCGTATCAGGAGATACGACGGCGTATCAGGAGATACGCCGTCGTATCTCTTTTCTGAATCCGGGCCACTGTATTTAAGCATATAAGCTCCGTTTTGTGTTGAAAATAACTGTGAAATCTAAAACTCCGGTGGGTGTAACAAGATGTCCGCTTGCCCCCTTCTCACTCTATCATTACTGTGCAATGGTGTGGGGTGTAGCAAGATGGCGGCGACGGAACGTCACTTCCCGGAGCAATCTGTGATGAGGAGCCGAATGTGACAAGACACCCCAAGGATTTCCTTTAATTTGCAGGGATTTCCTCTCACTTCCTGTTTGGCTATGGGACAGGAAGTGAAGGGAAATCTCCCAAATAGGACACAGATGGCAAATAAAAGTCTGACAGCGGTTATAACCCTCCTTTGCTCTTTCCAAAATGAAAAAAAAAGTTTTGCCCATAGTTCTACTTTAATCTTCTGAGCGGTGTTCCCGAGTCTGACTCGGGTGAGATTTTTTGGCTACGATCGGTAACCCCGAGTCAGACTCGGCTCGCCTCGCAGCATCCATAGGCTTGGTTTACTTACCTTGTCCCTGGATCCAGCGATGCCACCGCGCTGTGTGAGCGAGCGGGACCTCGCTCGATTCACACAGTGCCTCTGTGTGCCGCTGATCTCCGTTCCCTGCGACGTTACGACGCACGGGAGCGGAGAACGGCGCCAAATTCAAAAAGGTAAACAAACACAATACATACAGTATACTGTAATCTTACAGATTGCAGTACTGTATGTAAAAAATACACACCCCCCTTGTCCCTAGTGGTCTGCCCAGTGTCCTACATGTACTTTTATATAATAAAAACTGTTCTTTCTCCCTGCAAACTGTAGATTGTCCATAGCAACCAAAAGTGTCCCTTTATGTCAAAAATGGTTTTAGAGCAGCTAGAAAACAGCGATAATAAATTAGAATCACTTGCAGAATTGTGCGATAGCGATTTGTGGGGAAATTCGTCCTAAAAAAATAAAAGTAATGACAGCGACAATTCTGCAACTGAGCAAATTTCAGTGATTTTGAGCTGATTACATTATTGAATAATTTTTATTTTAACTATATTATTATTTGTTATAATTATTTATAATTATTATAATTTATCATTTTGTTTTTAAAAACATTCATACCCGGGATGCCTACTAGACTCTTGTTTGGTCAGATTTAAGTGAGTTATTCCTAAGAATTACAGGCCTACAGTATAAAACACCAAATTTCCTTGCAAATAATGGTACCGCTTTCAGCACCTTTTTTCTGAAATAATCATACCACCAGGGAGGTTAAAGCACAGTACACAGATAATCATATACACACAAAAACAGCACACATTTAAATAACACCTAATGAAATAAACGAAACTTCCCAAAATAAAACCCCACTCTTAAATAAAGAAAAAAAAAAGGTTGAACTTAAATTTTACCCTAAGCAGTTCAATCTGTGTTTCCACTTTTGCAAAATGTCACTAACCAAATCAGTTGGTGGAGTTTAGCCATGAAGTCTTGGAAATTCATCTTTGGACCCGAGCATATATGCACATTCAGAAACTCGCACTTGGATCAGATTTTTGAAAAATGTCAGCAGCTGCTATGCTTAGTATCTACGGATCAGAAGTAGGTAGGAATCTGTAATAAACTTAGCTAAAATCCTTACAATATGTATGATTGTTCTGGTTTTCTCTTTTAACAAAGCTTCAGTTTCCCTTTACAATTTCCTGACCTATTCGAAGGGTTATTTGTATTGTAGGCGTTGTTTTTTTGTTTTTTTAGCGTACTCTTGACGTGCATTTTCAGCAGAGCTTAGAACATTTCATTTATAATCCATGGTGGAAGGACAGATCCTGCAGAGAACATTTGCGCTCCCATCTCTGGTTACCTGGCCACTGCCATCTGACATTGTTCCTGGGATAAGTGCTGATTGGGAAACCAATTGTGCAACAAGTCAAGAAAAACATCTGGGCAGCAAGAAAACAAAAGAAGGAAAATCAAAGCAGTTTTTCTAAATTATTTTGAAGTTCATTTAAAAAACAAAATATGCTGCTTATTGACACAACCAACCGTCTTTTTATACTTTGGGGAATGTGGTGTCATGGCAGTCATGTGCTATCTGGAGGCAATACTGTTGATGAACTGCTGTAGGCAATATCACCACTTTTCCTTTGGTGAGTAGCTCAGTGTTCGTAGGAATGGCCTTCAGTACTGGTGTCCTGGTTTATAAGTAGGCTTATTGGCTTTTGGTCTTAGTGTGTCAGAGAAAGTTGAGTACTGTCCGTACTGCTTGGACATTGAAGAAGTGGACTGTAACGGTCACCACTGTTTACGACCTTCCATCAACCCACAACAGATTATCGACACTCCACAATCAGGCAAACGAACACGACCCATAAGAATTCCCCCCAGACACGAGACACACAGCTCTGTTCTGGTTTCAAATGCAAGACAACTTTAATGGCTATCTCTCAAGTTTATATACAGTTTAAGCATGAAAGGAACAATCAAACTCGCCACCCACACATCACACCCTGGGGGGGCTTCAATACACCTTCAGATGGCTAATTGCTAAACATTACGGACATCTCGGTGGCGGGCTATAATTATCATGATCTAATCACTCCACCTGAGAAGTCACATTCCTTCATTAACAGAATTCAAACAAAACACCATCACACAATGCATTCCCCTCAAACCATATCTTTAGACATACGCTCTGTCTCCGCATACAGCTTGACAAGTTCCATTCCACACACAAAACAGTATTTAGCATACATAATTAGAGATCCTGGACCAGACTCAATTAGCATGTCAACAGTCTACACAGAGAGATGAGTCATAGAATAAACCAACACTTTGCAATATCTCCAATTGCAATATGAGCTATCAGTAATGTCCCCTGTCCTGTAATTTAGGATATAATTTCTCAGTCACCCTATGGCCCTATCGGACATAAGGTGACCCTAGACATAAGACTCCTTGGTGACGCCGGTACAGGAGTACCCCTCATCCTTCCAAAGTCTCTGGTTGTCCCGGGGCATTATGTTACAGGGACATACCCCGAAAGTTTGTCCTGAAAAATTTAATGTTAGTGCAAATAAAAAAAGTATCACGGACAGTACTCAGATTTTCTCTGTTACAATTGCACTAATACATCTACAATCATCTCAAGTATGGTCTTACGCCCCGTACACATGTGTGGGATTTTCCGTGGGAAAAGTTCCTGTCGGAAATCCCTAGGGGAAAGCCGAGAACCTGCTTGGCAGTCTTTCCCCCTACACACGGCTGGTTTTCCGGACTTTGGACGGGAATCTCGGGCGTGTGTATGCTCCATCGCAGTTTTTCCCATAGGAAAACTGCCAAAAACCACCGGGCAAAAGTCCACCGGTTTCTCTGGCAGGAAAAAAGAAAGCTGCCATTTTTTGGGCAGTTTTCCCATTGGAAAAACTGCGAGGAGCATACACACGGCTGGGATTCCCGGCCAAAAGCTTTACTCGCAGTTTTCCCATTGGGAAAACCGGCTGTGTGTACGAGGCTTTAGTGTGTGTACTTCTAGGGAGGAAATTTGATTGTATGCTCCCGTGGGGCATGGCTGATATTGAATGGTTCTGTGTATTCTGTAGAAGGTTGCAGAGTATCAATATACACATAAAGAGGAAATGAAATCATAAACATCAAATGCCCAATAAATTCACAGAAATAGATATAGGGCCTGTGTTTGATGGGTTTTTGTTTGCCTCAAGCAGGTTATGTATTCTCATACAAGACCATGGAAATACAAAACAAACTTGAAGCAAGTTGGAAAGAGATCACATGCAGATCAAATATACCTGACAATGAATTCTGAATGCTCTCAAAAGAGTCTTAAACTGATGCCATCAACACAAGCCCAGTCATCATTCAAATCGGCTTGTATAGTCAGATAGTGTCATGATCACTTAAAGCGGAGTTCCGGCCACAATTTCACTTTTTAAATATAAATACCCCTGTAATACACAAGCTTAATGTATTCTAGTAAAGTTAGTCTGTAAACTAAGGTCCGTTTTGTTAGGTTGTTACAGCATTTAGACACTTTATAAAATAGAAATTGACTGGGGCCATCTTAAGTGTGGGCATCATGAAGCCAGACTGTATGACTTCCTGGATTTCAGCCTTGCAGATCTCGCACATGCTCAGTGCTGCACAAGCAGTGTATTAGGTTTCAGATCAGGTTTCAGCACCTGTACTGTCCAAGTCACATGATTCTTTGAGACTGGGGAGTGCACAGACTCCTGGAAAGTTACACCCACTACATTCCCAGGAGTCTGTGCGGAGTAGGTTAGGAAGCTTAAGCACCTAGGTGCAGGAAGAGGGAAGATTAACTATTCTGCCTAGCAACAACACTTTGAAGGCATCTAAAAAAAAAAAAAAAATTCTTAAAGGACTAATGACATTTTTTTAAAACTACTGATGTAATGTTATATTTATGGGTGGAACTCCACTTTAAGTGCTCCTACTCCCTATTTCAGCACCCGGGTGTTGGCTGTTGCATTCTCCCTGTCTGTGTTCACCTGTTGGTGATTGATCTGCTCAGTCACCTGATATAAGCAAACCGAACATTCTATCCCTTGCTTACCTGCATTGTTCTAGATCAAGCCTCCGCCTTGCTTGCTGTTGGATCCCCTGTGTATGACCCCGATTGGATACTGGACTATCCCCTAAACTCAGCCTGCCTTTTACCTGGAACAGATACTGGATTATCCCCTTAACTCAGCCAGCTTTTACCTGAACTGTCTTTGAACCAAGCTACCTCTCTGCTAAACTGCAAGTACCTGTTCACTTTGTTCAGTTTGCATCTGCCTTGGCGTGGTAGCCAGACACTATAGCATTGTGTAGAAGTCCTGGGGGCAACCAAGTACTGGTAGGCCTGCTTGTCTTAAGGGAAAGGGGTCTGCTATAGGTGAAGCACACCTTTCCTGCTATAGGTGAAGCACACAGTAGCCAGCTATAGTGTCTGACCACCTGCATTTAGGTAGACGTGACATTCGTGACAGATAGACATTGTACCAACACTTTGTGACTGTGTAGTTCATTAAGCACCAAAGTGAGGCCCATGGCATTCCGCCATCAACAGTCAGCAAAAAGTCAGGTAAGAGGCTCCCCTCTCTTCATCTGCAATACAAGTCTGTGTGAGGTCACATGTTAAGGGGTGTGGCTGTCACTCAGCTCTGCAGCATTAGAGGGGGAAGGTGGAAAGGCAGAAAGCAGCACATCACATTTTAAAGTGAGTACTAAAGTAGTAAAATGTAAAAACAATCTGCCACACATATCTGTTTTTCCTTTCTTGGCTACAGAGCATATTATTTTCTTATTGTATTCATAACAGGGGGAGATGTTATGTATTCCTTAAAGGGGTGTTCCAGCCTTTTTTTAAGTTTATTAAAAGTCAGCAGCTACAAAAAGTGTAGCTGCTGGCTTTTAATAAACAGACACTTACCTGCTCCACGGTTCCAGCGACGCGCCGGCCGGGGCTCCGCTCCTCGCCCCCCTTCGCCGGCTGGCGTCTTCATTCCTAGTGTGGGCACCCGGCAGTGACAGCTTTCGGCTTCACGGCCGGGCACCCACTGCGCATGCGCGAGCGGCACTGCGCATGCGCGAGCGGCGTGGCGTCGTCCGATTGGACAGGCGCTCGCCTACAGGGAGGGGCTGCAATAAGGCGATTAAGCTAATCGCCTTACCAGCCCCTCGGCGGAAGGAGAAAGTGGGACAGGAAGTCCCACTCCTCCTGACCCCCCCACTACCCCCCCCAAAAAAATTTCATGCCAAATGTGGCATGTAAGGGGGGAAGGAGTGGATTAAGCGGAAGTTCCATTTTTAGGTGGAACTTATTGCAAAAGGGGAAGTTTTACTCTTCCTCCTCCTTCCTCTACCAAATTTGTAATACTTTTATTTTGGAGGGGGTACGTAGTTTTAGCAGGTACCCGCTACCATTTCCACTTGGATCGCCTAGGCGGTCAAAGGAAAAGTTCAGCCTCCCCCTCTTTGTCCAAAACAACCTGGTGGGACATGTCACAGGTCCCAGGCGGCTGCAAGGCCATTCACTGGGTGCAGTGTGACTCATTCATGCCCAGTGGGAAGCCAGCTGCAAAGGTTTAAGGTGTCACAACCAGCTTCCCACAGTTAACACTCTGGGAACCCAAAGACCAGTCGGTGGGGAAGGTGTTGGATCCCTGGACATGTGAGCGTTTGTCTATTAAAAGTTTTTCTAGCTGCTGATTTTAACCTTTTTGGAACTTGGCTGAAGCTCCTCTTTAAGGAGAGAATTCAGGCAGTGTTGGCAACACTGCTTGGGATTTCAGTGCAGCAGAGACATACTCCTCTGATGAAGTCACGTGACGTGACGACACGTATCAGGAAATAGCAGGAACACATGTGACCGGAAGTGACGTCCGTTGCGGAGTCCAGTGTTTTTTAGCTACACCAGCTGTATTACTCCCTGAATTTTACCTTTTCTGCATATACGTTTGTATATTAAACCTTTTAAAAAACGTACTTCACGATTGGGGATCTATTATTCATCTGTTTTTTGGGCCGGATTTATTATCAATACGGATCTGTCTGTGAGCCGCCATTTTGGAGGAGCCCAGCCGAGCGCCCAGCTGTAGCCCACACAGCCGCCACGCTGATCCGGAGAGGCCAGCCATCCATTCCTTTCTGCATTTGACCTTTGTTATTAAGGTAAGCGCTCTGTGAGCTCATTACTGGGAAGACCTTTTGGATATCATCTAATACATGAAATCGCCTTATGAACTGTCTTCACTAATTTCTCATGGATTTTTCAGACCACATTATATGTGATCTCAGATTGTTTACCACACCAGCACTGCACATTGTATTGTCTATGTGATTTTTGCTTGGACATTTACCATTCAGTTTTTTATGTTTATATAATTGTTCTTATCTGATTGTCTATATTTAGCATCAGCACTTCATCACGGTATTGTTATACTGGCACTGTTTTGAGCAGGAGCATTTTATTGTTCACAGGCTCTATAGAACACTTTATTAGTTAGTTTAAGTGTAATATTTTTGCGCTCATCACCCCATTTTTATTTTTCTTAAGCAGAGACAGTGCTGTCAGGTCACTACGGAAAGTAAACTTCAGGCAAATTAATAGGTATTTTTCTGTATATTTTTTATGGTTGGTCAATGTATGCCTGCAATATTCATCGAAACAAAGAATTGCCAGACAGACTTTTCTGCCAAGTACTTTTTGAAGTTTTACATATTATTAAACTATATTTAGGCTTACATCTGAGAATGTCAGTCACTAGAAATGAGCTATGTGATTACAGCATCAGTGACATTTCAACAGAAGCTCTCAATTTCTCTTATTGAGTTGCTTAGGTGAAATTTGATTTCTTTTTCACATTGATTCAAAGGTTGTTTTATATTGGGAGGGTAGTATTTGGGGTAATTAAGTTTGGTTTAGTAGTCTTAGTATTTGTGTTTATATCTCCTTATTTTCACTTTAAAGCTGAGCTTCAGCTAAGATCAGCCGCACAGGGAATGTATTGTTTTCAGTGACTTGGCCAACTCATAGACAGGCATAATGAGAAGGAGCAGTAAAGCACAAATACTGTTTAGCACTCCGAAGCAGGATGCACAGCCTGATTAAAAAACAAACAAGACCACTCCCAACTATATACGGTACATTATATAGAAAACCACACATAGACACCCCCAGATTTTGCTGCTAAAGGGTACTGTCAATACTACATCATAAAAAGACCTTTCAGACAATTGTGCACTTCCAACCTTGTGACAGCATTTTGGGAAGTCACTCTTCTGTTCCAGCATGACTGTGTCCTTGTGTACAAAGCCAGCTGCCTAAAGCCATGGTTTAACCAGTTTGGTGTGGAGAAAATTGAGTGGCCTGCACAGAGTTGTGACCGCAACCTTACTGAACACCTTTGGGATGATTTGGAATTATTCATGAAGACTATGGTTTGCTTGAGTGACTAGAACCAAAATCTCAACCCTACTGAACACTTTTAGGATGATTTGGAATGATCCATGGAGACATGGTTTGCTTCAGTGGCCCGAGTCAAAACCTCAACCCTACTGAACACCTTTAGGATGATTTGGAATCATTCATGAAGACATGGTTTGCTTGAGTAGCCAGAGCCAAAACCTCAACCCTACTGAACACCTTTAGGATGATTTGGAATGATCCATAAAAACATGGTTTGCTTGAGTGGCCAGAGCCAAAACCTCAACCCTACTGAACATCTTTGGGATGATTTGGAACGATCAATGAAGACATGGTTTGCTTGGTGGCACTGGCCACAGCCAAAACCTTAACGCTACTGAACACATTTGAAATGATTTGGAATGATCCATGAAGACATGGTCTGCTTAAATGGTAAGAGCCAAAACCTTAACTCTACTGAACACCTTTAGGATGATTTGGAATGATCCATAAAGACATGGTTTGCTTGAGTGGCCATAGCCAAACCTCAACCCCACTGTACACCTTCAGGATGATATGGAACACCGATTTTGAGCCAGGTCTTCTCATCCAACATCAGAACCTGACCTCACAAATGTTCTTTTAGCTACATGGACACAACTTCCCATTCCCATGCCATTGTGGAAAGCCTTCTGAGAAGAGTGGAGACTGGTATAGCTGGAAGGGGGTCAACTATCATATTTATTATTGGACTAAAGGACTATAGGTGATGTTCTCTACACTACAATGCACTCTTTTCTTTATTTTATTGCATTAATTTTCATCATATGTGCTGGTATATTGTGAGCTAGTAAGACAAGCAGACTGCCTACTGCTGGTACCAGTCACAGAGACCTAGATCTGTTTGTCAACTTTTTTCTTCTACATTAAAACACATCATCTACAATGAGATGATCTGTTTTTTACATGTATATGTAATGTATAAATGTAAAGACGATACATCATTCTCTTTGAAGCTCTCAGAATCCCACTCACCACATGCAGATTTGGATGGATTTACTTTGAAATTCTATATTTCTCAGTGCACTGGCAGCAGAGACCTCCACATCTCAGCTGGCAGCTGTAGAACACTTTCCTCCTGAATTGAACCTCTCAGCACCCTCCGCAGCAGGGCAGGAAGCATGGCCTGGAGTCCTGGAACCCGTTGGACTGACTGTCGGACTTTCCAGTTCTGGGTTTAACATCTGTTAAAGGAGTTATAGCCCCCTATATCACTACAGACAGCCAGGGCAGTGCATGAGCACTGGTGGGGCTTGTGCCATCATAGGGACCCAGGCCAGGTGGTCTAGTGAGGATTTTCGCTTTGCTACAATGAGGAAGGATGGGATTTACATTTATAGAGAATATTGAATCCCCTATAAAGATTTATATACCCAAAAGGCTGAAACGTTTTTCCTCTCTGGAACGTGGATTATGGCGGCCGCCAAGATTTATTTACAGTACATCCATCCAAAAACAAAACCTTAAATCCTGGGATAGAGTAGGAAAAGTCTGAACTTTAATTGGATTTTTATTGCTGTCTGTGTCTTAGCTGGGAAAAATTCACCTTCTCTATCTGATAATTGGCAAAAGTGTAGACAGTGATGGGAAATCCAACATTTTAAAGTTTTCAGCAGGACAAACAGGGAAATCTTCCAATGTAGACTCCAATTCTAGTGAGAGCGGATTTCCATTTGATTTGGAGAGATTTCTTTTCACCCTCTATTCTGTCCTCAGGACATGACCAGTGTAGATAAGATATCCCACCTTGTTTTGTGTCTGACCGACCATGAATACTCACCATCCCCCTTGCTATTAACTAAATTAACGAGACCACACATGAATTGGAGTACAAATGGCCATAGCAGCCTTTTTATTAACAAAAACAACTTATCGGCCTATTGGTCTTATGACGGCACCCAGAATTCCAACCACTGCAGGACCTTTTACCATACCAGGCCTTCAACTGTGACACACCAGCTCGGAGACAACCCACACCCGCAGTGTAACCATTACCATATTCCAGCTAACCTTAGTAACTGGAATACAGCGGAGGGTCACATACCACCAATGAGCCCCCCACACTTCCATGTCAATCGTATTTTCTTCCACGTTTAAAAGACCAACCACCGCCACACGATCAGCTCCCATGACGTCCTTTGCTCATATTGCACCTGCAAAGAGATAAAGCAAACCAACCAAACAAAACTCCGGGAGGGTGGGTGGGAAACTGCCTGCTTGTCATTTGCCCCTTCTCTGCTGTCCAGGAGACCCCACCCATCCCTTAACTAACTACCACAAACCCCTCCTCATCCTGTTTCTCCAACCAATCCACCTCTCCTCCATTCTCCATCTACAATCCTTAACCCCATAGTTGTTTCCCCTTCTCACACTGTCATGCCGGCCTTGCACTATCTTTCATTTTATTTTCTCTCGCTTTGGGCCTTACTGGAAGTTAAATCTCCCCAGTGGGGGACACAGACAGCAATAAAACAAAGCAGTGGTTTTAACAATTCTTTCCTCTATCCAATGCTAAAAAAGTTGGCTTTAGAAATACTTTAAATAAGGACTCATGATCAGTGAAATCATAAAAAAATATAGTTTTCAAATGTCTCAAAGCAGGAGCACAATGCTGTATATAGAGGATATCTTAACCCAGGTTCTCATAACTATGACCCACAGGCAAAATTCTGCGGCAAGATTTTACCTGGCCCTTTGATGTAAGATTAGACTGTGATGGGGACCGTGATCTAAGGGTGTCTTTGATGGGGACTCTAAAGCCTCATACACGCGATCGGATTTTCTGACAACATATGTGTGATGGCAGGGTTTTGTCGGAAAATCCGTCCATTTGTATGCTCCATCGGACAATTGTTGTCAGATTTTCAGACAACAAATTTTGGATAACATGCTTTCAAATTTTACGACAACAAGTGTGTGCCGTCGGATTATCCGATCATGTGTACACAAGTCCGATGGAAAAAAATCCAAAGTACAAACACGCATGCTCAGAAGCAATGCGAACCATAGCACAACATTATCAGAAGTTGCCCAAAGGGTGGCGCTAAGGAGCAGAAAAACCACGTAGTTTCGTTTTTGTTGGCTGACAAAGTTTTGCCGTCTGTATGCAGAACAAGTTCACGGCCAACGCATTTCGGACAAAATTCCACAGCTTTGTCCAACGGAAATCCCATTGTGTGTTTGAGGCTTAACAGGGGCTCTGATGGGGACTCTTATGTAGGGAGGATTCTGATTAAAGAGGCACTCCGATGTAAGAGGGACTCTGATGGGGATGGGCTCAAGTTTATTTGAAGATTCTATGCTTACTGAAGTTTTTTCTCTGTTGTTAAAAAGCTTAGGCTGATTACAAAAAAATCTAATTAAAATGTGACATTTATACAGTAATCAGTGGCTATTTTCAGCACTGTTCGCTGTATAAATGACAATCGTCCCAAAATTGTGTCAAAAGTATCCGATGTGTCCACCACAATGTCGCCGCAACTACTAGTAATAAAAAATAATAATAATATAAATGCCATAAATGTATCTCCTATTTTGTAGACGCTATAACTTTTGTGCAAACCAATCAATATACGCTTATTGCGATCTTTTTTTTAATCAAAAATATATAGAAGAATACATATCGGCCTAAACTGAGGAAAAAAATACATTTTTAATATATATTTTTTGGGGATATTTATTATAGCAAAAAGTAAAAAATATTGCTTTTTTTTTCAAAACTGACGCTCCTTTTTTGTTTATAGTGCAAAAAGTAAAAACCGCAGAGGTGATCAAATACCACCAAAAAAAGCTCTATTTGGGGGGGGGAAAAGGACGTCAATTTTGTTTGGGTACAACGTCGCACGACCGCGTAATTAACAGCTAAAGTGACGCAGTGCCAAATCGCAAAAAATGGCCCCGGCCATTGGGCAGCCAAATCTTCAGGGGCTAAAGTGGTTATTATTTAGGAAACAGTAAACAGTAAAAAGCTGCGCTACAACATGGAGAACCAATACTTTAATAAGTCCGTCATGTAATCAAGTGCATAATCAATAGTAAAACATGTGACCATAAATAAATAATAGAGATCTGATTTGGTGCACTTAAAAACTATTGAAAAAAACGAAATATCAATAAATAATTGAAAGAAACCAGAAGGTTATATCACATCCAAATGATGAATGAAATACAGTCCCAATTCTCAAAAACAAATAAATCCGTGATGAGAAATAAGTGATGATGAATTTTTAAGGGAATCAACCTCCAAGTGGTCGTGCAAACACCCATGCTCTGCCACCGTCTGAATAAACCGCTTACCAGAGGAAAGAGGATATCAAGCCTATCATGAAGTCTGTGACCCTCCAGTGGATATGCGAGACCCAATTTAGTAGGAGTAGGTACATAAAATCGACTCCCAGGAAGTCCCAAAAATGTAAGAACACTCAATAGTGTAATACAGTACAATTTTTTTTTTATCAAAAAGCATGTATTGCAGTTGCAGCAAAAACGATAATTGTCTCCATAAAAAAAGCCGGCTGGCCTGCAGACGCCTGTCTCCTGGTGATGACATCAGTACGTCCACCTCCCGACGTACGTTTCGTGTCAAGTACACGTCGTCAATGGGATTTACAGAAATCCCATTGCACTATTAATTTTTTTCTCTTCATATGCTTGAGTAAACCAGAGGTGAGTGGAGTGTATCCAGGTAAATCTTTTACAGGGAACATCACCAGTGGATAGTATCTACCCAAATGGATGCCAGACACTGGAGGTTAATATTAAAAAGGTGTTTTTTGATCTTTTGGTCATCTAAGAAGGTGAGCGGCCAATTCACCCACAAGGCAGAGGCAGTGGATGTTTGTGCATGGAGGATCACTGCAGCACAACACATTTAGAAGTGGACTTTGTTGTTCTTGGAGGATTTATTTGGAGCGTTTATATATTTATTTGGACTGATTCATTTTTCACTATTTAATCACTGTATGGGATTTGAGCACAATGTGGATCAACTAAGGATCTAATGTGTTACCAAAGTATATGCATTTATATATTTTATTTAATGTAAAGTTTTTTACTTAAATTTTATTAGGTCATAAATTTTACTATTTTTGAACAAGCACACCATTCATATAAAACGTACTTTTGCTTATAAAGTGCTTTACAATGATGACTGTGAGGACAGTTCAGTCAGTAAAGGGGAGGGGATTCGATTGGCTAAATTAAAGTGTATTTCAACATTAGCAGTCACATTTGAGAAACCCCCACTATACCGTGCTTTGAAAAAGTATTCATACCCCTTGAAATTTTCCACATTCTGTCATGTTACAACCAAAAAGGTAAATGCATTTTATTGGGATTTTATGTGATAGACCAACACAAAGTGGCACATAATTGTAAAGTGGAAGGAAAATAATAAATGTTTTTCACATTTTTTTACCAATGAATATCTGAAAAGTGTGGCGTGCATTAGTATTCAGCCCCCTTTACTCTGTTACCCCTAACTAAAATCTAGTGGAACCAATTGCCTTCAGAAGTCACCTAATTAGTAAATAGAGTCCACCTGTGTGTAATATAATCTCAGTATAAATACAGCTGTTCTTTGAAGCCCTCAGAGGTTTGTTAAAGAACCTTAGTGAATAAACAGCATCACGAAGGCCAAGGAACACACCAGACGGGTCAAGGATAAAGTTGTGGAGAAGTTTAAAGCAGGATTAGGTTATAAAAAAATATCCCAAGCTTTGAACATCTCACAGAGCACTGTTCAATCCATCATCTGAAAATGGAAAACTGAAAAACCTACCAAGACATGGCCGTCCACCTAAACTGACAGGCTGGGCAAGGAGAGCATTCATCAGAGAAGCAGTCAAGAGGCCCATGGTAACTCTGGGGGAGCTGCAGAGATCCGCAGCTCAGGTGTGAGAATCTGTCCACAGGACAACTATTAGTCGTGCACTCCACAAATCTGATCTTTATGGAAGAGTGACAATAAGAAAGCTATTGTTTAAAGAAAGCCATAAGAAGTCCCATTTGCAGTTTGCAAGAAGCCATGTGGGGGACACAGCAAACATGCGGAAGAAGGTGCTCTGGTCAGATGACACCAAAATTAAACTTTTTGGCCTAAAAGCAAAAAATGAGGGGCGAAAAGAAAGCCAACACTGCACATCACCCTGAACACACCATCCCCACCATGAAACATGGTGGTGGCAGCATCATGTTGTGGGGATGCTTTTCTTCAGCAGGGACAAGGAAGCTGGTCCAAAATGATGGAAGGATGGATGGAGCCAAATACAGGGCAATCTTAGAAGAAAACCTGTTAGGCCTTGTACACACGGTCGGACAAAACCGATGAAAACTGACTGAAGTTCAGTTTCATCGGTCTGAACCGACCGTGTGTGGGCCCCATCGATCCGTTATCCTTCGGTCCAAAAATTTAGAACTTGCTTTAAAATTCAACCGATGGACGCTTAACCGATAGGTCAAAACCGATGGTTAGTACGCAAAAGCATTGGTTCAAAACCCACGCATGCTCAGAATCAAGTCGACGCATGCTTGGAAGCATTGAACTTCATTTTTCTCTGCACGTCGTTGTGTTTTACGTCACCGCATTGGACTCGATCGGTTTTTGAACTGATGGTGTGTAGGCACATCAGACCATCAGTCAGCTTCATCGGTGAACTGATGAAAACGGTCCTTCGGACCATTCTCATTGGATGGACCGACCGTGTGTACAGGGCCTTAATGTCTGAAAAAGACTTAAAACTGTGGCAGAGTTTCACCTTCCAGCAGGACAACAACTGTAAACATACAGCAAGAGCTGCAATGGAATGGTTTAGATCAAAGCATATTTATGCTATTTTCAATCTTAAAGTCCTTTGGATTTCTCCTGAAGAAGATCATAAACATTGAAACGCGTTGAACATGATTTATTCAAGCATTATTTACCCCCCTGCTCTCTTTTTTGCTGTGGCGGTGTGTGTAGGTGTGGGGGTGAGATCTTAACAAAGCTTCTTTAGCCTTTTGCCATTGATTTATAATATGTGAGATGCAATGTTTGTTTTAACTAAATAAAGATTTGTTATACTTTTCACATATTACCAAGTTTCATTTTAGTGGTGCCCCTGAAATTCCTACCACCCCATACACTTTCTTCCTTATGGATCATGCAATGTATGATGGTCTGCTGAACAAATGCTTACAAGCACACATACAATTAATTAAAAAAATTGATTTGATAATAAAATATAACTCCTATATCAAAAATGTCCATATTTCAATAAAGCCTTACCAGCAAATGTTAATTTTTAAATAATTTTCAGTGGAAGTAGCGAAGGATTTCTGAGGTGAAGTGACTCACGTTGACTTCTGATTTAGACTTGCAGTGGAATGTGAATAATATATCAGGAGTGAGTGTCAGACGGAGCCTCCAGTGTGGGGGTCATGACACAGTAAGGAGCAGGGGAAAACAATTAGTTCACTTCCATAGAATGCTGCCAACTTTTAAACATTAACTGAACAGGGCGCTTCCCCTCCTCTGCTGAAGATGAATTAGTTTGCAGATAAAAGGCCCGGATATCAGAATGTGTTCAACCATCAAGAAACAAACAGACTTAGTGGATAGTTATAGCCTAACCCATTTTAAAAGAATCTATTGTTTAAAATATATATTTTTAGATATGGACAGTATGTGAATGTGGTCATTATAATGTAACTAATCTTACCGCCTGTACAGTATAAAACCAAAAAGGTGCAGGTGGTCTGCTCCAACGTAGTAATGGGCCGGCAGCAATATAGACACAAGAGGTCAGCAGCAATACAGAAATTGATCTTAAAGCGGATGTTCCACCCCAAAAATATATTAAAAGCCAGCAGCTACAAATACTGCAGCTGCTGACTTTTAATATTAGGACACTTACCTGTCCTGGAGTCCAGCGCCGTCCGCAGCAGGGCACGAGCGATCGCTCGTCACCCTGCTGCTCCCCCCTCCATCCACGGTGAGGGAACCAGGAAGTGAAGCGCTGCGGCTTTACTGCCCGGTTCCCTACGGCGCATGCGCGAGTCGCGCCGCGCCCGCCTATTGGCTCCCGCTGTGTGCTGGGAGCCGATTGTTCCCAGCACACAACGGGGGGGGCGACGGGATGTGACGGAATGCCCGTCTTTTGTCCGTGAATGCCGGGCCGGAAGTGGGTGCAAATACCTGTCTTTAGACAGGTATCTGCACCCCCCTCCCCCCTGAAAGGTGTCAAATGTGACACCGGAGGGGGGGAGGGTTCCGATCAGCGGGACTCCACTTTAGGGTGGAGAACCGCTTTAATCCTCTTTTGGTTTATTGAGGCCTCGTACACACGACCAGACATGTCCGATGAAAACGGACCGTTTTCATCGGACATGTATGCTGGGTGATTTTGGTCTGATGTGTGTACACACCATCAGACCAAATTCCCCGCGGACAGAATACGCGGTGACGTGGCGGGCGGCGATGACGCAGCGACATGCGCGAAACCCGGAAGTTCAATGCTTCCACGCATGCGTCTAATCACTTTGACGCATGCGCAGGGATTTCGGGCCAGCGGACATGTCCGATGAGTCGTACTGACCATCGGACATGTCCGACGGACAGGCTTCCAGCGGACAAGTTTCTTAGCATGCTAAGAAACTTTTGTCCACTGGAAACCTGTCCGCTAGGCCGGAAAACTGTCCGGTAGGCCCTACACACAGTCGGACATGTCCGCGGAAACTGGTCCGACAGACCAGTTTCAGCGGACATGTTCGGTCGTGTGTACAAGGCCTAAGTGTTCAGTGTTAAGTGTTAAGTGTTATTAAGCAGTAATACAAATATGTAGCTAAGTATGATACTGGTATAAAAATGTGTACAACGATACCACTGCTGAATCCAGATGAGGAGGGGTTAAGATCAGTCTGTCGGCATGTAGATGTCCAGTGAAGGGAACTATCACAACTCCCAGTGGATGGCTGTAGGTTGATACAGGGAAGTCATAGAGGGAAGTGTAACAGCCCTTGCGTGTGGCAGATAGTAAGGTCCTGCTGGCATGCAGATGGACACGGCAAACCCCGCCGGTGTACGTAACGTCACCGGATCTCCGACGGAACTCCCTGAAGACCCGGAAGCCGGCGGAGAGGTGAGTACCGATCAAAAAAATTAACGATTAATCGAGGAATTAATAGTTAATTTCCACAGCCCTAATATATATATATATATTGTTATATTGCAGTAGTGTTGCACCGATACTATTATCGGTATTGGTGCTGTTACTAAGCATTTGCACGAGTATCACTACTTGTGGAAATGCTCCAATACCTGAAACCGATACTTTCAGGTTTGCTTCTTTCAGCTGTCAGCGGTATTCCACCACTGACAGCTAAAATGTAAGAAAAAAAAATGAGGCAATTACAAAGAAACAAAGAAAAGTGACGGACGGCAGAAAAAGACAGAGTAGTCCATCGAGTCTGCCCATTTTTTTTTTGTTTGGTTTGAGCTTATTTATTTTGTTTTTTTGCTTGTTTTTTTTTATTGTTACTGGTTGTTAAAGCAGAGCTCCACCCTAAAGTGGAACTTGCGCTCATCGGATCCCCCCCCCCTGGTGCCACAATTGGCACCTTTCAGGGGGGAGGGGGTGCAGATACCTGTATAATACAGGTATTTGCACCCACTTCCGGGCATAGATGGCGGCAGAATCTGCAGGTATCTACGCCACTTCCCATCCCACCAGCTGTGTTCTGGGAAGCACACAGTTCTCAGATCACAGTGGGGAACCGGTGAAAGAAGCGCAGCGTGATCCACGCATGTGCAGTAGGGAACCGGGCAGTGAAGCCGCAACGCTTCACTTCCTGGTTCTCTCAGCGAGGATGGTGGCGGGGGCAGCCGAGAGACGAGCGATTGCACCCTGGACGGGTAAGTGTCCATTTATTAAAAGTTAACAGCTGCAGTATTTGTAGCTGCTGGCTTTTAATATGTTTTTTTTTAAGGTGGAGCTCCGCTTTAAGGAGCGGGGTTGCCGCTTCCTTAACAACCAATGACTCATCGGTGTTCCCCTGTTGCCAGCTGAAGTGTAAACAAAGTCCTGGCAATTGGAGCTGTAAAAAAAAAAAGAAGAAGCCTGACAATGTTTATCAACAACATTGCTGATAAAACAGAAACATATAAAGAAACAGAGTTTTCTTCACTATGCCTCTACCATCAACCAGCTTTCCCTCTACTAACATCACTCCATTTGAATCAGTCTTGATCGATTTTTCTTGCTTTGGTAATAGTCGGTTGTGTTAGGTGGTGTGAGCGTTGTTTAGACTAAACACCATATTTGTTTTTTATGCTAATAATGTGAATTTTAAACAAAAATAAAAAATCTATTTTCTATTTCAAGGCTATGGGTGTGCTTCTAAAGTCCATGTCTTCTCTTGAATACATTTTGCACTATAAAGAAACATTGTTTAACCACTTAAGGACCCCTTCACGCCGATATACGTCGGCAGAATGGCAAGGCTGGGCACAATCACGTACCTGTACGTGTCTCTTTAAGCCCAGCCATGGGGTCGCTCGCGACTCGGTCCGAAGTTCCGTGACCGCGCCCGCGGGACCAGCAGACCCGGTCCTGTTCTGTGATCGGTCACCGGAGCTGAAGAACTGGGAGAGGTGTGTGTAAACACACCTTCCCTTTTCTTCATTGTGGCAGTGTCATTGATCGTCTGTTCCCTGATATAGGGAAAGATGATCAGTGACGTCACACATCCAGCCCCGCCCCCCTACAGTTAGAAACACATATGAGGTCAAAATTAACCCCTACAGCGCCCCCTAGTGGTTAACTCCTAAACTGCAATTGCTGTGAAAATGGTCCCAAAAATTTGTCAAAATAGTCTGATGTGTCCACCATAATGTCGCAGTCACGAAAAAAAATGCTGATCGCCGCCATTAGTAGAAAAAAAAATATTAATAAAAATGCAATAAAACTATCCCCTATTTTGTAAACGCTATACATTTTGCGCAAACCAATCGATAAACGCTTATTGTGATTTTTTTTTACCAAAAATAGATAGAAGAATACGTATCGGCCTAAACTGAGGAAAAACATTGTTTTTCTATATATTTTTGGGGGATATTTATTAGTAAAAGGTAAAAAAATATTGAATTTTTTCAAAATTGTTTATAGCGCAAAAAAAAAAAAACGTGAAGGTGATCAAATACCACCAAAAGAAATCTCTATTTGTGGGGAAAAAAGGACGCCAATTTTGTTTGGGAGCCACGTTGCACGACCACACAATTGTCAGTTAAAGCGACGGTTAATGCATGACCTCTGTCTGTAGCCTAAGAACTGACACTTCCCGTAAAGAAACAATATATCCCACAATCCCTGGGTTAATCAGTCTAGTGCTGGTGCAGGTGAGAGCTACACAGTAATTAGATCTGATACAGACACAAACAGGCCGAACAATTAACTGAGAGATCCTGTTCCATTGCTTGGTAACGCAAATTGCAAATCAGCCAATCACATGGCAGCAGCTAGATGTGGTGAAGACGACTTGCTAAAGTTCAAACCGAGCATCAAAATGGGGAATAAAGGGGATTTAAGTAACTTTGAACGTGACATCGTTGTTGGTGCCAAATGGGCTGGTCTGAGTATTTGAAAAACTGCTGATCTACTGGCATTTCACACCCAACCATCTCTTGGGTTTACAAAGAGTGTTCCGGAAAAGAAAAAATATTCAGTGAGCAGAAGTTGTTTGGATAAAAATGCCTTGTTGAAGTTAGAGGAGAATGGGCAGACTGGTTCCAGATGATAGAAAGGCAACAGTAACTCAAATAACCACTTGTTACAAGCAAGGTATGCAGAATACCATCTATAAACGCAGAACACTTTGAACCTTGAAGCAGATGAGCTACAGCAGCAGAAGACCACACCGGGTGCCACTCCTGTCAGCTATGAACAGGAAACTGAGGCTACAATTCACACAGGATCACCGAATTTGGACAATAGAAGAGTGGAAAAATGTTGCCTGGTCTGATGAGTCTCAATTTCAGCTGCAACATTCAGATGGTCGGGTCAGAATTTGGAGTAAACAACATGAAAGCATGGATCCATCCTGCCTTGTTTTACCGTTTCAGGCTGGTGGTGGTGTAATGGTGTGGGGGATATTTTCTTGGCACACTTTGGACCCCTAAGTACCAATTGAGCATCGTTTGAACACCACGTCATACCTGAGTATTGTTAATGACCATGTCCATCCCTTTATGGCTACAGTGTCCCCATCTTCTGATGGCTCCTTCCAGCTGGATAATACACCATGTCACAAAGATCCAATCATCTCTCCACTGGACAATGAGGTCCCTGTCCTCCAATGGCCTCAACAGTCACCAGATCTCATCCAATAGAGCACCTTTGGGGTGTGGTGGAACAGAATATTCGCATCATGGATGTGCAGCCAACAAATCTGCAGCAAATGTGTGATGCTATCATGTCACTATGGAGCAAAATCTCTGAGGAATGTTTCCAACACCTTGTTGAATTTATGCCATGAAGAAGGAAGGCAGTTCTGAAGGGGGTCCAACATGGTACTAACAAGGTGTACCTAAAAAAGTGTCCGGTGAGTGTATGCATGCAACAAACACTGACGTGAATGCGTGTATACAGAAAGGCTTCGTACACACAACCATTTGTGGGGAAAAAAATTACGTCAATTTTGTTTGGGTACAGCGTCACAGGACCGCGCAATTGTCAGTTAAAGCGACGCAGTGCCGTATCACAAAAAGTGGCCCGTTCATTGAGCAGCCAATTCTTCCATGGCTGAAGTGGTTAATGGAAATACAGAAAGCTTTGTTGCAGGGCCGATCCTAGGGTCACAGGCTCCTGGGTGCAAAAATATTTCTGGCACCCCACATGGGCGTGGTCATTTTACTAACTCCTCCCCTTAAACTCCCCTACAAATGTTTCTATGGCAGTGACTCAACCACAGAGATGCTCCCCCACAAAGTCTTCATTACCCTGGGATCCTTACATGATCTCTTAACAATAAATAAAATAGAGGAAGAGAAGCAGAGTACTTTATTGGGACCTGGAAGGGGGCCTCTCTGATGGACGCAAAGAGGGCTTCTGTTAGAGAGTCTATTTAGAAAGAGCCCCAGACATACTACAGACATGATACAGGAGATGGTCAGAGACTGCAGACATGATACAGGAGATGGTCAGAGACCACAGACATAGTACAGGAGACAGCCAGAGACTGCAGACATAGTACAGGAGATGGTCAGAGACTGTAAACATGGTACAGGAGATGGTCAGAGACACATCAGTTCTGGACAGACACACACCTATTCTCAGAACACTAATTCTGGACGGACACAAACAAGGAGAGAAGGAGGGAGCGGAGAATTCTGCCACTTTGGCACCCCCATCTCTGCAGGTGCCTGGGCGCAAAGCACCCTGCCTAGGATCGGCCCTGCTTTGTTGCCACAAAATTGCTTCATTCAGAAAAACCTTTCCTAGCGAATCAGATATCGAACACACACCATGTCTGGCTACTGAGCCTTCAGTCCCACTAGCCTTGGCTTTAGCTTACCACAAGCCTTTTTGTTAAAGTACAAGCCTCTTCTCAGCCCTAAATGGGCACCAACATGGAACAATGTACTCATTATGCCAAATGTGTATACAATGTATAGACAAATTATAGGCACTATAAATATTTCGGAATGTTATTAAAAGCTACTTTACATGTTGTGTTATAGGTTTTGCTTTTCAACATGTCTACAGAGCAGGTTGCCAAGATGTTGCAGCATTGCGAGGGTGAGCTAATGTGCCATAGTGAGGAGTTCTAGGAGTAGGAGAGGAGTAGGTCATGGATGTAGTAGAATGAGCTTCATTGAAGCTCCAGGCTGTAGGAGCCAGTATAGAGATTTATGTGGTGGTTTGGCAGGTGGAGAACAACCAGTGAGGTCATTGAGTCTGGCAGGAGAATGCGGGATGGATACAAGTTAGTAAAAGCAGGGTTGGTGGGGTGCCAACGATAAGGTGGTTACTGTATTAAAGGTGGGACATGATGAAAGAAGGGATTATGAGTTTATTGAGTAAGGGCTGGGTTCTAGAATGCTGTAGCAGATGGAATGGGCTGTCCTACTTCCATAATTGCCAACATTTTCAGGGGCTCTTGATTGCTGAAGTAGCGTACTTAAAGTAAACGTGTCAAAGATTTAAATGGCAATGCATTTTTATCATTTTAACACCCCGCACAATGATGCTTTATAATATTTATCATTTAGAAAATATTTTTTATTATTTTATATGTTATTTCAATTATTTTATAAATGAATGTAATTATTCACAGACATGACTAGGCATGATAGGAATTGTAGTTCCTGAACAATTGGAGGGCCATAGTTTGGAGACCCCTGCCCTAGACAAAAACGAGCAGTTGACCCAGAGGCGATTCAGTTCGCATGTGCCGCGCTATATAAGTTTTTCATTCATTCATGCTGTGCAGGCACAGACCCACTAATAGGGAAAACTTTTTTTTTTTGGCCCAGTGTTGGGCTTTCAGTTACTAAATGCCCCTTCTTTGCTGCATGTGGCTAATGTCATGTGAGCTATAGAAATAATCATTTGAGAAGGCGTTCACCTGAACATTATTTCAAGGGCTTGTCTGCAGTAAAAACGTTGAGAAAGGCTAGCCTAAGCGGAGACTAAGGAAATGCATCTTTCTGCCTGCAGGAGACTGATGACATCATCCAGCCTAGGCAAAGTCACTGGATTGGAGGTCAACAACAGCTTTTTTTTATGATCAAGTGTGGAGATGATGAAGTGAAAAATAATACTGTTGCTGTGTAATGTTACCTGTCAGGAATTTTTTTATGCATATTTGTAAAGTCCATTTTAACAATATAACTAAAAATTATCTTAGTATTGTAGATCTTTAAATAGGATGCTGATGTAGGATATAAATATTTATTTCAATAAATACAAGTGTGCCACAACAGATCTCAACGACCCATCCTGATCCTTCCCCAGACACATCTGCTAATGAGATTCGTCGCTGGACCTGTCTTGCGTTTTATTGGCTACATGGAGAAGAGCTGGGAATTGATACCCCTAATGTACAAAGAATAGTTTTAAATCTGTCACATAATTGCTTCCTATGTCCTGCGTAATGCACGCTGCATATGGTATTGTTTAATCCTCTGCAATTATTCCCTATTTCAGGAAGAGAGATGACATTGTGAAAAGATCCATCACACATAAGGATAGACGGCGAAAAGAAAGCACATCCAAGCGTCCTCGTGTTTTATTAAACCCATATGTCCCCATATGGAGAGCCCAAATTTTATTTTCAGAGTGTCTATAAAAGTGAGGATTTGCAGGTAATTAAGGGCACATTGGCTATTATCTGCGGATAGTTTTTCAGCTGTTAAATAGCTTTATCTGGGCTGAAGTGTTTTCATTGTTCTACCCTCCAGGAATGCACCAAGCATAACCAAACTTTATATTTGTTACTGTAAGGGAAAGTAAATTGTTTTTAACAGTTATTTCAGTACACATGAACGTGAGTAATTTTAAGTGGAAGTCTTTGGTGGAGAAAGAAGTCCTGTATGCCCCTGATAAGTGTCACTGGCACGTGAAAGGTTCCTTCCGTATGTGGGGTCCAGTGAAGAAGTTTGGCCTCCAGGTCATGAGGGAGGGCAGAACCCACATGTGTAACAGAACAATACAATCAACTTGCATTTTTCCCATACTAACATGCAGGGCCCCCCTCATACAGCCTGCCAGATAGGACCACCCCCCCCCTTTCCACCCCTCCACTTTACAACCCCATACAGAGAAAGGACTTTATTTTGTCTCTATCTCAGCTCTCAGCAGTTAAATAAGTCCAGTTCAGCAATGGTCTTGGGGTCAGAGAGGATACACTTTAAATATTATTGGGTGCATGCCAGTGGCAGCTGGTGCTCAAAAATTTTGGGGGGGGGGGGCGCAAACGAAAAAAAAAGAAGAAAAAAATTGCAACCTTACTGTGCCCATCAAATGCAGCCACTGTGCCATCAATTGTCACCACTGTGCCATGCCATCAAATGCAGTCACTGTGCCATGCCATCAAACACAGCCGCTGTGGCATCAATTGTCACCACTGTGCCATGCCATCAAACGCAGCCACTGTGCCATCAATTGTCACCACTGTGCCATGCCATCAAACGCAGCCACTGTGCCATCAATTATCACTACTGTGCCATGCCATCAAATTCAGTCACTATGCCATCAATTCGCACCACTGTGCCAATTGTCACCACTGTGCCCTTTAATTGTAGCCACTGTGCCCATTGTTGCCACTGTGCATGTCACTGTGCCCTTTAATTGTTGCCACTGTGCCCATTGTCGCCACTGTGCCCTGTAAAATGCACTTACCTTTCTCCTTCCACGTCCCTCGATGTCTTCTCCCGCCTTGGTGACGCTTTAGCCAATCAGGTTACCGATAACCAGAATCGGTGAACCTGATTGGCTGAGACGGCCGTCAGTCTTATCCAAGGAACACACACCCCGTACGTTCCGAGGATAAACTTCCGGGAGACAAGGGTTGTACTCGGAAAGCCTATCAGAGCCACATGCATGAATGTATGTTATTTCAGGGGCGGTGCGGAGCCACCTGAGGGGGCGGCGCTCCAGCGCCCTCTATAGACGGACCACCACTGGCGCATGCCCAGTAATCCCATGAGCCATGTCTCCCAGTGATTAAATAAAAGGTCTCATCAGTTCAGCAGCAGGGGCCGGGGACAGAAAACAAGTTACGCATTTTCAGGAGCAGGTAGAGTGATGCACCCAAAGGTATTTAAAGAGTCCCCTCTCTGCTCCTGGGCCCCTTGTTGAACTGATGGGACCTGGGCCTGGTACAGGATGGCCAACTCTACGCCCCTATCGGTGGCCCTGTGGGCATGGCAATAAAGAGCTACAGAAGTTCTACGTTTTTAATGCTTTCTGTCTCCCTATGGAAGAAATTCTGCTTACTTACTGTATGATCTAGGTCAGTGTTTCTCAACCCTGTCCTCAAGTATCCCCAACAGGCCATGTTTTGAGAAGTTCTCTTAGATAAAATGTCCAAAATACCAAGTCATTGATTTAAAGCACCTGTGCAAGATAAAGGAAAACCTGCAAACATAGTCTGTTGGGGGTACTTGAGGACAGGGTTGAAAACCACTGGTCTAGGTGACGATTCAGGAAGTGAGGGAAAATCTCCCATGGTTATACAAACTAGACATGTACACATGTGCCCATTTTGTAGGTCCTTCTATCACAGACATCCTTCCTCTTTGGTGTCACGTGATATGAGGATATTAGGTCACATGATCACAGAGCAGAACGAGGCTTGGATTGCACCATACATGCCCATAGATTCAGAGGCAGTCCTATGGCAGCTCTTCCTGGCAGGTCATGTGATATATCCCATGACAGCCACTCAGAGCGAGGCTTGGTCCACACCATGCGCTGTTTCTGGCTTAGATCCTGTGGCTTCCCTGGAAAGGATCTTGGACGCACGCTGGACATGTAGCATTCCTTTTAGGTCTTTGTGTCCATTCCTGTCTGTGATTGGTACACAGAGGTAATGGTTCCGGTCCGGTTTTCCTGGTCCGGTTTTTGTAAGTTTAAGCACAGGTTTTGATTTTTTCACCTATTTAGACTATAATTATATTTTGGCGTGGTACACAGGGAGCCAGCCTATACTCGAATGATGTCTTAGTGGAAGAAATGTTGGGATGTATTGTGCTGGCTCCATGTTATCGCGCTCCTCATTATCTTCCTTTTGTGATCACATATATACAGTGTCTGTATCCATCCATATTGATGAAAGTGCATTACTTTTTCAATAAAATTATTTGTTAAGGATTTTATGCTATGTTGGCATTTTTTACTCCTCCATTCATATATGCCTGGTTGAACCTTGGCTTTTTTGGACGCTGAGTTGGAATGGCTGCATTCCATCTGTGCTGGTTCCATGTATGCTGGTCCCTTTGTCTGCTGGCCCCTCTTTGGTTCTCTGCGCATTTGGCTGCTTGCTAGTAGACTATTGGATCTGGTAAGAGTACCCGATCATTCTGTTTGGTGGTGACTGCACATTTGATGTAAATTTTCACTCTTGGTGGTCCTCTTCACAAGCACATCGAACTTCTCCCCAGAAGCAGAAGTTTGAATCCATATTAAACTGTTTTTTCACTTCAGTCACCTATTTCCCTTTTTGGAATTTTGTATGATTCATCACGTGTATTTTCATATAGACGTTATGATTTATCGATGTTCACTTTTTATTAGTATCATGTTTATTGGTGTCAGTTATTTTTATATTTCTATTATTATTGCACTTTTATTTGTGTACAGATCTCAGCGCTGCACTATATATCACATCACTTATGCAATGAGTTCTATTGCAGTGTCAGCAACTATATATATATATATATATATATATATATATATATATATATATATATATATGTATATATATATATTTTGACTGTTGGCACAGTACAATTCTTAATTTTTATTAGACATGTGCACTGCCAAAAAACGTTTTCGTTTCACAGAAAAGTAATGTTAATTGTTTTCCTCTGTGGTCTGCAGCCTGTCAGATCTTTGGGGAGGTGATCCACCATTCACCTGCTTGTGATGAATGCTAGATTGTGGCGGAACCCCGGGGGACCCCTAGTTGACAAACACTGGTATAGTGACTAATAATCTTGAAGACTGATGCCGCGTACACACGATCATTTTTCGGCATTAAAAAAACTTTGTTAACTTTTAAAATGATCGTGTGTGGGCTTCACATCATTTTTCGGCTTCTGAAAAACGACAATTTTTTTTTCCGAGCACGCTGCATTTTTTAACAGCGTTTTAAACGATGTTGTTTTTCGGGTTGTAAAAAATGATTGTGTGTGGGCTAAAACGACATTAAAAACCTGTGCATGATCAGAAGCAAGTTATAAGACGGGAGCGCTCGTTCTGGTAAAACTACCGTTCGTAATGGAGTAAGTACATTCATCACGCTGTAACAGACAGAAAAGCGTGAATCGTCTTTTACTAACACGGAATCAGCTAAAGCAGCCCAAAGGGTGGCGTCATCTGCATGGAACTTCCCCTTTATAGTGCCGTCGTACGTGTTGTACGTCACCGCGCTTTGCTAGAGCATTTTTTAAAAAACGATGGTGTGTGGGCAATGTCGTTTTAATGATGAAGTTGAAAAAACTTAGTTTTTTCGAAATGCCGAAAAATTTCATTTTTTTCATGCCGAAAAATGATCGTGTGTACGCGGCATTACACTTCCAACTTTCCCTACCACTTTGTTCCTCTTTGTAAGCCATGGGTCTAATCACTGTGTGAGCTCCGTGTCCTTCAGTGTCACAGCTTACATGCGGTCAATGTTCTGCTGCCCTACCCTTATGACAGTATTTGGGCAAAACTATATCCTGGGAGGAAGAGAAGGAGGTCACATGCTCCTTTATACTCAGAGGGACTGGGAATTTCCCAAGGCTCCAATGAAGGACCACTAGTTGGTGCAGTGGATTATCAAGGTAACAGAATGCCCTGAATGCATTCTCTTTAAAGAACAGAGACTACATGCTGGCTCCAAAGGAGATTTCTGGTAAAATTGACACTAGGATTCAGGATTCAAAACCTGAAATCTTGGCTTTCCTAAAACACATTCTTTCTGTAGTTTGAAGACAGTTTCCAGTACGCAGAATCTGCCCTCATTAGCAGTTTTCTTGGTTTTATAAATAACTTGTCTTATGTTTCCTCAAGGCTCCTCCACCTTGTCCTCCACCCTTGATAGATACCAGACCAGACAATTACTTTGATAAATGGAAGCTCACTCAAACATCTTTAGCGTGCCTCTCTCAACATCCATTTTCCAGACTTTCTTTCTTCCCCCAGTGTTGCACCATGTATTTACATCGATGGCGTCGCTCCGTAAGATGGATTTCGCACTGGGGTGAACTTTGTACTTACAAAAGAATATCTACTCTAAAACTGAAGGGATAATGTATGGTTTGTACTTTTTTTTCTTTGACTCTTCAGAAATGTTATTAGGGCCCTCAGAACATTTACGATTCTTAATTGATTTGTCTTTTTTCAAGATAGAACACACTGGTATGTTCAAAGATAATGGTTAAAAAATGACAACAATGTTCTAGGAAGGGGTTGCAATTTTTTTTTTTTTTAAGCTTGCTTGGCACCTTCTTATTTGCTGCATAAAATGTCGATAAACAGGAGATAAACCAGTAACAAAACACATAAACAGGAACATAAATGTATAGACCAGCGGTATCAAATTTAATTAAATCGTGAGCCGCATCAGCATTATGGTCGCCCTCAAAGGGCCAGTTGTATCTGTAAGACTACCACAGCACCCCCCTGTCAAGAACCCCCCCCCACACCATCAGAAGTCAAGAGTCCCGCAACATCCCTTACATCACAGTTCACCCCCTACCCCCTTACCTTGTGCTGTTGCTGGGAGGAAAGCGGGAGCAGCGCTGAGAAGTGGTCTAGAGGAGGGCTGGAGTCAACTGCAGGAGCCTGCTAAATTATGGTGACCAGATTTTTAAAATTAAATCTGGGGACATATTTTTTTTTACTAGTAATGGCGGCAATCAGCAACTTTCTGCCTGTCGCCGCCCACCTCACTGCCTATCAAGTCTCACTCTCCGGTTCCCGGCTACTACTGGGTGGGGAGCGGAGGAAGATCACTCCGCCAGGGAAGGCAAGGAGATATGCAGACAGGTGACTGGCCGGGACTTGAGCCAAGGCAGAAGAACAGCGAGTGAAGTGGAATGGGCATGTGCCTGAAACTGAAGAAATATTCCCTCCGCTCCGACCAGCACATGATCATCAGAAAGGGACACAGATAATAGAAAAAATACACCCCCTAAGCTAGTAGGAACGGCAGAGCGGTTCAGAATTTTTTTTTTTATTCTGCACCGACTGTCTTTGAAATTGCACCAGCCCCTGTTCAAATCCAATCTGGGGACAAAACCAGAGGCAGGCTTGGCCCGGGGACAGTGTCCTCAATCCGGGGACTGTCCCCTGAAACCAGGGATGTCTGGTCACCCTATGCTAAATGCTCAGACCAGTAGAGGTGGAGACAAAGGGGATTAAATGGGAAAAAAAGGAGATTGTATGAGTGTGGCAGAGCTTTGGGATGCCATAAATTGAGGTTATTTGCTGTTATAATCAGATAGATTTTTTAAGGTCAATTTAAAAGACATGGAGGAGTCATGGCAGCCTGTTGGCACGTGGAAGGCAGTTATAGACAAAATTAGCAAAAGAAGTCCTTTTTGGGTGTCTAATAAATAGTGAGTGGACAGTTGAGATTTTTGTTAGAGGTATAAAAAAATTGTATAGCATTTGGACCAATTAGCCTCCATCACCTGCTGTGTAGTCACACTGTAGCTTCCAACCTGGTCTCAATCAAGAGTACTTAAATGGAATTCAGAACATTTAGTCAGCACCCGATTAATGATATTTCTGGCTACCTTTAATGCAACTTCATTCTTTCAGATTTCTCTACAGATTCTCCTTTTTTCCAACCATCTGTCCTGACTCCTGACCTTCAGCTTTCTCTTTCCCTGACCACACTTGTCTGCTCCCTGACCTCCCTGGCTTGAAGAATCTGTACTGTAGTTGGTTCTACCTGTAAATTCAATTTCACCCTCAAGTGACCTACAAGCCTAGCTATGATGTCTAATGTTAGTAGTAGAGCTTTAGATACCATCATATGGACAATGGAAAGCAGAAGCGGGAAACAACAAAAAACAATTGGAGGAGCAAGAGAAGAGGTGCTTTAGCCAAGTAGAAACTTTGACAGATTAGAGAGAGTATGGTTTAAAGATCCCAAATTCTAAGGGGGGCTGTATTTACTAAAACTGCTGCACACAGATTCTCATATAGCTCTACATAGAGTGGGAGGAGCCAAAGCAATAAGCCAATCCAGCTCTACTACACTTCACAGTGCTGGTAATCTGAGGCTGGGAATTTGCTCACAAGTGGAAAGATAGAGTAATGCCCCATACACACGATCGGAATTTCCGTCGGGATAAAGCCCCGTACACACGACCGAGTTTCTCGGCAGAATTCAGCCAGAAACTCGGTCGGAGCTGAATTCTGCCGAGAAACCCGGCCGTGTGTACACTTTCGGCCGAGGAAGCCGACGAGGACCTCGGCGAGGAAATAGAGAACATGTTCTCTATTTCCTCGTTGTTCAATGGGAAATTTCAGCTCGCCGAGGTCCTCTGCGGCTTCACAAGGAACTCGACGGACAGAACGATGTGTTTTGCCCGTCGAGTTCCTCGGTCGTGTGTACGCGGCCTGACAGATTTTTTTTACTGAATTCCGTTCAAGCTGTCTTGCATACAGAATTTCACACTAAATTGTGACCGTCCAAAACACGGTGACGTACAACACTACGACGAGCCGAGATAAATTAAGTTCAATGCTTCCGAGCATGCGTCGACTTGATTCTGAGCATGCGTGTTTTTTCCTCCGTCGGAGTTCCATACAGATGAACGGACTTTCCGATAGAAATGTTTTTCATTGGAAAAAAAAGAGAACATGTTGTCTTTCTAAGTCTGTTGGAATTTCCGATGGAGCGCCACACACGGTCGGAATATCCGACGAAAAATTTACGTCTGACTTTTTCCATCGGAAATTTACGATTGTGTGTACAAGGCATAACTTCCCCAGTGCAGTATTGCTCCTTCCCTGTCCAATCAGCAGGCTGGGGCTGGTCAGGCATCTAGCTGCACTGATAAACTTTAATGGGGAAAAAAAGAATACAGGCATACCCCACTTTTAAGTACACAATGTGGTTTATTTACTATCATTGGAGAGTGCAAAATCAGGCTCACTGCATAAAAACCAATGAGCTTCCAGGCTTTATTACCAGGCTTTATTGAACAAGCTGGGGTTAAAAGCTCATTGATTTTGTGCTTTCCAGCTTTAGTACATAAACCCCATTGTGTACTTAAAAGTGGGGTATGCCTGTAATTGACCTGACTGTACTGCCTATCAGAGTGTCTGAATCACAAGTGTAGCACTCCCCCCGAAGGAGCTGCTAAGTAATTTGGGTGGCACGTTACCTCTATCTTCTCGCTGTCCAGGGTGAAAGGAGAGTCTGATGAATTCCAATGTCCACACAAGGCACTTCTTTTTTTTTCCAAGATTTATCTGCAGAACTTCAGCAGAAAAGAAGTAAAAGGGGTGGAAGGGTAGGTAGGTTCAGGTGCATAATCACAAATAGGAAACAGTCCTGCTTCCAGCAAACAGTTCTCATCGCCACTCTAGCCAGAGTGGGTATTGCTCACCCGGACAGGTCTCCCCCACCGGCCCAGCAGCCAGGACGGCGCACAGAATAAAGTACAGTCTGTGCCACAGACATTCCTTTATGAGGAGACACTTCTGGTCCGGAATCCCCTGCCACAGGATTCAGCACCCAGATCTTTCCAGATTAACTTTTGTAGAACTTAGATCTGACAGGCTACCACCATCGAGCCTGTCAGGTGCATCCTTCGATTAAGTTTCCAGGACCACTCCCAAGACACCAGCCTCCTGCATGGCCCTCTTCAAAATAGGTCCTACCCAGGCTTCCCCCATTAAGCAGCCTCCTCCCACAGGATGGACAGCACAGTATCACCCTTTCAGAAAACAGGTCCCAGTCTGACTACTGGGCCTACCAGGTGAAGCCACAACACCGGACCAACGTGGTCCTGGAGTCAGGATTCAGGATACGCACCTCAGGCCAGGCGGGCCACGAGGCACGCACGACAGACCCCTGCCAAAGGCGTCTGTCCCTTAAGTACCCCTCCTCACCCAATGCACCTTGACCTTGCTGCTGCCACCCTTGGCCTGGAGTGGTAATGACACCCCCAGGCGAACAATGGTGGGAACTCCCAGCACAGCCATGGCTGGAACAGAGGCTAAATTTGCCAATAATCACATTAGTCTGAGCCCAGATAACAGCTCAGACCCCACTAAATTTAAAGCAGCGCCTGTTCAACAGGAGCAGGCCGCTACACAAGATTAGCTGAACAGAATCTCCAATCCTTTTAGATTCCTGAGAGATTCCACTTCAGCTCAGACTGCCCAACACCAAGCTCACAACAAAGTACATTACACCTTATCATAAGTATAAACACAGAGATGAGCAGACAGACAGAAACAAAAGGTGAATCAATTAACACAATTAACCATGGGAATGCACGCCTAGGAGGCACACGATGGGAGAGACACAAAGGTGTGTATTCTGTCCACTAAACAAGTCATCAGAAGACAAACAACCTTCCAGCAGTCTGATAAAGTGCATATCATTTATCTTCATAGATTTCTTCAGGGAGATTGTTGATAAATATTTCTGTCCCAAGTGGAGGAGCCTCTCCAACCCAGTCTGCAGGAGTGCCAACATATTCCCTCTGACAATTAACCTGCACGAGATTAATATTACATCTTTCCATCTTTACATCTTTACATCCACTCCAGAAGGGAGTCCTTTTTCACAGAATTAATCCAAGCCTCGCTCTCAGCGTTCATCACAATGATGTCCATCATGGGAGAATGATCTACTCTCTCCGTGGGCCATAATCAGTGGGTAGGTGGATTGCCTTTTGTCCTTTCCAAAAGCCCCTGTCCTTGTTGAGTCTGTCACAATTTTTTTTATAAAAATAAAATAAAATTGTGCCCCACGGACACTGTCCACTGCCCCCCCTCCCTCCAATCATTATCCAAAGAAAAATACAAAAACAAATTAAAAAAATAATTGAAAAATTAAATTTTAATAAGAAGAAAAATAATAAAGAACTACTGACTCCATCCACTGCCCTACTGACACCATCTTGCACATACTACCCACCACTGTTCACTCTGCACTCCTCACCTGCACATTCTACCACTGCCATATATTCCACACTCCTCACCTGCATATACTACCCACTTCCATACACCCATACACTCCGTACTCTTCCTTTGTAAATATTACCCACCTCCATACACTCTGCACTCCTCTCCTGCACATACTACCCACCGCCGTAAATTCCGCACGCCTCACCTCCACATACTACCCACCACTGTACACTCCATAGTCCTCTCCTGCAGATAATACCCAGCCTTGTACACTCTGCACTCCTCACCTCCACATACTACAGACTGCCGTACACGCTGCACTGTACATTCCCTATTTACCATGACCACATTCTGCACTATGCAAGTAATCTCAGACTCTATTTAACCACCTCCCCTTTAGGCCATGCCCGATATTTAGCACAATTTAAACCACGCCCACATTTTACAGCGGCGCACTACGCATGCCGCCTTTTTTTGTTGATCAATGCCTAGGGCTTTTGATATTGCACATGTGCCCACTTATTTCATGATATGCCCCTGCACTAGACTGTATCTGAAATCCAAATATCACTCTGCATGGACTAACCCTTTAAGATCCTCTTTCACATATATTTTTTTAATATGTTGGTTTCCTTTGCCTATAAAGATTATATTGACTTGGATAATTTTGCAGCAGACTTCTGCCCCCGTTTCCTGTAGCCTGCCTCCCCTCCCTCTTGCACAGCAGTAGGTGACTCGTTTGTATAGATTTCCGATATGTAGTGTAAAAAGTATGTTTAGAAAGATCGGAACTTTGAAAGAGCAGCTTCTGTGCTGGACGCAGGCCAAATACGTTCCCCGCTGTTCTTTATTGACTGCAATGATGCAGTGCATTCCTGGTTCACTCTTGGAACTGTGAAAACACCAGTATGAATTATCAGCGTCTGCCAACTGAAAAACATGTGTGAGAACACTGCGACGGCCTTGTCTACCTGCGTCCGACTGAGGCCGAATCACTTTACAAGGCAGGGTCAAATTCCCATCTCCAGAGCTGCCCCCGGCTCTGCAAATCTTTTAGTGTATATAAAGCCAAATATTTTATTAATTTGGGATAGTGTATTGGATAATGGAATGAGCTATCAGGTTATTTAAGTCCCACTTTGGAGATTCCCTATAACTTCCTTCCTAGAGTAATATAAAATTAGAGAAAACCTTTCTAAAGGGAACAAAGTTCCTATATTAGAGAATTGTCATAGGAACCAACCTCCCAATAAGAGGAATTTTTTCTTACTTCTTGATGACAACTCCAAAATCAGAAATGTTGGGAATCTTGGTTTGTATGAATGGATTTTGCAGCTTTCCCCAAGTTGCAACCCTTCTTGTGAAGCCTTCGTACACACGACCGAGAAACTCAACGGGCGAAACACACCGTTTTGCTCGTCGAGTTCCTTGTCAGGCTGTCGAGAATCTCCGCGAGCCAAATTTCCCCATTTCCGTCGAGGAAAAAGAAGACATGCTCCCTTTTTGGTTCCGCGAGATCCTCGACAGTTTCCTCGTCGAAAAGTGTACACACGACCGGTTTCCTCTGCAAAATAAAAACTCAGCAAGTTTCTTGCTGGTTTTTGCCGAGAAACTCGGTCGTGTGTACGAGGCCTGACAGAATGTTGAGGCTGTAGTCATGTGTAGTAGGATGATCTAGAGCACCCTACCAGCCAGTCATCTTTCCTCTCTCTTCCTTGTATCCCTTCTTCCCTTGTATCATCACGGGGTTCATGCACCATTATCAGTATTGAAAATGATGCAATGTCCTACTGGCATAGAACTATGGGCACCCAAATGTATGACACTGTGCTTGGATTTCCCAACACCATACTGCTAGATGTAATAGGAGTGTAAATCTTGGATGGCTGTTTTCTTTACATACTGCAATCCGTTTTAGATGGATTTGCACTGTGAATGGACTTGAATGATCTTTTGTGTATTGCTGCAAATTCAATAAACTTATATTCTACAAAATTAAAAAAAAATGGATTTACCATGACAACGGCCACTAGAAAAAATAGAAAGGTGAGACACAAAGCGCTGTAGAGTCCTAAAGTGGCCAGCAATGAGCCCAGATCTAAATCCCATTTAACACCTGTGGAGAGATCTTAAAATTGCTGTTGGGAAAAGGCGCCCTTCCAATAAGAGAGACCTGGAGCAGTTTGCAAAGGAAGAGTGGTCCAAAATTCCAGGTGAGAGGTGTAAGAAGCTTATTGATGGTTATAGGAAGCGACTGATTTCAGTTATTTTTTTCAAAGGTTGTGCAACCAAATATTAACCTCCCTAGCGGTATGATTATTTCAGATTTTAGGTGCTGAAAGCAGTACCATTATTTTGCAAGGAAATTTGGCGTTTTATATTGTAAGCCTGCAATTCTTAGGCCCCATACTCACGACCAAACATGTCTGCTGAAACTGGCCCGCAGGCCAGTTTCAGCAGACATGTTTGGTCGTGTGTGGGCGCGAGCGGGCCGAATTCCAGCAAACATTTGCCCGCCGGGCCTTTTCCCAGCAGACAAATATTCCTGGACTTGTTTTAAAACAGTCCGCTGGAATTCTGCCCGCTCGGACATGTACGGTCGTCAGTACAGACCTACCGTACATGTCCAGGCGCCCGCCGTCCCTCGCATGCGTCGAATGACTTCGACGCATGCGTGGAAGCATTTTAAAGGCGGGCCGCCCACGTCGCCGCGTCATTGTCGCGGCGACACCGCGTCATCGACGCGGCGACACCGCGGACACGCCCCGTGTATTGTTTACGCGCGGACTTCTGTACGATGGTGTGTACAACCATCGTACAGAAGCCCTCTGGCAGACATGTATGGTGAAAACGGTCCGACGGACCGCTTTCACCATACATGTTTGGTCGTGAGTACCCGGCCTAAGGAATAACTCACTTAAATCTGACCAAACAAGAGTCTAGTAGACATCCCGGGTATGAAAAAGTTTGAAAAACCAAATTATAAATTATAATATAATAAATAATTATAAATAATTATAACAAATAATAATATAATTATAATAAAAATTATTCAATAATGTAATCAACTCAAAATCACTGAAATGTACTCAGTTGCAGAATTGTCGCTGTCATTACTTTTATTTTTTTATGACGAATTTCCCCACAAATCGCTATCGCACAATTCTGCAAGTGATTATAATTTATTATCGCTGTTTTCTAGCTGCTCTAAAACCACTTTTGACATAAAGAGACACTTTTTGGTTGCTATGGACAATCTCCAGTTTCCAGGCAGAAAGAACAGTTTTTATTTTATAAAAGTACATGTAGGACACTGGGCAGACCACTAGGGACAAGGGGGGTGTGTATTTTTTACATACAGTACTGTAATCTATAATATTACAGTATACTGTATGTAAGGTGTTTGTTTATTTTTTTGAATTTGGCGCCGGTCTCCATCCCCCTGCGTCGTAACGTCGCAGGGAATGGAGATCGGCGGCACAGGAGGACACTGTGTGATCGAGCGAGGTCCCGCTCGCTCACACAGCGCGGTGGCATCGCTGGATCCAGGCACAAGGTAAGTAACTTTGTCTCTTGCTGCTGCGAGGCGAGCCCGAGTCTGGCTCTGGGATACTGCTTTTGGTATAAAAATCTTACCCCGAGCCAGACTCGGGAATACCGCCAGGGGGGTTAAGTTGAGGGTGACAAGAATTTTGACCAGCCCATTTTTGGAGTTTTGTGTGACATTATGTTCAATTTGCTTTTTTTCCTCCCTTTTTTTGTTTTGTTTCAATACACACTAGGGGCCAGATTCACAAAAGGCATACGACGGTGTTTCTCCTGATACGCCGTCGTATCCCTGTTTCTATCTATGCGACTGATTCATAGAATCAGTTACGCATAGATATCCCTAAGATCCGACAGGTGTAATAGTTTTACACTGTCGGATCTTAGGATGCAGTACCGCGGCCGCCGCTGGGGGGAGTTTGCGTCGTAAACCAGCGTCGGGTATGCAAATTAGAAGTTACGGCGATCCACAAAGCTTTTTCCCGTCGTTACGTCGTCGCGAGTGTTAGATTTCCGTCGCAAAGATAGGGCACCTTTAACATGGTGTAAAAGTACTCCACCATGTTAAAGTATGCCTGTCTTTCCTGCGTCACTTTTGAATTTTTTTTAAATCTTTTATTTTTCCCGGCGTAAATCTTTTTTCACGTCGCGATTCACAAAACGTTGGCGCGTCGTAATTTCGCGCAAAGCATGTCGGGAAATTTGCGACGGGAGCATGCGTAGTACGTCCGGCGCGGGAGCGCGACTAATTTAAATGGTACTCACCCCATTCTATTTGGCCCGCCTTGCGCCGGACGCATTTACGATACACCGCCGCAAGTTTCCAGGTAAGTGCTTTGTGGATCGAGCACTAAACCTGAAAACTTACGGCGGTGTAACTTAAATGGCTTACGTTTCCCCCGGCGCAATTGTACGTGAATCTGGCCCAAAGGGAATAAACATGTGTTACTGCAATACTTTTCTGTGAGAAATACTTGATTTTCTGGAAACATTTCTGGGGTGCCAACAATTTCGGCCATGACTGTACATACAGGGATCACTTCCAAAGCAACCTGCAGCTCGAGCTGCTGGACAGCACTGAGGCCGAACAGGGCTTGTGCTTATTATAAGAGCAGTGAGGGCTCAATCAAAAGGCAGACTGAGAGGGCCACAGAGCAGTGGCAAATCAAGGCAGAGCTGGAAGGAGGGCCCAATGTACCCCCCCCCCCCATGGAGGGCCTGCCACGCATCCACACCCAGAGGGGGTGGTGTCGCACCACAGCACCACCCCCTCCCTCAGATATACCTAACCAGCTCAAACCCCTCTGCATAGACTTCACCTGTCTGTAAGTCATTGTCAGGCTAGGTTCACACTGCTGCGAATTCAAAATCGCGGTAAAATCGCGATTTTACCGCGATTTTGCCGCGATTTCGCCCGCGATTTAAGAGACATCTGTGCAGGGTTCAATGGCCCAAAATCGCAAAAAGTAGTACAGGAACTACTTTTTGAAATCGGTGCAGCGCCGCAGATGCGGCGTCGCACCGATTAGGACGGTGCCATTGCCGACAATTGCCGGCAAATGCCGCCGATTTGAGATCCGATTTGACATGTGAAATCGCATCTCAAATCGTACCAAATCATACCCAGTATGAACCTGGGCTCAATGATTACCAATACAAGTCCTTCTTTTTTACTCTCATTCTAAGTAGCCTATAACACATATCATACTTTCCTTGTATATATTTTTCTTTATGCAGCTTATTGAGGAGTTTTGTCTGGTCGGCCTGGCGCTATCTGGTTACCCTCAGTGGTATCGCTTCTTGGGTTTGTTGGGAACAGTACCGCTCCCACTCTCAGGTGAATACAGGTGGCCAGTTGTTTACTAATGCTTTTATATCTTCCCTGGGGTTTCTGTTATGTGAATCACCTTCTATGGACCTATTTAGTACTCACTTTAAAGGAGTTGGAAAGGAAAAAAATGTTTTTGCTAAAATGACTGTTTAAAAATGATTAAAAATAGATAAAAATCAATCATATAATGTACCTACAGTTTCAGTTTCATTTGTGCATGCTGTTTTTTGCTTCTGTGATGAACAGAGACAAAGAGCCAATACAGGGCAGTGATGGTTTGTAAAACAAAACTGATTGGTGTTGAGGGGTTTTAGACACACAGTAATCACACCTCCGTGATTAGTGACCACAGAGAGAAAGCTCCCATGACTTTTTTCATCAGGAAACAGATCGTTCAGAACAGAGAAGGATCACAGCAACATCAGAGCAAAAACGAACAATGAGGATATGAAACCAGGACTGCAGTAGGGTAAAGGAAGCTATTAAGCTAAAAAAAAAAAATTCCTTTAGTGACCCTTTAATGTACATGATAAATGTACTCATTCATTACACTTATAAATATGCATATTGTAGACTTCTTTTTTTGTATTATAGAAAATCTATATACATCAGTGGCGGCTGGTGAAGTTTTAGGATGGGGGGGCGCCAGACCCCGCCCTTCCTTTTTGACCCCTCCCACTTGGAGGAAATGGGCGTGGTTTCATCGGAATAGTGGGCGTAGCTCTAAGGTGGTGTGGTTAGCATCTGAGATGAACGAGGGATGAAGGGAGAGCAGGCCCAGATCCTACACAACAATAGAAATGTGCATTCTAGAAAGTTTAGCAATCAGCAGATAAAGATACTTCAATCATCCCGGCACCATGGTTGTTATGGTATCAGGATGATTGAAGCACATTATTTCTATTATTACATTGTAATATAAAATGAAATAGTTCAACTCATCAGAATGTAGAATCAGTGGGAGCCCCCGAGCGTGTCGCCAGCCACCAGATGCTATCAGGTGTCCCCAGCGGAGTCCCTCCTTACTTCACGTGTCCCCAGCGCAGTCCCTCCTTACATGCAGCCCTGTGTCACATCAAATGTAGCCTCTCTCCCTATCAAATGCAGCGCCTGCCCAATAAATTGCAAAACACTATATATTATACACAGAGCGCACACTATACACAGAGCGAACACTATACACAGAGCGAACACTATACACAGAGCGCACACTATACACAGAGCGCACACCATACACAGAGCGCACACTATACACAGAGCGCACACTATACACAGAGCGAACACTATACACAGAGCGAACACTATACACAGAGCGCACACTATACACAGAGCGAACACCATACACAGAGCGCACACTATACACAGAGCGCACACTATACACAGAGCGCACACTATACACAGAGCGCACACTATACACAGAGCGCACACTATACACAGAGCGAACACTATACACAGAGAGCACACTATACACAGAGAGCACACTATACACAGAGAGCACACTATACACAGAGCGAACACTATACACAGAGCGCACACTATACACAGAGCGCACACTATACACAGAGCGAACACTATACACAGAGCGAACACTATACACAGAGCGCACACTATACACAGAGCGAACACTATACACAGAGCAAACACTATACACAGAGCGCACACTATACACAGAGCGCACACCATACACAGAGCGCACACTATACACAGAGCGCACACTATACACAGAGCGAACACTATACACAGAGCGAACACTATACACAGAGCGCACACTATACACAGAGCGAACACCATACACAGAGCGCACACTATACACAGAGCGCACACTATACACAGAGCGAACACTATACACAGAGCGCACACTATACACAGAGCGAACACTATACACAGAGCGAACACTATACACAGAGCGAACACTATACACAGAGCGAACACTATACACAGAGCGCACACTATACACAGAGCGAACACTATACACAGAGCGAACACTATACACAGAGCGAACACTATACACAGAGCGAACACTATACACAGAGCGCACACTATACACAGAGCGAACACTATACACAGAGCGAACACTATACACAGAGCGAACACTATACACAGAGCGCACACTATACACAGAGCGCACACTATACACAGAGCGAACACTATACACAGAGAGCACACTATACACAGAGAGCACACTATACACAGAGAGCACACTATACACAGAGCGAACACTATACACAGAGCGCACACTATACACAGAGCGCACACTATACACAGAGCGAACACTATACACAGAGCGAACACTATACACAGAGCGAACACTATACACAGAGCGCACACTATACACAGAGCGAACACTATACACAGAGCGAACACTATACACAGAGCGAACACTATACACAGAGCGAACACTATACACAGAGCGCACACTATACACAGAGCGAACACTATACACAGAGCGAACACTATACACAGAGCGAACACTATACACAGAGCGCACACTATACACAGAGCGCACACTATACACAGAGCGAACACTATACACAGAGAGCACACTATACACAGAGAGCACACTATACACAGAGAGCACACTATACACAGAGCGAACACTATACACAGAGCGCACACTATACACAGAGCGCACACTATACACAGAGCGAACACTATACACAGAGCGAACACTATACACAGAGCGCACACTATACACAGAGCGAACACTATACACAGAGCGAACACTATACACAGAGCGCACACTATACACAGAGCGAACACTATACACAGAGCGCACACTATACACAGAGCGCACACTATACACAGAGCGAACACTATACACAGAGCGCACACTATACACAGAGCGCACACTATACACAGAGCGCACACTATACACAGAGCGCACACTATACACAGAGCGCACACTATACACAGAGCGCACACTATACACAGAGCGCACACTATACACAGAGCGCACACTATACACAGAGCGCACACTATACACAGAGCGCACACTATACACAGAGCGCACACTATACACAGAGTTATTGTTTAGGGTGGAGAGGCAGTAATGGGGGTTCTTGTTTAGGGTGGAGAGGCGGGGGGGGGGGTTCTTGTTCAGGGTGGAGAGGCAAGGGGGGCCGTTTACACAGTACACAGTACAAGTGTGAGTGAAGCAGTTTAGCTGCCATGCAGAGATGTCACTGTCTGACTGGGAAGCGTCACCGGGAAGGAGTGACAGGGAGAGAGCGCTCACCTCTGATCTCTGCATGGTGCACCCAGTCACTTCTGCTCTGGTTCCCCTGCGCTCAGCCAGGCTAGGCACTGCACCCACCCGCCGCACATGATGGGAAACATGTTGCCGCGAAGGAGAGTGACAGTGAGAGAGCTCACATCCGAATCAATCCCTGCACCCAGTCACTCACCTTCTGCTTTGGTTTCTCTGCGCTCAGGCCACCCGCCGCACCCACGATCGCTCCCTGCCTCACATTACAGTGTTGCAATAGTCTGAGACTTGAAGTTGTCCTGTTCACTCCAGCCCGACTCCAGGGAAGTGCCGCGTAGTGCTGAAAAAGCACTGCCCACTGGCCATCTTGTCCAATGAAAAAAAAGGAACAAGAGCCAGGGACAAATCACTGGAGAGTGGGAGTGTGTGCGGGCGCACAGCTTGCGCCCTGCACACACCCTTAACACGGGCAAATCAGCTTTCCAGCCTGCAATCAGCTGATTGCAGGCTGGGAAGCTTCCCATAGACCGCCGCATGTCCGGTGCCTGATCACTCTTAAAGTGACATTTTTTTTTTTTTTTTTTTAATTTTTTTAATTTTTTTTTTTTTACAGCTTGGGGGAGGGGGGGCGGCGCCCGAGCGCCCCCTATGGACGGGCCGCCACTGATATACATATAATGTGAGCATCCCTGAAGAAGAGTAAACATTTGAAGTCTGGAAATGCGTTGGTTCTCTCAATCTTCCCTTTCTGAACTGCATGCTGCTATTGCTTATATACATTCAAGCTACATTTTCCTTGCTTCCCCACTATGATGTTTTTACTCTGTTTTCTAATGTATACTTTTATTAACTGCTTGCCGACCAGCCGCCGCAGTTATATGGCGGCAGGTCGGCTCCCCTGCGCGAGAGCCCGTAGCTATACGTCGGCTCTCGCGCAGGCCACTAGGCCCCCTACAGTTAGAACACACCCAGGTAACATACTTAACCCCTTCCTCGCCCCTTAGTGTTAACCCCTTCACTGCCAGTGGCATTTTTATAGTAATCCAATGCTTTTTTATAGCACTGATCGCTATAAAAATGCCAATGGTCCCAAAAATGTGTCAAAAGTGTCCGAAGTGTCCGCCATAATGTCGCAGTACCGAAAAAAAAATCGCTGATCGCCGCCATTACTAGTAAAACGCTATAACTTTTGCACAAACCAATCAATAAACGATTATTGCGATTGTTTTTTTCCGAAAAATATGTAGAAGAATACGTATCGGCCTAAACTGAGGAAAAAAAATGTTTTTATATATTTTTGGGGGATATTTATTATAGCAAAAAGTAAAAAATATTAATTTTCTTCAAAATTGTCGCTCTATTTTTGTTTATAGCGCAAAAACTAAAAACTGCAGAGGTGATCAAATACCACCAAAAGAAAGCTCTATTTGTGGGGAAAAAAGGACGTCAATTTTGTTTGGGAGCCATGTCACACGACCGCGCAATTGTCAGTTAAAGCGACGCAGTGCCGAATCGCAAAAAGTGCTCTGGTCTTTGACCAGCAATATGGTTCGGGGGTGAATTGTGGCTTTATGGTCACTTGTCCGTACTGCCTACAATAGTCTCACACCCTTGGAGGGTTTTCTTTGTTCAAGGTCCATAGGTTGGGCACCAGGAAGTTAGAGCCTTTTTCATATATTTTTTATACTTTTGTCCCAATTGAGGAAGTTTTCCTTGAAAACAGGACTTGATGTCTCCAAACACAACACAAAACCCCTTTAAATCAAGAGACTTCCTCTGCTCCAGGATCACAAGGACACAAGTTCAGTCCCACCAACACCTAAAGAGTACATCCTTGCATGAAACAAGTAAACCAGTAACAGCTACACGTGGCAGAGAAACAAGGGAATAAAGGGCCAAATCCACAAAAGAGATACTCCGGCGTAAGCCGTCGTATCTCTGGTTCTAACTTTGGAACTGATCCTCAGAAGCAGTTTTCCTAAGTTAGGCAGAAGATCCGACATCTGTAAGGGACTTACACTGCCGGATCTTAGGATGCAGTACCGCATCCGCCACTGGGGGCATTTCGAGTCGAAATGCCTCTTCTAGTATGCAAATTAGCACTTAGGGCGATCCTCAAAGCTTGTGTGCCTAGTTTTTTCGCCGTAAGTGTTAGTTTGCCTGGTGTAAAACTAGGGCTGCTTTTACAAAGTGTAAAGTTAGTCACACCTTGTAAAGGCCCATTCAAGCGACGGCATTTGGTATGCATTCCCGAGGGAGAACTCCACGGCAATTTGTAAATTCCAAACCGGCATGGGTTCCCCCCCAGGAGCATACCAGGCCCTTAGGTCTGTTATGGGTTGTAAGGAGACCCCCCCTCCGCCGAAAAATCGACGTAGGGGGTCCCCCTACAATCCATACCAGACCCGTATCCAAAGCACGCTACCTGGCCGGTCAGGAATGGGAGTGGGGACGAGCGAGCGCCCCCCCCCCTCCTGAGCCGTGCCAGGCCGCATGCCCTCAACATGGGGGGGTTGGGTGCTCTGGGGCAGGGGGGCGCACTGCGGGCCCCCCCACCCCAGAGCACCCTGTCCCCATGTTGATGAGGACAGGACCTCTTCCCGACAACCCTTGCAGTTGGTTGTCGGGGTATGCGGGCGGGTGCTTATCGGAATCTGGGAGTCCCCTTTAATAAGGGGGCCCCCAGATACCGGCCCCCCACCCTAAGTGAATGGATATGGGGTACATCGTACCCCTATCCATTCACCTGGAGGCAAAAAGTAAAAGTTAATAAACACACAACACAAGGCTTTTTAAAATAATTTATTATTCTGCTCCGGATGCCCCCCCTGTCTTCGTTATTAGCTCAATTACCAGGGGGGGCTTCTTCTTCCACTCTCCGGGGGTCTTCTCCGCTCTCCGGGGGGGGTTTCTTCTTCCGCTCTCCGGGGGGGGGCTTCTCCGGACTCCGGGGGGCTTCTTCCATCTTCTCCCCTCTTCCGCTGTTGACTCGGCGAACCCCGGTTCTTCTGCAGCTCTCCGGTGCCTTCTTCTTCAGCGCTGGCTGCCTGCTATGTTTGTGTGTTAGCTCAATTAGTAACAGGCAGCCGGCGCGGTCTTCTGTGACGTCATCTTCTCTTCTGTTCTTCTCCCCTCTTCCGAGGGGCAGGTACCCACGTGGTGGGTGCCTACCCACGTGCACCCACCACGTGGGTACCTACCGGAGCATGATGGGACGGTGATGCCTATATAAATTGGATGCAAGGCGCGCTTCCATCATTACAGCGACAACAGGCGACGAGTCAACATCGGAAGAGGGGAGAAGAACAGAAGAGAAGATGACGTCACAGAAGACCGCGCCGGCTGCCTGTTACTAATTGAGCTAACACACAAACATAGCAGGCAGCCAGCGCTGAAGAAGAAGGCACCGGAGAGCTGCAGAAGAACCGGGGTTCACTTTTACTTTTTGCCTCCAGGTGAATGGATAGGGGTACGATGTACCCCATATCCATTCACTTAGGGTGGGGGGCCGGTATCTGGGGGCCCCCTTATTAAAGGGGACTCCCAGATTCCGATAAGCACCCGCCCGCATACCCCGACAACCAACGGCAAGGGTTGTCGGGAAGAGGTCCTGTCCTCATCAACATGGGGACAGGGTGCTCTGGGGTGGGGGGGCCCGCAGTGCGCCCCCCTGCCCCAGAGCACCCAACCCCCCCATGTTGAGGGCATGCGGCCTGGCACGGCTCAGGAGGGGGGGGGGGCGCTCGCTCGTCCCCACTCCCATTCCTGACCGGCCGGGTAGCGTGCTTTGGATACGGGTCTGGTATGGATTGTAGGGGGACCCCCTACGTCGATTTTTCGGCGGAGGGGGGTCTCCTTACAACCCATAACAGACCTAAGGGCCTGGTATGCTCCTGGGGGGGGAACCCATGCCGGTTTTTTCTTTGAAAATTGGCATGGAGTTCTCCCTCAGGAATGCATGCCGAGCGACGCTGTCATTTTTTTTTTAATTATTTGTTTTCCCGGCGCGTCTTTGTTTTCACCCGTCGCAACTTTAGTGTCCCGTCGCAATCCACAAAGCCGCCCGGCGTCAATTACGTTCGCGCGATGCACGTCGGGAAAATGACGTCACACGCATGCGCAGTACGGCCGGCGCGGGAGCGCGCCTCATTTAAATTGTAAACGCCCCCCGGAGAGGAGGAACGCCTTACGACGGCGGCACTTAACTTACACGGCTTGAAATTTTTACGTAAGTGCTTTGTGGATCAGGCACTTAGGTAAAAACTTTAAGTCAGTGTAACTTAACTGCTGAAAGTTAAGTTACGCCGCCTGGCTGAGGATTTGGCCCAAAGTATCCTTTAGATTATGTGTCTTCTTCTCTGGGCTCACAAGAACAAAAGTTCAGTCCCGCCAACGCCTAAAGAGGACATCCTTGCACGGCAGCAAGTACCTTCTAAATCAAGAGACTTCCTCTGCTCCAGGATCACAAGGACACAAGTTCAGTCCCACCAACACCCAAAGAGGACATTCCTGCACAGCAACAAGATGATGTTTGTTAAATACCGAGACTGTTGTGACGGTGTTAGGTCCAGGCTGACGGTGTCCCTGACATATCGGAAGCCCTGAAAGACCCCTTAATTTAGAGGTCTTAACATCTGCTAACCGGTTGGTGTGTTTATAAGACAGGAAAAAGCCAAAAAGACAGCCGCACTCCAAAAATCCCTTTGAGGTTGTCTTTATTTAAAAAAAGGATGACACCGCACTGTATAAATATAAAAAAAAAAATGTCCTCAGTTTAGGCCGATATGTATTCTTCTACCTATTTTTGGTAAAAAAAAATCGGAATAAGAGTTTATCGATTAGTTTGCGCAAAATTTATAGTGTTTACAAAATAGAGGATAGTTTTATGGCATTTTTATTAATATTTTTTTTTTACTACTAATGGCGGCGATCAGCGATTTTTTCCGTGACTGCGACATTATGGCGTTCACATGGGACAATTTTGACACATTTTTGGGACCATTGTCATGTTCACAGCCAAAAGTGCTATAAAAATGCACTGATTACTGTGAAAATGACAATGCAGTTTAGAAGTTAACCACTAGGGGGCGCTGTAGGGGTTAAGTGTGACCTCATATGTGTTTCTAACTGTAGGGGGGCGGGGCTGGACGTGTGACGTCAGTGATCGTCTTTCCCTATATCAGGGAAAAGACGATCACTGACATTGCCACAATGAAGAACGGGGAAGGTGTGTTTACACCTCTCCCCGTTCTTCAGCTCCTGTGACCGATCGCGAGACACCGGTGGCGATCGGGTCCGTGGTCACGGAGCTTCGGACCGGGTCGCAAGCGCGGTGGGCTCTTAAAGAGGATGTACAGGTACGTGCTTGTGCCCAGCCGTGCCCTTCTGCCGACGTATATCGGCGTGAAGGGGTCCTTAAGTGGTTATATAACAAACAGTGGTGGCTGGTGCTCCATTTTTTGGAAGGGGAGGGGGTGACAAAAAAAACACCTAACCCCCCCAAGTTTGGTCGATCAATCGATCAAACCCCCCGTCACTCGGTTAATCGATGAACAAACCTCAACCCCCCCCCCCCCCCCCCCCCCCGTCGCTCTCCTGTCTGCCCACCAGTCCTGCACTTACCCCATCCAGGTCACGGGCAGCTTCGGCAGCTTTCCCCCTGTTTCTGCTTCTGGCCAATATGGTCACTTCTCCTCTCAGAAAAAGGAAAAAAAAGCCAAGTTTGCCCCCTCCCTCCACCTCATATAATACTTTGTAATCTGATGTTATGTACTTTAAAAATAACACTAGTCAAACTTGGAAATTGGAAAACAATTCGAATTCGAAAACGATTCGAAATTTATTAGAAAACTATTCAAAAAAGAAAACGAATAAACAAAACGAATCCCGAAAACGAATCATACGAATGAAACTAACTTAACTAAACAAATTTATGTAACTAACGTATCGAAATAAAACAATTTGTTTTCGTTCTGCACGTGTCTAGTAAGTATAAGATGTTTGTTATTTGTTTTTTAAAACAAGACTTTACAATCACTAAGAGCCGGTTCACACAGGGGCGGCACGACTTCGGGGGCGACTCGGCCAGGCGACCTGAAGACGACTTTCAAGGCGACTTGCAAAATGACTTCTGTATAGAAGTCAATGCAAATCGCCCCGAGTCGCCCCCGAAGTCGTACAGGAACCTTTTTTCTAAGTCGGAGCGACTTGCGTCGCTCCTATTAGAACGGTTCCATTCACTAGAATGGGACGCGACTTGTCAGGCGGCTGCGTCGCCTGACGAGTCGCCCCAGTGTGAACCGGGTCTAACACTAGTCAAAATAGAAAACACTTTTTTTTTTCTTTTTGTTTGTATTCTTCATTATGTCTATAGAGTGCATAGAACAGAAAATTATTTTTGCAAGACAATATAAAAAAAAAAAAAAAAAGCCAAGTTTGCCCCCTCCCTCCACTTCATATAATACTTTGTAATCTGATGTTATGTACATTAACCACTTCCTGACAGCCGTACGACTATATACGGCCGCAGTGTGGTTCTAAATCTCTGGCACGCCGTCTTTATACGGCCTCCGCTCCTCCGGGCCACTGGTGGGCGCGCGCGCGCCCGCCGCATCACTGAGATGCCGATGCCCATGCCTGCCGGCCGCGATGTCCGCCAGGCACCCGCGATTGGCGGTTACAGAGACAAGGACGTGGATCTGTGTGTGTAAACACAGAGCTCCACGTCCTGTCAGGGAGAGAGGAGACCGATCTGTGTCCCTTGTACATAGGGACACAGATCGGTCACCTCTCCCAGTCAGTCCCCTTCCCCCACAGTTAGAAGCACTATGCAGGGTACACATTTAACCCCTCCCTCACCCCCTAGTGTTAACCCCTTCAATGCCAGTCACATTTATACAGTAATCAGTGCATATTTATAGCATGAATGGTGCCAAAAATGCCAAAAATGTGTCAAAAGTGTCCGATGTGTCCGCCATAATGTTGCAGTTCCAATAAAAATCGCAGATCGCCGCCATTACTAGTAAAAAAAATAATAATAAAAATAATAATTCTGTCCTCTATTTTGTAGGCGCTATAACTTTTGCGCAAACCAGTCGCTTATTGCGATTTTTTTTTACCAAAAATATGTAGAAGAATACGTATCGGCCTAGACTGAGAATTTTTTTATTTATTTTTTTAAATCGGGCTATTTATTATAGCAACAAGTAAAAAATATTAAAAAAAAATTCAAAATTGTCGCTCTTTTTTTGTTTATAGCGCAAAAAATAAAAACCGCAGAGGTGATCAAATACCACCAAAAGAAAGCTCTATTTGTGGGGAAAAAAGGACGTCAATTTTGTTCGGGAGCCACGTCGCAAGACCGCGCTATTGTCAGTTAAAGGGACGCAGTGCCGGAAGCTGAAATTTCACCTGGGCAGGAGGGGGGTATATGTGCCCAGCAAGCAAGTGGTTAAAAATAACACCAGTCCAATTTTTTTATTTTATTTTTGTGTTCTTTATTATGTCTATAGAGTGCATAGAACAGAAAATATTTTCTGCAAGACAATTAAAAAAAAGATCAAAAACAAAAAACATGTTTGTCCCCCTCCCTCCACTTCATATAATACTTTGTAATCTGATGTTATGTTCTTTAAAAATAACACTAGTCAAAATGTTATTTTTTTTATTTTTGTTTGTGCTCTTTATTATGTCTGTAAAGTGCACAGAACAGAAAATTATTTTTACAAGACAATTAATAAAAAGATTAAAAAAAAATAATAATCCAAGTTTGCCCCCTCCCTCCACTATATATAATACTTTGTAATCTGATGTTATGTACTTTAAAAAAAACACTAGTCAAAATGTTATTATTTTTGTTTGTGCTCTTTATTATGCCTGTAAAGTGCACAGAACAGAAAATATTTTCTGCAAGACAATGAAAAAAAAGATTAAAAACAAAAACAAAAAAACAAGTTTGCCCCCTCACTCCACTTCATATAATACTTTGTAATCTGATGTTATGTACTTTAAAAATAACACTAGTCAAAATGTTATTTTTTTTATTTTTGTTTGTGCTCTTCATTATGTCTGTAAAGTGCACAGAACAGAAAATTATTTTTACAAGACAATTAAAAAAAAGATGAAAAAAATAAAATAATCCAAGTTTGCCCCCTCCCTCCACCTCATATAATACTTTGTAATCTGATGTTATGACAAAGTTATTGCCGCTGTGATTCACGGATGGGAACTGAAGCGGTTAGGGACTTGGACAGCTCTCAGAATGTACAAAAACATTTTACTACAATATATTTGCATCCTGGCCACACAAATTAATATTTTGGGCTTATCCCACAGCAATTGCATTTTTTTTTTTTTTTTGCAGCGTCTACTTTTATTTATAGAAACTTTGCAGAAAATAAGGGGATAACTTGGAAGTCACCAGTGATTCCATATTTACTGCCTTTCATCAGCAGTCAGATAAAGTTCTAATGAGGAGGCGGCTTCTTGGTACAAGCTAATGTCAGCGATTACGATGGTATTTTCATGGCTCGGGTTGGGTGGCACTTTTCCACATGGAACTGTTTTTTCCCATGCCTTATGCCTGCTTATTATTGCTCCTGGCTGACTTATATGTCTTGTCAGCTACAGCACATTTGTAGCCGCTGTCCTCAATCCTCACTTTCAGGGAGATCAGATAACAGCAAGCCAGATAAATGGGCCTGGGCATTACCAATAAATCCAGCTGCATTCTTGCAAATGATTTAGGTCTACGGCCAACACCGCATGGGTCATACGAGAGAAAAATACCATTTATTTTCCTGTTATTCCTGGGAAGCTCAACTCGTGATTTGTTTTTTATTATTTAACACTCAGTAAATGAGGCATAACAATTAAAAATTTTGGGCCAGATTCACATAGTTGCGCTGCGGCGTAACATATCTCATTTACGTTACACCGCCGCAAGTTTTTCACAAAGCACTTGCCTGTAAACTTGCGGCGGCGTAACGTAAATCCGTCCGGCGCACGCCCGCCTAATTCAAATGGGGCGTGTGTCATTTAAATTAGGCGCGCTCCCGCCCCGAACGTTCTGTGCATGCTCCGTGTGAAAATTTCCCGCCGTGCTTTGCGTGAAACTACGGCGCCCCGATGTGTTTTTTGAACGGCGACGTGCGTTACGTCCTTTCGTATTCCCGGACGTCTTACGCAAAAAAAAATTTTTTTCAATTCGACGCGGGAACGACGGCCATAATTTAACATGGATGGTCTAATTTTACACGACCTAAATAGCACTCGTAACTTTACGACGGGAAAAGCTGACTAGCGACGACGTAAGAGAATGCGACGAACGCGCGTACCTTCGTGGATCGCCGTAAACAGCTAATTTGCATACCCGACGCAGGAAAACGACGCAAACTCCACCCAGCGGGCGCCGGAGTATTACACCTACGATCCGAAGGCGTACGAAGCCGTACGCATGTCGGATCGATGCCTAAAGCCGTCGTAACTTGTTTTGAGGATTCAAAACAACGCTACGACGCGGCAAATTTGAAAATACGCCGAAAATTCGACTGTGAATCTGGCCCTTTATTTATTCATTTAGACAAAAATTAGGAAATAGGCCTAAGCAGAGTCATTATTGTATATTCTTGTGTCTGATCTCAGAGCTTTAAGTAACAACTCCGGCCCCATTAACCACTTGAGTTCCGGAAGGTGTTACCCCCCCCCCCCCTCCTGACCAGGCCATTTTTTTGCGATACAGCGATGCTTTACTTTAACTACATGCCGACCAGCCGACGGCGGCAGGTCGGCTCCCCTGTGCGAGAGCACATAGTATAGCGTCACCTCGCAAAGCGGCCACTAGGGGCGCCTGCGCGCCCCCCGCTCGCCCCTGACTCCCGTGCGCGTGCCCGGCGGTCGCGATCACCGCTGGGCACCCGCGATCGCTCGTTACAGAGCGGGGACCGGGAGCTGTGTGTGTAAACACACAGCTCCCGGTCTGTCAGGGGAGAAATGCCTGACCGTCTGTTCATACAATGTATGAACAGCGATCAGTCATTTCCCCTAGTGAGGCCACCTCCCCCAACAGTTAGAACACACCCAGGAACATACTTAACCCCTTCCCCGGCCCCTAGTGTTAACCCCTTCACTGCCAGTGGCATTTTTATAGTAATCAATGCATTTTTATAGCACCGATCGCTATAAAAATGCCAATGGTCCCAAAAATGTGTCAAAAGTGTCCGAAGTGTCCGCCATAATGTCGCGGTACCGAAAAAAAAAATCGCTGATCGCCGCCATTACTAGTAAAAAAACAATATTAATAAAAATGCCATAAAACTACCCCCTAGTTTGTAAACGCTATAACTTTTGCGCAAACCAATCAATAAACGCTTATTGCGATTTTTTTTAACGAAAAATATGTAGAAGAATATGTATCGGCCTAAACTGAGGAAAAAAATAGTTTTTTTATATATTTTTGGGGGATATTTATTATGGTAAAAAGTAAAAAATATTATTTTTTTTCAAAATTGTCGCTCTATTTTTGTTTATAGCGCAAAAAGTAAAAACCGCAGAGGTGATAAAATACCACCAAAAGAAAGCTCTATTTGTGGGAAAAAAAGGACGCCAATTTTGTTTGGGAGCCACGTCGCACGAGCGCGCAATTGTCAGTTAAAGCGACGCAGTGCCGAATCGCAAAAAGTGCTCTGGTCTTTGGCCAGCAATATGGTCCGGGGGTTAAGTGGTTAACCACTTCAGCCCCGGAAGATTTGGCTGCTTAACCACTTGCTTCCCACCAGACGACTATATACGTCCTGGCTTTGAAGAGGAATACCGTTGTTATGGTAGCAGCTAGCTACCATAACCCCGGTATCCTCTTCAAGAGCCGGCAGTTTGCTTTCAGATAAAAGTAGTCTCTGCGGCGGATTCGCTGCGAGATCACTTTTATCGGCGGCAGAAGAGGGGCCCCCCTCCCGCTGCGCTCTGGTGAAAAATAGAAAATAGAGATTTCTTTTGGTGGTATTTGATCACCTCTGCGGTTTTTATTTTTTGCGCTATAAACAAAAAAAGACCGACAATTTTGAAAAAAAACGTATTTTTTTTACTTTTTGCTATAATAAATTTCCCACATAATTTTTTTTCAAACAAATTTCTTCATCAGTTTAGGTCGATATGTATTCTTCTACATATTTTTCGTAACAAAAAAAATTGCAATTAGCGTATATTGATTGGTTTGCGCAAAAACTATAGCGTCTACAAAATAGGGAATAGATGTATGGCATTTTCATTATTATCTTGTAAAGCGTTGCACAGAATGTTGGTGCTATATAAATCCTATATAATATAATTACCGTATTTATCGGGGTATACCATGCCCCGGCGTATAACGCGCATATAACGCGCACCCCAAGCCGTCTGCGGCCTTGTGGGTGTCCGTCTCGTCCAGCGTGTCCATCTGCGGCCTCCATCCAGGTGTCCGTCTCGTCCAGCGTGTCCATCTGCGGCCTCCATCCAGGTGAGCGTCTCCGGTGTCCGGTGTTCGTTTTGATTTTGGCGCGAGCCGAGAGGAGCCGGATTTCCTGTGTGTTCGGCTCCTCTCGGCTTGTCTCGGCTCCTCTCACATTGCTGCGGGCGGAGCTGAGCGTGGCCGAGCCTAGTCGAGTGCGCAGTACACTCGGCTCGGACAATGTCGGAGACAGCGGGGATCGGCAGGGTATCGGCGTATATCGTGCACCCACGATTTCCCCCTGATTTTAAGGGGAAAAAAGTGCGCGGTATACGCCGATAAATACGGTATAATATACAGTATATTTATATGACAATGTAAAACAGTTTATTGATCTTAATTATTTAGCTTTACCCTAAATTAAAAAAGTTTTTTTTTATTATTATTTATTTTGAACATGTGACTAGCAACAGAGGACTAGAAGCTCCTCCTACGTTGGCTTCTTTAAGAGGTATGGCATGGCGGTGGACCTGAAGCGCATGGCCGGCGATCACGTGCACGAGAGCCAGAACCAGGATCCCTGTTCTGTCAGAGGAAAGGAGACAGATTGTTTGTTCCTAGTAAGTAGGAACAGCGATATGTTTCCTCCCCCAGTCAGTCACATCCCTCCTCAGTAAGAAACATTAACTAGGGACACATTTAACCCCTTTATCGCCCCCTAGTGTTAACCTCTTCCCTGCCAGTGACATTTACACAGTAATCAGTGCATTTTTATAGCACTGGTCACTGTATAAGTATCAATGGTCCCAAAAATGTGTCAAAAGTGTCCGATCTGTCTGCCGCAATGTCGCAGTATCGCTGAAAAACCACAGAACACTGCCATTACTAGTAAAAAAAAACAATAAATAAAAATGCCATAAAAAGGCCATAAATCTTTGCCATAATTTGTAGACGCTATAACTTTTGTGCAAACCAATCTCTATACGCTTATTGCAGGTTTTTTTATACAAAAATATGTAGAAGAATACATATTGACCTAAACTGATGAAGAAGTTTTTTTTAAATTGGGGGATATTTATTGTAGCAAAAAGTTAAAATGATATATGTATATATATATATATATATGTGTATATTTTAAAACTGTTGATCTTTTTTTGTTTATAGCGCAAAAAATAAAAACCGCAAAGGTGATCAAATACCACCAAAAGAAAGCTCTATTTGTGGGGAAAAAAGGACGCATATTCCGTTTGGGTACAGCATCGCATGACCGCAAAATTACCAGTTAAAGCGACGCAGTGCCAAATTGTAAAAAGTGCTCTGGTCAGGAAGGGGGTAAAATCTTCCGGGGCTGAAGGGGTTAATTAAAATAATTACAGTGCCATCATCATCCACATACAGAAATAGAAGGGATAATGTAAATGAAACAGCGTGCGTTTAGTATCACTTTTATTGCTGCAGATGAATGGACTGTCAGAATGATAAAATGACAGCTGCAATCAGTTTGTAACCTGCAAGGGAGGTCCACAATGGAAACCTCTTCAATCATATCTGATTTATGTCATAACAGCACTTAATCCTTATAGTAAAAATCAAGATTTATGTAGAATTTTAGCTGCCTTTATCTCTGGATAAACTGATTGTTTTGAACTAAGGTTTTCAATGTAACCTCTACTTATGTGTTTTACATTATACGTTATTGTTGAATTGCTCAGGCTTGTGGCAGCTTTAATTCAATATTTGGTTTAACACTTGATCCAGTTACCAACTTGAAATGAAATGTAGGTAAAACATTGAGAAAGCAAGTGTTTTAAATTTCTACTTGTGTACATTTTTTCTTTCCATATCAACTTTTTTTATTCATATGAATAAAGTGCCACTTAAAGGGATTGTAAAGGTAAAAAAAAAAAATTCCCCTAAATAGCTTTGTTTACCTTAGTGCAGTCCTCCTTCACTTACCTCATCCTTCCATTTTGCTTTTAAATGTCCTTATTTCTTCTGATAAATCCTCACTTCCTGTTCTTCTGTTTGTAACTACATACCGTAATGCGAGGCTTTCACCCTGCTGTGGAGAAAGCCTCTTGAGGGGGAAAGGGGCGAGCAGGAGTGTCAGGACGCCCACTAACACACAGCTCCTTTCTCTATCTGGAAAGTAGAGAGTGTCCTGACTTGCCTGCTCGCCCCCTCCCCCCTCAAGAGGCTTTCTCCACACCAGGAAAAAAGCCTTGCATTACGGTGTATAGTTACAGACAGAAGAACAGGAAGTGAGGATTCCACACACAGACTTCCACCGCTGGCCGGTCGGGTTATTGTCTGCGACTGTCACATCCTGAAGGAAACCCTCCATGGCATCCACTAACACCAACAATGGGACACAATTCCTCCCACTGACATCAGTGATGGGACACTATTCCTCCCAATGACACCAACAACAGGGGCTCAATTTCTCCCACTAACACCAAAGAAGGGGAAAAATTCCTCCCACTGACACCAGTGATGGGACACAATTCCTCCCAATGACACCAACAATAGTGGCTCAATGTATCCCACTGACACCAAAGAAGGGGCAAAATTCCTCCCACTGACACCAGTGATGGGACACAATTCCTCCCAATGACACCAACAATAGGGGCTAAAGTAATGGCGACCAGGTTAAATAAAATTATTATAAGACTAGTACATCGAGACCAAACTGGGTTTATTCCGGGCAGATCGACTAGTATGAACATTAGGAGGGTATTTCTTAATATACAAATACCAACAGAGAACAAGGGTAAAAAAGCAGTAATGTCCTTAGATGTAGACAAAGCTTTTGATAGTGTGGAATGGGAGTACATGTGGCACGCTTTAGAAGCTTTTGGGTTCGGCCCAGTGTTTATTAGGTGGATTAAAATACTCTATAATGGCCCCAGTGCGAGAATCAGAGTTAATAATGACTATTCAGGTAAGATTCAGTTAGAGAGGGGTACGAGGCAGGGGTGCCCATTGTCACCCCTATTATTTGCTCTGGTAATGGAACCACTGGCCATTGCAATAAGAGCAGATACAAAAATGGAGGGATTCGTGAGACCGACAGGGGAGGAGAGAATCGCACTCAATGCGGACGATGTGCTCCTCTTCGGGGACACGAATCACTCCATTAAACAGGCAATGACTATATTTAGAGACTTTGGGAAATTATCAGGATTGGTAATAAACTGGGAGAAATCGGCATTAATGCCGATAGATCCAATAGAGAGCCAAACACTAGCAGAAATCCCTCAGATGGAGATAGTCGAGACAATGAAATACTTAGGAATATTTATAACAAGCGATCCCAATAAATATATAAAGAATAACTTAGTTCCTCTCATGTCTAAATTAAAAAAGAAAATTCAAATCTGGAGGTACCTGCCCTTGTCAGTAGCGGGGAGGTGCAACTTGATTAAAATGCTGTGGATGCCCCAATGATTATATATATTGCTTAATGCACCAATATGGATACACAAGAAATGGTTTAGGAAAATAGATACTTTGTTTAGAGAACTAATTTGGAAAGGGGGTCAATCTAGAATCAAGCTGCAAAACCTGCAATTACCTACACGAGAGGGAGGAATGGCAGTACCACACCCACAATGCTATTTTCTGGCAGCACAGCTGCAGCATATAGGGGTGAGAACTGAATCAGGAGGGGATATAAACGGGGGATTGATGTTTCTAGGGGCACCCCATAAGACAGCGGTGGAGGTACTGGAGGCCAATTTGTTTGTTTATTAATAGAACTCCTACGGTTAAGATGGCCCTTAAAGTGTGGAAAGCAGTAAAGATACTAGGAGGGCAGGAAGGAATGACAGAATATGTACCACTCTGGGATAATAGAAACCTGCAGGAACTGGAGTCAGTTGGAAAAATTAATGAATGGGCAGCCAAGGGGATAGTTAGACTGGCACAGCTATATGAAGGAAGAACTATAAAAACATTTGCTGCAATTAGAAAGGAATACGATGTACCCAAACATACATTCTACAGATACCTCCAAATCAGAGCTCTAGACCAGTGGTTCTCAACCTTCTAGTGCCATGACCCCTTGATAAAATTTCCTAAGTTGTGGGGACCCCTAAAAGTAAAGTTATTTTTGTAGAGGAGGTTGTCGGCACCCAAGGCAAGACAAGTAATTTGCGCCCCTAACCCATGGACATTTATTGCTCCCTGAGTCCCTTCCACTCGTACAATATTAAAACCCCTTATGGTACATTTTAGTATGTACCACTCTTTCTATTTTGTTCTCTCTCTATCCTAATTTCTTGTTGCTTTTCCACCCCCCCCCCCAGCCCCCACATACCTCGCTATCTAGCCATCTTTCTTGTTCTTTCTCTTATTCTTTCTCTCCCTTTTTTCTTTGTTCCTCCCCCTCTTTTCATGTATTCTTTATTTTTTATTCCGTCTCTTACTCTTTGGTGGGGGGTAAGGGGAATGGGATGAGTGGCAGTGCAGCAGGGGGTTCTCATCAGCCAACTTTGGTGCTCTTGATCTGAGAACTGTAGTGGGGGCTTTTAATGGCAACTATAATCACAGGTAGTGTTACTCACTGTGTCTCTGACTTTGTGGTGTCTCGTAGCAGTGACACCTATGCTGAAATGAGGAGATGGGGTCTTCTCCAGCCCCTCCCACTTCACATTCCTCAACAGTCAGCTGACCTCTAGTCTCTACCCCCCCAGCCATGCCGTGAACTGAATGGGCGGCTGCAATGAACCTGAGTGGGCGGCCGCATGCACCAGGAACAGCCCAGCTGGACCGCCACAGACTCCAGGGGCAGCTGCGAAAAGGCTGGTAGAGCGGTGCAGGCTTCAGGAACAGCCCAGGATCCGGGGTCCCCTGGCAAATCGTCATTTGACCCCAGAGGGGGTCCCGACCCCCAGGTTGAGAACCACTGCTCTAGACGTTCAGTTTAATAGAGTAAGGCCAATATGGGTTAAGACTCTTATCCTCCAGAAATTGGTTAACTGGAGTAAGACGAAGGGATTTATTTCCGAGGTCTGCTCATACATATGCAAGGAGAGTATTGAAAGCCCAGAAAAACTTAAAAGTAGAGTAAAATGGGAGGAAGACCTAGGGATTATAACAGAAGATCAATGGAGGAAGGTATTGGAAAGAGGACATTTGGTTACAGCTTCGCCAGCACAGAGATTTTCATTCCTGATGCTGATACATAGGACATATTATACACCTAAGAGATTATTTAACTTTGGATAGAGAGTGGATGCAGGATGCCCCAGTGTCACGATATAGGAGATTTAATACATATGATATGGAGGTGCCTGAAACTGTTCAGGTATTGGAGGGGGATATTGGACACTATTAACAAGATACTGTATATAAAACAAAGTTGCAGATGAATCCTAGATTATGTATCCTGGGCCTAGGGGAAGAAATAAGTAGAATGACCAGTACATCAAAAGCAGTGTTGAGATGCCTTTTTCAGGCAAGAAAACTAATAGCTCAGAGATGGCAAGCAGTGAACCCCCCATCAGTAAAGGAATGGATTAATGTAGTTACAGAGACAATCTGGAAGGAGAAGGTGGTTTATACCAAGAGAGGGAATATCAGGGAGTTTGGTAAAATGTGGAACCCTTGGTTGGAAGAAATGAGATACCCTGTGTGAAAGAAAACCCAATAAAGCAGATAGTTAGAGTAGGGATGGGGGAGGGGAGGGAGGGAAAAGGGTAAAACAAAAGGTGGAACATTGAAGATATGTATGAAATATGTGAAACAGAAATGGTAAAAAGAACATACGAAAATATATGATTGTAACCATCTGTTGTTTTTAAATGTTGAAGAAAATCAATAAATAATATGAAAAAAAAAAAAACCAATAGGGGCACAATTTATCCCACTGACACCAAAGAAGGGGCAAAATTCCTCCCACTGATACCAGTGATGGGACACTATTCCTCCCACTGACACCAGTAATGGGACACTATTCCGCCCAATGACACCAAAAATACGGGCTCCATTTCTCCCACTGACAACAATGATGGGGCACTATTCATCCCAGTGACCCAAACGATGAGGAACTCTTTCTCCCACTGACACCAAAGAAGAGGCATTGTTTACTCTGACACCTGGACATTTTCTAATACCAGTCCAACCCTTGTATCTGAGGAACAGTAAAATAGTACTTTGGTTAGAATGTTTGGCGATCCTTGAATTAAGGTTTGCATCGTCTTTAACACAGCTCTTCCAAAATACTGCAATCCATCATTTAAAAAAAGAAGGGATGCCTATATACTCAAACCTCCTAATTTATCCTTTGCTGCTTGGTACAAAATAACAGGCGCCCTCTGGCCTGGCAGTGATACACGGAGGTCTACAGATGAGAAGTGCGCTCTCTGCTAGGGCTATTATGTATCATTTTGGACTGATTTGGGGTCTGCTTTTGCTCTCTCATTATTACTCGGTGAAGCAGGCTGGATTCAGGTGATGGGGGTCCGTCTTCGCTCCAGCCTTGTTTTGTGTCTGTTCCATGTTCCGCATCTGTTTGTCTCATTTGCTGTTTCATTAAACCTGCTGGAGAAAAACACCAGAATATCAATTGTTTAGCTGAATGTTGAGGGGGAAGGGGGTGGGGGTTCTTCTTTTCCTTTTAATAAATCGTTCAATTGTTGGAGGAGCTGGGGCCAAATTTAGGGCCAAAACACATTATTATCATTATTACATTGTATTACTTCATTTTATTTATTAATGTTGTGAAGTTGTCTTCTTTCTACTTATGCTGCACAGTTTACCGTGAAGCTCCAGAGTAAATAAAAATGTGTTCGTTAAGGGGCCAGTCTACCCACAGAAAATGTCATCCATTGAGAAACACAGGATGACTTGCCCAATTTTCCTGTAGGTGGTGATATAACCCAAAGGTGAAGACCTTTCAATGAACTCCAAGAAAAGGATTTCATGGTAAATACAACATTTTCATTTCCTTTCTAATCTAATGAGGGATACAGGAAGTCTTCACCTTCAGGTTATTCTGCCACTTGCAAGTGGATAGTACACTAGCAAAAAGCAAATGTAAGAACTTCACTTGTCTCCTAAATGACCCCAAGGATTTTATGGTGACTTCAAAAGTCCTATTTTAGCATCCGGTAGGTGCTGTAGAGTTAACCACTTTAAGACCAGCCCTTTTTCTGACATTTGTGGTAAAAATCTGTATTTTTTTGCTAGAAAATTACTTAGAACCACCAAACATTATATATTTCTTTTTTTAGTAGAGAGCCCAGAGAATAAAATGTTTTCATTTAAAGCATATTGCAATATTTTATGTCACACAGTATTTGCACAGCAGTCTTTCAAATGCAATTTTTTGGGAAAAATACACTTTAATAAAATAATAATAAAAGAAACAAACAGTAAAATTTGCCAATTTTTTTTCAATGTGAAAGATGATGTTACGCCAAGTAAATAAATACCTATCATGTCATTCTTTAAAATGCGGTACTTAAAAATCTCTGTAGGCGATGCTTTAAATGAAAACATTTTTTTTACAGGTTTCCTGTTTAGAGTTACAGAAGAGGTCTTGTGCTAGAATTATTGTTCTCGCTCTAACGAATGCGGGGATACCTCACATGTGTGGTTTGAACACCGTTTACATATGTGGCCGTCATTTATGTATGCGTTCGCTTCTGCAGCTCGGAGGGATGGGGCGCATTTCATTTTTATTTATTTCTTATTTATTTTACTTTTTTTATTTTTATTTTTTTACAAATCAATTTGTATTAAATACAAAAGATGGATTACATGGAGAGAAAGGGATTATATGATATAAAAACTCAAGTACAATGTATTAATGCAAGAATACAGAATTAACACTAGTAAGTATACACTATATTTAAACAGGATACAACAAAAATAATCGAACAGTAAGGGCAACTAGCCCCAAAAGTAATAAAGTAGAAATATGAATGTCACAGGTACTGAATGTAAGCAGCGTGTTGTAATTTGCCTATTGTTGTAGAGCAGGGTGCCCACTAGTTAGCGTAGCTTTCAACATCTATGGCCGCGTACATACGACCGGTTTCCTTGATAGAATCCGTCAAGAAACTTGGTGGCAGAGCTTTTTTGCCGAGGAAAACGGTAGTGTGTATGTTTTTCATCGAGGAAACTGTCGAGGAACTCGACGAGAAAAAAAGAGAACAAGTTCTCTTTTTCCTCGACGGGAGTCTCAATTTCCTTGTCGTGTTCCTCGTCGGGCTGGTTTTCGACGAGAAACTCGAACGTGTGTATGCTAAGAAACTCGCGCATGCTCAGAATAAAGTATGAGACGGGAGTAAAAGTAGCATTTGTAATGGAGATAACACATTTTTCATGCTGTAACAGACTGAAAAGTGCAAATCGTCTCTTACCAAACTTTTACTTAACACGCAGTAACATGAGATTAGCAAAAGCAGCCCCAAGGGTTGTGCCAGTGGAATCAAACTTCCCCTGCCATTGTATGTGTTGTACGTCACCGCGTTTGGGAACAAGGAGATTTTGTCTTGACCGTGTGTAAACGATGTGTCTTTTCCGACGAGTTCCTCGGTCGTGTGTACGAGGTCTCTGTCTTGTGTGATACTTCTGTGGTATCGGTGTAGGTTGAGGGTGCAAGTCATGTAGGATGTTGGGGTAGGAGTAATCATGTGTGGGCTCACTATGCGGGGTGTTAACATATTGTCTACAGCCATTTATTGGTATCAGCCCAATGCCTCTAGATATGTTATTTCCTTGTAGGATTGCGGTCGCCTGACCACTAGCAACCAATATGGAAAAAGGCGATTCTAGGAGGCTTAGTCAGTGGTCAAATTGCTCTATTTATTTTACATTTTATTTTCAATTTTTACACTGTCCCTTTAATTTATTTATTTTATCACTTTTATTCCTAATACAAGGAATGTTAACATCCATTGTAATAGAAATAAGCCAGACAAGTCCTCTTTATTGAGAGATCTGGGGTCAAAAAGATCCCAGATCTCTCAATTACTTTTAAAAGCAGAAAAAAGAAGACATTTTGCCTTAAAAAAATCAAATCCTGTCAGCCCGAGAACAGGAAGTGACATCAGATGTCGCTTCGGTCCTACAATGGCATAAAGCCGAATAGGGGTTATCTTTCCCTCAATCGACTTCCTGCCTAGAAATGGGCCGCGGTGGATTGGTTCTGGGCTTACTGAAGGCTCTGGTAAGCTCGAAAACTACCGTGAAGTGGTGGGAAGGAGGGTGGGGTGCTCCTCTCCCGCCGCCATCCCGCATCAGGGGGGTACAGGCAGTACACCTATAAGAGGCCCGGAGGTTCCCAGGGCCCGGGATGGCAACCCTCCCTTTTAAAAAAATATTTATATTTATATATTTTTTTTCTTTTTATTAAAGGGCCCAGAGGTCCCCAGGGGCTACCCCCCTTTCGTGGCACCCCCGCTTCTCAATTTTCTCAATTAGTGGCGGTACCCCCCGCTTCTCAATTCGTGGCAGCACCCCTCGCTTCTTCTCAATTTGAGGTGGCAGCACCCCTCCTGGTTCTGTGCTCCAGGGGGCCTATGCATACTCAGAAGCAAGTTATGAGACGGGAGCACTCCTTCTGGTAAAACTAGCGTTTGTAATGGAGCACATTCATCACGCTGTAACAGACTGAAAAGCGCGAATCGTCTTTTACTAACACGATATCAGCAAAAGCAGCCCCAAGGGTGGCGCCATCCGAATGGACCTTCCCCTTTATAGTGCTGTCCAACGTGTTGTACGTCACTGCGCTTTGCTAGAGCATTTTTTTTTCACGATCATGTGTAGGCAAGGCCGTTTTTAACGATCGGGTTGAAAAAAACGTTGTTTTTTCTAGAGCCCGAAAAACGGTCGTGAACTGGAAAGCTGCAACATGTTGCATTTTTGTTTTTGAGTTTAGATCTGCTTTAAGTTTCTTTCCCAGTCTTTATTTGTTTAAAGCTAAAGCCCCGGGGGAAAAACACTCTTGCAGTAGGCCTGCGCACAGGGTGTGCCGGGGGTGCCTAGGCCCACCTTAATCACCCCATGCACATCCACATTAGCATTATCGCTCTGTGTGTTGGCAGGAAGATAAGAAAGATCTCCCTCTTACCGGCTCAGCCATAAGAAAAGTGTTTACACTTCTTTTACTGTGCCGGCAGGGCGAACAAGGTGCCAGGGTCATATACATCTAGACACACACACACGTTTGAGCTTCATAGTGCGAACCCTAATGCAATAGGCTGCGCACACCTATGGTGAAGGAAAAGGTAAGTCAAAATTATTTTAAATGTACCTTTAGGGTAGTTTTTTTTTGTTTGTTCTGTTTTTATCCCCTGGAGTTCGGCTTTAAAGTGGTTGTATACCCTTATGGTATACTTGCACCTACAGGTAAGCCTACATTAACCACTTGCCGACCGCGCACCGTCGTTATACGTCCACAAGGTGGCTCGGCTGGACGAGAGCACGTAGTATGACGTCCTCTCTCCCAGCCGCCACTAGGGGCGCACGCGCGCCGCCGACTCCCGTGCGTGTGCCCGGCGGGCGCGATCGCCGCCGGGCACACGCGATCGCTCGGTACAGAGCGGGGACCGGGAGCTGTGTGTGTAAACACACAGCTCCCGGTCCTGTCAACGGGGGAAATGCTGATCTTCGGTTCATACAATGTATGAACCGAGGATCAGTGTTTCCCCTAGTGAGTCCACCCCCCCCCCCACAGTAAGAACACACCCAGGCATACTTAACCCCTTCCCCGCCCCCTAGTGTTAACCCCTTCACTGCCAGTGGCATTTTTATAGTAATCCAATGCATTTTTATAGCACTGATCACTATAAAAATGCCAATGGTCCCAAAAATGTGTCAAAAGTGTCCGAAGTGTCCGCCATAATGTCGCAGTACCGAAAAAAAAATCGCTGATCGCCGCCATTACTAGTAAAAAAAATATAATAAAAATTACATAAAAATATCCCCTATTTTGTAAACGCTATAACTTTTGCGCAAACCAATCAATAAACCCTTATTGCGATTTTTTTTTACGAAAAATATGTAGAAGAAAACGTATCGGCCTAAACTGAGGAAAAAAAATGTTTTTTTATATATTTTTGGGGGATATTTATTATAGCAAAATGTAAAAAATATTCATTTTTTTCAAAATTGTCGCTATATTTTTGTTTATAGCGCAAAAACTAAAAACCACAGAGGTGATCAAATACCACCAAAAGAAAACTCTATCTGTGGGAAAAAAAGGATTTGTTTGGGAGCCACGTCGCACGACCGCGCAATTGTCTGTTAAAGCGACGCAGTCCCGAATCGCAAAAAGTACTCTGGTCTTTGGGCAGCAATATGGTCCGGGGGGTAAGTGGTTAAGGCTTACCTGTAGGTGCTTGCAATATCTCCTTAACCTCCATGGTTAAGGAGATATTTGCAGAAAAGCGGGTGCCGATGTCTACGGCGCATGTGCGCCGTAGACAACGGCGCAGGCGCACTGAGCGCGGCGGCTCTTGAGTGTGTGAGTGAAAAACTTATATAGCGCAACACATGCAAACTGAATCGCCTCTGGGCGCTGTGACCATTCCATGAGTGAAAAACCCTTTGATCTCAGAAGAGATGGGTTTTAATCCTTCTCCTGAAGGCCAAGTGGTCCGACTCCAATCGGATGGTGGTTGGTAGAGCGTTCCACAGTCAGGGTCCCTGGACTGCAAACCTTCGATCTCCTTTGGACTTGTATCTGGCTTTGGGTATCTGGAGTAGGTTTTGATTGGTGGATCGCAGAATACGATTGGGGTTATGAGCTTTTATTTTTTCGCATAAATATGTGGGGGAGTTTCCTTGAATACACTTATGTATCAGGCAGAGTGCCTTGAAGGAGATTCTGTCTTTTACCGGCAACCAATGAAGGGATCTCAGTGAAGGTGAGATTGATTCCCATGTTTTTTTGCCAGTCACTAATCGAGCGGCCGTATTTTGAACGACTTGCAGACGAGTGATTTGGTATTTGGGGAGTCCGAGGTAGAGGGCATTTGCATAGTCAAGTCTGGAATTGATAATTGTTCCCTCCACGACTGCAATGTCCTCTTTCGGGATAAAGGGGGTGAGTCTGCGTAGCAGGCGCAGCAGATGGTGCGATCCGCTGACTACTGACCCTATTTGTGCATCCATTGTCATGTTGGTATCAAAGATGACTCAGAGACTCCAATGACTCTTGATTGGGAGCCTCCCGGAAAGTGCCGGAAATGTGCGCATGCGCTGGGATCGTGCCGGGTATCATGGCGGCGACGGAGGACGTGGCTTCGATCTAAGGTAAGTAATTGATAATGAACTAGTATGCTAGTCATACTAGCTCATTATGCCTTTGCCTTGCAGGTTTTATTTTTTATTATTATTTTTAAGGGTATACAACCGCTTTAAGGGTGTGGGATGTCCAAAATACTTTGTGGAGGTGAGGGGGGGAATCCAACTGGCTGTAGATCCTCAATCCTCTCAAGGCAGCTAGGGTAGCAGTAACCACCACCAATAAACCCCCAGTGTAACATTGAATTATTGAAATGTATTCTTAATACACTGTTTTATTTCATGAGGTCTGCAGCATTGCAAAAAATACACGTTTTTTTTTTCATATTTAGGTACTAGTGATAATAGTAAACAAAGAATGCTTTCAACACGTTTTCTGAGTCACTCTATACATTATCTACCCCATTGCAGTACAAGCGATTGGAATACCGGGATAACTGCGCCTGTTAGTATGATTGCTCCACTAGGTAACACTTAATTGTGGGTCTCTGCTTACAGGAATGTTAAAGACATGGACCCTAATGAGCTAACATTCTGGGATGAACACCAACAGGAACCGCTATGTACATGCAGACACGCAATACATCATCTAAATAACAAGACCAGAGGGCTTCAAGTCAAATGGTATTGTTTTTCTAGCAATCCTAAAAAATTAAACAAGAATTTGATCATTTTTATACAACCCTGCAACATTACATTTTAGATCCTAAGCAGCACCTAGTAGACTTAAAGGGGTTGTAAAGGTAAAAAATGTTTCCCTAAATAGCTTCCTTTACCTTAGTGCAGTCCTCCTTCACTTACCTCATTCTTCCATTTTGCTTTTAAATGTCCTTATTTCTTCTGAGAAATCCTCACTTCCTGTTCTTCTGTCTGTAACTCCACACAGTAATGCGAGGCTTTCTCCCTGGTGTGGAGAAAGCCTCTTGAGGGGGGAGGGAGCGAGCAGGAGAGTCAGGACACCCACTAAAACACAGCTCCTTTCTCTATCTGCAAAGTATCTGCAAAGTAGAGAGTGTCCTGACTCTCCTGCTTGCCCCCTCAAGAGGCTTTCTCCACACCAGGGAGAAAGCCTTGCATTACGGTGGTGAGTTACAGACAGAAGAACAGGAAGTGAGGATTTCTCAGAAGAAATAATGACATTTAAAAGCAAAATGGAAGGATGAGGTAAGTGACGGAGGACTGCACTAAGGTAAAGGAAACTATTTAGGGATTTTTTTTTTTTACTTTTACAAACCCTTTAATTATCAAAGCTCTGAAATTTTTCAGATCATTTTAAAGGTGGACAGATTAAAGCGGACCTTCACCCTTTTTTAATGTTCCTCACTCCTGCCTCACTGCCCCCCCCCCCCCCTCCTCTCCTATAACACAATTGATTTTTTTTTTTTTTATGTATTCCATATTCAGCAAGCATTCTCTAAGGCCGTGTACAGACGACCAAACATGTACGATGAAACCGGTCCGCCGGACCGTTTTCACCGTACATGTCTGCCCGGGGGATTTCTGTATGGTGGCTGTACTCACCATCATACAGAAATCAGCGCGTAAACAATACGCGACGATGACGCGGCGACGTGGGCGGCCCTGCCAGTTCAATGCTTCCACACATGCATCAAAGTAATTCGACGCATGCGAGGGATGGCGGGCGCTCGGACATGTACGGTAGGTCTGTACAGACGACCGAACATGTCCGAGCGGACAGGATTCCAGAGGGCTGTTTTAAAACAAGTCCAGAAATATTTGCCCACTGGAAAAAGGCCCGGCGGGCAAATGTATGCTGGAATCCTGTCCGCTCGGGCCTACACCCGACCGAACATGTCTGCTGAAACTGGTCCACGGACCAGTTTCAGCAGACATGTTCGGTCGTGTGTACGGGGCCTAACATGTAAAAATTAGGGCTGTTACTGATCACAATTTTTCTGTTCGATCAATCTTTTTTTTTTTTTAATCGACTAATTTCGGTTAATTATAACGCACATACAGATCCAACTACTTTTAGCTGATCTCCTTGCAGGCCGATTCCCAGTGCTGCTACCAACCACTGGAAAAATGGATAGCAGAATACAAAAAACACACAAAGGCAGCGCTCGATGGGAATAGCATTACAACTTTTATAGTCTTCAAGTAGGTAACCAAATAAATATTGCACTGGAGATAAAACGATGTAGCTACATAAACTGTAAAAATGGTGCGAGTAATACCAAACGGTACCAAAAGCAGTCATAAAAACATGTAGCCAAGTATGATACTGGTATAAAAATGTGTACAACGATACCACTGCTGAATCCAGATGAGGAGAGGTTAACATCAGTCCGTCGGCATGTAGATGTCCCATGAAGGGAACTATCACAATTCCCAGTGGATGGTTGTAGAATTCCAGGTTGATAGGGGGAAGTGATAGAGGGAAGTGTAATGCCGCGTACACACCATCACTTTATGTGATGAAAAAAAACGACACTTTCTGTGAAGTAAAAAATGACGTTTTTGAAACTTCAATTTTCAAAAGTTGCCTACACACCATCGTTTTCTCACAATGATCTAGCAAAGTGAGGTTACGTTCACCACGTTTTACCATTGAAGCTTGCTTCATAAGTAGCTTCTGGGCATGCGTGGATGAAAAAACGTCTTAGAAAACGACGTTTTTTGCTACACACGGTCAATTTCTGTGAAGTAAAAAGTGCACTTTTGAAAAACGACACATAAAATTGAAGCATGCTTCAATTTTTTTTGGTCGTTTTTTACAAGACATAAAACAACGTTTTCCCCCACACACAGTCAATTAAAGTGACGTTTTTAAAAACGTCATTTTTTTTCATCACATAAAGTGATGGTGTGTACGCGGCATAACAGCCCTTGCGTGTGGCAGATGGTAAGGTCCTGCCGGCATGCAGATATGAAGGCACAGCAAAGGAGCCCTTCAGATGGACATGGCAAGCCCGCCGGTGTCCGTGACGTTACTGGATCTCCGACGGAACTCCCTGAAGGCCCAGAAGCCGGCGGAGAGGTGAGTACCAATCAAAAGAATTTTAATCGATCAAAAAGATTTTGATCGATCAAAAGAATTAAAGATTAATCGATTAATTAAAAGTTAATTTGCACAGCCCTGGTAAAAATACTTCTGATGCTAGGTTTATTTTTAGCACTATTAGTCTCTAAAAAAAAATATTATCATGCAGGAAAAAACATACAACCAGCTTTACAGAAGAGTTGGTACCTCTGGCATGAAACCTCTGTCTTACCTCTGGTCAGACTAATTTGATGAAAGATAGAAAAGGAAAAAACACATGTAAGGTAGATGTATGCGCTGCACACCCCGAAACAAGTCATATGGAGCAGTTTCTTCAATGGGGCTTTAGACAGCAATATAGGCATAATCAAATCCCCTTATGAACAGATTGAGCCCTGGTTCACACTGGGCTGCGGGAGTGAAGCCGTGCGAGTTCAGCTGAACTCGCACGATTTCACTCCCGCTGGCAGTCCCGATTTCGTCCGCGATTTAAGAGACATCTGTGCAGGTTTCTGCACAGATGTCTATGTAAATCGCGGCCCTCAATCGCAAAAAGTAGTACAGGAACTACCCTTTTTGAAATCGGTGCAGCGCCGCAGATGCGGCTTCGCACCGATTAGGACGGTGTCATTGCCGGCAAATGCCGCAGATTTGAGATGCGATTTCACAAGTGAAATCGCATCTCAAATCGAACCAAATCGTACCCAGTGTAAACCTGGGCTCAAGTACCATTATAATGCTTCATTCATATTGGCCAACCACATTTCTGGAACCGTAGGACATTTTTATGTGCACACATTGACAAATATGATTACAGTTAGTCCATATATTCAAATACATACAGTTCAAATCCAATACTCTTGCAATTAGGCTAAGAGTTCATTTACTTAATCCCTCCATTTAATATATGGTCATTAATTGGGAACTTGTTGCAGGTGCCGATTCTTCCGTCCTCTCCTGTCCCCTGGCAGGCGTCATCAGTGTGGCTTTTCCGGTAAGCCCATTGGGTTGGGCTTGTTCCCTTTGGGGAGGTAGGGGCAGCCACGTGGCCCTCCGGATTACTCCTTGGCTTTTTAACATTTTTGGTCATGCATTTATGTACTCCACTTTCAAGCGGTAAATATATCACCATGTTATCTGTATTGTGATGTATGATGTTATGTTTTGAAATTCTGAAGTTAATTTATATGTTTCACAGAGTCAACGATCCCCCTGAAGATGACCACTCTATGGTCGAAACGTGTCAGGTATTTAATACTGCATAGCATTTGCATAGCATTTGCTATGTAATCATGTTGTTTACCTTGCTTGCATGCTATATTGTGGAATACGCAGTATGTTATCTGTCCAGACTTTCATATATTGTATGTTAATTGTGATATTCGATAACCTTTAAATAAATAAAAACAAATCAATTAATAATAATTCTAATAATCCTATATTTTTTTTTTTATTATGCCTATATTGCTGTCTAAAGCCCCATTGGGGGAAACTGCTCCATATCATTTGATGAAAGATAAACCTTTGTATACACTGGACCATCACACCAAAATATGTTTACAACCACTCCAAATTATTGATTTCAGGTGTTTCCAGTGAAGGGGGGCTTCTGCTAATGCTACATTATACAAATACATTGTTGACACTTGAGTTCTTCCAACCTTGTGGGAACAGATTGAGGAAGACCCCTTTCTGTTCCAACTGTACGCCAATGTAAAAGCCAGCTCCATAAAGACATGGTTTAAGAAATGTGGTGTGGAGAAACTTGAATGTCCTGCACAGAGCCCTGACCCGTACACTACTGAACGCCTTCAGAATGAAAGGTTGTGAGACAAATCTTCTAATCCAACATCAGTATCTGACCTCACAAATGTACTTTTGGCTGAATGGGCACAAATTCCCCCAGACATACCTCACAATCTTGCGTAAAGTCTTCCCGGAAAAGTGGAGGCTGCTATAGCCACAAAGGGAGCCAACTCCATATGAATGTTCATAGTTTTGAAAAAACGTATTCATAGGTGTGATGGTTAGGTGTCCAACTTTTGACCATAGGGAGCCAGATTTACAAAGAGTTACGCCGGCGTATCACTAGATACGTAACTCGGAATCTAAGCCCGTCGTAAGTTTAAGTGTATGCTCAAACTGAGATACACTTAAACCTAGCTAAGATACGACGGTCTGCGCCGTCGTATCTTAGGGTGTAATTTTTTAGCTGGCTGCTAGGTGGCGCTTCCGTTGATTTCGGCGTAGAATATTTAAATGACTAGATACGCCGATTCACGAACGTACGCATGCCCGTCGCAGTAAAGATACGCCGTTTCCGTAAGAGATACGCCGCGTAAAGATAAACCTGCCCCCTAGCCAATGTTAAGTATGGCCGTCGTTCCCGCATCAAAATTTTTAAATTTTGCGTAAGTCGTCCGTGAATGGGGCTGGACGTAATTCACGTCGAAACCAATGACGTCCTTGCGGCGTAATTTGGAGCAATGCACACTGGGATATGTACACGGACGGCACATGCGCCGTTCGTAAAAAACGTCAATCACGTCGGGTCACCAAACATTTACATAAAACACGCCCCCCTCATCCTCATTTAAATTAGGCGTGCTTACGCCGGCCCCATTTACGCTACGCCGGCGTAACTTAGGAGGCAAGTGATTTGTGAATACAGCACTTGCCTCTCTGACTTACGGCGGCGTAGCGTAAATATGATACGCTACGCCGCCGTAAAAATGCGCGGAGCTACGTGAATCCGGGCCATAGTGTCCAAATTACACATAATAAAGAAGAACTTTAACCAAAGTTCATCTTACAGAATTAGCACATTCAAGTGCAGCAGCAGCCACTGGGTGTCTGTAAGCGGATTTATCCTTTACTTTTTTCTTCTAGTCTTTATTGAACACGTTTGTCAAATATACATACCGTGTTTCCCCAAAAATAAGCCTGGGTCTTATATTAATTTTGGCACGTCTTACCATGTAATGTGCTGTCTTCTCTCTCCCTTTCTCCCCCTGCCTAACAGGAATCCCCAGTCTTATATTAATTTTGGCACGTCTTACCATGTAATGTGCTGTCTTCTCTCTCCCTTTCTCCCCCTGCCTAACAGGAATCCCCAGTGTGAACCGAGTTAAAATGCTTGTAAAATCATATAATTCACTCTATTACAGTAGTATATAATGTACAATGTGTGTGTTTCTGTTTTGTTATAGCGCCGCTCTGCGCTTCTGTGACCCGCTGGAGCTCTCTTCCCTTCAATTATATTACAGAAACGCACACATTGTACATTACATACTACTGTAATAGAGTGGATTAGACATGTGCAATTCGTTTAGTTTTTAATTTGTTTTTTAACACATTTTGAGAAATTCATTAATTCCGAATGTTTGTATTTCCAAATTTTTAAATTTCCGAATTTTCGGATGTCCGAAATTTCGAATTTTCGGATTTCAGAAATTTCGAATTTCCGAAATTTCCAATTTTCGGATTTCTGAAATTTCCAATTTTCGGATTTCTGAAAGTTCAAATTTTCGGATTTCCGAAATTTAAAATTTCCGAAATTTAGAATTTTCGGATTTCTGAAATTTCAAATTTCCGAAATTTAGAATTGCCGAATCTTTGAATTTCCGAATTTTCGTATTTCCGAATTTTGGAAATTCGGATTTTCAGAAATTCAGATTTTCGGAATTCCAAATTTCCGAAATTCGGAATTTCGAAAATTAAAAAATTTAAAAATTCTAAATTTAAAAAATTCTAAATTTCGAAAAATTCGAGATCCGAAAATTAGAAATGGCAAGATTCTAAAATCTAAAATTTGAAAATCTAACATTCGAAAATGGGAAATTTCCGAATTCTTTTTAGAATTTCCGAATTTCTGAAAATTCGTTTTTTTTTTCCTTTTTTCGGAAATTCACGGGAAATTCGAAAAAAACTCGTTTTCGTTTTATTCTTTTTTTGCTTTGAATTTCCAATTTTCGAATTCCGAATTTTTGAATTTTCAGAATTTCCAAAAAAAACAAAAAACGAATAAAACAAAAAAAAAGAATTTTGAATTTTCAGAATTTCCAAAAAAAGCAAAAAACTAATACAACGAAAACAAAAAAAAAGAATTTTTCGGCAGTGTCAAGAGTGGATTATAGGATTTTACAAGCATTTTAAACTAGGGCTTATTTTCGGGGTTGGGCTTGGGAAACACAGTAGTGGAATCTAACTAAACAAAAAAAAAAGTACAAAAGTAATTACAAGTATATTCACAATGTATCATATAAGAGATACAGATCAGTACCCTTTGAAAGAGGTATTGTCACTAGCCTACTATATAATCAAATAACTGTCAACAGGCAAGCCAATCATACAACTCATAACAATGGGCCGGATTCAGATAGGTTAGCGGATCTTTAGATTTACGAATCCGCCGCCGCAAGTTTTTGTGGCGAGTGCTTAATTCAGAAAGCACTTACCTCAAAACTTGCGGCGGCGTATCGTAAATCCCCCGGCGGAATTCAAATTCCGCGGCTAGGGGGAGTGTACTATTTAAATCAGGCGCGTCCCCGCGCCGATCCAACAGCGTATGCGCCGTCCGCAAATTTTCCCAGCATGCATTGCTCCAAATGACGTCGCAAGGACGTCATTGGTTTCGACTTTAACGTAAATTGCGACTTACGCAAACGACGTAAAAAATTCAAAACTCGGCACGGGAACGACGGCCATACTTAACATAGATACGCCGCACTTACCCCTGCTATAGCAGGGGTAACTTTCCACCGGAAAAAGCCGAACGCAAATGACGTAAAAAAAAAGCGCCGGGCGGTCGTTCGTTTCTGAATCGGCGTAAATGCTCATTTGCATATTCGACACGTAAAAGACACGGAAGCGCCACCTATCGGCCGGCCTGGAATTGCAGCCTAAGATTCGACAGTGTAAGTCACTTACACCTGTCGGATCTTAGGGATACCTATGCGGAACTGATTCTATGAATCAGTCGCATAGATACGACCGGCCGGCCTTAGAGATACGATGGCGTATCTCCTATCTGAATCTGGCCCAATATATTTATTATGCCCTTGGAGATAGACAAGCAAGAATGCTTTATTAAACATTGGCAATTAGACTGGGGTTTGTATCGATTTTCTAAATAGAAAAAGATGTCTCTTTCACAGATGAAACTTCTACACTGTGTATTGTCCTCCCATCATTATCTGGTTGTTATATACTTGGTGGGGGTATACCACTGGCCATACACTGCTCCAATTTCGGATGGTTCCTGAGTAACCGGCTGAAACTCACTTAGTGGGTAAACCTGTCTTCTGCCTCCCGCCTGGCTCCTTCGATTTTGTGAACCAGCGATACATCTGAAATTCAAAAATATTGGGCATCCAATCAGTTGCAGCCAACGGTACCTTACCTTGATAGCCAGCAGGGTCAGCTGTCAAAATAAGATATCTAGATATCTGCAGTGGGGGGGGGGGGGTGTTGTCCATTCACACTGTAAAATCAGCAGCCAGATTTAGACAAAGTAAAACTGTAATTGAGAGAAAATAAAGCTGCTTTGCCTTCAGTCTTAGACAGCTGAATTGGCTCTTCTCCTTCACTGTAATTACTTACTCTGTTTTCACTGTACACCAGTGGTGACCCATAATGTATTTTATGGACACATGTGGAAGGAGGTGCTCTGGTCAGATGAGACCAACATTTTACTTTTTGGCCTAAAACTAAAACGCTATGTGTAGTGGAAAACCAACACTGCACATCACTCTGAACACACCATCCCCACCGTGAAACATGGTGGTGGCAGCATCATGTTGTGGGGATGCTTTTCTTCAGCGGGGACAGTGAAGCTGGTCAGCTTTGATGGGAAGATGGATGGAGCCAAATACAGGGCAATCTTAGAAGAAAACCTGTTAGAGTCTGCAAAAGACTTGAGACTGGGGGGGAGGTTCACCTTCCAGCAGGACAACGATTCTAAACATACAGCCAGAGCTACAATGGAATGGTTTAGATCAAAGCACATTCATGTGTTAGAATGGCCCAATCAAAGTCCAGACCTAAGTCCAATTGAGAATCTGTGGCAAGACTTGAAAATTGCTGTTCACAGACATTCTCCATCCAATCTGACAGAGCTTGAGATATTTTTCAAAGACAAATGGGCAAAAATGTCCCTCTCTAGATGTGCAAAGCTGGTAGAGACACCCCCAAAAAGACTTGCAGCTGTAATTGCAGTGAAAGGAGGTTCTACAAAGTATTGACTCAGGGGGGCTGAATACAAATGCACCCCCCACACTTTTCACATATTTATTTATAAGACATTTTGAAAACCATTTATCATTTTCTTTCCACTTCACAATTATGTGCCACTCTGTGTTGGTCTATCACATAAAATCCCAATAAAATACATTTACGTTTTTGGTGTTGTAACATGACAAAATGTAAAAAATTTCACGGGGTATGAATACTTTTTCAAGGTACTGTACATCCAGGGTGCCGGACTCACGGATTACAATTGTTTTTTTTTAAAGCACGTGATTAGAGGCAGAGGTCTTAATAGGCTTCAATAAAGGATGCGCTCAGGGCGCAGAGCAGCCGTGATGCAGAGGAGGAGGAGGTGCAGGGGAAGCCGCCGCCCAAAGAAAGTGCTGTCCAATAGATGTGGTAAGTGCAGGGCTGGTGTCCACCTGACTGGGGGGGGGGTGGCTGCGGGTGCACCAGCCGCCACTGCTGTACACAGTGAGCTTCTTGCGCAGTGCATTAGAAGCTGCAGCAAGTCAAATAGAGGCTACCTAATTTCCTGGCTGGTGGACAGTCATTCATCATCATCTATCTTTTTCCTCCCCAGCCTGACTGTCCTTGGCCATCATGACCAATTATCAATAGAGTCTGCCTAGGCTTCCAATGATAGGATTGGGAAAGATTGGTCCAAATAGAAGAGTAGGTAAGGGCAAAGCATCATCCCTTTACATGAAGGGGGAAGGGTTTCCAGTAGCCTGAAATCAAAAGAAGTATAAAAAACACTAAACAATATCTTATTCTCCATAAATTATCCAAAAACACCTTCTACTTAATTGCCCTGTGATCTATTTTACCTATAATTTTTTTCTTACTGTGTTTTTGCTTCTTTGTAACCAGAGGTTTAGCTTGAAGCTTGCGGGCCCTGATGCAAATGTTGACCTGGCCCCTGGGCTGTTCTCACCCTGTGCTCCTCTCCATTCAGGAAATGGCTCACAGCTTGCCCCCAGCCAATGAGAACGGAGGGGTATATACCATGGAAGTCGAAGTGGAAGCCCAGTACTGGAGCGTGGCTGTGGGGCCCTTGGGCAGATCGGAGCTGGACTTTGTGGAGGATATGATATGACAGGGATGCTGCAGGGGCCCCCTGGAGCTAGGGGTAGGGTTGCGATTGTGACCCCTGCAACCCCTTATGCTAAGCCCATGCTTGTAACGTCCTCTGTGAGCTGCCAAACCTCTGCTTTTCCCTAGTTCATAGTCCATCTTGGGGTCGAGCAAGGGGGGGTGGTTATGTTCTTATATGCAGTGAGACCATGCAAACAAATGTAGCCACCCTTTGACAGGAAGTCGAATCACAGAAAGGAAAAAGACCCCTGGTGCCACATTGTCATGGGCTTTTTTACTAAACCAACCCACTCCCGAGGGTTGCACCATGATCTAGATGGTCATAGTCTTGTTTTCTAAAATGGCACATTTTGAACCCCTCTTCTCGTTGCCTTGGTACCAAACTTTTTTTAAGAGATCTTCAAACTCCATGGTATGCCCACTTTTGTGTCCAATCGCAGGGTCCAGTTCACCTTGTGATTCTGGAGGAGCCTATGCAAATCTCTGGAAGTTCTTCCAGTTCTCCTCTGCCTATCACCCATAATCCAAAAGGCAAACTGAGAGGGCAAACCCTAGTCTCTAGAGCAATTTTGTGTCGGTCCACCAGGACATCTGTGTCGTTCTTCTACCGTAGGTGGAGTTCACCCATAACAATCACCAGACTTTGGTGGAGGCTGAGAGCAATAGGAGGCTCTTTTTGAGTCACAAATACATACTGTACTTGAATAGAATTTTTTTAACCACTTAAGGACCGCCGCACAACTATCCTCTTTTTGGACCGCCGCACGATATCCTCTTTTTGAAGAGGGATATCTTGGTAACGGCAGCAACTTCTGCCACAACCGAGATATCTATTTCTTCGGGCAGCGGTCCTGTAAACGGTAATGGTGGTCTCCGTGACAGATTCGCCGCAAGATCACCATTATCAGCGGTGGGAGAGGGGGCCCCCTCCCACCGCTCTCCTGTGCCCTCCGCCGCTTACCGGAGCCGTCGGTAGCAGCGGAGGCGATCGGGTCCTACTCCCTCTGTGGCATGGATATGAGTGAGGGCAAGATGGCCACCACCCGTCTCCATACCATAGCAGGGCGGAAGCGACGTTGAAACGTCACTTGCGCCCATACGTCTTAAAGGCACTTTTTTGTTGTCATTTTTTCAAATGACAATGTAGGAGAGAAATGTCAGAATTGGTCTTGGTGCTCTAGAACGCCTGATGGTGCTCCCTGCATGTTGGGCCTCTGTATGTGGCAACGCTGTGTAAAAGTCTCACACATGTGGTATCGCCATACTCGGGAGGAAAAGCAGAATTTGTTTTGGGGTTTAATTTATGGCATGCATATGCTGTGTGTGAGAAATAACCTGCTAATATGACAGAAACGAGAATTTTTTTTGGGCACAATGTTGTATGACTGAGTAATTGTCATTCAAATTGTGAGACCACCGAAAGCTGAAAATTGGTCTGGTTAGGAAGGGGGTTTAAGTGGTCAAGTGGTTAAAAAAAAAAAAAAAAAACTGTGTAAAAATAAATAAAATCAAGTAAAAAAATAAAGAAAACAAAAAAAATGTTTTAAAGCGCCCCACCCCAACGAGCTTGCTTGCAGAAGCGAACGCATACGTGAGTAGCGCCTGCATATGAAAATGGTGTTCAAACCACACAAGTGAGGTATCGCCGCAATCGTTCGAGTGAGACCAATAATTGTAGCCCTAGACCTCCTCTGTAACTCAAAAGATGCAACCTATAGAATTTTTTAAACGTTGCTTATGGAGATTTTTAGGGGTAAAAGTTTGACGCCATTCCACGAGCAGGCGCAATTTTGCAGCGTGACATGTTGGGTATCAATTTACTCGGCGTAACATTATCTTTCACAATATAAAAAAACATTGGGCTAACTTTACTGTTGTTTTATTTTTTAATTAAAAAAAAGTGAAATTTTTCCAAGAAAAGTGCGCTTGTAAGATCGCTGCGCAAATACGGTGTGACAAAAGTATTGCAATGACCGCCATTTTATTATTTAGGGTGTTAGAAAAAAAACAATATATAATGTTTCGGGGTTCTAAGTAATTTTCCAGCAACAAACCTGTTTTAAACTCGTAAACACAGAGGGGCAGATTCACAAAGATCTGCCCCGGCGCAGCGTATCTGAGATATGCTACGCCGCCGTAACTTACTTTTTTTGGTTTGAATCCTGAAATAATTCACACCGTAAGTTACGGCGGCGTAGTGTATCTCTCGCGGCGTAACGGCGCCTAATTCAAATCGGCGAGTAGGGGGGCGTGTTTCATTTAAATGAAGCGCGTCCCCGTGCCGAATGAACTGCGCATGCGCCGTCCCTAAATTTCCTGCCGTGCATTGTGCTAAATGACGTCGCAAGGACGTCATTGTTTTGACGTGGACGTAAATTACGTCCAGCCCGATTCACGGACGACTTACGCAAACAATTTATTTTTTTAATTATACGCGGGAACGACGGCCATACTTAACATTGAGTACGCCACCAAACCAAACTATATGCCGAAAAAAGCCAACTAGAGACGACGTAAAAGAATGCGACGGCCGCTCGTACGTTCGTGGATCGACGGAAATAGCTAATTTGCATACTCGACGTGGAAAACGACGGGAACGCCACCCAGCGGACGCCGAAGAATTGCATCTTAGATCCGAAGGCGTACGAAGACGTACGCCTGTCGGATCTAACCCAGATGCCGTCGTATCTTGTTTTGAGGATTCAAAACAAAGATACAACGCGGGAAATTTGAAAGTACGCCGGCATATCAGTAGATACGCCGGCGTACTCGCTTTGTGGATCTGCCCCAGAGTCTGAAAAAACAGGCCCGGGGCTTAAGTGGTTAAACACCAGTGTTTAGTAGACATGTGCACACTGAAATGTTTCATTTTGGAATTTAGTCTTCATCCGAAAAATTTAATTATTTAGTTTCTTCCAAAATTAGTTTTTATTTATTTTGTTTCGTAAAAAAATGCATTTGACCGAAAATTAATTAAGGTCAAATCTATCATTGAAGGCTTATGGTGTCTGTGAAAAGGTTCTAAGAAGATTTGACAAAGTAAAGTACAGTCTCTGCCACAGACCTTCCTTTATGAGGAGACACTTTGGTCCGGAATCCTCTGCCACAGGATTCAGCACCTGGATCTCTTTAGCTTTGTTTCTTTAGAACTTTTAGATCCGACAGGCGACACTGTCAAGCCTTTCAGTGTATGGTGCATCCTTCGATTAAGTTTCCAGGCCTTCTCTCAAGGTACCAGCCTCTTGCATGGCCCTCTCCAGGATAGGTCCTCCCCTGGCTTCCTTCATCAAGTGGCTTCCTCCCGCAGGACAGACAGCACAGGATCACCTCTGTAGTACAGGCCCCAGCCAGAAAACTGGGCACATAAGACGAAGCCGCAGCCCCGGGCCAGGATTCAGGACACACACCTCAGGCCAGGCGGGCCACGAGGCGTGGGCGGATGGACGGACGCCGCACCAATGGCGTCTGTCCCTTAAGTACCCCTCCCCAGCATGCACAGAGAGAAACCACTCCCACTGATTCGCTGCTGAGGGGGACACCCAATACATCTTGACCTTGCTGCTGCCACCCTTGGCCCGGGGTGGTAATGACACCCCCAGGTGAGCAATGGTGGATACTCTCAGCACAACCATGGCTGGAACAGAGGCTAAATTGCCCTGAATTACTCTTGTCTGAGCCAAATAACAGCTCAGACCCCACTAAATTTAAAGCAGTGACTGTTCAACAGGAGCAGGGCGCTACATGTATGACGCTGTAATCATACATTTTCTGTCGAATGCTCCGCCCACAAGCTATAGTAGAATTCTAATTTTGTATGACTAGTAATAATTATATTTCTTAATTATTATTACTAGTCAACAAACATTATAACTCTTCTATAGCCTATGGGCGAAGCATTTGACCATAAATGTCCACTCGTGTCGATCGTATGTTTTTAGCTGCTTCCTGAATCTTCATGTCTCTACAATGTCCAATGTTCATGTCTCTATAATGTCGAATATTTTCTCTCTATTTTGAATCTTCATTTCTCTATAATGTCGAATCTTTTCTCGAATAATCTTGGACTACTAGGCCCAGATTCTCAAAGGACTTACGACGGCGTAGCGCCATGTACGCCGTCGTGAGTCCGAATGAGAGCCGGCGTATCTATGCGGCTGATTCTTAGGTCATTCCAAACCGATGAGAATGGACCGACGGGCCATTTCCATCGCTTCACCACTGAAGTGGCCTGATGTACTGATGTGCGTACACACCATCGTTCCAAAAACCGATCGGGTCAGAATGACGTCAAACACACGACGTGCTGAATAAAACGAAGTTCAATGCTTCCAAGCATGCGTTGACTTGATTCTGAGCATGCGCAGGTTTTGAACCGATGCTTTCTGTACTAACCATCGGTTTGGACCGATCGGGCAGCGGTCCATCAGTTCGATTTTGAAGCATGTTTTAAAATTTTGGACCGAAGGAAAACAGACCGATGGGCTATACACACGGTCGGTTTGGACCGATGAAACTGAACCTCGGTCCATTCTCATCGGTTTTGTCCGACTGTGTGTACGCGGCCTTAGAATCAGTTACGCATAAATTCGGCTGAGATGCGAGCGTAAGTCTCTTACGCCGTCGTATCTTAGTTGCATATTTACGCTGGCTGCTAGGTGGCACTTTCGTCGATTTCCGTGTCAAATATGCTAATGAGCTAGATACGCCGATTCACGAACATACGTGCGCCCGGCGTAGCAAGATACGTCGTTTACGTAAGACATACGCCCTCATAAAGCAGGGGTAAGTCATGTTAGGTATGGATGTCGGAAACGTACGAACAGCGTCGTGTTTTACGTCGTTTGCGTAAGTCGTCCGTGAATGGAGCTGGACGTAATTTACGTTCAAGTCGAAAGCATTGACTATTTGTGGCGTAATTTTGAGCATGCGCACTGGGATACGTTCACGGACGGCGCATGCGCAGTTTGTTAAAAACGTCAATCACGTGGGGTCACAATACATTAACATAAAACACGCCCACACTAGCCTACTTTGAATTACGCGGGCTTACGCCGGCACAGTTACACTACGCCGCTGTAACTTTGGCCGCAAGTTCTTTGAGAATACGGGACCTGCCTCACTAAGTTACGGCGGCGTAGTGTATCTGAGATACGCTACGCCCGTCTATAGATAGGCGCTTTTTGGAGAATCTGGCCCCTAGAGTTAAGGTTAGGCACATTCAACCGCAGATTCGATAGACACAAATCGCTAATGTCACCGTCATGTCGAATCTTCTATATATATCGAACTGTTGCTGCAACAAAATGAAAATAAAGCATTTTTTATGTCGGATCTTTCGGATTTCGGACTCTGCACATTCATTATCTTTTGTTACAACGAAGGCGAAAATCCCGGAAATTTGGACAAAAACGAATACACGTGTCTAGTGTTTAGTGTCACTTTATTATAACACACCATGTTTAGTATCACTTTAATATAATACTCCCTTGGGTAGATTCACGTAGCTGCGCTTCCTCTTACGGCGGCGCAGCGTATTGTCTTTACGCTTCGCCTGCGTAACTTACAGGAGCAAGTGCAGTATTCACAAAGCACTTGCTCCGTAAGTTGCAGCGGCGTAGCGTAAATGGGGCCGGCGTAAGCACGCCTAATTCAAATGTGGAAGGGGGCGTGTTTTATGTAAATGTATGATGACCTGACGTGATTGACGTTTTTTACGGACGGTGCATGCGCCGTCCGTGTACATATCCCAGTGTGCATTGCTTCCAAGTACGGCGCAACAACGTATTGGTTTCGACGTGAACGTAAATTACGTCCAGCCCTATTCGCGAACGACTTACGCAAACAACGTAAAAAATTCAAATTTCGAAGCGGGAACGACGTCCATACTTAACATTGGCTGCGCCTCCTAATAGCAGGAACAAGCTTACGCCGAAAAAGCCTAACGTAAACGACATAAATAAATTGCGCCGGGCGTACGTAGGTTTGTGAATCGGCGTATCTAGGTAATTAGCATATTCTACGCCGACAACGACGGAAGCGCCCCTTGCGGCCAACGTCAGAATGCACCCTAAGATACGTTGGCGTAAGAGACTTATTCCAGTCGTATCTTAGGCTAATGTCGGCGTATCTAGCTTTCTGAATACAGAAAGTAGATACGGCGGCGCAGATTTGAGTTTACGCGGCGTATCTATGGATATGCCGGCGTAAATTCTCTCTGAATCCGGGCCACCATGTTTAGTATCACTTTAATATAATACTCCTTGTTGATAGGCCACGGACACAAAATTCCACAAACGGGAAACTCACTCTACCGTTAAATACCCTTTTTCTTTTTTATTAAATGATCTTAAGATTTCACTAAGGAAAACATGTAGTCCACTGCATTTATCAGAGTGTCTTCTCCTATTAGTAGACACCCCAAATTTCCTCATCCGTTCAGAGGCATGTGGTATTAATGAAGAACTGGATGCTTCTCAGTGAACAAAACAACATATTAATGGTGATGTCATGCATGGGAACGCCTGATAGTGAAACGGGAATAGGGGCAAGAAAATAGATTGCTCCAAAAAAGAAAAAAGTCTATTGTGATTTATTTCGGTAATATGTAAAGAATTATTGGCTCTCACTTTCAGACTGCAAAGTGCAAGCCATTAAAATAATCACCTTCCTCATGTCATTCCAGATCTGGGGATTTTTGTTCTACCATACGCAGACTGAGGCTTTCTAACATTGTGCCGTCCCCTGGGGTCCCTTCCTGATAGTGCGGCTGTTATTTATTAGGATCTTGTACGGGTCCACCTTCCCCAATTACAGTCACGTGACGTCTTGCAGGAGACGTGTGAGCTCACAAGAGCGCAGGATACGAGCATTGTCAGTGATGTGGTATGTTACTCACATTTCATCCTGACAAAGTGAGGGCCATTACCATAATCTTTTCCATCCCAGCATTTGTCATCAATAGTCACCAATTTGTGTCTGGGTCTAGAATATTTTTCATTTTTTTATCTTTTATTAGCATGGTAGATTTGAATAAAAGACATGGGGCCAGATTCTGGTACATCTGGCGTATCTCCGCGGCGGCGTAACGTATGTCATTTACGTTACGCCGCCGCAAGTTTTTCATGCGAGTGCTTTATTCACAAAGCACTTGCGTGTAAAGTTGCGGCTCCGTAGTGTAAATCATCCGGCGTAAGCCTGCCTAATTCAAATTAGGCGGGTAGGGGGTGTAAAGCATTTAAATTAAGCGCGTCCCCGCGCCGAACGAACTGCACATTCGCCGTCCCTAAATTATCCCAGTGTGCATTGCTCCAAATGACGTCTCAAGGACGTCATTGGTTTCGACGTAAACGTAAATGGCGTCCAGCCCCATTCACGGACGACTTACACAAACGACGTAAATTTATAAATTTCGACGCAGGAACGACGGCCATACTTAACATTGGTTGTGCCTCATATAGCAGGGGCAACTTTATGCCGGGACAAGCCTAACGTAAAGTCGTAACTTTACTGCGTCGGCCACGCGTACGTTCGGGAATTCGCGTATCTAGCTAATTTGCATACTCGACGGGTAAAACGATGGACGCGCCACCTAGCGGACAAAAAAAAATTGCATTTAAGATCCGACGGCGTAAGAGACTTACGCCTGTCGGATCTAATGGATATCTATGCGTAACTGATTCTAAGAATCAGTCGCTTAGATACGACGGCCCAGATTAGGACTTACGACGGCGTACATGGCGCTGCGCCGTCGTAAGTCCTTTGAGAATCTGGGCCATGGACACTGGATTATATGCAGGGCCAGATGATGGTGTATATAGACCTTAGTTAGCAAGTCTTACATAGGCACACCAGTGTGAACATTAGCACCTTATCCACCAGAAAATGTACTTAAAGTGGATGTAAACACAACATTTTTTTATTTATTTTTTTGATGTCACAATGTACAGTCAATATCCTCTTTTATTGTTCAGTGAAATAAAACGTAGAAAACGTAGAAACTTAGAAAAACCTTGGACCGTTTCGCCACCTTGCTGTGAGTGACAGGTTATTTACATATCTCATGCACTAGCTTCAGACAGGAATTATTTTTTAATTCCCACCCCACTCCTTATCTGAAGTCATGTGGTTAGTTTTCTGGATTTTGACTGGATGTTAGTGATTATAGCAGAATTCAGTGTGAGGCCTCGTACACACGACCGAGGAACTTGTCGTAAATGAAACATCGTTTTCCTTGTTAGGCTTGTCGAGAATCTTGTCAAGCTTTCTTTGCGTACACACTGTCAAGACAAAATCTTGTCGTTCTCAAACGCAGAGACGTACAACACGTACAACTGCACTATAAAGGGGAAGTTCGATTTCACTGGCGCCACTCTCGGGCAAATATTGGTAAGTCTAGATGTGCAAAATTAGTAGAGACAAATCCCAACAGACGAAAGGCTGGAATTAAAGCAAAAGGTGGTTCAACAAAATACTGACATCAGGGGGTGATCCTTTTTCCAACTCAGTGATTCTGTTTTTTATTTGTTTGTATTTTTTTTTCTGACAATTTGCTGTTATATCTTTCACTGGATGTTATAAATTGCGCTAGTAAATACAACAGGATAAAACAAAACTGTGTCTGTCTTCATTTCAGGCTGCAAAGCAACAACATTTTATTATTTTAAAGGGGGGGGGGGGGTGATTCTTTTCTATCCCGACTGTAAAAGGGATTTGATAGTCTTAGCAGAGATTCAAAGGCCCCATACACACGAGAGGATTTATCCACAGATACGGTCCAGCGGACCGTTTCCACGGATAAATCCTCTCAAAGATATCCGCTGATTTCGATGGGATGGAGTGTACACACCATCGCATTGAAATCCGCGCGGAAATCCTCTGCCGATGACGTGTCGCGCCGTCGCCGCGATTATGACGCGGCGACGGGCGCGACGCTGTCATATAAGGAATTCCACGCATGCGTCAAATCATTACGACGCGTGCGGGGAATCCCTTTGGACGAATGGATCCGGTAAGTCTGTACAGACGAGCGGATCCATCCGTTGGAATGGATTCCAGCAGATGGATATGTTGTGCAGCACAACAAATATTCGATCTGCTGGAATCCATCCCAGAGGAGATTTCTCCGCGGAAACAGATCCGCTGGCGTGTACACACCATAGGATCTATCCGCAGAAACCCATTTGCTGGGATTTATCTGCGGATGGATTCTATCGTGTGTACGGGGCCTTAGATATTCATTTAAAAGAGATTAGCGTGATGTAAATGATCTGATCTTATTATCAATATGTGTTTAATGTTTTACAATTCTATCTGCTATATATAGTTAGTAAATACATATGTACACACACATTTTTTTTTTTTAAAACCCAAGAGTCGCAGATTCTTACAATTGGATTAAAGCGAACCTTCTGTATTTTTTCATCTTTCCATCTGTGCAGTCTTTTCTGTAAATATCTTCTAAACCGTGCAGGTTTAGGAGATATTTCTTGTACCTACGGGTAAGCTTGATGCCGCGTACACACGGTCGTTTTTTGTGATGAAAAAAACCCGACATTTTTAAAAACATCATTTAAAATAACCGTGTGTGGGGAAAACGTTGTTTTATGTCTTATGAAAAACGACCAAAAACAAAATTCGAGCATGCTTCAATTTTTTATGTCGTTTTTCAAAACGTCGTTTTTTATGTCATAAAAAATTACCGTGTGTAGGCTAAAACGCTGCGGCGGCGTAACGTATCCCATTTACGTTACACCGCCGCAAGTTTACAGCGTAAGTGCTTGATTCACAAATTACTTGCCTGTAAACTTGCGGCGGCGTAGCGTAAATCCGCCCGGCGCAAGCCCGCCTAATTAAAATGGGGCAGGGAACATTTAAATTAGGCGAGTTCCGGCGCCGAAAAGTACTGCGCATGCTCCGTCCCTAAAATTACCCGACATGCATTGCGCTAAATGACGTCGCAAGGATGTCATTGGTTTTTCGACGTTAACGTAAATGGCGTCCATCGCCATTCACGGACGACTTACGCAAACGACGTGAAATTTCAATGCGGGAACGATGGCCATACTTAACATTGGCTAGACCACCTAGAGGGCAGCCTTAGTTTTACGTTGCGTATCTCTACGGAAACAATGTAAATTTAGAGCGACAGGCAAGGTGTACATTCGTGAATCGGCGTGACTAGTCATTTGCATATTCTATGCCGACCGCAATGGCCTCGCCACCTAACGGCCGGCCTAGAATTGCAGCCTAAGATCCGACGGTGTAAGTCAATTACACCTGTCGGATCTTTGTGAGATCTATGCGTAACCTGATTCTATGAATCAGGCGCATAGTGCAGATCTCAGAGATACGACGGCGTATCAGGAGATATGCCGTCGTATCTCTTTTGTGAATCTGGCCCAACGTTTTTAAACCCGCGCATGCTCAGAAGCAAGTTATGACGCAAGCTTGAATGGAACAGAGTGCTGAACGTAACCGCGCTTTGCTAGAGCATTTTGAAAAGACAATGGTGTGTAGGCAACGTAGTTTTTTAAAATGAAGTTTGAAAAACTTCGTTTTTTTCATGAGAAAAAATGACGTTTTTTTTATCACAAAAAACGACCGTGTGTACGCGGCATTAATCTAGGCTTACCTGTAGGTAAAAGTGGTCGGTAAGTGTTTACATCCACTTTAAGAATTTAGGGCCAGATTCACATAGAAGAACGGTGGCGTAACGTATCGTAGATACGTTACACCTCTGCAATTTTTCATCGCAAGTGCCTGATTCACCAAGCACTTGCGATGAAAACCTACGCCGGTCGGGCCAATTTAAATGGGCGTGTGCCATTTAAATTAGGCGCGCTCCCGCGCCGGACCTACTGCGCATGCTCCGTTTCCGAACTCCCGTCGTGCATTGCGCGCCGCAACGTCATTTTTCCGAACGGCGACGCGCGTAGCGTAATTCCGTATTCCCGGACGGCTTACGCAAACAACGTTATTTTTTAAATTTCAACGCGGGAACGACGGCCATACTTTATACAGCAGTACGATTGCTGTGTAAAGTTAAGGCACCAAAAATACGACTAACTTTGCGACGGGAAACTAGACTAGCGGCGACGTGGCGAATGCGAAAAACCGTCGGGAATCGCCGTAACTCCTAATTTGCATACCCGACACTGGTTTACGACGCAAACTCCCCCCAGCGGCGGCCGCGGTATTGCATCTTAAGATCCGACAGTGTAAAACAATTACACCTGTCGGATCTTCTGGCTATCTATATGAATCAGCCGCATAGATAGAAACAGAGATACGACGGCGTATCTCCACTGTGAATCTGGCCCTAATACTTTACTAGAATTTTTGTAAATCAGAGTTTGGTGTCATTTTAATCTTAGAACTCAGGTTGAGAGTAGGATAATAGTCAGCATGCTGATAGGTGGAGGAAACAGAAAAACGACTTCCATCAGTATGCTGTGGTTCCTTCAGTCTCAGGCTTAACTTCAGCACAGAAAAATTAGGTCACCAGCCTAGCTGTGCTTTGCTGCAGAGCTGTGTAAATCTACAATCTACATTATTGCATTTCAAGGATTTGCCTGTTTATCCTTTTGCCAAAATCCAGCTTTGCAATAAACACCGCAATGATAACTCAAAATCTAAGGCTTGGAGGAGGTCATGGCTACCTTTGTTGGTGACACACAAACCCAGCAGCACTGGCGGTGTAGAAAATGGTGTGGGGTCTCTAGCTGGTACAGCTCGGACCTTTAACAACGAATGGAAGTTATGTAACCCGCAGACTTGCATGTAACACTGACCTCATTAATCATTGAAGAAATTATCTCCTAATCCCAAAGTCATTTCCTGTTCTTTAACTGGTAAGTTTTTGGACGAAAGAAAGAAAAAAAAACACAGAGACCAGTAGTTCTAAAAATCCCTAAAATTCCATCTGATCAGATACTGCCTGGGAAATTGTTTTGTTTCTCTGCTTGAGAAATGTACTCAGAAAAGTATCTGAGATCTGCAGTCATTAACAGAGGTATTGATTTCCATGTCATGAAGCCAACGCCGTCCTATCTGTCTATATCGCTTTCCTCCGGGGGCATCAGGGAATTGCCTTGGAGCAACACCACTGCTCCACATTCACTGAGCTTTCTCTGTGTTACTTAAAGCTGAACTCCAAGCAGCTAACTATACATAGGGGTGCCGTTTTCCTTGGCAAAGGATTTGTATCTCTGTCCAACCAGTCCTGAGATTTACACAGCTCTGCCACACAGCAAAGCCCTTTCTGGAGGGGTAGGAGACCTCAGCTGCAGTTCACTGAGATGTCATATTTAGGCCCCCTGCTTTTTGTCTGACCACAACCAATATTGTATGTTCTATCTTATTGATATTTACTTTACATACGAATTTGCATAAACAGACATCAGCTCCTGAAGAAGCGAGCTGAGCTTGCGAAACACGTCGAGTATACAGACATACATGCATTTTTTTAAAATTACTGTATATACTCGAGTATAAGCCGAGTTTTTCCACAATTTTTTTGTGCTGAAAATGCCCCCCTCGACTTATACTCGAGTCACCTTTTTGCGCCTGATCTTCCGGACTTTGGGGGCTCGGTACCGGCCGGCCGTAGGTCCCCTGGACCCCAAACTTGGCACACATATAGCCTCTTCCTCTACAAGTGTGTCTGGTGTACCTATGGCCCGGGAGCACCGATTTTTCAAACCCGGGCACCCCTTTCATAGACTCCCATGTTAAACAGTCAATTCTCCGGTGATTTGGCGACCCGGTACCGGCCAGTCGTAGGTCCCCCGCCCCCGGATTTGGCACACATGTAGCCCCATTTCTCCTCTACAAGTGTGCAAAGTTTTTTTGTCTGGGGGACCTACGGCTGGGGAGCACCCATTTTTATCAAAGCCAGGCACCCCTTCCATAGACTCTCATGTTAAACGTCAGTCTAGTCATGGTCACAGTGAGGCATGGGCATAGTGAGGCATGGACACAGTGAGGCATGGGCACAGTGAGGCATGGACACAGTGAGGCATGGGCACAGTGAGACATGGACACAGTGAGGCATGGGCACAGTGAGACATGGACACAGTGAGGCATGGGCATAGTGAGGCAATGGGCACAGTGAGGCATGGACACAGTGAGGCATGGACACAGTGAGGCATGGGCACAGTGAAGCATGGACACAGTAAGGCATGGGCACAGTGAGACATGGACACAGTGAGGCATGGGCATAGTGAGGCAATGGGCACAGTGAGGCATGGGCACAGTGAGACATGGACACTGTGAGGCATGGGCATAGTGAGGCAATGGGCACAGTGAGGCATGGGCACAGTGAGGCATTGGCACAGTGAGGCATGGACACAGTGAGGCATGGGCACAGTGAGACATGGATACAGTGAGGCATGCAGATTGACACCCTAGGCTTATACTCGAGTCAATCAGGCCCGGATTTCCCACAAGGCCACTGAGGCCAGGCCTTGGGGCGGCAGGGCTTCAAGGGGCGGCAGTGGCATGGAATCCCCCGATGCCCGAAACATACAGTTAAGGGCGGTAAGTTATGGGGGAATCCGCTCGCTCGTTAACAAGTGATTGCGGCGATGTCGCCAAAATCACTTGTAAAATATGTGCTCCGTCCGTCCTCCCCTCTCCCCCACCCCACCCCACATTCCTCTTTCTGCTGGCTCTGTCTTCGGGACTCCGTCCTCCCTCCAGCCACCGAGTCTGTCTCCTGTCCCTGCTGCCGATGTACACAGTGAGAAGGGAGAGCTGTGCTCTTCCCATCTCAGCTGTGACAGGAGTTCTAGCACAGTGCTAGGACTCCTGTTTTGGAGGTGACAGGGTCAATAAAGAGAACATGTCACCTCCAATTGCTATCACACAGGAAATTGTTTTCTCCTGTGTGATAGCAAAAAAGTTAAGTGAAAAAAAATTGATAAATAATAAGAAATAATAATTAAATTAATAAAATAAAAAAGTAAAGAATAAGAAAAATAATAAGAAAGGGATAATACAAAAATTTAAAAAAAGTAAGCGACAAGCTACAACTAAATAAAAATAAAAAAAGTGATACAAAAGTAAAAAACAAACAAAACATATTTGAACTAACCGTGCCGTACATTCTCTGTTGATTTGGGGGGGGTTCAGTTGGCGGGGAGGGGGTGCATTGTGGAACCTGGCCTTGGGGCGGCAGGGAGAGCAAATCCGGCCCTGGAGTCAATAAGTTTCCCCTGTTTTTTGTGGTAAAATTAGATGCCTCGGCTTATACAGTATTTGGGTCGGCTTATACTCGCGTATATACGGTACTACCATTGCATATTACCATGTGTATGGCTGTTTACAACTTGCAATATAATGTTTCAATGAGGTTTACTATTCATGTCTATGTATATTTTTTTTACGCCAATAAATTCAGAGATTTTACTTACTTAACTTACTCCATTTACTGGTTTTGACCATTATGATCACCTCATTTAAAGTCCTATGGGTGAAATTGTGTTGTATCAGCTGCAGTTCAAAACACCTACAGGTCTTGTCCCTCCCCCAGCCTGTGATTGGACAGTGAAAGGAAAGGCAACAGACTGACAATCTCATCTCTCTGTCACTCTGTTTTCTTCTTCTATTGGTGCTTGTCCATAGTCTGTGTACAGAAGGAGTGGATTTGTACTATTTGTTTATTAGGGTCAGGGTTAAAAAAAATAAACAATTTGGACGAAATGTTAAAATAAAACATATATTTTTAACTTAATAAATAAACAATGTACCACTTGCCCTCTGGAAGATGTACCCCCCCCCCCTTCGTGACCAGGCCACTTTTTGCGATACGGCACTGCGTAACTGACAATTGCGGGGCCATGCGACACTGTACCTAAATAAAACGTTTGTCCTTTTTGGTGGTATTTGATCATCTCTTTATTTTTTGCACTTTAAAAAAAAAAAAAAAGACCAACAATTTTGAATTTATTTTTTTACTTTCTGCTATAAAACACATATAATGAAATAAAAAAATAAAAATCGAATTTCTTCATGAATTTAGGCCAATATGTATTCAAAACAAATAATGCTGTGCTAGTGATAATAAATGTTTCTAACCACTTACTGTATCAATGCTCCTGTGCATATATGAGTGCCAACATAATAACATGTGAATATACAAAAATATAATACATTCATGTGTATTTCTTTTTGTGATAATATAAATCCTGTGCTCGAGTGCAATCAAATGTTTAATTAATAAAAATGTCAGAAAAAAGTTGTAACTTGTTGAGTCTTTACAAATCCTCAAAAATCAGTGCTTTGTATCTATTCACCTCAGTGCTCCCGCATAAGAAATGCGCTCACCTCACAAAGTGTCAAATAAAGCTTTTTAGTCACCCCAGACTAACAGACTGACAATTTAGAAAAAAAAAAGTACTTTCTGCAAAAAAAAAAATAAATAATAATAATTGTGACGGTATCGGTATGATATCCCCGTCAAGCATTCCCTCCTCTCCATACAAGAACATCACAGGATTCCCCACACATGAGTCAAGACTGGATGCTGGAACCAAGACACTTTATTGACACAAAAACTCAGCTTATATGTGGTTACAGCCTGTTAGGAACGCCCCCCTCACACAGTGGGGTTTCCCATACAGATTATAGGAGACAAGTCGGAGCCGACCATGCAGACACGTTTCTTTAGATAAAGACATCAGGGGAGTTAATTAATACACTGAAGCAATCAGAATAATTAACATACTACTTCTCTAATCATTTAGCCTGATGATACAATACACATCTTTTAAGGGTAAACACAGATCTTCTTTACACAACACAATAGATCAATTAACCTTTAGAATAGTGAGGGGACATTAGCACGTCAATAACCGGTCAGAGGAATGAATCACACATGAAATTCCTTTCTACCTCTACCCATGGCTAGCAGGGAGCAGTACACTGAGACATATAGGCAAATGTATCACAATGGCCCCCCTTTTGCTCCCTGCTCCGGCAAATCCGGTTGGACCTTCCCTGGTCCAGTAGGGTTGACGGGTTTAGAGCTTTTAGTCCGAGGTTAACTCCGTTTGGCATGACTGACCTCCCTTGGCAACTGCTTCAGACTCAGGTATGTCACCGGGTCGTCAGATCACACGCCGGTCAGTCCCCAAGTCTTTGTGCGATCTGCAAAGTCACCAGAAGTCAGTGTGAAGACAGCGAATGGGTCTGTGCGCCGCCGTCTAGGTGTCCCGCTATGGGAGGGGCAGGTTATGGCTCTGAAGTGACAATCACAGGAGATTCATAAAAAAAAGAAAAAGTTATATTTGTTGAAATGCTGTAGCACTGGTGCTCAGAGTCCGGGGGGGGGGGACTCAGAGCCCCATAAGGTCAGCCACCCCCTGCTCCCTCCGCAGCAGCCGGTTCTCCTCTTTGAGCTTCTCCGGCTCCATCTCCAGTTCATGGAGCCTGGGGGGTCAGCCCGCTGTGACCTCAGGTGGTTGTTCTCCTCCTCCATGCGGCTTATGCACTCCTCCAGCTCTATGTACTCACGGATCAGATCCTGCTTGCTCATGTCCTGCAGGCTTTCCACGTGGTCCTTCATCATCAGGAACTGGGTGGTGGTGTAAGGGGCCACCGGTGGGCCCTTGGCGAACATCTCGGCCCGCATCTGGGGCGCCCGCTGCGATTCCATCTCCTCCAGTCGCTTCTTCTCCTCCCAGGTCCGCTGGTTATATGACTTCCAGGACCTCTTCTTCTTGGAGGGTAGCTGGTGGTACCTCTTTCTGCCCAGCTCCCTCCAAGGCCCCTCCGGCTCATGGCTGTCACCCATGACCAGCTGACAATGGTGTTCCCTGTTGTCCGTAATAACAGATTGTACCATGAGGGCTTCGTAAGGGGTGCCCAATGGTTCTTCCTGACCCAGCTCCTGGGGATCCCAAGCCAAGTCTACACAATGGGCTGCTGCTGGTGGGCGGTACCCAGGTTGAGACCAATTTGACCTGGTGTTGTCATTCATGGGGCAATTCTGCTTGAAGTGACCCAACTGTTTGCACCGGAAGCAGCGTTGTTCGTTGTCCTCCTGGCGTGGGTAGCGAGGGCTAGATGTCATCGGTCTGTTAGGCGGTTGGTATCTAGCGGCTGGTGGGTGTGAGGGTGCCGTTGGTCGTGGAGGTTGTACCTGTGGTGTGACCTGGTTTGTCTTGCGAGTATCCGCATATTCATCCGCCAACTTCGCGGCCTCTGGTAGAGTCATGGGCCTGCGATCTCTCACCCAATCCTTGACGTCCGTCTGGATGTGATTGTAAAATTGCTCCAGGAGCATTAGTTGCAAAATGTCCTCTGCGGTGGTGGCCTGGCTGCTGTTAACCCAGTTAGAGGCCGACAGGGACAACTGGCATGCCCATTCCGCGTAAGAGTCTTTCGTGGTTTTGCGTGAGTCCCTGAACTTCTGTCGGTGGGACTCTGGGGTTACTGCATAACGAGCCAGGAGCACTTCTTTAACCCTGGCGTAGCTATGGATATCCTGATCTGGCACGGTCCGGAAAGCATCAGAAGCTTTGCCTGACAGTTTGCCTGACAATATTGCAACCCACTCTCTTCTAGCTATTCGGTGCAGGTTACATTGTCGCTCAAAATCCGCCAGGTAGTTATCAATCTCACAGTCCTTTTCATCAAAAGCTTTAAAAGCGCTAAACGGAATCTTCCTTGCGTCTGCTGTGCTGTACTCACTGTTCGGAGAAGGTGCGGCTGCTTGTTGGACTGCTGCCAGTTTTAACTGTAGCTCTGCGTCCCTTATTTGTTTATCCTTCTGTAGTTCTGCGTCCCTTATTTCTTTAGCCTCCTGTAGCTCTGCGTCTCTTATTTGTTTGTCTCTTATTTGTTTAGCCTCCTCCGCTAACAGGTCCATCACTTTCAGCACCACATCCGGCGTTGGGTTCGGGCCGAACCACGCTAGCTTCTCTCTCATTAGCTTGTTGGCTGGCGATTCCTCCTCCTGAATCACTGGTGTCTCCATCTCTTGTACTGCTGGCGTTGCTGCAATCCCGTCCTCCTGGTCTATCTCCATTGATTCTGCTATGATGACCCGCTTGGTTTTGTTGCTAGCAATCCTTCCAGTAGTTCTTCCAGTGTCTGCTTGGAATCCGGGTGTGAAGGAGAGTAGAAGGGAAGATCCCGCTGCTGCCAACCAATTTGTGACGGTATCGGTATGATATCCCCGTCAAGCATTCCCTCCTCTCCATACAAGAACATCACAGGATTCCCCACACATGAGTCAAGACTGGATGCTGGAACCAAGACACTTTATTGACACAAAAACTCAGCTTATATGTGGTTACAGCCTGTTAGGAACGCCCCCCTCACACAGTGGGGTTTCCCATACAGATTATAGGAGACAAGTCGGAGCCGACCATGCAGACACGTTTCTTTAGATAAAGACATCAGGGGAGTTAATTAATACACTGAAGCAATCAGAATAATTAACATACTACTTCTCTAATCATTTAGCCTGATGATACAATACACATCTTTTAAGGGTAAACACAGATCTTCTTTACACAACACAATAGATCAATTAACCTTTAGAATAGTGAGGGGACATTAGCACGTCAATAACCGGTCAGAGGAATGAATCACACATGAAATTCCTTTCTACCTCTACCCATGGCTAGCAGGGAGCAGTACACTGAGACATATAGGCAAATGTATCACAATAATAAATAAAATGTCTTCATTAATTTAGGCCAATATGTATTTTGCTACATATTTTTGGTAGAAAAAATCCCAATAAGCGTATATTGGTTGGTTTGCACAAAAGTAATAGGGGCAGATCCTCAAAGAAATTACGCCGGCGTATCTCTTGATATGCCGCGTAATTTCAAATTTTGCGCGTGGTATCTTTGTTTTGGTATCTACAAAACAGGATACGACGGCATCTGGGTTATATCCGACAGGCGTACGCCTTAGTACGCCGTCGGATCTTAGATGCAATTTTTCGGTGGCCGCTAAGTGGCGTTTCCGTCGTATTCCGCGTCGAGTATGTAAATTAGCTATTTCCGACGATCCACGAACGTACGAGCGGCCGTCGCATTTTTTTATGTAGTTTACGTTCGGCTTTTTCCGGCGTATAGTTAAAGCTGCTATATGGTGGCGTACTCAATATTAAGTATGGCCGTCGTTCCCGCGTATAATTTTGAAAATTTTACGTCGTTTGCGTAAGTCGTATGTGAATGGTGCTGGACACCATTTACGTTCATGTCGAAAACAATGAAGTCCTTACGACGTCATTTGGAGCAATGCACCCTGGGAGTTTTTACGGACGGCGCATGCGCAGTTCGTTCGGCGCGGGGACGTGCTTCATTTAAATGAAACACGCCCCCTACCCGCCGATTTTGAATTCCACGCCCTTACGCCGCGAGAGATACACTACGCCGCCGTAACTTACGGCGCAAATTCATTGAGGATTCAAACCAAAGCCAAGTAAGTTACAGCGGCGTCTCGTATCTTACATACGCTGCGCCCGGCGCAGATGTATGTGGATCTGCCCCATAGCGTCTACAAACTGTGAGATATATATATATATTTTTTTACTAGTAAGTAGGCTTAAAGAGGGACTGCGACATTGCGTCAGACAGATCGGACACCCAACTGGCACTTTTGACACTTTGTGGGAACCAGTGACACTAATTCAGTGATCAGAATTGAAAAAGATTGGCTACACACCATGAGGAGAAAAAAAAGCGAATCACCGACTTATGTGAAAGGGACATCGGTCCCGAAGAGTAAGGAGGCACATCTGCATCCTCTGTGCCATGAGTACCTCCTCACAGTACCCCCTGCCAGTGCCATCTCCAAGTGCCCACGCGTGCCAGCTATCAGTGCCCATGCGTGCCACCTATTAATGCCAACAAGTGCCACCTATTAATGCCCACCAGTGGTGCCAATCAGTGCCTCATCAGTGTTACCTAGCAGTGCTGCCTATCAGTGCCCATTACTGCCACCCATCAGTGCCCATCACTGCCACCCATCAGTGCCCATCACTGCCAGCCATCAGTGTCACCTATCAATGCCACCTTTTAGTGCCAGTTCTCAGTAGTGCCCACCAGTGTCACCTATCAATGCCCTTCAGTGCCACCCATCAGTGCCACCTCTCTGTGTCACCAGTGCCGCCTATCAGTGCCCACCAGTGCCACCTTATCGGTGCCATCAGTGCTGCCTTGTCGGTGCCCATCAGTGCAGCCCATCGGTGCCTATCCGTGCAGCCCATGATTGCCCATCAGTGCAGCTCATCAGTGTCCATCAGTGCAGCCTCATCAGCGTACATCAATGAAGGAGAAAAATTACCCGTTTGCAAAATGTTATAACAAATTATAAAAAATATATAATTTTTTTTTAAATTCGGTATTTACATTTTTTTTAACAAAAAATAAAAACCGCAGAGGTGATCAAATACCACCAAAAGAAAGCTCTGTTTTTGGGGAAAAATTAGAAAAATGTCATTTGGGTACAGCGTTGTATGACCGCGCAATTGTCATTCAAAGTGCATCAGCGCTGAAAGCTAAAAATTGGTCTGGGCAGGAGGGGGGTTTAAGTGTCCAGTAAGCAAGTGGTTAAAGAGACTGACACAATGAAAACAATTAAATAGAGCGAAGAGTGAGGCATAGGGAGAAATATACATAAATATACCGTATATATAGCATAATAAAAAATGCCTGGAGAAAATGAAAAAATATAAAAAATGAATATAGAAATGAAACAGAATGAATGTAAAATAATATATAATATAGTTAAGAAAAAGATAAACTGAAAATGAGACATGAGAACCAATCACCAAACCAAAAAATGAGAAAATATGTAAATAGTTGCAATCAGATCTTAAATCTGACATAAAAAGCCCTCCCTTAAATTCTGTAAATATATATATATATATATATATATATATATATATATATATATATATATATATATATATATATATATATATATATATATATATATAAAAAAAAATGTTTGGAAGATATGGAGCCAATCAACCACACAAAAACAGTTACAATAAATGGAGATATAGGAAATGATATAATAGGGAAACAATGGATAATGGATAATCAGATATTCACACATGCTACATAGAAACAATAAACCTCCTAAAGAAAACAAGAAAGATATAAAACTATCCAAGTATCAATATTAATATAATATTGTAACAACCTCATGAAATCCAATAATACATAAATACTTAAAGATAGTCATAGATAACAAGACAATAAACTTCAGAAACCTGTCCAGGTATAAAATTAGCATGATTACTTTTCAGCTGTTCATGAAGAAGCTCAATGTTTGCAGAACTCTGAGTACTGACTTCTGCCTTATCATACAGCTAAGTACAAAGCTTCAGTTGGACCAAGTAAGCTGCAAAGCAAGGTGTTTTACTGTGCTGGCTCGTTAGCAAGCCTATAGTGCTCCAAGAAGCCTTTGTGTTTAATTGTATGTATCAAAATATTTATTTGCAGAACACACATTTTTATACACTGTCGATAGTGGAAAAAACAGGAATAAAGCAATATAAACCTTAAAAAAAGAAGCTGCAAAGTGAGGTGTTCTGCTGTGCTGGTTCTTTAGCTAGCCCATAGTGCTCCAGAAAGCATTTGAATTGTTTGCATTAAAATATTTACATGTAGAATGAACTTTTTTTATATAAATTGTGTAAAAAAGTAATATAGTTTATAAGCTTAAAAAAAAAGAAAGCTTCAAAGCAAGGTGTTGTATTGTGCTGGTTCTTTAGCTAACCCACAGTGCTCCAGGAAGCCTTTGTATGAAGTTGTATGTTGTTGTCAGGTCACCTGTAGCCAGATGACATATGCACCCCGTTGGAGTCAGGAGTGCACCACAAGGTAGTGAACTCTATGGCAGACTGCTGTGGATGGACCACAGAGTGGATATGGAGGAAAGGTCCACTGGAGCACAAACAGGGATGCCACAGGAAGCTTGAGCCCAAGATTCCCCAGGGCGGGGAGTCTAAGATCCAGCTGGTATTCACCAGAGCCTCTAGTGGTGAGGATGGCCTTAGCTGCAACTGAATCTGGGTCGCGGCCCCCAGAGTCCCCTAGGTCACGCTCTGTAGGGAGAGAGGGGAAGCAGCCACTCAGGACACAAGAGATAGTGAGGGGTTAAGCCGAGGTCGGGGCAACAAGCAGACAAGGATAAACAAGGGACAGGCCAAGGGTCAGGGTCATAGGCAAACAGGAGTAGTCGGGGACAAGCCAAAATCAGTACACAGAGATAAACGTAGCACGCGGCAAGCAGGAACACAATACTTAACAACGTTGATCAGCAAGGCAGCCCTGCAGTGCACTGGTTAATATAGAGTTCCTGGGATGGCCTGGGGTGGAGCCATACAGGGAGGAGAGATGATAAAAGCAGCCAGATAAGAGAATCTGGCCTCTAAGGTAAACACATGGAGAGAAACGTAAGCTGCCAGACATTACTGCATATCCATGACAGTTGTAAAATATTTATTTGTAGAACAATGTTTACATCGATAGTGGAAAAGCAGGAATAATGTTTATAAACTTAAAAAAAAGGAAGCAGAAAAGCAAGTTGTACTACTGTGTTCTTTAGCTAACCCATAGTGCTCTGGTAAGTCTTTGCATTGTATGGTATGCATTAAAACACTTTTTTTTGGAAAACATATTGTAGATACAGATAGTGGAAAAACAGGAATAAAGCTTTCAAACTTAAAAAAAGGAAGCTCTAAAGCCAGTTGTTCTTCTGTGCTGGTTCTTTAGCTAACTCATAGGGCTCCAGGAAATCTTCGTAGTGTATACATTAAAATATTTATTTTAGAACAAAAATGTTCAGGTAGTAGAAAAAATAATAATTGAATAAATATAATAAAGATAAAAAAGGGAGCCTTAAAGCAAGCTGTTCTGCTGTGCTGGTTCTTTAGCTAACCCATCATGCTCTGGTAAGCCTTTACATTGTATTGTATACATTACAATAATTATTTGTAGAACAATATTTTTTTTAAATATAGTGGGGAAAAAACATGAATAAAGTTTAAAATCTCAAAAAAGGAAGCTGCAATGCAAAGTGTTCTACTGTGCTGGTTCTAACTTTGGTTAACTCATAGTGCTCTGAGTCTGGGAGGTCTTTGCATTGTATTGTATACATGAAAATATTTGTTTGTAGAATAAGAATTATTATACAGATAGTGTAAAAATAGTATAAACATAAAATAAATTGCAAAGCAAGGTGCTCTACTGTGCTGGTTCTTTAGTTAACTCATAGTGCTCCAGGAAATCTTCGTACTGTATACATTAAAATATTTATTTTAGAACCAAAACTTTCATATAGATAGTAGAAACAAGCAAATAACTGAAAAAATCTAATAAAGCTAAAAAATAGAAGCCTTGAAGCATGGTGTTCCGCTGTGCTGGTTCTTTAGCTAACCCATCGTGCTCTGAAAAGCCTTTGCATTGTATTGTATACATTACAATAATTATTTGTAGAACAATATTTTTTCATGTAGTGGAAAAAAATCAAAATTAAAATTTCCAAAAAAGGAAGCTGCAATGCAAGGTGTTCTACTGTGCTGGTTCTAACTTTGGTTAACTCATAGTGCTCTGGGTCTGGGAAGCCTTTGCATTGTTTTGTATACATTAAAATATTTATTTGTAGAATAAGGATTATTCTTCAGATAGTGGAAAAATAGGCATAAAGGGCCAGATTCACAGCAGTAATACGCCGGCGTATCTACTGATACGCCGGCGTGTTTTCAAATTTGCTGTGTCGTATCTTGATTTGGAATCCTCAAACCAAGATACAACAGCTTTTGGCAAAGATCCGACAGGCGTACGGCTTCGTACGCCTTCGGATCATAGGTGTAATTTTCCGGCGGCCGCTGGGTGAAGTTTGCGTCGTTTTCCAGCGTCGGGTATGCAAATTAGCTGTTTACGGCGATCCACGAAGGCACGTGCGTTCGTCGCATTCCCTTACGTCGGTTTTTCGCGTCGTAAAGTTAAGAGTGCTATTTAGATGGTGTAAAATTACACCATCCATGTTAAAGTATGGCCGTCATTCCCGCGTCGAATTTAATTTTTTTTTTTTTGCGTAAGACGTCCGGGAATATGAAAGTACGTTACGCACGTCGCCGTTCAAAAAACACGCCGGGCGCCGTAATTTCGTGCAAAGCACGGCGGGAAATTTTCACATGGAGCATTTAAATGACACACACCCCATTTGAATTAGGCCGGCTTGCGCCAGACAGATTTACGTTACGCCGCCGCAAGTTTACAGGCAAGTGCTTTGTGAATCAGGCACTTACACCGAAAACTTGCGGCGGCGTAACGTAAAGGGGATACGTTACGCCGCCGTAGATATTCGTGAATCTGGCCCAAAGCTTATAAACTTAAAAAAAAAGAAAGGGCAAAGCAAGGTGCTCTACTGTGCTGGTTCTTTAGTTAACTCATAGTGCTCCGGGAGGCCTTTGCATTGTATTGCATACATTAAAATATTTATTTGAAGAATAAAGTTTTTTTTTTTTTAAGTGGAAAAAACAGGAATAACAATTGTAACCCTAAAAAAAATTAAAAATATATATAATTAACCCAAACCATAGAGGTTAGAGTATGTTAGAGGTGTTCAACTTTTTACTTAGCTCTTTGCCCTTTAAGCACCGATTTCAAACCAAAAGAGCTGGTAATACTTACCATAAACATTAACAAGCTGCGGTAAAGGAAAATGAGAGGCATGCTAACATTTGCTAAGCTTAAATGAGCAAGCTTTTCAAACAGCGATGCCTTTGTGTTTAGTCCCTGACTCTATATTTATGCGTTTTTATTGAACCATGATGTGTCTGGAAGGAGTTCAGAAACTTTGCTCAAAGTTCCATCTCTCTGCAAGTAAATAGTTTTGGGGATGTACCATCGCAGACATAATATCAAAACAGATAACGATGTTCCATGCATCTTAATTAAAAGCACGCCTTGGCATCCTGATGTAGCCAGGGAACTGGAGGAACTGATGTCTCGTTATAGGTGAGGCCAAGAGCCAACATAGTTTCGGGAGGATGGAACATGAACCCTTTCAAGATGGATTGTCTCATATTTTTCTTAAAGGAGTTCAACTCTGACCCTAGAAAATTGCTGCAGCTATGTTACATCTTCATTCCATTAACCTCATGAAGGTAAGATTAAAGATGTTGCGGTGCAACAATGTCATCTGAAAAAGAAAAGAACTAATTTGTCTGGATTATGTTCATCATGTGTTTCCTAATAGAGATGGGGGAACTGGAGAAGTTAATAAATCCCAAGTGACCTTACATGTGTTCTGCCAGATTATAGGAGATTTGAAGCTGTACATAGATGTAAATGGCTACTATCTACAACAGTTATATAATCAGGGCTTTTCTTCTCAGAGAATAGGTGCAGGTATTCCCAACTTCTTAGTCACCCCTTTTCTCCGCCCCCTACCCACCTCTGAGGACCATCCCTTAATTCCACCCCCTACCCACCTCTGAGGACCATCCCTTAATTCCACCCCCTACCCAACTCTGAGGACCATCCCTTAATTCCACCCCCTACCCAACTCTGAGGACCATCCCTTAGTTCCACCCCTTGCCCACCTCCCATTATCACCCCTTTGGAAAATTCAGTCAAGTACCATTTTGTGGTGGAAAACAGTATAGCACTACAAAAGTGACAATGAACAGTGGCGGCTGGTGCTCAAATTTTTTTTGGGGGGGGCGCAAACAAACAAAAAAAATAATCCCATCAATTGCAGCCTCACTGTGCCCATCAAATGCAGCTACTGTGTCCATCAATTGTCGCCACTGTGCCATCAAACGCAGCCACTGTGCCCATCAATTGTCACCACTGTGCCATCAAATTCAGCCACTGTGCCTATCATTTACCGCCGGTTTGCCCCATCAAATGCAGCCACTTTCCCCCCTCAAATACAGCCACGTTACCCCCTCAAATGCAGTCACTTTGCCCCCTCAAATACAGCCACGTTACTCCCTCAAATACAGCCACTTTGCCCCCTCAAATACAGCCACTTTGCCCCCATATATACCGCTAGTTTGCCCCCTCAAATACTGCCAGTTTTCCCCCTCTAATACTGCCAGTTTTCCCCCTCAAATGCTGCCAGATTTCCCCCTCAAATTCTGCCAGATTTCCCCCTCAAATGCCGCCAGATTGCCCCCTCAAATGCTGCCAGTTTGCCCCCTCAAATACCACCAGTTTGCCCCCTCAAATGCAGCCAATTTGCCCCCCATCCAGCACTTACCTTTCTCTGGTCAGCCATCCTCCTCCACGCTCCCTCAACGTCATCTCTGCTCCCCTGTCGCTTCAGCCAATCAGGTGACCGGTAACCAGACCCGGTGCACCTGAGAGGCTGGTCAGTGTTAGGGAAGCGATTCCCTGTTTAACCAGGGAGCACTGTTTGACCAGGGAGCGCACAGCCGTGCATCCTCTGGTTAACCATTTGGAAGCCACAGGCTCTAATCGGGAAGCTGGCTCTAATCGGGCACTTCCAAAACACACCCACCGCTGTTATTCAGATGGCCGGCGCTCAAAACGGGGCCGGACACCTGAATAGTGGGCGGCAGCGGCGACAATAGATAGATTCATGCAATGTATGAATCTATCTATTGTTGAGTGATGGGTGCAGGAGAGTGGGGGCGGTGCTCCTGTGCCCACTATGGATGCACCGCCACTGACAATAAAACATATAAATGTATGTTCCATACAGTACCATATCCTAAAATGTCACAGCAGCGCTCATGTCAATCAATCCGGTTATGACACGCTTTCATATGTTGCTGCACACATAAAAATAAAACGGTAAGCACAGTTTTTTTCTTCCAAGTAGTGTGATCCTTATTGCGGTTAACCTAGTAAGTTGATACCGATCGTAAACAATCCAACAAGATTGCCACCACGTGAGGAAAAAACCTCCCCTTTGGGAATGCACTCACGAGATATAAAGATCATATACGCCTTTTAATATGGTCTTTGGCCACCACTTCAAATGAACATCCACCTATTCTGTTAGCAGTTTTACTGGGTATACAAAGCTCCATGGGAAAGGATCATATAAAAAAAATGGAGGGCCAGATCCACATAGAATTGGATAGGTGCAGCGTATCAGAGATACGCTACGCCGCCGTATCTTACCTGGCTTTAAGTCGAATCCTGGAAGATTTTGCGCCATAAGTTACGGCGGCGTAGCGGAATTCAAATCGGCGGGTAGGGGGCGTGATTCATTTAAATGAAGCGCGTCCCCGCGCCAATTGAACTGCGCATGCTCCATTTCGAAATTTCCCGCCGTGCTTTGCGCGAAATGACGTTGCAACGACGTCATTTTTTGAACTTAGATGTGACTTATGTCCATCCCTATTCACGGACGACTTACGCAAAAAAACAAACAAACAAATTTTGACGTGGGAACGACGGCCATACTTTAACATGGCAAGTCTATATATATGCCGCAAAATAGCAGCTTTAACTATACGCCGGAAAAAGCCAACTAGAGACGACGTAAGAGAATGCGACGGCCGCGCGTACGTTCGTGGATCGTCGGAAAAAGCTCATTTGCATACCCGACGCGGAAAACGTTGCGAACTCCACCCAGCGGACGCCAAAGTTTTGCATCTATGATCCGAAGGCGTACGAAGCCGTACGCCTGTTGGATCGAACCCATATGCCGTCGTATCTTGGTTTGAGGATTCAAACTAAAGATACGACGTGGGTAATTTGAAAGTACGCCGGCGTATCAGTAGATACGCCGGCGTACTCGCTATGAGGATCTGGCCCGGAATGTCCACATAGTGTAATCCTGTTTACCATTTATTATAGCCAAAAGCCCCTTTTATACAAGTTATACGTACTAGCTTAAAATTGCCTAGGAGCAAAAAAGAGAGTACCCGAAAAGCGTAGTCACAGTTTACCGTTTCCAGAGAAGAGCGTCTGTCTATTGCAGCCGGAGTATCTTCTTCCTGGTATTCCAGCTGACTCTGACCCGCAAACGTCACTTCCGGCTTGTCGTGGATCACGCACCAGGGCATCCCACAGTCAAAGTCAATTGTGAAGGAATTAGATTTTTTACATTTTTTTATTGTATAAGTAAGTAAACAATATTGTTTTTTTTTTTCAAATTTTTTTTTGTTCATAGTGCAAAAAATAAAAACCGCAGAGGTGATCAAATGCCACCAAAAGAAATCTCTATTTGTGGGGAAAAGGTATCTGATTTTCTTTATTATTGCTTCCTATATGCTACAACACAGCAGCACCTGGACTGGAATAGAGGGAGTCTGTAGGCAGGTATTTGTTAAAGCGGGGGTTCACCCTATATAAAAAAATTTTTTTTTTTTTTCCTCTAGCATTAAATTCGGCATAGTAGCGCGAGCTACAGTATGCCTGTCTGTACTTTTTTTATCCCCGTACTCACTGTGCTATGGATCATTGAAGATTCCGGGGAATGGGTGTTCCTATGGAGAGAGAAGGTGATTGACGGCCGGCCCTGGCACGTCACGCTTCTCCGGAAATAGCCGAAATAGGCTTGGCTCTTCACGGCGCCTGCACATAGCCTGTGCGCAGGCACCGTGAAGAGCCGAGACCTACTCCGGCTGTCTTCGGGGAGCGTGACGTGCCAGAGCCGGCCGTCAATCATCCTCCCTCTCCATAGGCACGCCCATTCCTCGCGGGAGTCGGAATCTTGAATGTACAATAGCACTGTGAGTACGGGGATAAAAAAATACAGACAGGCATACTGTAGCTCGCGCTACTATTTGCCGAATGTAATGCTGGACTGTTGTTAAGGAGGGTGAACCACCACTTTAATGCTGCCCCAGCTGGGAAACTTGGAGATAATTGTGTTTTTTCTTAGGTCTTTCTTGATGGGTTTTTCCTGGGTCTGACCTCTCAGTCCTGTGTGCTATGAAAGAGATAAAGGCCAGAGCTTTGGGAGTTCTTGTTGCTGTTCGGTTGGTTCGTTTCCAGTCAATTTGTTTTGGTCTGGCCCATTACCCTGCCATTGCCAGAGTATGAATTCCCAGTGACATGCCAAGGTCAGAGTTCCCACTGCCTAGGAGGATTCCAGGAACTTGCAGTCTTTCCTGAAGATGCCATGAATAAACTATGCCAAGACTGGACTCTTTCCTAAACAGGTATGCTGGGGCAGCCACAAGCCTGAGTTAGGGACTAGGGATGTTAGGGAAATGACTGCACTTTATTTCGGACTGTTATTTGTATCTGTCATCACACAATTTTTTTTCAAGTAAAGTGTTTGCCTAGTCTAAAGTTACTAAAGGGGTGTAATGCAAGTAACCGGCACATATAGTCTACTGCTCGGGTCACTAAACACTTTGGGGTATGAACTGCTGAAAAATGTGTTTGTTTTCATTTTCGTTTCATTTGTTTCTTTTTTTTTTCTTTTTTTGGGTCATTAGTTATGGTTGCAATTTGTAAATTAGTACATTCGAAAATTCGTAAATTCATAAGTTTGTACATTTGAAAATTCGTAATGTTGAAAATTCGCAAATTCGCAAATCTGGAAATAAGAAAGAAATTCCGTAAGTTCTAAAGAATGAAATCCGAAAATTCTAAATATTAACTAACTAATAGTAACTAACTATTAAATTCTAGGTATTGGAATTTCCTTTCAAATTTGGCTGTTAGGGAACGTAGCGAATACGAACTTATGCGAAGGTAAGAATTATCCAAAATAACGAATGCCACATCTAAACAAATGTAACATAATGAATTAATAATAATCATTGGATTGGATTGGATTGGAATAAATACTTATAGAGCGCCGAATGCGAGTTGTGAAACTCGCGTCTAAGCGCTTACCAACAAGCTGGGGGTATCCAGTTCCCAAGAGCAAAAAGAAAAAGCTAGGACATCTAAGTAAAAGAGGGGGGGGGGGTGTCAGGGCACAAAAAGCCTATCCCTACTCCCTGACCATGGACCGCAGCCTGGGATTAAGGCAGCGTCCTGCTAAAGGCTTGGAAGGCCAAGTCTCTATCTGTAGGCTTGTGAAAAAAGAAGTGTTTTCAAGCCCTTACGGAAGGCCATCAAGGAGGAGGATGCTCGGAGCCGATGAGGGAGCTGGTTCCAAAGAGAGTTCCCCAGTGTTTGGAGCCGGCGGCCACCTTTTGAAGCTGATCGACTAGATTTAATAATTGCTAACAGGGCGTCAGTCGAGCGAAGCTCTCTGGGTGGACAGTAGTGTTGTGTCATATTCGATAAGTACATCGGACCTAGTTGCCAATAGGCCCGAAACACCAGACAGAGTGCCTTGAACTCAACCCGTTTTGCTATCGGGAGCCAGTGTAGATTCTTAAGCACCGGGGAGATGTGATTCCGCCTTGGGCAGTTTGTGACTAGTCTTGCAGCATGATTCTGTGTAATCTGCAATCGTTTTATCCACTTCTGTGGGAGCCCTAGAAAGAAAACATTAGAACAATCTAACCTAGAGTGGATAAGTCCATGAACTAAGATCATACGGTTGTGCTGAGTGAAGAGATTCTTAATTTTCCGTAATAATTGCAGATGATAGTTGGCTGATTTTATGCAATATTTTGCGTGAGGTACGAAGCTTAGTTCAGCATCAAAAATTATACCCAGATTTTTTACCTGCTTAGCTGGAGTTGGGGCAGGGCCAAACGAGGATGGCCAGGCAGGTAAAAAGGTAGAGTTGGCTTGTGGGCCGATCAGCAAAAGCTCAGTTTTGTCGGCGTTAAGGCCTAGCCTGTTTGAGTCCATCCATTGTTGGATGTTAGATAATCCCTTATTCAGCTGCTCAGGCATATTAGGTCCACTTGCAAGGTCTGCCAAGATCTGTGTGTCATCCGCATAGATCTGGCAGCCTAGACCATAGCTGGTAATGAGGTCGGCAAGTGGGCGCATGTAGCAGTTAAAGAATAAGGGAGAAAGGGCAGAGCCCTGAGGTACCCCGCAGGTCAATGACTGGGTATTTGAGCGGTACGACTCCATTTTTATGGAGTGTGTTCTTTCTGACAGGAAAGATCTAATCCAATTTAACACTGCGTCCTCACAGCCAAATAAGGATTGCATTCTAGAGAGAAGGATAGAATGGTCAATGGTGTCAAACGCCGCAGAGAGGTCCAGCAGCACCAAGGCTGTGGACCCCCCCGCATCGCGGACACCCAGCAGACGTTCCCTCATATCTAGGGCAGACATCTCCGTACCGCGACCGGGTCGAAATCCCGACTGGCAGTCATGGAACAGACCGTGTGACTCAAACTGCTCCTGCAGCTGGGTAAACACAACCTGCTCCAGGACCTTAGATAGAAAAGGCAGTAGAGAAATGGGGCGGTAGTTGGTAAGTATCGTGGGTTCCAGGCACACTTTTTTCAATAATGGGAGTATGATTGCTCTCTTGAATCTAGAAGGCACTATACCCAAGCGGAGGGACAAATTAATTACTCTGCAGATGTCAATAATCAGAGTGTCTACATGCTTCTGAATGAACCAGGCAGGGCAGGGGTCATCAGGATAACTGGTTGGTTTCAGTTTTGAGATGATAGCTCTGATTTCCTCCTCTGACACTAGGCGAAATTTCTGTAGTTTTTCCGGGGTGGTTTTGGCTTTTGATGTTGCACAGGGGGGTGCTAAGGAGGATCGAGCACGGATTTTCTCCACTTTTGAAATGAAAGACTGGTGGATATCATTACACAGTTGTGGGGATGCCATAATCTTGGAGTGGAATCTTTTGGGCTCAAAAATCTCCCGGACTATGGCGAACAGTTCTCCCGTTTGATTAGGGGCAACGCTAATTTTGGTATTATAATATGTTCTTTTTAGCGTTTTTACTGCCTTGGCATAACCTCTGCAATGTATGCGGTAGGCTTGTTTGTCCAGATTGCATTGAGATTTTAGCCATTTTCGCTCCAAGAACCGTCTCTTTTTTTTGAGAGGGAGGAGGCTAGATGAATACCACGGTTGGGATTTCTGTAATCTCGGTCGGTTGTTAGCCACCTGAAAGGGCGCCACTTTGTTCAATGATTTTTTTAGCCTAGATTCAAAATCGTCCAAGGCACTCTCTAATTGGAGAACACCTTCTTCGAGATCGTCAACAAGCTTATTCTCCTCAATCTCGTTGTCGGTTTTAATATAGCAGTTCTTGAATTCATCACAGTTCACAGGCTTAAGTTTTCGAAATGGGATTGACTTACGCATGTTATTACCCGCCTGTATTCTTTTGAGAGCAAAGTCGGGAAGAACATACGAAGTCAAAAAATGATCTGACCACACAATTTTTTGTATCGTCACTTTTGAAATGGAAAGACCATATAGGAAAAGGGCATCTAAAGTGTGGCCCTTGATATGAGTGGGTTCCTTGATATGCTGGGTGAAATGTAAAGCCTGCATGTCATCCAGGAGATCTTGAGCATCCTGGTTCCGTACATCATCTAGCCACAGATTTATGTCACCCTGAATCACTACATGATTGGAAATCAATGAAAGTTGCATAGAGAAATCGGCAAAATCAGAGAGAAATTGGGTCAAAGGGCCAGGAGGCCTGTAGATGATTGCGAATGTGAATGTTGCGTTATCATTCACTAAGCATTTCGCTGCTAGGTGTTCAAAGGTATTATAGGGAGAAGAGGAGATTTCTTGGCAAATCAAATTAGTGTCGTGAATAATGCATATGCCTCCACCTTTTTTAGTTTGTCTATTCTTGGTCATGATGCTATAGTTGCTGGGTAGTAATTCATCATAGATTGATTTTGAGCTGTCCTTAAACCAGGTTTCTGTAACTCCCATTATATGAGCACCAGAAATTAGCAGCACATTGTGAATTTCATCGCAGTGCTTTACTGCGGATCGGGCATTTACATATAGGGCCTGAATAGACTCAATTGAGTAGGGCTTGACCAGTTTTTTCTGTCTTTCCCGAAGTAAATGTGGCCGGTCAGTGATGGTAGGGGCCGGAGCAATTTTTGCAGTATGGGATAAGCAAAGCGCATTAATATCTATTAAGGGAGGGATTTGAGATTGTTCCCAGGAAAGAAGCTCTGCACGTGAGTAACACAATCGTGTACCCTTACCTGTTGATGGAAGATCTGCGCGTGTCATCTTAGTGTTATTGATGTTAAAGAGAGAAAACGGCAAAGGCCCCCGTGGCCCCCGCCGACACCCGCGGACGCCCGCAGACGCCGCACCCTTATGTCGCACCCTTCGGTCGCGACCAAGGTGCGCGCCTGCAGGCGCGCCCGCTGCGCGAGTGCTGCGCTCTGCCCAGATAAGTCCTGGCTGGATAGAGGCCACGCCCCTTTGCTCTCTCACAGCAGGGTCACGTGACCTAAGCCCCGCCTCCAAGATGGATGCCAGAGGGGGAGGCTCGGCTGATGTACAGCGACAATTTCAGCTGGATTTCAGGTGATTTAAAAGTCTTGCACAGGGGAGGGTTGAAGGTTTAAAAAGTCCTCAGCTTTGTTGGTAGAGATGTGCGAGTGCTGCGCTCTGCCCAGATAAGTCCTGGCTGGATAGAGGCCACGCCCCTTTGCTCTCTCACAGCAGGGTCACGTGACCTAAGCCCCGCCTCCAAGATGGATGCCAGAGGGGGAGGCTCGGCTGATGTACAGCGACAATTTCAGCTGGTTTTCAGGTGATTTAAAAGTCTTGCACAGGGGAGGGTTGAAGGTTTAAAAAGTCCTCAGCTTTGTTGGTAGAGATGTGCGAGTGCTGCGCTCTGCCCAGATAAAAAGTTATTATTATTATTAATATTTATTCTTATTAATTAGTTACATTCCATCCTTTTAGATACGGCATTAGTTATTTCGTAACTTTGGATAAATTTGTGTTCATTAAGTTCACTAACAGACAAATTTGAAAGGAAATTTCAATACCTATAATTTAATAGCTAGTTTTTATTTCAGATTTTTGGGTTTTCAAATTTACAAATTTACGAATTTACCAATTTTCGAATTTTCAAATGTATGAATTTTCGATTTACGAATTTTCAAATTTATGAATTTACGAATATTCAAATTTACGAATATTCGGAAAAATTTGTTAAACGTGTTTTCGTTAATTGGGATGTTTTCGATTTAACGAATTTGTCGAAATTCGTTAAAAAACTAATTTGGAACGAAACAAATTGCACATGTATATTGGGGTACGAAGATAACAGTAGAGAAATTCATATAGTCTAAAGATAAAGTAGTTACCAAGGGTAACTAAATCTCTCTCAAGCAGCCTGTCACAAGTGTGTACATGTGGCAGGTGAGATAGCCTATTGCAGTAAGGGAGATGTTGTTGGCACTTCTTCAGCAGCAATCTGTCTCCCATAGCACCAGGAAAAATCTGCACCACCAGGGTCCTCATCTTGAACACAGGTATGGAAGAGGAAGAGTTAAGTGAAGTGAATGCATGGAGTCCGCGCTGGGTGCACGCTGGGATCCCTTACCATTACTGGGAGTGAGGTAGCGGTGATACTGGAAAGCTGGAGAGGTCAAGGGCTCTGCATGTCTTTCCAAATTGCACAAGCGGCCATGGTGATTTAAAGTACATTGAGTGAGTTTGTAAGAGATCAGTTGTCTGTTCCAGTAAAGCTATCCCCCTGTGTAAGGCAGTGATTCTATTCAAAGTGCCTAGCATAGCCCAGAAGAACCCACCCTGGGGAAGGCCTCACATGTGACCCTTGCTTGGTGCCCAATAAGAAGGGAAACATGAAGCACGTGACGACCAGCCATACCCCACCTACCCTTACAAGTCATCATTAATAGGAGCAGAGAAGAAGAGAGAGGTCCATCAATGGCTGGTGATGGGTCAGTGACCAAAGCTGTATTGCCTAAAGCACCCAACTCTGTTAAAAGTAAAAAAAAACTCCTGTGTGCCTTTATTGCAAGGGTGAGCTGTTTGTTTGGGTCTAAGGCAGTAGTTCTCAACCTTCTAGTGCCATGACCCCTTGATAAAATTTCCCAACTTGTGGGGACCCCTAACAGTAAAAAAAAAATTCGTAGGGTGGGTTGTCAGCACCCAAGGCAAGACTTGTAATTTGCGCCCCTAACCCACAGACATTTAGTGCTCCCTAAGTCCTTTTAACCTGCCTAACGGTATTCCCGAGTGTGGCTCGGGGTGAGATTTTTGTGCTAGGATCGGTAACGCCGAGCCACACTCGGGTTTGCCTCGCTGGATGCAGGAAGAAGTGACTTACCCTTTCTCTGCGATCCAGCAATGTATTTCCACAGTGCACAGCGGCCGGATGTTCCGCCCGATGCACTGTGTTCCCCTGATTCCCTTCCCTGCGAGCGTCGCGACGCAGGGGGGCGGAACGGCGCCAAATTCAAACAGTGAAAAGTAAAAACACAGTAAAACACACTGATACAATTAGATTACAATAAAAAATGAAATACAGTGACCTTTGATTGCCCCCCAGTGCTTTCTCCAGTGCCCTTGTCCGCAGATTTACTGTACTTTGTGTCTGTAAACTGCACAGCGACCATGGCATCAAAAAAGCGCGCCTCTACCTCAAAATCGCTATGCGACCTGCTGGAAAACGACAGCGATACAGAATCGCTTGCAGAGGAGTTGAGTGACAGCGACGCGTGGGAAAGTTCGTCAGATCCACCCAGTGTGAAAGAGCCCTAAATCTCTTCAACAAGCAGATGTACTGTAATCATGTTTCTCTTTTTCTTTTATTTTCTGTCAATGCGTCTGTTCCCCACATTTCTTCTATGGGTGTCACGGGGACAGGAAATTTGGCAAAATCTCCCCAACGGGGTCACAGTCAGAGATAAACACCGTGCATGTTTTATTTCCTCTCCACTCTATACAACATAAAAAAAATGCCCTGGAGTTTACTTTCACATAATTATTATCATAAAATACAATCTGTTATGTAGATTTTCTTCTTCTTGAAGGACAAAATTAGGCTTTCAGGGTTTTATGCTCCACTGTCAAATTAAACCACAGAAATACATCTCCAAGCAGACAACCATTTTTATACCGTCTACAAATCTCACCAGATATGTCACTCTTAAGATGCGTTCAATGTTTTTTTTTTTTTTTTCAATCACGTCCCGTTCCAAACCCCTTAAAATCCCTCTGAATCGCGGCAAAAAAGAAAAAAGCAACAGATCTCCAGCCCAAATCCAATTTTCCTTTACAGCTTAAGAATGTTTTTCCTCATCTTTTATATGTCTTTTGTATTGTGATTTTATGACTTGCTTGAAAACCAAATTGGGAGCTGGCCTATGAGATGACAGAGACATGTACACAGAAAGGCATTGTGCTTCTTACGACTTGTGCCAAAGTGATACTTTATACATATAATTTTCCTATAACACAAACTCTGCGGAGAACGGCAAATGTGAGAAGAAGGAGGCTGGAGAAAACATAATTTTAGTGTCAACTTTTCAGGTTTAGTTTGTCTCGAAACTTACATAGACTTTCCAAGAAGCCACAAGAAAGTTACATTTATATATATATATATATATTAGGGCTGCGGAAATTAACGATTAATTGGTCGATTAATCGTTAATTTCTTTGGTCGATTAAAATTATTTTGATCGATGACGATCCGCGGAGTGAGCTCCGCGGTCTCGCCCATAGGAAAGGCCGCGGCTTCGGCCTAGCTCCGGAGCCGCGGCGCGCTGACGTCATCATCACCTGCCCGCCTGCTTGTATCTTCTTCCCTTGCGCACGTGTGTCCATCGGCTACGCTGCAGATGGGTCTGCCTGCCTGATAGTCAGGTAAGAAAGGACAACCATCTGTGTGTGGTAACATTATGGGGCAGATGTATATATTCCTGGAGTATGGGGACAGATGTGTATATTAAAGCATGGGGGCAGATGCTGTAATGTACACATCTGCCCCCATGCTGTAATGTACACATCTGCCCCCATGCTGTAATGTACACATGGGGGCAGATGTGTATATTCTTGCAGTATGGGAGGCAGATGTGTATATTAAAGCATGGAGGCAGATGCTGTAATGTACACATCTGCCCCCATGCTGTAATGTACACATCTGCCCCCATGCTGTAATGTACACATCTGCCCCCATGCTGTAATGTACACATCTGCCCCCATGCTATAATGTACACATCTGCCCCCATGCTGTAATGTACACATCTGCCCCCATGCTGTAATGTACACATCTGCCCCCATGCTGTAATGTACACATCTGCCCCCATACTGCAAGAATATACACATCTGCCCCCATGCTGTAATGTACACATGGGGGCAGATGTGTATATTCTTGCAGTATGGGAGGCAGATGTGTATATTAAAGCATGGGGGCAGATGTGTATATTACAGCATGGAGGCAGATGCTGTAATGTACACATCTGCCCCCATGCTGTAATGTACACATCTGCCCCCATGCTGTAATGTACACATCTGCCCCCATGCTGTAATGTACACATCTGCCCCCATACTGCAAGAATATACACATCTGCCCCCATGCTGTAATGTACACATGGGGGCAGATGTGTATATTCTTGCAGTATGGGAGGCAGATGTGTATATTAAAGCATGGGGGCAGATGTGTACATTACAGCATGGAGGCAGATGCTGTAATGTACACATCTGCCCCCATGCTGTAATGTACACATCTGCCCCCATGCTGTAATGTACACATCTGCCCCCATGCTGTAATGTACACATCTGCCCCCAAACTGCAAGAATATACACATCTGCCCCATGCTGTAATGTACACATCTGCCACACAACTACTTTTAGCTGATCTCCTTGCATTGCAACTCTGCATTAGCCACTGGTAAATGTGGTGGGGGCAGTATGGGGGGCAGATGTGTATATTCTTGCAGTATGGGGGCAGATGTGTATATTACAGCATGGGGTCAGATGTGTACATTACAGCATGGGGGCAGATGTGTATATTACAGCATGGGGGCAGATGCTGTAATATACACATCTGCCCCCATACTGCCCCCACCACATTTACCAGTGGCTAATGCAGAGTTGCAATGCAAGGAGATCAGCTAAAAGTAGTTGTATCTGTATGTGCGTTAATTAATCGAAATTAGTCGATTAATCGATTAAAAAAAAAAACGATTAATCAAACACAAAAATTTTAATCAGTCACAGCCCTAATATATATATATATATATATATATATATATATATATATATATATATATATATATATATATATATACAGGGAGTGCAGAATTATTAGGCAAGTTGTATTTTTGAGGATTAATTTTATTATTGAACAACAACCATGTTCTCAATGAACCCAAAAAACTCATTAATATCAAAGCTGTATATTTTTGGAAGTAGTTTTTAGTTTGTTTTTAGTTTTAGCTATTTTAGGGGGATATCTGTGTGTGCAGGTGACTATTACTGTGCATAATTATTAGGCAACTTAACAAAAAAAAAAATATACCCATTTCAATTATTTATTTTTACCAGTGAAACCAATATAACATCTCAACATTCACAAATATACATTTCTGACATTCAAAAACAAAACAAAAACAAATCAGTGACCAATATAGCCACCTTTCTTTGCAAGGACACTCAAAAGCCTGCCATCCATGGATTCTGTCAGTGTTTTGATCTGTTCACCATCAACATTGCGTGCAGCAGCAACCACAGCCTCCCAGACACTGTTCAGAGAGGTGTACTGTTTTCCCTCCTTGTAAATCTCACATTTGATGATGGACCACGGGTTCTCAATGGGGTTCAGATCAGGTGAACAAGGAGGCCATGTCATTAGTTTTTCTTCTTTTATACCCTTTCTTGCCAGCCACGCTGTGGAGTACTTGGACGCGTGTGATGGAGCATTGTCCTGCATGAAAATCATGTTTTTCTTGAAGGATGCAGACTTCTTCCTGTACCACTGCTTGAAGAAGGTGTCTTCCAGAAACTGGCAGTAGGACTGGGAGTTGAGCTTGACTCCATCCTCAACCCGAGGATGATACCAGCCCAAACCAGTACTCCACCTCCACCTTGCTGGCGTCTGAGTCGGACTGGAGCTCTCTGCCCTTTACCAATCCAGCCACGGACCCATCCATCTGGCCCATCAAGACTCACTCTCATTTCATCAGTCCATAAAACCTTAGAAAAATCAGTCTTGAGATATTTCTTGGCCCAGTCTTGACGTTTCAGCTTGTGTGTCTTGTTCAGTGGTGGTCGTCTTTCAGCCTTTCTTACCTTGGCCATGTCTCTGAGTATTGCACACCTTGTGCTTTTGGGCACTCCAGTGATGTTGCAGCTCTGAAATATGGCCAAACTGGTGGCAAGTGGCATCTTGGCAGCTGCACGCTTGACTTTTCTCAGTTCATGGGCAGTTATTTTGTGCCTTGGTTTTTCCACACGCTTCTTGCGACCCTGTTGACTATTTTGAATGAAACGCTTGATTGTTCGATGATCACGCTTCAGAAGCTTTGCAATTTTAAGAGTGCTGCATCCCTCTGCAAGATATCTCACTATTTTTGACTTTTCTGAGCCTGTCAAGTCCTTCTTTTGACCCATTTTGCCAAAGGAAAGGAAGTTGACTAATAAGTATGCACACCTGATATAGGGTGTTGATGTCATTAGACCACACACCTTCTCATTACAGAGATGCACATCACCTAATACAGGCATACCCCACTTTTAAGTACACAACGGGACCAGAGCATGTATGTAAAACGAAAATGTACTTAAAGTGAAACAATACCTTTTTTCACTTCTAGGGTGTAGTGGGGGGTCAGGGACTGTAGTGGGGGTGTCAAGAGCTGTAGTTGAGGTCTCAGGGGTTGTAGTGGGGGTGTCAGGGGCACACTGGAATAGGGCGGGCTATGCTCTCGGAGCTTCAGCTCATTCTACTGCGGCTGCAAAATGTCTGTACAGTACTTGTAAGGCACTTTACATACACTCGCAAGTATGTCCTTACTTGCGAGTGTATGTAAAGTGAGTGTACTTAAAGCGGGGTATGCCTGTATGCTTAATTGGTAGTAGGCTTTCGAGCCTATGCAGCTTGGAGTAAGACAACATGCATAAAGAGGATGATGTGGTCAAAATACTAATTTGCCTAATAATTCTGCACTCCCTGTATATATATATATATATATATATATATATATATATATATATACCGTATTTATCGGGGTATAGCGCGCTCCCGCGTATAGCGCGCACCCCTAAACTTGCCCTGAATTTCTGTGAAAAAATTATTTTTTGTACTTACAGTTTAGCTGTATTCCGCGGCGTCCATCGGCGGCCTCGTCGGGTCCGGCGTCCGTCTGCGGCTTCGGGTGTCCTATTCGTCGGGTCTGGCGTCCTTCTGCGGCGTCCTCCCCGCTCGTTTCCCGCGCCGAGTTTGAATACTGCGCCGACATATACCGAGCGCAGTACACTCGTGTATCGTCGGGCAGGCTCGGCTACTCTCACGCTGACGTCCTGTACGTCCAGGACGTGAGCGCGAGAGGCGCCGAAACTGCCCGAAGATACACAAGTGTACTGCGCTCGGTATATGCCGAGGCAGTATTCAAATTCAGCGCGGGAAAGCGGGTATCGTCGTATACCGCGCACCCACGATTTTGCCCTGATTTTCAGGGCAAAATAGTGCGCGGTATACGCCGATAAATACGGTATATATATATATATATATATATACATATATATATATATACAATATATTATTATTACTATCATACAGCATTTAAATAGCACCAACAGTTTTCACAGTGCTTTCCAAGTAAGGACAGACAGTACAATTACAATACAATTCAATACAGGAGGAATCAGAGGGCCCTGCTTGTTAGAGCTTACAATCTAACTAAAAAGGGGTAGGTATGTGTATATATATGGTTTTCTTGACAATAATCCCCCTTTTTTTAACAACCAAGAGTAAAGACACTACACAATAAAACATTGGACAACACACTGGGTTTAAATGGTACTTGCAAATGTGTGCCTTCTCTAGAACGGGCAGAGTTGGGGATGCTGGTTAATGAAATGTTGGCAAGTGCAGTGGTGAGAGTAGAGTGTTTGGATGGGGGGAAACGGCAGTGGAGAGAGCAGGAGATTTAGGTGTTTGCAGGTGCAGTGGTGCATGTGAGAGGGGAATGGGTGTCAGGAGCACTTGTGAAAGTGGGGGGCAGGAGACTTCTCAGCCATTGGAGTCCGGTGCAGTACTAAATAGATAGTGTGTGTGTGTGTGGGGGGGGGCGGTCAGTGTGCAGATGTGGTGATGGAGAAACAGGGGGAAGGGAAGGGATCATGGTGATAAGGTACTGGGTACAGTGTGTTTGGGGACATTCAAGGGCATTTCCCCATGTACTAGACCCCTAGGGTAGGGTGACCAGACATCCCCGGTTTCTGGGGACAGTCCCTGGATTGAGGATTGGATCTGAACAGGGGCTAGGGCAAATTTAAAGACAGTGAGGCAGATCCACAAAAGGATTACGCCGGCGTATCTACTGATACGCCGGCGTAATTTTAAATTTCCCGCGTCGTATCTTTGTTTTGTATCCACAAAACAAGATACGACGGCATCTGAGATCGATCCGACAGGCGTACGTCTTAGTACGCCGTCGGATCTTAGATGTAATTTTTCGGCGGTCGCTATGTGGCGTTTCCATCGAAATCCGCGTCGAGTATGCAAATTAGCTATTTACGGCGATCCACTAACGTACGTCCGGCCGGCGCATTTTTTCGTTCGGCTTTTTCCGGCGTATAGTTAAAGCTGCTGTTCTGAGGCGTACTCAATGTTAAGTATGGCCGTCGTTCCCGCGTACAATTTTGAATTTTTTACGTCGTTTGCGTAAGTCGTTCGTGAATAGGAATTTGCGTAGAATGACGTCACCGTCGTAAGCATTGGCTTTTTCTGGTTAAATTTCGAGCATGCGCACTGGGATACCCCCAGGGACGGCGCATGCGCAGTTAAAAAAAAAAAAGTCATTTACGTCGGGTCACAACGTATTTACATAAAACACGCCCCCATTACATCCATTTGAATTCCGCGCCCTTACGCTGCCAGGGATACACTACGCCGCTGTAACTTACGGCGTAAATTCTTTGTGGATTCAAAATAAAATAAATAAGTTACGGCGGCGTAGTGTATCTTAGATACGCTGCGCCCGGCGGAACATTACGCGCAGGTACGTGGATCTGCCCCAGTCAGTGCAGAATTAAAAAACAATTATTCTGAATTACACACCCCCGCTCTGCCGCACCTACTGGCTTAGGGGGGGTGTATTTTTTTCCATTATCTGTGCCCCATTCTGACGATCATGTGCTGGTCGGAGCGGAGGGAATATTTCTTCAGTTTCAGGTGCATGCCCATCCAGCTCCGCTTGCATGTTCTTCTGCCTTGGCTCTGTTTGTCTCCTTGCCTTCCCTGGTGGAGTGATCTTCCTCCGCTCCCCACCAAGTAGTAGCCGGGGGGCCCGGAGAGTAAGACTTGACAGGTAGTGAGACGGGCGGCGGCAGCGACGGGCAGAGATTCTCTGATTCCCGCCATTACTAGTATGAAAAAAATATGTCCCCGGATTTCATTTAAAAAATATGGTCACCTTACCCTAGGGGATTATTTACTAAAACTGGAGTATGCAAAATCTGGTGCAGCTGTGCATAGAAACCAATCAGTTTCCAGGTTTTAATGCCATAAGCCCCGTACACACGATGGAAAACTGCCAAGAGAGCATTTGGCCCAGGAATCCCGGACGTTTGTATGCTCCCTAGCAGTTTTCCCATCAGGAAAACAGCCGGGATTCCCGAGGGGAAAATAGAGAACCTGGCTCTCTATTTTCTTGTCGGGATTCCCGGCAGAGTGTTTCCTGCCGAGAAAACCGGTCGTCTGTATGCTTACCTGTCCATGGAAAACCCACGCATGCTTGATACGACTTTGACGCATGAGCGGTAGCATACAACGATAGTGTGGGGTGTAGCAAGATGGCGGCGACGGCATCGAATGTGACGAGCGCCGGCTCGTCGTAGTCGATGACGTCACTGCGTTCTTGTCATTCAAAAGAACGGCGGTTCTTTTGAATGGCCGTCTGTATGCATGGCTTGGCAAGCCAAGCTTGCCAGGAATCCCGTCAGGAAAACCAAAGTTTTTTTCCTGACGGGATTCTCGGCCGTGTGTACAGGGCTAAAGCCTAACTGAACAAGCTGAAGTGTGAGCCAATTTTGGTAAATCTCCCCCCGAGTGTCTCTCTTGCGATCCATTGAAGCAAATCAAGGACAGAGCATTTGATTTGCTCATTCCCTGGCACAGCACCCAGAATTGATAGCTCTGAACCCGGAAGTGAAAATATGTGCCGCACAGCGGAAGCGAGGAGGAGGAGAGGACACAGGAGCCGATGCCCGTTGCCTGCCACCTGCCACCTAAATAGGGTAAAAGCCAGACCGACCGGCTGCCGGGGGGGGTGGTTGTTTGCTGCTATGGTGGCATGCAGAGCTGAAATCCAAAAACAGGATCTATGAATGCATCACTGGGGATTCAAGATATTGCAAGATGTAGTGCAACGCCATATTGAAAGCATCCTTCACTCTATTTACTCTATAGGCAAGTTGCAAATGATCCAGCAGGGGACCTCCTGTGATGTCCTTCAGGTACCTCCTGTGATGTCCTCTTCCCTCACCTACACACACACCCTCCAAAACGCATCAAATAGTGGGTGTGGGTAAATTTCACTAACGGAGGGTCTAAAAGGGGCATTAAATACCAGGAGTGCATAATACTGATCAGTTCAGTGCAGAGTTCGAAGGGGAAAGGGGGGTATTACACACAAAGTGCAGAGTTCAGAGCTGTGTGCAGAGTTTTGGGGTGTACTACGTACATATAGCCAGATTCACAAAAAGTTTCGCCGGCGTATCAGTAGATACGCCGACGTAACTCGGAATCGAAGCCGTCGTAAGTTTATGCTCAAACTGAGATACACTTAAACCTAGCTAAGATACGACGGCCTGCGCCGTCGTAACCTAGGGTGCAATTTTTCCACTGGCCGCTAGGTGGCGCTTCCGTTGAGTTCGGCGTAGAATATGTAAATGACTAAATACGCCGATTCACGAACGTACGTGCGCCCGTCGCAGTAAAGATACGCCGTTTACATAAGGCGTTTTCCGGCGTAAAATTATTCCAACAAATAGCTGGCCTAGCCAATGTTAAGTATGGCCATGGTTCCCGCGTCGAAATTTGAAAATTTTACGTTGTTTGCGTAAGTCGTCCGTGAATGGGGCTGGACGTAATTTAAGTTCACGTCAAAATCAATACGTCCTTGTGGCATACTTTGGAGCAATGCACACTGGTATATGTACACGGACGGCGCATGCGCCGTTCGTAAAAATTGTCAATCACATCGGGTCACGAGTAATTTCCATAAAACATGCCCCCCCCATCCTTATTTGAATTAGGCACGCTTACACCGGCCCCATTTACGCTACGCCGCCGTAAGTTAGGAGGCAAGTGCTTTGTGAATACAGTACTTGCCTCTCTGACTTAAGGCGGCGTAGCGTAAATATGATACGCTACGCCGCCTTACTACCTGAATCTGGCTAATAGTGTATAGTTCAGGAGTGCACTGCATGCAGCATGCAGAATTGAGGGGTGCTTTACACACAGAGTGCAGAGTTTAGTCTTTTTTCACAGCGGCATACCTCTGATTCCCCCATCCACATCTCACTTTTAACCCTCTTCTTCTCTATTATCTCCCAACGCACTGTAGGTGGCTCCGCCTCTCTCACTTGCAGGGAGATCATCCAGTGAGATTGTTGGCATCCACACTCTGGGCACATCTCCCTTGTCCCTATCCTGCACTCAGCAGGTGCCTCTCGAGAGGTCAGATCTGTGGGAGCCAAGCTGTCACTTGTAAACACAGAAGCTGAACTTCTGTGTTTACACGTGATAGTGGTGAGAGGGGAGCAGAGGGTCTGAGCTGGGAGGTGGTGGCACTGAGTTCCACCACCTCCCAGCTGAAAAAACCCTGGTCTTCATAACTACCACCAACGCCCGGAGAACACAGAATAATATGGGTTGTACAATATACTGTATGAATATGCTGCATTCCCATACAGAAGAAAAATATATTTCCAATATATTTATTTAAAAAATATATATATTTTAAATATATTTACAATATATTGGCCTACGCGAATATATTTTTACATCTATTCCAAAAATGTAAATTAAAATATATTTTCCAAAGGCATATATTTGAAAATATATATTTTTTAATATATTTGACAGATATTTTTGAGCATCTAAAAAAAATACATTCAAACATATATTTTTAAATATATTTGTAAAGGCATTCCAAAAATATAATTTAAATGCATTTTCCAAAAACATATATTGGAAAATATATTTTTAAAATATATTCTTCAGATTTTTTTAACACATAAAAAAGTCATTTCAACATATATTTTTACATATATTTGTAAATGCGTTCAAAAAATATAATTGTAATATATTTTCCAAAGGCATATATGTGAAAATATATGTTTGTAAATATATTTTCCAGATATTTTTTAACATATAAAAAAATGCATTTAAACATATATCTTTAAATATACTTGTAAATGCATTCCAAAAATATAATTTAAATGTATTTTCCAAAGATATATATTAGAAAATATATTTTTAAAATATGTTTTCTGAAAAAATGTAATGTCTAATAAAGACATTTCAACATATATTTGTATTAAATGGATTATGTGCTTAAAATCTTATAAAAAAAATTAATATTTTATTTGAATCTTTTGGTCTTTATTTTATTCTTTTATTTTAAAAGAGTAAAACAAACCATTTTAAAATGGGAGTGGGTCTCTTATAAATGTATTCAGAATGTTATCTATGTCATAATTACAAAAATATCAAAAAAATATATATTTTAAATATATTTACAATATATTGGCCTACGTTGAAATTACTTTTTTTTTTTTTTTTTTTGATTAATCTCTTTTTTTATTTTAAAACAAAATGATACAATACAATACATAATACATAATACAAAAGGGATAGTACAGCCCGACCATCGCCATCCTACTTATTATTATACGTCCCCTATTAGGCATATATCTCTTTCGTTCGTATCTTTCCCTCCCCCCCGGATTCCAGGGAGGGGCATCCAGGAAAAACATGAACAACAAAAAAACACAAACAGAGAAGGATAAAGGAAGAAAAAAAAAAAAACACAACAAAAAACAAATAAAAAGAAAAAATTAAATTTAAAATTAAAAAAGGAGAAAAAAAAAAAAAAGGAAAAAAGGGGGAAAGAGGGATCTCAAGAATCAAGATTTTCCTATCCACCGACCCCTCTCTGCAGTCCTATATTTTCTCATATAGCCATATCCTTATCCCTCTAGGATTCCCGGTCTTCCCGATCTTCTATATCGTTCGCCCATACCCTCCTTAGGCCTCTCTTCTGGCGTCCGTATAGGACTTCCAGGATGACCACGTTCTTAAATATTTTTCCTTTTGGTGTAGTGCTGTCAGGACTAGCTCTTCTAATTTACTTATTTCTTTAACTCTACCTATCCACATCTCCACTGTTGGTGGGCTTGATGACTTCCACTTCTTCGCTATACATGCCTTTGCAGCGTCTAAGAGGTGGCGTATGATTGATTCCCTGTAATCTCTTTCTGCTATATGATTTAAGTGTAGAAGGTAAAATTCTGGATCTTCCGGGATCTCATGTTTTGAGCAGACCTCAAGAGCTCTTTTAATCTCTAACCAAAAACTCCTCAACATAGGGCAATCCCAAAATATATGTAGCATCGTTCCTTTGGTTTCCTGGCACCTCCAACATTTATTGGTTACCTCTGGGAAAATTTTATTTAGTCTTTCTGGTGTCCTATACCATCTCGTAAAGATCTTGTAATTCGTCTCTTGTATTCTCACGCAGATTGATGTCTCGTGTGCTCGCTTATATATACATTGACGCTGTTCTGGACTAAATGTCTTTTCTAATTCTCTTTCCCATTCCTGAACGCACTTCGGAGGATATGCTCCTGATTGCCCTAGTAGCTCATAGCTTATTGAGAGAGTATGTGATAACGTTCCTTTTTCGTTACACATTTTCTCGAACCTCATGAGGGGTCTTTCGAAACTCTCGGGATTCGGCAAGGTATTCAGGAAATGGACCATCCGAAGTGCGCTCCAGAATTTAAGACGAAATGCCTTTCCTGTTTCCATCAGTTCCTCTATTGTTACCCATCTCCCCATTTGGATGTACCTCGCTACTTGTGTGCACTCTCTGGTCCTTAAATGCCGAAATGCTCCGTCTTCATATCCCGATGGGAAGAGGGGGTTACCTATCACTGGGTATAATGGAGAGGTCCTAGGCTCAATTCCTATCTTAGGTAATACTGTTGCGCAAATCCTAAAAATATATGTTGAAATTACTTTTTTATGTGTTAAAAAAATCTGAAGAATATATTTTAAAAATATATTTTCCAATATATGTTTTTGGAAAATGCATTTAAATTATATTTTTGGAATGCCTTTACAAATATATTTAAAAATATATGATTAAATGTATTTTTTTTAGATGCTCAAAAATATCTGTCAAATATATTAAAAAAAATATATTTTCAAATATATGCCTTTGGAAAATATATTTTAATTTACATTTTTGGAATAGATGTAAAAATATATTCGCGTAGGCCAATATATTGTAAATATATTTAAAATATATTTTTTTTTTGATATTTTTGTAATTATGACATAGATAACATTCTGAATACATTTATAAGAGACCCACTCCCATTTTAAAATGGTTTGTTTTACTCTTTTAAAATAAAATAATAAAATAAAGACCAAAAGATTCAAATAAAATATTAATTTTTTTTTATAAGATTTTAAGCACATAATCCATTTAATACAAAGCAGATAAACCTCTCGCATCCACAAGTCATTCTGAATTGAGAACGCTTGTCCGCGGACCAGCAAAACGTCTTAAAATACAGCAAGTCCAGTTAGCTTGATTTATTGATTGACCTGAATGAATGAGAACCTTCAGACATCCACCTCTACAGTCCAAGGATCTTGTCTGCTTACAGGGTACCGAGAGAAACTCTGGATATAAATCTTCAATGTTCTGTTTAATCCATGAATCAGAAGTTACACTATTTATTACCAAACTCCCTCATCAGTGTCTTTATGGACCTTGCTTTGTGCACTGGTGTGCAGTCATGTTGGAACAGGAAGGGGCCATCCCCAAACTCTTCCCACAAAGTTGGGGGCATGAAATTGTCCAAATTGTCTTGGTATGCTGACGCTTTAAGAGTTCCCTTCACTGGAACTAAGGAGCCAAGCCCAACCCCTGAAAAACAACTCCACACCATAATCCCCCCTCCACCAAATGATTTGGACCAGTGCACAAAGCAAGGTCCATAAAGACATGGATGAGCGAGTTTGGGGTGGAGGAACTTGACTGGCCTGCACAGAGTCCTGACCTCAACCTGATAGAACACCTTTGGGATGAATTTGTGTGGAGACTATGAGCCAGGCCTTCATCATTGCCTGACCTCACAAATGTTTTTCTAGAAGAATGGTCAAACATTCCCATAGAACAGCCTTCCCAGAGGAATTGAAGCTGTTATAGACTGGGATGCCATTAAAGTTCATGTGCGTGTAAAGGCAGGTGTCCTAATACTTTTGGCAATATAGTATATATACTGTATATTATTTTTATACTAAGTCCAGTCCATTGTTTGTACTTAGTACCTGCCGAAGGGTAATTCCAGCAGCCAATTAAAAGGAATTGGGATATTAAAGTTCTCCCCAGCACAAAATTAATAGTCAGCAGCTACACAAAGGGGGTTATTTACTAAAGGCAAATCCACTTTGCACTACAAGTGCAAACTACAAATGCAAAGTGCACTTGAAATTGCAAGGAAAGTACACTTGGAAGTGCAGTCGCTGTAGATCCGAGGGGGGCAAGGAAAATAAAAAAACAGCATTTTAGCTTGCACATGATTGGATGATAAAATCAGCAGAGCCTCAACTCATTTAAGATCTACCCCTCAGATTTACAGCGCCTGCACTTACAAGTGCACTTTCAGTGCAATTTCAAGTGCACTTTGCACTTGTAGTTTGCACTTGTAGTGCAAAGTGAATTTGCCTTTAGTAAATAACCCCCATACTGTACACATACTGCAGCTGCTGACTTAATATTAGGACACTTACCTGTCCTGGAATCCGGCGATGTTGGTACCCCAGCCAATGTTTCCATTGGCTCTCGGGTGCTGCTGCCGCCATTCCCTATAGGGGCCAATTCACACCACATGCAGTCCAATGCGTATTTTTTTTCTGCATGGAAAGTAGGTTATATGGTTTTTCAATGGCATAATTCACACCAGTGCTTGCAGTTTCAGAAAAAAAGTAGAGCATGCTGCATTTTTCCTGCACTGGACTGTACTGGAACACTGTAAAGCACATCAAAAACGCACTAGAATGCACCTGAACGCACTGGAACACACATGTCCTTATCTTAGGTTAAGTAAAAAAGAGGAGGAAAATGCACTGGAATGCTTTAAAAACACACCAAACATGCCCTGGAATGCATCAAAAACACGCATGCAGAAAAGCATCGGAAACGCATCCGCCGCAGCGAGATCTCTAGGAAGTAGGGACAGGTACCTGTCAAAAACAGGAACCTGCTCCCCTCCCCCGAAAGGTGGCAAATGTGGCAAAGTAGGGGGGGGGAGGCAAATAAGTGGAGCTTCCACTTTTGGGTGGAACTCCGCTTTAAATGTCATATCCCTGCCCAAGCTGTACTGTTGTCATGGGCCAATACTAGGCTGGGCTGGAAGCTAGATATGTAAGTAATGAGAGCTGCATTCTTGTGTGTGTGTGTGTGTGTGTGTATATATACGTGTATGTGTGTGTGTATATATACGTGTATGTGTGTGTGTATATATATATATATATATATATATACAAATATACACACACATACACATAGAGTATATCTGATATATATATATACAAACACACACATACAGTATAGCAGAATGAAGATACAGTGTATATATATATATAGAATGCCTCTCCCATCAATCTTCTAATATGTAAATCCTGCCCTGGGAAAAACTCTTCAAACAGAGAGACTTCAATCTAAATACAGGAAGACAGGAAGTGAGCAGTGGGAACCAGGGGGTGAACTTTCACCTCTCACTTCCTGTTTCTGGCAAGGCCTAGTCTGGAAAGGAAAGCATGGCATGGTGGAGACGCTCTCTGTATTCTCCTGGATGTGTCTTCCTGGATGAAAGGTAAGTCTTCTATCAAATAACATTAGAATTGTGAAAGTTTGGTGCATGAGTTAAAGCGGGGGTTCACCCTTAGAGGGCACTTTTTCCCCTTAGATTCCTGCTCATTTTCTCTAGGGGAATCGGCTATTTGTTTTAAAATATGTGCAGTACTTACCCGTTTACGAGATGCATCCTCTCCGTCGCTTCCGGGTATGGGCTGCGGGAATGGGCGTTCCTTCTTGATTGACAGTCTTCCGAGAGGCTTCCGACGGTCGCATCCATCGCGTCACGATTTTCCGAAAGAAGCCGAACGTCGGTGCGCAGGCGCAGTATAGAGCCGCACCGACGTTCGGCTTCTTTCGGCTACGAGTGACGCGATGGATGCGACCGTCGGAAGCCTCTCGGAAGACTGTCAATCAAGAAGGAACGCCCGATCCCGAAGACCCATACCCGGAAGCGACGGAAGAAGATGCATCTCGAAAACGGGTAAGTACTGCTCATATTTTAGTACAAATAGCCGATTCCCCTAGACCGAACGAGCATGAATCTAAGGGGAGAAAAAAAAAAATTTAATAAATGGGTGAACTCCCGCTTTAAGTTTTATTTGTCTATTTCCTGCTGAATAGTTGTCATTCTGTGTGCATTCACCTTCCCAGTTACCATACAGCATGTGCACAGTAATGTAATATTATAGAAGAGCTCCTCTTCCACAGCATGTCACTCTGCTGCATATAATATGTATGGCTTCCATGTTATAGCCAGTTACTGTGTAGCATACTTTCAGTGCACATTGCTGCATATAATATTATACGGCTTCCATTCTATATATATATATCCACTCATCATGCAGCATAGGGGTTGATTTACTGAAGGCAAATCCATTTTGCATCACAAGTGCACTTGGAAATTCAGTCGCTGTAGATCTGAGCGGAAGATCTGAAATGAGGGGAAGCTCTGCTGATTTTATCATCAAGTCATGTACAAGCAAAAACATTTTTTTTTTCTTAGCATGTCCCCTTCAGATCTACAGCAACTGCACTTCCAAGTGCACTTGTAGTGCAAAGTGGATTTGCCTTTAGTAAATATACCCCGTTATAATGTCAGGGCACAGTGCTACCAATGTTTTATGTCTCCCTCCCCTTTTGCATATTACTGCCCTGCTACTAGGTTCCAACATATATGGATTTTTCCTTACAGATACCAATTATGGGCCATCTTTCAGGCCGATAACAATATGAGGTACTGATATTCTTTACATCCAGCTGCCCCAGAAGTAGCCTGATATCAGTTGACACCCAGGGGCGGACTGACCATTGAGTCACTCGGGCACTGCCCGAGGGCCCCATGCCACTAGGGGGCCCCATCCGGGTTGCCAGGCTCAGTAAAACCAGGGACAGTATGTAAAAATCTGTGTTTTTTTTAGATCTGTCCCCGATATGTCCGAAAATGACATGCTTTTAATGTGAATATCCCAAGATTTTAGCTGCCCGCCTCTGCACTACCTCCTGGCGTGGTGGCCATCTGTAAGCCAGAGGGGCCCCATAATCTTCTATTGCCCGGGGGCCCCATGAGTTGTCAGTCCGCCCCTGATGACACCTAGGCCTTTTTTTGTATTCTAACAGCCACTGGCCACTGTCAGAATACAGGAAAAAAGAGCAGATAGCAGGGGAATCAATAGCCAGATTGCTATTGACTATTTTAAATTGCAGTAGCCAATAGCTAGTGGGCTATTGCACCCGCCCACTGCCTGTTGTCAATCAGCAAAGGAAAGGATTTGAAGGAGGACATTCTTCTTCAGGTCTTCCTTTGCTGATTGACAGCCGGCAGTGGGAACAGGGCGCAATAGTCAGCCTAATTTCAAAATTGAAACAGCCAATGGCAGTCTGGCTATGGTTCCCCCACTACCTGCTGTTTACATTCAGCTGCCATCAAATAAATTGTGCAGAAGAAAGAGGTTAGCGGTGTCTGTGTGGGGTGTGTGTGTGTGTGTGAGGGGGGGGGGGGTGTGTGAGGGGGGGGGGTGTGGAGGTGGAAAGCTAATTTTTTTTGGGGGGGGGGATTCTGACAGATGGGCCGCCAGCCGCTGTCAAAGCACCTGACCAAGACTGACAACTGGTGAATGGAAAACCCGGAATAAGCACTTGGAAGAAGAAAACCGACAACTGAGACAAATTGCCTTTGGTAAGCGGATAACTTAATTACGTTGGTGGCACCTTCCGTTTTTTTATATCACCACATTCAACTGACACTGTATCTGCAGGGCAGGGCAACCCCCCCTTTTTTTAATTATTTTTTATAAAAAAAATATATATATTTTTTAATTATTTTTTATAAAAAATATATATTTTTTTTAATATATTTTTATTTAATTTTTTATTAAAGGGACAATTTTTTTTTTAGGGGTCCGGAGGTTCCCAGGGGCCCGAAGGCCCACAGGGCCCCAGATGGCAACCCCCCTTTTTTTTATTTATTTTTTATAAAAGAATATATATTTTTTTAATATATTTTTTTTATTTTTTATTAAAGGGACATTTTTTTTTAGGGGCCCGGAGGCCCACATGGCCCCAGATGGCAACCCCCCCTTTTTTTTATTTATTTTTTATAAAAAAATATATATTTTTTTTAATATATTTGTATTTTATTTTTTATTAAAGGGACATTTTTTTTAGGGGTCCTGAGTTTCCCAGGGGCCCGGAGGCCCACAGGGCCCCAGATGGCAACCCCCCCTTTCTTTTATATAAAAAAATATATATTTTTTTAATATATTTGTATTTTATTTTTTATTAAAGGGACATTTTTTTAGGGGTCCGGAGGTTCCCAGGGCCCCCGAAGGCCCACAGGGCCCCAGATGGCAACCCCCCCTTTCTTTTATTTCTTTTTTATAAAAAAATATATATATTTTTTAATATATTTTTATTTTATTTTTTATTAAAGGGACAATTTTTTTAGGGGTCCGGAGGTTCCCAGGGGCCCAGAGGCCCACAGGGTCCCAGATGGCACCCCCTCTTTTTTTTATTTATTTTTTATAAAAAAAAATATATTTTTTTAATATATTTTTATTTAATTTTTTATTAAAGTGCCACATTTTTTAGGGGTCTGGAGGTTCAGAGGGGCCCGGAGGCCCACAGGGCCCCAGATGGCAACCCCCCTTTTTTTATTTATTTTTTATAAAAAAATATATATATTTTAATATATTTTTATTTTATTTTTTATTAAAGGGCCAATTTTCTTTTTTTTAGGGGTCCGGAGGCCCACAGGGCCCCAGATAACAACCCCCCTTTTTTTTATTTATTTTTTATAAAAAAAATATATATATTTTTTTTTATAAAAAAAAATATATATTTTTTTTAATATATTTTTATTTTATTTTTTATTAAAGGGCCATTTTTTTTTTTTTTTAGAGGTCCGGAGGTTCCCAGGGCCCCAGATGGCAACCCCCCTTTTTTCTATGTATTTTTTATAAAAAATATATATATATTTTTTAAAATATTTTTATTTTATTTTTTATTAAAGGGCCAATTATTATTTTTTTAGGGGTCCAGTGATTCCCAGGGGCCCACAGGGTCCCAGATGGCACCCCCTCTTTTTTTTATTTATTTTTTATAAAAAAAATATATATTTTTTTAATATATTTTTATTTAATTTTTTATTAAAGTGCCACATTTTTTAGGGGTCTGGAGGTTCAGAGGGGCCCGGAGGCCCACAGGGCCCCAGATGGCAACCCCCCCTTTTTTTATTTATTTTTTATAAAAAATATATATATTTTAATATATTTTTATTTTATTTTTTATTAAAGGGCCAATTTTCTTTTTTTTTTTAGGGGTCCGGAGGCCCACAGGGCCCCAGATAACAACCCCCCTTTTTTTTATTTATTTTTTTATAAAAAAATATATATATTTTTTTATTTTATTTTTAATTAAAGGGCCAATTTTTTTTTTTAGGGGCCCGGAGATCCACAGGGCCCCAGATGGCAACTCCCCTTTTTTTTATTTATTTTTTATAAAAAAATATATATATTTTTTTTAATATATTTTTATTTTATTTTTTATTAAAGGGCCAATTTTTTTTTTTAGAGGTCCGGAGGTTCCCAGGGCCCCAGATGGCAACCCCCCCTTTTTTCTATGTATTTTTTATAAAAAATATATATATATTTTTTAAAATATTTTTATTTTATTTTTTATTAAAGGGCCAATTATTATTTTTTTAGGGGTCCAGTGGTTCCCAGGGGCCCGGAGGCCCACAGGGCCCCAGATTGCAACCCCCTTTATTTATTTATTTTTTATAAAAAAAAAATATATTTTTTTATTATATTTTTATTTTATTTTTTATTAAAGGGCCAATTTTTTTTTTTTTAGGGGCCCGGAGATCCCCAGGACCCTGGATGACAACCCCCCCTTTTTTTATAATTTTTTTTTTTTTATATATATTTTATTTCTTTTATTTTTTATATATATATATATTATATTATTATTATTATTATTATTATTATTATTAAATTGTATTTTATTCTGGGCCCCTGGGGACCACCCGGCCCCTTACAGGTTGGGGAGGGGGGTTTTGGGTAAAAATGAATGTAAAAAGAGCCATGAAGCAGAGTGACCCCTGCTGGAAGAAAAGCAGAAAGCCTACAGGACCTGGTGGATTCCTTAAGGAGGTCAACAGCCGCAAGCGAACCGTCTCCTATTCCAAGTACTCATATATATATTATATTATTATTATTATTATTATTATTATTATTAAATTGTATTTTATTCTGGGCCCCTGGGGACCACCCGGCCCCTTACAGGTTGGGGAGGGGGGTTTTGGGTAAAAATGAATGTAAAAAGAGCCATGAAGCAGAGTGACCCCTGCTGGAAGAAAAGCAGAAAGCCTACAGGACCTGGTGGATTCCTTAAGGAGGTCAACAGCCGCAAGCGAACCGTCTCCTATTCCAAGTACTCACCCCAGGCTACCGAGCTTAGCTTCCGTGTACAGATCGAGAACGGGCGTATTCAGGGCGTTTTACCCGTAGGCAGATATTAAGTTCGCTCTCAGCCCTATTTATAGCAGGTGAAAATTTGTTACAGTCAACTTATGGAGAGAACCTTTTTTTTTTTTCCGCTGTCATTGCAGGCGATATCTACTAAACTATTACTGGTTTTACTCTCCCCCCCTCCCAGAATCATTGTTTTCTTATTTATTACTAAGAAAAGATAAAAATTCAAGGAATGAAAGTGTTTTCCTGAAATATGCAAATTTACAATAAACAAGCAACATGATTGGATAATACAGACTCCTCCCCCTATAGATATGGTAACTCCTCCCACAGTTTTTACACTACATAGACAAGTAATATTTAAACTGCGACTGTGCCTTCAATTTTAATATTTCAGAGACATATTATACATCAAAATGTAGGTCTGGGTCTTGTGATTCACACAATATAAAGATATTCGCTGTACGATTTATAGTTTTTAAAATATCGCCTGAAGAAGGACAAGTATTAAAAAAAAAAAGCCAGAATTTCTGGTCTCTGCTCAGAGGCTGCATATCAACAAACATTGGTTTCCTAGGAAACGCTGAGGTGAAAAACTTCTCACACACAGCTGAATGGTTTTAGCTCCTCCCACACAAGGCTGAAGGGTTTACATCTCCGGGGGCAATGTCTCCAGTCAGGAGTATTGGTGGAGGCAAGAACACGTCACACAATTTCCCCAGAAATTCTATCTTTTCTAGTTGATATCTCAATTGCTGGGCTTTTTTTTTTGTCTGGAGGTAGGGTAAGACTTTTACTGAAAGAACAAAAATGGGATTGGAATTGCAGATTGCTAATTTACTAGGGTTTGTTTATTCTTCTGTTTTACTATGTGTATATAATTTAATGTGTATTTTTTAATTTTATTTAACCACTTAACCCCCGGACCATATTGCTGCCCAAAGACCAGAGGACTTTTTGCGATTCGTGACTGCGCCGCTTTAACTGACAATTGCGCGGTCGTGCGACGTGGCTCCCAAACACAATTGGCGTCCTTTTTTTCCCACAAATAGAGCTTTCTTTTGGTGGTATTTGATCACCTCTGCGGTTTTTATTTTTTGCGCTATAAACAAAAATAGAGCGACAATTTTGAAAAAAATGAATATTTTTTACTTTTTGCTATAATAAATATCCCCCAAAAATATATAAAAAAAAACATTTTTTTTCCTCAGTTTAGGCCGATGCGTATTCTTCTACATATTTTTCGTAAAAAAAAATCACAATAAGCGTTTATTGATTGGTTTGCGCAAAAGTTATAGCGTTTACAAAATAGGGGGTATTTTTATGGCATTTTTATTAATATATTTTTTTACTAGTAATGGCGGCGATCAGCGATTTTTTTTCGGTACTGCGACATTATGGCGGACACTTCGGACACTTTTGACACATTTTTGGAACCATTGGCATTTCTATAGCGATCAGTGCTATAAAAATGCATTGGATTACTATAAAAATGCCACTGGCAGTGAAGGGGTTAACACTAGGGGGTGGGGAAGGGGTTAAGTATGTCCCTGGGTGTGTTCTAACTGTAGGGGGGGGTGGACTCACTAGGGGAAACACTGATCCTCTGTTCATACATTGTATGAACAGAAGATCAGCATTTCCCCCCTGACAGGACCGGGAGCTGTGTGTTTACACACACAGCTCCCGGTCCCCGCTCTGTAACGAGCAATCGCGGGTGCCCGGCGGCGATCGAGCCCGCCGGGCACACGCACGGGGTCGGGGGCGCGCCCCTAGTGGCGGCTTAAAGAGCAGACGTTATACTACGTGCTCTCGCCCAGGAGAGCCGGCCTGCCGCCGTAGAATGACGGTGCGCGGTCGGCTAGTAGTTAAATATTCTATATTAAAGCTTTTCCATTTGTAAGACATTTAAAACATTTCACCAACATATTTCAAAAGTGAAGTTTTTCTTATATATCTTAAATTTTTGTGTATTTTTATATAAATACATTATTATTGGTAGCTGCCTTTAATTTGGATTGCTTCTTTGGATTGCTTCTTAAAATACACATTTACAGTATATCCCGAATTACAAGTGTGTCGCCGTGGAGATGAATCGTTACATGGAGATGAACCTACATGACTCATCTGGTCTACACCCTACTCTGCAGGGCGGCCATCAGGGGGGTACAGGCAGTACACCTGTAAGTGGCCCGGAGGCCCACAGGGCCCCAGATGGCAACCCCCCTTTTTTTTTATTTATTTTTTATAAAAAAAAATATATATTTTTTTATATATTTTTATTTTATTTTTTATTAACCACTTAACCACTTCCCGACCTCCTCATGTACATTTACGTCGGCAGAATGGCACAGACAGGCACAATCACGTACCTGTACGTGCCTGCCTAGACGTGGGTGGGGCGTCCGATCGGGACCCCCCCCCCCCCGGTACATGCGGAGGTCGGGTCCGCTCGGGGAGCGATCCGGGACGACGGCGCGGCTATTTGTTTATAGCCGCTCCGCCGCGATCGCTCCCCGGAGCTGAAGAACGGGGAGAGCCGTGTGTAAACACGGCTTCACTGTGGCGGCGCATCGATCGAGTGATCCCTTTTATTAGGGAGACTCGATCGATGATGTCAGTCCTACAGCCACACCCCCCTAAACTAGTAAACACATACACAGTGATCCCTAAAAAATTTTTTAGCCCACTTGAGCATTCTTCTTACACATACAGGGGTTCATTTACTAAAACTGGAGAGTGCAAAATCTGGTGCAGCTGTGCTTAGAAACCAATCGGCTTTATTTTTTTTATTTTTTTTTTATCAAAGCTTAATTTTTCAAGCTGATTGGCTACCATGCACAGCTGCACCCGATGTTGTACTCTCCAGTTTTAGTTAATTAACCCCCACTGTATACTGCAGTCTCTTTACTATCCTCCTCCCTATTTTTTTACCATTTCAGCCCCGGACCATTTGGCTGCCCAAAGACCAGAGCACTTTTTGCGATACGGCATGTACAAAATAGGGGACAGTTTTATGGCATTTTTATTAATAATTTATTTTTTTACTAGTAATGGTGGCGATCATCGATTTTTATCGTGACTGCGACATTATTGGGGACACATCGGACATTTGATGCCATTTTGGGACCATTCACGTTTATACAGCGATTAGCACTGATTACTATATAAATGTGACTGTCAGGGAAGGGGTTAACCACTAGGGGGCTAGGAAGGGGTTAAAGCGGTGGTTCACCCTAAAAACATTTTTCTAACATTACAATGTGCTCACTTCCAACATTGACAGTATGCTGATTATTTTTTTTGCTGTACATACCGTCGTATAGCTATTTTTCCCCCCTGGCTTCCGGGTAGTGGTTCCCATGGGAGTGGGCGTTCCTATGCAGAGGCTAAGTGATTGACGTGATGACAAAAAATTCCCCCCGGCACATAAGGCGCGTCACTAGAGTCGAGTCGGCCCTATACGGTGCTATACGGCGCCTGCGCACTGACGTTCGGCTTCTTTAGCCTGGGGGGGGAAATAGCTATACGACGGTATGTACAGCAAAAAAAAAAAAAATCAGCATACTGTCAATGTTGGAAGTGAGCACAATGTAATGTTAGAATTATTTTTTTAGGGTGAACCTCCGCTTTAAGTGTTTCCTAGGGATGTGTTCTAACTGTGTTGGGGCTGGGCTAGCAGTGACATGACACTGATCACTGCTCCAATTTACAGGGAGCAGACGATCAGTGTCCTGTCACTAGGCAGAACGGGGAGATGGCAGGCACGGTCACGGAGTATATATATACGTTACTTTGCACATCCGTGCCATTCTGCCGACGTATAAGTACAGGAGGCGGGAGGCAGGTGATTAAATAGTACAAATCATTTCTCCTTTTTTCTCTTTTCCACCTTCTCCTCTTTCTTTCTTTTTTTTTTAATATAATTCTTTATTCAAAGATTTTTTCTTATCAGTTATAGCAAAACGTATAAACATTATAAACAATGGCCCAGATTCAGGTAGCAATTGCGCCTGCGTAACCATAGTTACGCAGCGCAATTGCTGACTTGCGCCGGGGTAACGAGTTCTCCTGATTCAGAGAACTCGTTACGCCGACTGCAGCCTAAAATCTGCGTGGCATAAGGCTCTTATGCCACGCAGATTTTAGGCTGCATTCTAGCGATGACCGCTAGGGGGCGCTCCCATTGTGATCTGTGTATAGTATGCAAATTGCATACTAGCACCGTTTCACAACGTTGCGCGAGCCCTGCGTACGCAAATTACGTAGTTTGCGTACGTCGGGTTTTGCGTAAGGTTACACATCCTAATAGCAGGCGCAGCCAATGCTATAGGATACCCGGCGTTCCCGCGTTGCTATATTTAAAATCTACGTCGTTTGCGTAAGTGAATCGTGAATGGCGCTGGACGCCATTCACGTTCACTTTGAAGCAAATGACGTCCTTGCGACGTCATTTGCCGCAATGCACGTCGGGAAAGTTTCCCGACGGAGCATGCGCTTTACGATCGGCGCGGGAACGCGCCTATATATAATTTAAATGATTCCCGCCCCCGGAGGGATCATTTACATTGCGCGCGCTTACGCCGGTCAATTTTGCCGGCGTGCCCTCGCAATTTACGGAGCTCCTGCTCCGTGAATCGAGGGCAGCGCAAAATATTTGCGTGGGCGCAGGGCAAAATCGTTGCCCTGTGCCTCCGCAAATAAAGCGCAAGTCGTACCTGAATCTGGGCCAATATCTTTCTTATGATATATGCAATCTAATTATCAATTTTTTTATATAGTATCTCTTTTTCTAAAAAACTAAATAAAATGTAAAAACCAGACCTTTTCTTAATCGTATTCTCCAAAAATCACAGGGTGGAGCGCTTAAATGATTTTGTTTGTGATGGGATTTGTGCAACATTGGAAGAAGAATGGAAGTATTGAGAAATGGTTACTTGGTAAGGTTAGGGAGGAAAGAGAAAAAAAATAGAAAGGCAATTGGCAGAGGAAAGAAAAGAGGAAAGAGAATATTAGAAGAAGGATTTAAACTGTTTAAGAAATAGAGAGGAGGATATTAAAGATTTTAGTGTATGTAGAGGAAAAAGTTGTCAAGAAATAGGGACAGGGCCGGATTAACAATGGGGCTGATGGAGCTGCAGCTCCAGGCCCCTTTCTCAAGATAGGCCCATTTGCCCAAAAAAAAAAAAAAAAATTTTTTTTTTTTTTTTTTTAAGAATTTTTTTTTCTAAGATCGAATTTGGGGGGTTGTAGCTCGATGACCAGAGGTCACAGAAACCCCACATTTGGGGGTAGGCATGGGAAGAGCTACCCCACAACTGGTTAAAATATGGGATGGCTATCATTTATGGTTCCGGAGATACGGGCCTGCTTGCACAGCCTGTCAGAAGCTACATTCAGAGCGGCCAATATAAATACAAGCTGACACACTACAGCAGACTGATAGGATCACAGTGCTTATAATAATTATTTGTATATTACTCATGGTAATTAACCCCTTGCCACCCAGGCCAATTCTGACACTTCTCTACTACATGTAAAAATCATCATTTGTTTTTTGCTAGAAAATGACTCTATGGTGGTCTTTGCACTTTTTATGTTGCAGGGTACAGAGCTGCACGATTCTGGCTAAAATGAGAATTGCAATTTTTTTGCTTGGAAGATAGATCACGATTCTCTCACGATTGTTGCGGCGTAACATCATCTTTCACATTAAAACAAAAAAAAAAAAAAAATGGGCTAACTTCACTGTTTTGTTTTTATGGTTTTTATTATTCATTGAAGTGGGAAAATGCAGTGTGACATAACATATTGCAGCAATAGCCATTGTATTCCCTAGAGTCTCTGCTAAAATATATATAATGTTTGGCAGTTCCAAGTAATTTTCTAGCAAATAATATTGCTTTCTAACTTAAGAAACAAGTGTTGGACTTTAAGTGGTTAAATTTAGTTACAATGTTAGTTAGTTACAATGTTTCATTTTGTTTACAAACTTCGCAGACTGCCCAGATTTGTTCTTTACACACAGAAGTGTATCCCTTTGATCTAAGAAGGAAGTGTCAGTTACAATGTTTCCTGTTAAAAACTTGGCAGACTGCCCAGATATTTTCTTTTGACAGCTGAAAGTCTCTCCACTTGTTATCTGAAAGAATCAGCAAACTCTGCATTGAAGATCGTCAGGGGGGTTGAATCGAGATCACAATTTTTTTAACGATTAATTGTGCAGCTCTAGCACGGTATTTGCGCAGCAATTTTTCAAACATGTTTTTTTGGAAAAAAATGTTTCATTCATTAAAAAAACAGTTAGTTAGTTAAGTTAGCACAATTTTTTTTTGGTATCCTAAGCGATGCTTTACATTTTTTTAGGTTACATGTTTAGAGTTACAGAGGAGGTCTAGTACTAGAATTATTGTTCTCGCTCTAACGATCGTGGCGTATGTAACCTGTGTGTATCTGGCTTTGATACTACCAGTACCTACCCAGCCACTGACTAGTATCTCTCCCCAGCCTGTCCCCACACACCCTCTCACCTGCTGACCTGTGGATGGGGGAATCACTCCTGCAGTGTTATTGTGTTCTGCCAGTGCGTACAATGATCAGTGTTGCTAACTTTAGCTGGCAGCACTGATTGTTTTAAGAAAAAAAAAAAAACAGGCTGGTTGTACTCAAGTTGATTAATAGATTGACTTGTGTAAAACCAGCTAGCCCATACATAGATTGACTATGGCTGGTCTCTGCATAATTGGCGTAATTTCAATCCATGTATGACCCGCTTAACCACTACTCAGTCCCTAAATATCCTTCCACTCCTGTACATAGTGCTCACTGTCATACTCTCCACACTCCTCTCCTGTACATAGTGCCCACTGTCATACTCTCCACACTTCTCTCCTATACATAGTACCCACTGTCATACCCTACACACTCCTCTCCTGTACATAGTGCCCACTGTCATACCCTCCACACTCCTCTCCTATACATAGCGCCCACTGTCATACCCTTCACACTCCTCTCCTGTACATAGTGCCTGCTGTCATACACTTCTCTCCTGTACTTAGTGCCCACTGTCGCACCCTCCACACTCCTCTCCTGTACATACTGCTCACTGTCATACCCTCCACACTCCTCTCCTATACATAGTGTTCACTGTAATACCCTCCACACTCCTCTCCTATACATAGAGGCCACTATCATACCGTCTACATTCCTCTCCTGTACATACTGCCCACTGTCATACCCTCCACACTCCTCTCCTGTACATACTGCCCCATCATACCCTCCACACTTCTCTCTGGTACGTACTACCCTCTGTCATACCCCCTCACTCTTCCTGTACATACTGCCCATTGTCATACCCTTCACACTCCTCTCCTGTACATAGTGCTTTTTTCCGTACCCTTTGAACTCCTCTCCTGTACATAGTGCTTTTTTCCGTACCCTTTGAACTCCTCTCCTGTACATAGTGCTCACTGTTAGACCCTCCACATTCCTCTCCCTCACCTGCACATACTTCCCACTTATATACCGTCCATACTCCTCCCCTATGTCGCTTACCCACAAAAACAGTTCTTTAAAATTATACTGAATATCCTCAATGTTACCAGCTCTAGAATGGACACACTTTTGTTAGTTCAACTAAAGGAAATATCAGTTCTCATATTTGTTCTGCCCCATTATTAGTACTCATTTAATTTTGTGATTACTACTATGATGTATAGAGGAACATCGGGGATCTCGGCTACTCTAAATATAGCACTTATATAAAAAATTGGCCCTGAAAATATTTTTTAAATGTTGGCAACTGTGCACTTAGGCACTGCCCAAGGGCCACCGTCCATCGGGTCAGTAGGGGGCCCCATGAGAGGCTCCTGGGATCCTGTGATAATAAAGCAGTAGTAAACTTTCCTGACATTACTACTTTTTAGAGGCCCTGGGGTAGGTTATGCCACAACGTACAAGTATGCACAGCATATTAGCACATTAGTGTACACTTCAATTTTCAGACTGAGCCCTCCAGTGCTGCGCTGTGATGAATCAGGCGGGGCCTGGACACTTTCACCTTCACCCGGTCTTCCTTCTGGGTTCTGTGCCTTTGGTCGCTTGCCTTGGCTGGGCTGCGTTCATGTCATTCCCACGCATTTATTTATTATTTATTACACCCCATTCACACCTCCGCGACAAAACGCCCGACGCCGGCCGCTCGTGCCGCTGGAGGGGAGAATTCCCATTGCTGTCTATGAGATGGTTCACATCTCATAGACGCCGTACACCTGCGGCATGAAAAAAAGTCCCAGACCCTTTTTTTCAGGCGACATTGGCGTTCGGCCATACAAAGCAATAGGAAGGATTTGTAAAAAAAAAAGTTACACTATTCGCGGCAAAATACGCCGCGTACGCGGCGTTACTTGTCGCGGAGGTGTGAATGCAGCCTAAAAGGCCCCACCAAAATCCTCAGCACCAGGCCCATGATGTTCTTAATCTGGCCCTGAATAGGGAGGAAGGATAGATAGCGCATACTGAAGAAGCAGTAGTGCCAGTGCTACATATTAACATTGTTTACCATTCCTATTATAGTTAACACTATATCTTTTGTGAGGTTGAAAATGTGTGGGGAAATGAAAGAAAAAATAAATAAAATGTTAATAGTTGGAGATAAAAGCTACATTTTAGTACTTAAAGGGGTTGTAAAGGTACCTGTACAATCTTTTTTCTCCTAAATAGCTTCCTTTACCTTAGTGCAGTCCTCCTTTACTTACCTCATCCTTCCATTTTGCTTTAAAATGTCCTTATTTCTTCTGAGAAACCCTCACTTCCTGTTCTTCTGTCTGTAACTCCACACAGTAATGCAAGGCTTTCTCCCTGGTGTGGAGTGTCGTGCTCGCCCCTTCCCTTGGACTACAGGACAGTCAGGACGCCCATTAACACACAGCTCCCTTCTCTATCTGAAACGTAGAGAGCGTCCTGACTCTCCTATAGTCCAAGGGAGTGGGCGAGCACGACACGATCGGACATTCCGACAAAAAAAAACGTGGATTTTTTTCCGAAGGATGTTTGCTCAAACTTGTCTTGCATACACAGGGTCACACAAATGTTGTCGGAAATTGCGAACGTCAAGAACGCGGTGACGTACAACACGTACGACGAGTGGAGAAAAATGAAGTAAAATAGCCAGTGCGGCTCTTCTGCTTGATTCCGAGCATGCGTGGAATTTTGTGCTTCGGAATTGTGTACACACACTTGGAATTTCCGACAACAACTTTTTTTGTAAGAAAAGTTGAGATCCTAGGGCCAGATCCACAGCCAGCCGCCGTAACTTAAATATTCCCATTTAAGTTACACTGGCTGAAAATTTCTACCTAAGTGCCCGATCCACAAAGCACTTACCTAGAAATTTTCGGCTGTGTAACTTAAATCCGGCCGGCGTAAGGCGTTCCCAATTCAAATGGGGTGAGTCCCATTTAAATTAGGCGCGCCCCCGCGTCGGACGTACTGCGCATGCTCGTGACGTCATTTTCCCGACGTGCATAGCGCAAAATTACGTTACGCCGAGCTTCGTGAATCGCGTTGGGTCAAAAAAGTTGCGTTGGGGAAAAAAAAGAGTTGCGGCGAAAAAAAAAAAAAAAAGACAGCGTCGCTGGAAAGAAGGGTCTGCTTTTACAAGGTGTACTAACTTTACACTTTGTAAAAGCAGCCATAATTTTACGATTGCAAAATAATACTTACGGAGAAAAAAACGAAGCTGAAAAGCTTTGTGGATCTCCGTAAGTGCTCATTTGCATACCCGACGTGGCATTTCGACTTGAAATGCCCCCAGCGGCGGATGCGGTACTGCATCCTAAGATCCGGCAGTGTAAGTCCCTTATACATGTCGGATCTTCTGTCTATCTCTTGGAAACTGATTCTGTGGATCAGTTCCAAAGATAGAAACAGGGATACGCAGGCGGAACAGCAGATCCGCCTGCATATCTCTTTTGAGGATCTGGCCCCAAGTCTCTAATTTTTGTTGTCGGAAATTGCGACAGAAAATGTCCGATGGAGCCTGCACACGGTCGGAATTTCCGAAAACAAGCTCCCATCGAACATTTGTTGTCGGAAATTCCAAGCGTGTGTACGCGGCATAAGTGTGTCAATTTCTGGAAATTTATTTTATTTATATTCTGTGAATCTTTTTTTATTTTCTTGATTAAAATGTTGGTATACTTGTTCTGTTTCTTTAAATTTTGGGCCCTGGTGCTGAGCAGAAGATAGTTCTCTTGTAGGAGCTTTAAGGTGGTCTTTGATCATAGATAGCTGTATAAATTAAGAGGTAAGAGTTACAGTAAGTTATGTCGTGGGCAACTATGGAGGAAAAAAAGTGGTTGCAAGCTCTCAATGGGACGCTCTAGTGGTTGGTGATGTACATTGGCTTTCATTATCACCTACTGATCAATATCTCTATCATCAGGGACATACAGGGCCAAATCCACAGTGAGAGTACGCCGGCGTATCTACTGATACGCCGGCATACTTTCAAATTTCCCGCGTCGTATCTTTAGTTTGAATCCTCAAACCAAGATACGACGGCATCTGGGTTTGATCAGACAGGCGTACGGCTTCGTACGCCTTTGGATCGTAGATGCAATACTTCAGCGTCCGCTGGGCGGAGTTTGCTTAGTTTTCCGCGTCGGGTATGCAAATTAGGTAAATATATAAATTTTCGTTATTTTAGTTGATTCGTTAACATACGAATGAACGAACGGTTTAGCGCAATTAATAACTAATAACGATATTTTCAAAATAACGAATATGAAAAACAACGAAGATACGAAAGATGAAAGAAACGAAAACATAGAAACAACGAAAATACCGAACCCAAAAAAAATAATAATTACGAAAAACAAAATGAACGAAAATGCAAACGTACTAATATTCGAAGACCGAAAAGAAAACAACCGAAATGCCGAACAAAGAATAAAAAACGAAAATCAAAACTAACAAAAAATAAATTACAAATCTTCGGAAAACGGAAATGAAAACAACGAAAATACAAAATAATGTAAATTAGCTTTCGTTAGTACTGAAATATTTCTGGACATTGACCAATAGCCACTGAGCGCTGTCCCTTTCCTCTGAAGGGGTTTGTTCCTTCCCCCAATGAGCTTCTTTCTCATTACCTCCTGGCTCCTTGTGTCTTTTTCTGTGTTAGACTGCAGTGCATCTAATTTCTAGATTTGTATTTGTAATATCTGACATATTTTAGTTTTCTTCTACGTCAGACTTCATTCTAGACAGGGTGTGTGTGCTAACTAAGACAGTCAAGTCAATCACAGTAAAGTACGAATTACAAAATGACGACGAGTAGTGTGTCGAATAAACGTAAAATGTATTCTAACAGAATTACGAATGCAATAAAATCTACAAAAGTACGTTTTTACAATCAAAGGAAATTAGACACAAAAATACGAATGATCATAAAGCAACAAAAATATATTTCTTACGAAAATACGAACGCGGCATGATGGAAAATATAATGTAAATACGAATAGCAAAACAACGAAAATTAAACTAACGTAAAAACGAAGAAACAAATAAAATCATTTTAAAAATACGAACGCGGCAGAATACGAAATATAACAAAAATACGAATCTCGATTCAATGAAAAATAAACTAACAGAAAAAAACGGAAACAGAAAAAAGAGTGTTACGAAAATAATAAAGAGTACGAATACGATAACTAACGTCTTACGAAATTACGACTCGTTACGAATCACGATAAACGAACAGAAACGAAACAGAAATAAACAAAATTTTTTGCTGTGCACATGTCTACAGATTGCTATTGTCATGTCAAATCTCCTTTCTATATCAAACTGTTGTAGCAACAAAAACGAAAATAAAGCATTTTTTTATGTCGGATCTTTCGGCTTTCGGATTCTGCACGTTCGCTTTCGTTTGTTAAAACGATAAAGAAAATACCCCAAATTCGGACGAATACAAATGCACATGTCTAATAATGGGTATATTGCGTGCTTTACTAGAAATGATTTGGAACATTTTTTTTTTCATATAAATCTTGCTAGGCACACCCTTTAAGAGTCACTGGGGTTCTATTTTTTGCACTGGAACCTTCATACAACACTTCTCTCTACCAGTAGAGATTCTTCCAGCCATAACCCTGGACCAAAAAGTTACTCTGGAGCATAATGACTCAGTCTATTCCTCAAGGTATTATAATATTTCAGGAAAACAGAGCAGAAGGACAATTTATGCTAAACACAGAATTGGCAGCGTCACCAAGGACCAAATAAAAATGATGAATACTATTAATGGATAAAAAATCCACACTATTTTATTTCTCTAGTTGGGCACAGAAGTGGTGGCTCCTGCCAAATGTAAATCTCCAAACGGTTTGCAGTGAATAAAAAAGTCTAATTAATGTATTGACGAAATTTAGGAAATGTGCTCAACAGAACTGCTTCCATTTTAAGTTATTAAAACTAAGACCAAATTATGAGCCATCACCTAATCCTGCTGGTGGTTCTCCAGGACTTGACTCTGGAAGACCTCCACCTGGCAACCACTGTCCGTTCCAGCAAGGAAGCCCTACCCGTGCCTCTTATAATTGAAACCAGTATGGGGCTGTCGATGAGAAATGTGTTTTTAATGTCCTGTGGCTTCCAACCGAGTTGTAGAAAACTCATGTCCAGAAATAGCAAAACAGCAAATATGCTGCAGAAAAACATTGAACGGAGAGGCAGTTTTTTTAGATTTGAAATTTCGAACCAGGGCCGCCATCAGGAATTATGGGGCCCCTTACACAGCTTAAGGCATGGGCCCCCTGGAGCAGAGAACCAGAGAACCTGGGGGGGGGGGGGGGTGCTGCCGCCTGGAATTGGGAAGCGAGGGGGGGGGGGGTGAAGAAGAAATATAGAAAAATATATATAAAAAAAAGGGGGACCTCTAGGCCCTTTAATGAAAAGAAATAGAAAAAATATATTTTTTTTTTTAAAAAAGGGGGGTTGCCATCTGGGGCCCTGGGGACCTCTGAGCCCTATATATATATATATATATATATATATATATATATATATATATATATATATATATATATATATATACACATACAAATTATTATTATTTTTTATAAAAGAAATTACAAAAAAAGGGGGGGGGACCTCTGGGCACTTTAATAAAAAATAAAAAAAATAAACCTCTGGGCCCTTTAATAAAAAAAAAAATAGACATTTATAAAAAAAAAAGGGAGGAGTTTCCATCCTGGGCCCTTTACCTTTAATACTAATATATTATATATACACACTATTTATATATATATATATATATATATATATATATATATATATATATATATATATATATATATATATATATATATATATATATAAGATTTTTTTTTATAAAAAAAGGGGGGTTGTCATCCGGGGCCCTGGGGATCTCCGGACCCCTGGGGACCTCCTGACCCCTAAAAAAAAAAAAAAATTGTTCCTTTAATAAAAAATAAAATACAAATATATTATTATTATTTTTTTTATAAAAATAAATATAAAAAAGGGGGGGGTTGCCATTCTGGGCCCTGGGGGCATCCGGGGCCCTGGGGACCTCTAAAAAAAGAAAAAAAATTGGGCCTTTAATAAGAAATAAAATAAAAATATATTAATGTTTTTTTTCTAAAAAATAAATAAAAAAATGGGGGTTTGCCATCCGGGCCCCTGGGGACCTCCGGGCCCCTTACAGGTGTACTGCCTGTACCCCCCTGATGGCGGCCCTGTTTCGAACTATAATGTTTTGTCTGTTTGATTAAAATGATTGAATTAAATGTATTCAACATGACGCAGTCTACAATCTGAAGTATAAGTCCATCTAAAACCTTTATTTTCAGATCTGAACAGAGATAAATCAACCAGCCACTTAGTTTTCATGCAACCCTTTCCATGGAGTTCCCTCCAATGTGTTTGGCGGTCCTCATGTGCCATGCAATTCCCACCATAAGGCAATAGCTTGCTTTGTGCAGAACATTGTGTATGCTCCTCACTAGGGATGAGCTCCGCGTTCGATTCGAACGTATGTTCGACTCGAACATCGGTCGTTCGATCGTTCGTCGAAACTCGAACAAAACGGGTCGTTCGCGCCAAATTCGAGTGACGCAAAACGTCCCATAATTCACTGGGGCGTTGAGCGCTGATGATTGGCCAAGCATGCTGTATGTCCCGCATGCTTGGCCAATCACAGCGCTCAAAAAACGAAGAGCCATAATTGGCCAAAGCCAGGGTGGCTTTGGCCAATTATGGCTCAGGGGGATTAGTACACGCCCCCCACTATAAAAGGCAGCCTGCACGGCTGCCTAGTGTAGTGTGTTGGCGGTTCTAGAGAAGATCAGTCAGTCAGACAGAGAGAGATAGAGAGATAGAGACACAGTGTCTTAACCAGATAGATAGATAGATAGATAGATAGATAGATAGATAGATAGAGTAGGAAGTGTAGTCAGTATAGTTAAAGTACAGTTTGTAGAGAATATATTCACATCCTTAGGCGTTGTCAATATATTTATAAACTGTACAGCTCAGCTAGTTTATCTATCAGGCAGGAGATTGTTCTACATGCAGCGCTCTAACGTGTTGTATTGCCTGCATTAGGGATTTACTTTAAATATAATTATTCTGTGTTATTTAACGTGTGCTAGTTAATTGCACACACAGACGCATTACCTGTTACTGCACGTGTGCAATTTATTTGCACAGAAGCGCAGTCGCTGTTAATGCAACTGGGCTATTGAATTGCACAGAAACGCAGTCGCTATTACTGCGTGCGTGCTGTTTAATAGCAACTAAAGGCAGTTGGTGTCACTGCGTGCGTGCTGTTAAATCGCATTTGACCGCAGTCGCTATTACTGCGTGCGTGCTGTTTAATAGCAACTAAAGGCAGTTAGTGTCACTGCGTGCGTGCTGTTAAATCGCATTTGACCGCAGTCGCTATTACTGCGTGCGTGCTGTTTAATAGCAACTAAAGGCAGTTGGTGTCACTGCGTGCGTGCTGTTAAATCGCATTTGACCGCAGTCGCTATTACTGCGTGCGTGCTGTTTAATAGCAACTAAAGGCAGTTGGTGTCACTGCGTGCGTGCTGTTAAATCGCATTTGACCGCAGTCGCTATTACTGCGTGCGTGCTGTTTAATAGCAACTAAAGGCAGTTGGTGTCACTGCGTGCGTGCTGTTAAATCGCATTTGACCGCAGTCGCTATTACTGCGTGCGTGCTGTTTAATAGCAACTAAAGGCAGTTGGTGTCACTGCGTGCGTGGTGTTAAATCGCATTTGACCGCAGTCGCTATTACTGCGTGCGTGCTGTTTAATAGCAACTAAAGGCAGTTGGTGTCACTGCGTGCGTGCTGTTAAATCGCATTTGACCGCAGTCGCTATTACTGCGTGCGTGCTGTTTAATAGCAACTAAAGGCAGTTGGTGTCACTGCGTGGTGTTAAATCGCATTTGACCGCAGTCGCTATTACTGCGTGCGTGCTGTTTAATAGCAACTAAAGGCAGTTGGTGTCACTGCGTGCGTGGTGTTAAATCGCATTTGACCGCAGTCGCTATTACTGCGTGCGTGCTGTTTAATAGCAACTAAAGGCAGTTGGTGTCACTGCGTGCTGTTAAATCGCATTTGACCGCAGTCGCTATTACTGCGTGCGTGCTGTTTAATAGCAACTAAAGGCAGTTGGTGTCACTGCGTGCGTGCTGTTAAATCGCATTTGACCGCAGTCGCTATTACTGCGTGCGTGCTGTTTAATAGCAACTAAAGGCAGTTGGTGTCACTGCGGCTATTTTGTTACTTTACACTTGAGCCAAGTCGCTCTTACTGTGTGGTTGCTGTTTAATACCATCTGAAAGCAGTTGGTGTGACAGCGACTATTTTGTTACTTTACACTTGAACCAAGTCGCTCTTACTGTGTGATTGCTGTTTAATACCATCTGAACGCAGTCGGTGTGACAGCGACTATTTTGTTACTTTACACTTGAGCCAAGTCGCTCTTACTGTGTGGTTGCTGTTTAATACCATCTGAACGCAGTTGGTGTGACAGCGACTATTTTGTTACTTTACACTTGAGCCAAGTCGCTCTTACTGTGTGGTTGCTGTTTAATACCATCTGAACGCAGTTGGTGTGACAGCGACTATTTTGTTACTTTACACTTGAACCAAGTCGCTCTTACTGTGTGATTGCTGTTTAATACCATCTGAACGCAGTCGGTGTGACAGCGACTATTTTGTTACATAACACCTGAACGCATAACTATGGCTGGAAGGACAAAGAGAGGCAGAGAGTCACGAGGGCAAGCAGGCTCTGCATCTAGAGGTAACGCTGGTGATGGATGTGGTGCATCCTCTTCAGCACGTGGCCGTGGCCGCTCGTCCTTCTTTTCGGGAGCTGGCCGTGTTGAGCCTCAACATGCTGAGAAATTAGTTGAGTGGATGACCAAGCCGTCCTCATCCTCCTCATCCTCTCTCACACAGACTGATTATAGTTTGTCTGGCAAAGCACCTGCCAAGGTGTCCTCTACCCTCTGCACAATGGGATCACACAATCCTTCCCTAGTCCCACCGTGTCCTCCTGAGGAGTCCCCCGAACTGTTTCAACACAGTGTTGGGTACATGCTAGCTGAAGATGCACAGCGTTTTGAAGACTCCGATGACGGAACACTGATAGAGGAAGGCATTGATGTGAGCCCAGGGAGAGGGGGTGGCCGAGAGGGACAACAATCTGGGAGTGATGTTCCCCCAGCTGGAGCATACTGCCAGGTTGTCGCCAGTGATGATGAGGAGGGAGGGGATGATGAGGTCATTGACTCTACCTGGGTGCCTGGTAGGAGAGAGGAGGAGGAGGAAGAGGACGAGGCACAGGCACATCTTCAAAGAGGCAGGAAGCCCTCCGGGGTTCAGCTTAAGGGCAGTACACCAACTGCATTACGTGGCGCTGCTGTGTCTGAACGGTACAGCAAAAGTTCTTTGGTGTGGGCCTTTTTTGAAACCTGTCCATCAGATGCTACCTTTGCTGTTTGCAACATATGTCTCAAGCGTATCTCGCGTGGCCAAAACATCACCCGCTTGGGCACCACATGCTTGTCCAGACATATGTCGACCTGCCATGCAGCTCGTTGGCAGGCATACCAGAAAGACCCACACCAAAGACCAAAGCGGTCCTCCCCTTGCCCTTCTGTGACCTCAAACCCCACTAGACCCCTAGTCCTCTCTGCAGCCTGCACCGAAGGTGTAGAAATAGGTGTGTCACAACGTAGTAGTGGTAGTACATCCGGCCAATCTACTGATATTACCAGACAAATTTCCCTGCCCCAGCTGCTGCAGCGCCGAAAGAAGTACGCTCCCAGCCATCCACATGCCCAGCGGTTGAATGCTAGCTTAGCAAAATTGCTAGCACTTCAACTGCTACCTTTTCAGTTGGTAGATTCTGCCCCCTTCCGTGAGTTTGTGGAATGTGCAGTACCTCAGTGGCAAGTACCCAAACGCCACTTTTTTTCACGGAAGGCGATTCCGGCTCTCTACCGGCATGTGGAAGGCAATGTCCATACCTCGCTGGACAGGGCGGTCAGTGGTAAGGTGCATCTTACCGCTGACTCATGGTCCAGCAGGCATGGACAGGGACGTTACCTGTCTTTTACGGCCCATTGGGTGACTCTGCTGGCAGCTGGGAAGGGCGCAGGTCAAGGCACAGTAGTTTTGGAGGTTGTTCCACCACCACGCCTCCAAAACACTACAACTGCTTGTGACACACCTCTCTCCTCCACCCCCTCCTCTTCTTCTTCCTCTGTGGCCTCTTCCTGTGGTGATGTTGGCTCAGAACCAGCCGTGCTCCGTAGGCGTACGACGGGCTACGCAGGAATGCAGGCCAAGAGATGCCATGCGGTCCTAGAGCTGGTGTGCTTGGGAGACAGGAGCCACCACTGGGGAAGAGGTTCTTTCAGCTCTGCAGGGGCAGGCTCAGAGGTGGTTGACGCCACGCCAGCTGAAGCCTGGAATGGTGGTCAGCGATAATGGCACCAACCTCCTCTCTGCCCTGCGACGTGGAAAACTCACCCATGTGCCCTGTTTTGCGCATGTTCTCAATTTGGTGGTGCAGCGGTTCTTGGGCAGGTACCCTGGCTTACAGGATGTCCTGAGGCAGGCCAGGAAAGTCTGTGTGCATTTCCGGAGGTCATATAATGCCACTGCTCGGCTGACAGACCTCCAGAGGGAATACAACCTGCCCAAGAACCGCCTAATCTGTGACATGCCCACCAGATGGAACTCTACGTTGGCCATGCTGCAGCGGCTGCACACGCAGCAGAGGGCCATCAATGAGTACCTGTGCCAATATGGCAGCAGAACTGGCTCAGGGGAGCTTGGGTTTTTTTCACCACGCCAGTGGGCCTTGATCAGGGATGCATGCACTGTCCTGTCACCATTTGAGGAGGCCACGAGGATGGTGAGCAGTGACAGTGCATGCATCAGTGAGACTGTCCCGCTTATTCACATGTTGGAGCACACCCTACGTGGAATAATGGACAGGGCCCTTGAGGCAGAACAGAGGGAGGAAGAGGAGGACTTCCTTACCTCTCAAGGCCCCCTTTATCCAGACACTGTTCCTGCTTGCCCACCTGGAACACAGGAAGAGGAGGAGGAGGATGAGGAAGAGGAGGAGGATTGTATCAGCAGCATGGAGGTGGAGCCTAGCACTCAGCATCAACAGCAGCAGTCTTCAAGGGATCATTTACAGTCCCAAGGAACACGTGGACTTTTACGTGGCTGGGATGAGGTGGCTGAGGATCCTGTCGTCCTCAGTGACCCAGAGGACTGTGCCCCGAATGCCTCTGCAAACCTACGCTGCATGGCCTCCCTGATTCTGCAAAGCCTGCGTAAGGATCCTCGTGTACGTGCTATCAAGGAGAGGGATCATTACTGGCTGGCAACTCTCCTTGATCCACGTTACAAGAGTAAGGTAACGGATCTTATGTTGCCATCGCAGAGGGAGCAGAAGATGAAACTACTGCGGGAGGCCTTGCAGAAGGGTCTGTGCAATGCGTTCCCAGAACCGGGGGGATTACCAAAACCTGGCCCTGGACAACGTCTTGCTGAGGCTTCGGTGAGTCAGAGAAGGAGCGGTGGAGAAGGTGGCCGTCTGACCGATGCGTTCAGACAATTTTTTAATCCGCAGCCCCAAGGTCTGACCGGTTCCAGCAACCATCGCCAGCGTCTGGTTTACATGGTCCGGGAATACCTAGCGGCAAGATCCGACTTGGACACCTTCCCCACGGAAAATCCTCTGGCTTACTGGGTCTTGAGGATGGATCACTGGCCAGAGCTTGCCACAGTACGCAATTGAGCTACTGGCTTGCCCTGCATCCAGTGTTCTTTCAGAACGTACATTCAGTGCTGCTGGAGGCTTTGTGACCGATCACAGGGTACGCCTCTCCACCGACTCTGTTGATCGACTGACCTTCATCAAAATTAATCAGGCTTGGATCAACACCGGCTACCAAGCACCTGATGCTGATGTTACTGAATAAGAATTTTGTGTTGAAATATCAGATCCCTTTGAGACTGCTGATGCTGAGTGACTGTCCTGTTGTGCTGCTGATGGAATATCCTTCTCCTCCTCACTTTTCATGCTGTTAGCTAGTAAGAAATTTTGTTTTTCTGTGCTCCGCCACCAGTGCCTAAGGCCTAATTTTTCTGCCCCTGTTTAACAGGGGCGCCTAATAACAATTTTTGATGCAATACTTTGCACGTGGCCTAAGGCCTAATTTTTGTGCCCCTGTGTAACAGGGGCGTCTAATAACAATTTTTGATGCAATACTTTGCACGTGGCCTAAGGCCTAATTTTTGTGCCCCTGTGTAACAGGGGCGTCTAATAACAATTTTTGATGCAATACTTTGCACGTGGCCTAAGGCCTAATTTTTGTGCCCCTGTGTAACAGGGGCGTCTAATAACAATTTTTGATGCAATACTTTGCACGTGGCCTAAGGCCTAATTTTTGTGCCCCTGTGTAACAGGGGCGTCTAATAACAATTTTTGATGCAATACTTTGCACGTGGCCTAAGGCCTAATTTTTGTGCCCCTGTGTAACAGGGGCGTCTAATAACAATTTTTGATGCAATACTTTGCACGTGGCCTAAGGCCTAATTTTTGTGCCCCTGTGTAACAGGGGCGTCTAATAACAATTTTTGATGCAATACTTTGCACGTGGCCTAAGGCCTAATTTTTGTGCCCCTGTGTAACAGGGGCGTCTAATAACAATTTTTGATGCAATACTTTGCACGTGGCCTAAGGCCTAATTTTTGTGCCCCTGTGTAACAGGGGCGTCTAATAACAATTTTTGATGCAATACTTTGCACGTGGCCTAAGGCCTAATTTTTGTGCCCCTGTGTAACAGGGGCGTCTAATAACAATTTTTGATGCAATACTTTGCACGTGGCCTAAGGCCTAATTTTTGTGCCCCTGTGTAACAGGGGCGTCTAATAACAATTTTTGATGCAATACTTTGCACGTGGCCTAAGGCCTAATTTTTGTGCCCCTGTGTAACAGGGGCGTCTAATAACAATTTTTGATGCAATACTTTGCACGTGGCCTAAGGCCTAATTTTTGTGCCCCTGTGTAACAGGGGCGTCTAATAACAATTTTTGATGCAATACTTTGCACGTGGCCTAAGGCCTAATTTTTGTGCCCCTGTGTAACAGGGGCGTCTAATAACAATTTTTGATGCAATACTTTGCACGTGGCTCCTTGTTGCGCTCCAATTACAGATATTGGGAGGGGTTGCAGTGTTATGTTGCGCCTACGGACACATTTTTATGCCCCTGTGTAACAAGGGCGCCTAATAACAATTTTTGATGCAATACTTTGCACGTGGCTCTTTGTTGCGCTACAATTACAGTATGTTTGAGGGGTGCCCTTTTTTCTACAATTTTGCTTTCCCAAAAAGATAATGCCACCCCCCCACCACCCCTAAAATAATCGAGATATTGTTCCCACACACCACGTGCGCAACCAGTATTAAATTACTTTGTTCTTATAATAATTTAATGTTGTGCAGGGACATTTCTAAACATGTGCCACTACTAGAGACACACAGCAGGTGTGATATTTGAAGGAATTTTTCATTTTTTTTTTTTTCACTTTAAACATCATTAAAATCGCTGCTCCGCAAAAACGTCCGTTTTTAAAATATTTTTTTCGATTGATACATGTTCCCTGGGGCAAGACCCGGGTTCTGAAGACGTTTACAACATTAAATTGAATATTGGTCTTTAAAATGATCGTTTTTGAATTCGAACGTTCGAGTCCCATAGACTTCAATGGGGTTCTAAATGTTCGCGCGAACCCGCGGTCTGTTCGAACGTTCTGATGCGAACCGAACCCGGGTATGTTCGGCTCATCCCTACTCCTCACTTAAATCTCCTTTGGAATGCAGAAGGTGGATAATCCATCAAGGGCAACATAGCTCTTTGTGTAACAGACAATATTGGTTTAGGTTGTAATGGAAAAAACATTTAAAATCCCTGAGAATCGTGGGCTCTTTAACCCCTTCTATACAGGTCATTTTCACCCCAATTTTTAGTTTTCAGCGCTGTTGCAATTTGAATGACATGCAACACTGTACCCAAATAAAATCTTTGGGCCAAATCTTCAAAGGAGATACGCAGGCGGAACTGCTGTTCAGCCTGCGTATCCCTGTGGCTATCTTTGGAAACAATCCTCAGAAGGATTTTTCCAAAGATAGTCAGAAGATCCGACATCTGTAAGACACTTACACTGTCGGATCTTAGGATGCAGTACCGCATCCGCCGCTGGGGGCATTTCGAGTCGAAATGCCGCTTTGCGTATGCAAATGAGGACTTAGGCAGATCCACAAAGCTTTTTAGCTTTGTGTTTTCTGCGTAAGTTACGTTTTGCATGCGTAAAATTAGGGATGCTTTTACAAGGCCTAAACTGTTTAGACCTTGTAAAAACAAACCTTTTTTTCGATCGCCACGTTTTTTTTTAAATTTCAAATTTTTTTTCCCGGCGCGTATTTTTTTTTTTACCCGACGCAACTTTATTGTCCCGTCGCGATCCACAAAGCCCGGCGTAAAGTACGTTCGCGCGATGCACGTCGGGAAAAAATGACGTCACACGCATGCGCCGAACGTCCGGCGCGGGAGCGCGCCTCATTTGAATAGGAATCGCCCCCTCGAGCAGACGACCGCCTTGCGACGGAGGCACTTAGGTTACACGGCGTGTAATTTCTAGGTAAGTGCTTTGTGGATCGGGCACTTAGGTAGAAATTTAACGCCTGTGTAACTTAACTGCTGAAAGTTAAGTTAGGCAGCTTTTTTGAGAATTTGGCCCTTTATATTTTTTCCCCCCACAAATAGAGCTTTCGTTTGGTGGTATTTGATCATCTCTGCGGTTTTTATTTTTTGCGCTATAAACAAAAGAAGAGCGACAATTTAAAAAAAACACAATATTTTTTAAATTTTTGATTTAATAAATACCACAATTTTTTTTTACATTTTCCTCAGTTTAGACCGATACGTTTTCTTCTACATATTTTTGGTAAAAAAAAATCGCAATAAGTGTATATTGATTGGTTTTCACAAAAGTAATAGCGTCTACAAAATAGGGGATAGATTTCTGTTATTTTTTTTTTTTTTTTTTTTTTCACTAGTAATGGCGGCGATCTGCGATTTTTATTGGGACTGTGACATTGCGGCGGACACATCGGACACTTTTGACACAGTTTTGGGACCATTCACATTTATACAGCGATTAGTGCTATAAAACTGCACTGGTTACTGTGTAAATGTGACTGGCAGGGAAGGGGTTAACACTAGGGGGGGCGCTGAAGGGGTTAATATGTTCCCTAAAGTGTGTTCTAACTGTAGGGGGGAGGGAACTCACAAGGGGAGGAGACCGATGTGTGTTCCTCTGTACTGGGAACACAGCATCGGTCTCCTCACCTCTGACAGGAGGTGGATCTATGTGTTTACACACACAGATCCACACTCCTGCCGTGATCACCGGCAAACGCGGGTGCCCGGCGGACGCCGGGTCACGGGTGGTGCCGCTGGCACACGCCCTAGATTGTTGGGAAAAAAGGACGTCATATAGCGTGCACCCCGATCGAGGGAGGGTATCTGCCGGCGTCATTTTATAATGACCCGGTAAGGAAGAGTTAAAGAGTTTAAGAAGCTAGTGGCTTATTGGTCTTCATGATATTTCTGTCCATCCATTTCTGAGATCTACACATCTCTAATACACAAAAGCGGTCTGCTTGTCAGGATAAGAGATTGAATTTTCCTCCGCTGCAGTTGAGTAACGGTTATAGGTCTTGTCTCTCCCACAGCCTGGTACTGGACAGAGAAGCAGTCGTGAGCTTGTAGGCAGGTAGAAATATATTGGAACCATTGAGTTATCAGCTGGCACAGGCTGAGGTAGTGGTTAACTGTTGCAGCCTCAGTTCCTGGGCTTTTTAGTCCTAGCCAGCCCACCTGTGCTATAAGAAGGGGGAAGGCTGAGGTCCAAGAGCCGTTCTTGTTCCTGTACTTGTTTATTCTGTTTGTGGTATTGGGCCTGCTACGCCTTCAAACCTGTTGAGGACACCAGGACTCTCTGAGACATCCATGTCATGGACAATGCCATAACGTATTTTCACCTCACAAAGGCATGCCTGGGCAGCCACACTATTGTAGTTAGGATTACGGGAGGGATGTTGTTCATACTGAACTGTAATGTTAAAGTCTCTTCAGTAAAGTTTCAATAACTGTTCTAAGCCTGGTCTGAAGTTAATCAAAGGGGGTCCATGTTGGTTCTCCAGTATCTAAAGAACCAGGGTCTGTAAAGCAATACAGGGTATGAAGTAACACTACTTGAAGGGTAATACTCGGAAATATAAGAAAGAGAAAAGCAGTTACTAAGAGTACAAATTCAAGAAACAAGCAACCAGTCATTAGGTGTGGTATCTGGTAAGGTGACAGGTCCTCTGGTAGTGAGGGGGTCGATATGCTGGCTCCCTCCCTAGCGGTCAGTATCTATACTACCGCTACAGTATAGTAGCGGTAGTATAGCAACTGGATCCGCACCCACGTTATAGAGATCTATAGCCTGGTCACGAGGTACAGGAAGGAAATAGGTTATAAGTGCTTTCATGAGGCCAGCGCTATTTGCTCGCCAGGACCCCATTCTGTTACTGGGATTAAGGTAACAGAGGTACATTGGACTGGTGGAGCAGGTGCAGGGCTCAGTAGACATGTGCACACTAAAATATTTTGTTTCATAATTTTCTTTTCGTCCGAAAAATAAATTTATTTTGTTACTCCCGAAATTCGTTTTTATTTATTTTGTTTTTCGTTAATAAAATGCATTCGTCCGAAAATCCAAATTAAGGTCGAATCTGTCATTGAAGGCTTATGGTGTCTGTCGAGTGTTCTAAGAAGAATCGACAGAGGGCCAGATTCACGTAGATCAGCGGATCTTTAGATCCGCTCGATCTACCTGATTTAAGATCCGCTCCTGCAAGTTTGCGAGGCAAGTGGGTAATTCACAAACCACTTACCTCAAAACTTGCGGCGGCGGATCGTAAATCCCCCAGCGGAATTCAAATTCCGCGGCTAGGGGGAGTGTACTATTTAAATCAGGCGCGTTCCCGTGCCGATTTAAATGAGCATGCGCCGTCCGTGGAATTTCCCAGCGTGCATTGCTCCCACTGACGTCGCTAGGACGTCAGTGGTTTCGACGCTTACGTAAACGACGTCCATCCATATTCAAGAACGACTTACGCAAACGACGTAAAAATTTTTAAAAGCGATGCGGGAACGACGGCTATACTTAACATTGGCTGCGCCTCATAGAAGCAGGGGTAAGTATACGCCGGGAAAGCCGCTACGGAAACGTTGTAAGAACACTGCGTCGGGTCCGCGTACGTTCGTGAATTTGCGTATCTCGCTGATTTACATATTATTCAACGTAAATCAGCGGGAACGCCCCCAGCGCCATTTTCAAATTGAAAATAAGATCCGACAGTGTAACACAGTGTAACACTGTCGGATCTTAGCCATATCTATGCGTAACTGATTCTATGAATCAGACGCATAGATAGGACCAGTTTAAGTCAGAGATACGACGGTGTATCAGGAGATACACCGTCGTATCTCTTTGTGAATCTGGCCCAGAATCTTTAAAAAAAAAATGGACTCTTCATGTCTCTCTATGTCGAATCTTCATGTCTCTATGTCGAATGTTCATGTCTCTCTATGTCGAATCTTCATGTCTCTCTATGTCGAATCTTCATGTCTCTCTGTGTCGAATCTTTTCTCTCTATGTCGAATCTTTTCTCTTTATGTAGAATAATATTGGACTAATAGAGTGAAGGATAGGCACATTCGACCGCAATGAAAACGAAAATAAAGCATTTGTTTATGCCGGATCTTTCGGTTTTCGTTTTCTGTGCTTTCGTTATCGTTTGTTAAAACGATAACGAAAATACCTGAAATTCGGACGAAATGCATTCGGACGAAAACAAATGCACATGTCTAGGGCTCAGTACATCCCTTCTAATGCAACATGTATTAATGTTACAGTATGTAGTGTCACAGGACAGTACTTGCCAGAGGAACGCTGCACTTTTACTGCACACAGTGAAGTTTCATTTCTAAGTCGGGGAACTGCATAAACATTAGAATCTTCACATGACCACAGTCTCCGCTGGTCACGGGCATTAATGAGCGCACAATGCGCGAAAGCCACCCCTGCATGCAGGGCGATGTAGGACCCACCCACAACTTTGCCTTTTCGAAAAGATACCCTCTTACTAGCCGGTCTCTCTATCTCTCTCTTCTCCTATCAGCACAACTGATTGGCTCGTTTTGCTGCTTTACCCCCTCCTGGTCTGAGCTTTTCTGGAAAGTGGATTGCAAGGGGCCGGGTCAAATTAAGGTATTTATACTGCATGCATTAACCAATACAGGTATGAATTAGTCATATATCTGTCTGCAGTAAAGCTTTGACTTCAACAAATTGTTAAGTATGGTCGTCGTTCCTGCGTCGAAATTTGAAATTTAACGTTGTTTGCGTAAGTCGTCCGTGAATGGCGCTGGACGCCATTTACGTTAACGTCGAAACCAATGACGTCCTTGCGACGTCATTTAGCGCAATGCACGTCGGGAAATTTTAGGGACGGAGCATGCGCAGTACGTTCGGCGCGGGGAACGCGCCCAATTTAAATGATCCACGTCCCATTTGAATTAGGCGGGCTTGCGCCGGGCGGATTTACGCTACGCCGCCGCAACTTTACAGGCAAGTGCTTTGTGAATCAAGCACTTGCCCGTAAAACTTGCGGCGGTGTAACGTAAATGTGATACGTTACGCCGCCGCAGATTTATGCAATTATACGTGAATCTGGCCCAAAATTCTTAAAAGAAGACATCAATGATAAAGAAGAACATTTTTGTGGCATTTGTAGAAGTTATATGAAGTCATTCAATTTGGGGTTGAGGGGACTGAAGCCTAATAAAATGTTGCATCAGCTAATCAACATAAAAAGTCATAAGGAATTGTCATAAATCTCCAAGACGAAACAACATATATCTTGTAACGGAACAATAAAAATAAATATATGTGCTGTCTGTATCTGACTCATTATGAAGGGGCTGGAAAACTTCCAAAATCAGCTTGGGTTCTACAAGGAAAATGGATTGGAGTCTATTCAGGATGCAATACTTTTTTCTCTAATGCTTTGCTACCAGGAATCCCATATTTATATAGTAAATGTATAAGTGAATTATTAACGTAAAGATCAAGGATCACAAAAGCAAAGACATTTAGGATGTGGAGGAATTCCCTCATATGAGCTTAATGCCAATAATTTAAGCAAGATGGAACATGATACATTTTTGTGAACTTCTCCCTGCGTTTTTTTTTTTTTTTTAAACCTATTCAATACATTAAGAAAAAAAAATAGGTTAAATCTCTCTAGAAATCCCTTCCTTGTTGAATTCTGGCGACATTCTGGTGATTTAGCCTAAATGTTTTTTTGTTTTTTTTTAAATTGGACTTGGCTGTCCTCATCCTCAACTGTACCTCCACAGTGCAATGGAGATGTACTAAGTATGTTCAGACAGGACTGGCTACTTAGCAGTTGTAGGCTGGAGGTAGTCACAACAGGGGCCACAGAAACATCTCCAACAAGAGTGTTCTGTGGGCCTGAAGAAATGTGAGCTTTAACCACTTGCTTACTGGGCACATAAACCCCCTTCGTGCCCAGGCGAAATTTCAGCTTCCGGCACTGCGTCGCTTTAACTGACAATTGCGCGGTCGTGCGACGTGGCTCCCAAACAAAATTGATGTCCTTTTTTCCCCACAAATAGAGCTTTCTTTTGGTGGTATTTGATCACCTCGGCGGTTTTTATTTTTTGCGCTATAAACAAAAAAGAGCGACAATTTAAAAAATATATATTTTTTTTTTACTTGTTGCTATAATAAATATCCCATTTTTTTTTTTAACAATTTTTTTTTCTCAGTTAAGGCCGATACGTATTTTTCGACGTATTTTTGTAAAAAAAAAAAAAAAAAATCGCAATAAGCTACTGGTTTGCGCAAAAGTTATAGCGCCTACAAAATGGGGGATAGATTTATGATTTTTTTTTTTCACTTGTAATGGCGGCGATTTGCGATTTTTTTGTCAGGGCTGCGATATTGCGGCGGACGTATCGGACACTTTTGACACAATTTTGGGACCATTCACATTTATACAGCGATCAGTGCTATAAAAATGCACTAATTACTGTATAAATGTGACTGGCAGGGAAGGGGTTAACACTAGGGGGTGAGGAAGGGGTTAAATGTATTCCCTGGGTGTGTTCTAACTGTGTGGGGGAGGGGACTGACTGGGGGAGGTGAACGATGCTGTGTCCCTATGTAAAGGGACACAGATCGGTCTCCTCTCTCCCTCACAGCACGTGGAGCTCTGTATTTACACACAGAGCTCCACGTCCGTGCTGTGTTACCGACGATCGCGGGTATCTGGCGGACATCACGGCCACCAGGCACTCGCATCGGCTCCCGATCGATGCGCCGGGCACGTTGTTTCCCCGCTGCTCGCCCCCAGCGGCGCGCACAGGGAACAACAACAGCAGGACGTCCATAGACGTCCACCCGGCACTTGAGAGCCGCGCTGTGGACGTCTTTCGACCATAGCGCGGATCTCAAGTGGTTTAAAGTTTTACCATTTCATGCCCAGGGATCACTGATGACGAGATGCCCAGCCAAAGTTAGCAGTGGCAGCATGCGTGGTTAAAAGGGATTGTAAAGGTTGTAAAGTGGATGTAAACCTGATTTTTTTTTTTACTGTCACAATGTAGAATATAAGATTTCCTATCATCTGTGCCCAGTCTTGCCACAAAGAGTTAATCCAGCTCTGAGCAATCCTCTTTTCTTTTTTCAGTGAGATAAACAGACAAACAAGAGAAAACTTTTGTCCGTTCTTCCCCCTTGCTGTGAGTGACAGGTTATTTACATATCTCATGCACTAGCCTGAGACAGGCATTGTGGCCCGGATTCAGAAAGCCCGGCGTTACATTGTGCGGGCGTAGCGTATCTCAGATACGCTACGCCGCCGTAACCTAGGGAGGCAGGTTCTGTATTCAGAAAGAAATGCGCCCTAAGTTATGGCGCGTAGCGTATGAGGGCGGCGTAAAGCCCGCCTAATTCAAAATAGGAAGATGTGGGCGTGTTTTATGTTAATTCAGTGTGACCCCGCGTAAATGACGTTTTTAACGACGGCGCGTGCGCCGTCCGTGGACGTATACCAGTGCGCCATGCTCCCAAATTATGCCGCAAAGCCTCATGGTTTCGACGTGAACGTAACTTACGCAAAGCCCTATTCGCGAACGACTTACGCAAACAATGTAAACAACGCAAAATTTGACGCTAGCCCGACGTCCATACTTAACATTGGCATGCCTCATATAGCATGGGAACTTTACGCCGGAAAAAGCCTTACATAAACGACGTAAAAAAATGCGCCGAGCGGACGTACGTTTCTGAATCGGCGTATCTACCTAATTTGCATATTCTATGCATAAATCTCTGGAAGCGCCACCTAGCGGCCAGCGTAAATATGCAACTAAGATACAATGGCGTAAGAGACTTACGTCAGTCGTATCTTAGCAAATTTCGGCGTATCTTCTTTCTGAATACAGAAAGAAGATACGCCGGCACATGCTAGAATTTACGCGACGTATCAATAGATACGCCAACGTAAATTGTTTTTCTGAAGTCATGTGGTTACTTTTCTGGATTTTGACTGGATGTTAGTGATCATAGCAGAATTTAGTGTAATAAAACAGAGGAGAAAGGCATGTTGACAAGGGGAGTGTAGAGGTGGGCGGAGAGTCTACTGACGTCACGAGTCCACCCACGAGCTCAGACACCAGATCCACCCACAGAATCTGCAGTTTTTCAGTTCTTATAACAGACAGAGGGGAAACATTTGACAGGTAAGGATACATGCAGGAGGCATCTATATCCTTATAGATCAGCACTATGGAAGTAGTTTAGAAAGGATGTGAGTGGGTTTACATCCACTTTAATGCTTTCAATGCATTAAGGTGAAAAAACTTCAGAAATACTCCAAATAGTCCATTCCTGGGGGTTTCTGAGCCTTTCCGAGGGTTTCCCCAATCATTTACGAGGCTCTCCAGCGCCCCCCATTTCTGGCCACAGGCGATATTGCATGCCATTGAAGTCAATGCAGAACTAATTATTTGGTTTCCATTGACTTCTATTGGGAAACTCGCCTTGATATGCGAGTGCTTTGGATTACGAAAATTCTCCTGGAACGGATTATGCTCGTAATCCAAGGTTCCACTGTACCTAACATGTCACACTTCAAAATTGCGCAAGCTCGTGGATTGGCGAAAACTACGATTCTTAAAAATCTCCATAGGTAACGTTTTAAAAAATGTTACAGGTTATCTGTTCAGAGTTACAGATACCCCACTTGTGGGGTGAGAGCACTGTTTTCATATGCATGTGCGAGTTGCACGCGAGAGCACGAAGGAATGAAGCGCTTTACTTTTCTTTTACTTATTTATTTGATTTGATTTTTTTACACTGTCCCTTTACTTTTATTTTTTTTCTTTGATCACTTTTATTCCTATTGCAAGGAATGTAAACATCCCTTGTAATAGAAATAAGGGATGACAGATCCTCTTTATGGAGAGATCTGGAGTCAATAAGACCCCAAATCTCTCCACTACCTTTAAAAGCAAGAGATCAAAAAAAAAAAAAAGGACGACTCTCCGGTCCTTCAAGATCTTAGAGGCGATCAGAGACGATCTGGTCTCTGGTAACCTCTATGGTCTGCTGTGCTGGATCGTTTTCCAGGCGCGCCAGTTTGAACGGTAAGCCAGAGAAACACGTTGATCGGCGGGAGGGGGAGATTACCCTTTCCTGCTGCTTCTGAAAAGTGATCTAAAGGCTAATTAGTCACTCGGACTGCTTTCATAAGAGAACCAATCGCTGGCTGAAAAAAAATCCTGGGGTTATGGATGATCAGTGGCGTCCCTGGATCAGTGGCGTCCCTGGCCGCACCCAGGTGACACTCGCCGTAGGGATGACACCTGTGGATAGTGGCTCCACTAACACGGCACGTTGCCCTGATCTGCGCCTCTTGGGTCTCATGCTGAGTCCCTCAGCGGAGTGGACTAAAGCCACCTCCTCCTCTCTGTTTGCATCCACACAGGAGAAGGAGAAGCCAGAGGGACACACACAGCTGTGTGTATCTGTTCACGCTGTTCTTCTGAGGTCTGTACACTACTACTGTATATATGTAGATGGACATGTGTCGGGGGGCGCTATGGGAGGGGAGAGGGGTGTCTATATTGATGAGGGGCTGCACTAAGAGGGGGGATTCTATACTAATGGGAGGTCTTCAGTAAGAGGGGGAGTTCTATACTGATGGGAGGTCTGCACCAAGTGGGGTTCTATAGTGATGGGGGCTGCACTAAGAGGAGGGTTTTTATACTGATGGGGGGTCTGCACTAAGGGGGATTCTATACTGATGAGGGGTCTGCACTAAGGGGGGTTCTATACTGATGGGGGGGTCTGCACTAAGAGAGGGGATTCTATACTGATGGGGGTCTGCACTAAGGGGAATTCTATACTGATGGGGGTCTGCACTAAGAGGGGGGATATACTGATGGCGGGTCTGCACTAAGGGAGATTCTATACTGATGGGGGATTCTTTACTGATGGGGGCTGCACTAAGAGGGATGGATTCTATACTGATGGGGGTCTGCACTAAAGGGGGATTCTATACTGATGGGGTCTGCACTAAGAAGGGGGATTATATACTGATGGGGGTCTGCACTAAGGGGGTTCTAGACTAATGGGGGGGGGTCTGCACTAAGAGGGGGGAATTATATACTGATGGATGGTCTGCACCAAGTGGGGTTCTATACTAATGGGGGGTACTAATGGGGGGTCTGCACTAAGAGGGGGATTCTATACTGATGGGGGGTTCTGCACTAAGGGGGATTCTATACTGATGGGGGGTCTGCACTAAGGGGGGGTTCTATACTGATGGGGGTCTGTACTAAAAAGGGGAATTATATACTGATGGGGGTCTGCACTAAGGGGGTTCTATACTGATGGGGGTCTGCACTAAGAGGGTAAGAGGGGGATTCTAAGCTGATGGGGGGTCTGCACTAAGAAGGGGGATTATATACTGATGGGGTCTGCACTAAGGGGGTTCTAGACTAATGGGGGGGGGTCTGCACTAAGAGGGGGGAATTATATACTGATGGATGGTCTGCACCAAGTGGGGTTCTATACTAATGGGGGGTCTGCACTAAGAGGGGGATTCTATACTGATGGGGGGTTCTGCACTAAGGGGGATTCTATACTGATGGGGGGGTCTGCACTAAGGGGGGGGGTTCTATACTGATGGGGGTCTGTACTAAGAAGGGGAATTATATACTGATGGGGGTCTGCACTAAGGGGGTTCTATACTGATGGGGATCTGCACTAAGAGGGTAAGAGGGGGATTCTAAGCTGATGGGGGGTCTGCACTAAGAAGGGGGATTATATACTGATGGGGTCTGCACTAAGGGGGTTCTAGACTAATGGGGGGGGGGTCTGCACTAAGAGGGGGGAATTATATACTGATGGATGGTCTGCACCAAGTGGGGTTCTATACTAATGGGGGGTCTGCACTAAGAGGGGGATTCTATACTGATGGGGGGTTCTGCACTAAGGGGGATTCTATACTGATGGGGGGGTCTGCACTAAGGGGGGGGGTTCTATACTGATGGGGGTCTGTACTAAGAAGGGGAATTATATACTGATGGGGGTCTGCACTAAGGGGGTTCTATACTGATGGGGATCTGCACTAAGAGGGTAAGAGGGGGATTCTAAGCTGATGGGGGTCTGCACTAAGAGGGGGATTCTATATTGATGGGGGTCTGCACTAAAATGGTTGGATTCTTTACTGATGAGGGGTCTGCACTGAGGGGGGATTCTATACTGATGGGGGGTCTGCACTAAGAGGCTTAGATTATTTACTGATGAGGGGTCTGCACTAAGGGGGATTCTATACTGATGGGGGGTCTGCACTAAGAGGGGAGATTCTATACTGATGGTCTGTACTAAGAGGGTTAGATTCTTTACTGATGGGGGGTCTGCACTAAGGGGGATTCTATACTTATGGTGGGGTCTGCCCTAAGGGAGGGGGGTCTGTACTTAATGGGGGGTCTATATTGGTGGAGGGGGTCTATACTGAAGAAGGGGGGTCTGTACTTAGTGAGGGTGGATCTATACTGAGGTAGGGGATCTATACTGAGGGAGGGGACTATAGTTGGTGAAGGGGGATGACACAATTTTTTTCGGCACCGGGGGGACATCAACCCTAGTGACACCACTGTGGCTGATAGCATTAGCCATAACCCCGGTAAACCACTTGTAAGCTGCAATGTACCTATACGTATTGCGTTCGGCAAAGACAGAGGGCTAGATTCACGTACCTGAATCTAGCCGGCGACGCAGCGTATCGTATTTACGCTACGCCGCCGTAACTTACAGGAGCAAGTGCTGTATTCACAAAGCACTTGCTCCGTAAGTTGCGGCGGCGTAGCGTAAATGGGGCCGGCGTAAGCGCGCGTAATTCAAATGTGGAAGGGGGGGCGTGTTTTATGTAAATCTATGATCGCCGTCCGTGTACATATCCCAGTGTGCATTGCTCCCAAGTACGCCGCAACAACGTATTGATTTCGACGTGAACGTAAATAACGTCCAGCCCTATTCGTGAACGACTTACGCAAACGACGTACAAAATTGAAATTTCGAAGCGGGAACGACGTCCATACTTAACATTGGCTGCGCCTCCTAATAGCAGGAACAACCTTACGCCGAAAAAGCCTAACGTAAACGACGTAAATAAATTGCGCCGCCCGTACGTACGTTTGTGAATCGGCGTATCTAGGTAATTTGCATATTCTACGCCGAAAACAACGGAAGCGCCCCTAGTGGCCAACGTAATATTGCACACAATTATACGCAGCAGCATTCAAGTTACGTCGGCGGAGGAAGCCTATTTTTGGAGCGTATCTGCCTTTGAGAATCGGCGTAACGGTACGCCGGCGCAGATTTGAAATTACGGCGGCGTATCTGGAGATACGCCGCCGTAATAGCTACCTGAATCTAGCCCAGAGCCTTTGCTCTTGTGCTCATCGCTGGATCAAGATCGGGCTCGGGTAAGTAGAAGTGGAAAAACTCTTCACTTTAACCACTTAAGCCCCGGACCTTTAGGCAGCTAAATGCCCAGGCCAGGTTTTGCGATTCGGCACTGCGTCGCTTTAACAGACAATTGCGCGGTCGTGTGACGTGGCTCCCAAACAAAATTGGCGTCCTTTTTTCCCCACAAATAGAGCTTTCTTTTGGTGGTATTTGACCACCTCTGCGGTTTTTATTTTTTGCGCTATAAACAAAAATAGAGCGACAATTTTGAAAAAAATTCAATATTATTTACTTTTTGCTATAATAAATATCCCCCAAAAACATATATAAAAATGTTTTTTTTTTCCTCAGTTTAGGCCGATACGTATTCTTCGACCTATTTTTGCAAAAAAATATCGCAATAGGCGTTTATCGATTGGTTTGCGCAAAATTTATAGCGTTTACAAAATAGGGGATAGTTTTATTGCATTTTTATTAATTTTTTTTTTTTACTACTAATGGCGGCGATCAGCGATTTTTTTTTCGTGACTGCGACATTATGGCGGACACTTCGGACAATTTTGACACATTTTTGGGACATTGTCATTTTCACAGCAAAAAATGCATTTAAATTGCATTCTTTATTGTGAAAATGACAGTTGCAGTTTGGGAGTTAACCACAGGGGGCGCTGTAGGAGTTAGTGTTCACCTAGTGTGTGTTTACAACTGTAGGGGGGTGTGGCTGTAGGACTGACGTCATCGATCGAGTCTCCCTATAAAAGGGATCACTCGATCGATGCAGCGCCACAGTGAAGCACGGGGAAGCCGTGTTTACATACGGCTCTCCCCGTTCTTCAGCTCCGGGGAGCGATCGCGACTATAAACGAATAGCCGCGCCGTCGTCCCGGATCGCTCCCCGCCGGAATCTGTCCGCCGCATGTAGCGGGGGGGGGGGTCGCGATCGGACCCCCCACCCGCTAGAAGGCAAGGACGTACAGGTACGCCCATATGCCTGTACGTGCCATTCTGTGGACGTACATATACATGCGGCGGTCGGGAAGTGGTTAATGTAGCCTGTTTTCCCCGGAGTTGAGCTTTCAGGTCTTGATCCAGCATCTCCAGCAGATATTAGTCATAGCAGCAAGACAATACAATTTTATACAGCATTTATCAATGATCAGCTTATCATGCTGGCTAAAGATACACTAGAGCTTTCCTTTGAATCTTAATGATACGGTCAGGAACATCTGTGTATACCTGTGGCAAAGAAAGCTGACAGAACACGAGCCCAAGAAATGAAATGATTCGTGCGTTTGTTTGTGTGATTTCCCTCGCAGCGCTCAAGCTGGGACAAGATTTGTAGCAGATAAAGGAAACGCAACCTGCCAAGTAAGGCAGATAAAGATCAGATTCAGATAATATCCTGGCTGAGAATATTACAACAAGTAGCAACCATCCCTTTCCCAACCCCCTGAAACCATTTCTGTTCCAAGGCTTGAAAAGTGTGTGTCCTGGACGCAGTTATTTAAAAAATAAATGCTGGTATTATTATTACCCTGTTTTACTGCGATGCAAGGCATGACTCGAGAGTGAGTCACGGGAGTATCATCATACCAGGCCCTCTTCCCGCTATTTCCCTGCCAAAGAAATAAAAAATGAGAACAAAAACACAAATTCGGAACAGTAAATGATCGTAAAAGCAATGGACTATCCTGCATATGTTTTGCTTTATAATTAAGTGGACCTACATTTTTTCTCCTACTGGTTAATGTGACAGGTTCCCTTTACTGTTGGGGCCCTTAACTACTTCCTTACTGGGCACTTAAACCCCCTTCGTGCCCAGGCGAAATTTCAGCTTCAGGCACTGCGTCGCTTTAACTGACATTTGCGCGGTCGTGCGACGTGGCTCCCAAACAAAATTGACGTCCTTTTTCCCCCACAAATAGAGCTTTATTTTGGTGGTATTTGATCACCTCTGTGGTTTTTATTTTTTGCGCTATAAACAAAAAAAGAGCGCCAATTTAAAAAATATATATATATTTTTTACTTGTTGCTATAATAAATATCCCAATTAAAAAAAAAAAAAAAAAAACGACTTTTTTTCTCAGTTAAGGCCGATACGTATTTTTCGACGTATTTTTGTTAAAGAAAAAAAAATATATAATAAGCGACTGGTTTGCGCAAAAGTTATAGCGCCTACAAAATGGGGAACAGAATTATGATTTTTTTTATTATTTTTTTTTTACTAGTAATGGCGGCGATCTGCGATTTGTATTGGGACTGCGATATTGCGGCGGACGTATCGGACACTTTTGACACAAATTTGGGACCATTCACATTTATACAGCGATCAGTGCTATAAAAATGCACTAACGGATGTGTTTTCTCTAGTTTAAATGTCTATGGTATGTTTCAGCTGTCTGAGATCCACCCAGAATCTGAAACATTGATGTCTGTTTTGCTTATGTCTATTTGATAATACTGGCATGTTGTTTTTGCTTAACCCTCTGTAGATCTGTCCACCTTACAATGCTTTATCATCTCCCTTGACTTACCCAAAATCGCGGACCATTAATTTTATTGCCCTCTTGCTGATCTGTTTTTGAACCAAGAATTCTGCCCTGTTGATCAGCATACATTTATTACCTCCTGATTAGATAATTGAAATGCACCCACCCCCTATCTCTGTCAGTATAAATGTATGCATCCTTTTCGGGGAAGCATTAGCAGGGGGCTCATTGTGCCTGGGGCTCTTTCTTCAAGTGGGGCTATTCTATAAGTGGAAACACTTCTGCCTATGCACTTCAGCGATTGCACAAAGCAAAACAAACTTTTAGTTTGCTGTTCATGATCCAGGTATATATATATATTTTTTTTTTTTTTAGTTAAATTCACATTCTTCCCCTTCGAAAATGCACTCTCTACCACTCCTTCTGACAGTTGTGTCTTCTATCCTCAAACTTTCTTCCAGTCACCCCTCTGGTCCACCCTACACCCTCTATATATCGCCCTCACTTCTGTCCTCTCCTTATTACTGCACTCACCAACTCATGCTAATTCTAAAGTCAAACGCCCAATGCTCCAAATCACTGGGGCATGCCCCCTCATATAAATCGCATTCCCACATTACCTCCCTCACCCTCCTGCTTCTCCTATCCTCTGGTGATATCTCCCCAAACCCTGGGCCTCCTTCATCCAACTGTGCTCAACGCACCCATTACCCTACACCCTCTGGGTGCAGCCGCAATGCACACAATCTAGTTCCCATTTCTCTTCTCCCCATGACCAGACTCCCTTTCTCCTGTGCCATTTTGAACGCTCGCTCCGTCTGTAACAAACTCACGTCCCTCCACGATCTCTTTATCGCAAACTCATTTCATCTACTCGCCATCACTGAAACCTGGCTTCACGAATCCGACACTGCGTCTTCTGCTGCTCTATCCCACGGTGGTCTTCTTTGGACTCACTCCCCCAGACCCAGTGGACGCAAAGGAGGGGGTGTTGGAATCCTTTTAGCCCCACATAGCACCTTTCAGGTACTTCACCCACCTCCCTCTCTGTCACTCTCCTCATTTGAGGCGCATTGCATTCGTCTCTTCTCCCCAGTTTCTCTAAGGATAGCTGTAATCTACCGCCCCCCCCGGTCCAGTATCCTCCTTTCTTGATGACTTCTCTGCCTGGCTACCCTACTTTCTCTCTTCTGAAATCCCCACAATTATTCTTGGCGACTTCAACATCCCTACTAATGCTAACACTCCTGCAACTTCCAAACTTCTCAGTCTAACCTCCTCTTTTGACCTGAAGCAATGGATACATGCTCCTACTCACTCTGAAGGCAATACTCTTGACCTTGTCTTTTCCCACCTATGCACTCCATGCAACCTCTCCATCGATCCTTACCCCCTCTCTGATCACCACCTTATTAATTTCACGCTCTCCCTCTCCTCCGTCTCCTCTTCCTCCAAATACCTAACAGTCACTCGTAGAAACCTGCAGCATATCAACCCTTCTCTTCTACACTCTGTGACTGACCACCTCTATGACAAAATTGCACCCCTGTCCTGCACCGACCTAGCCACTTCTGTCTACAACACTTCACTTCTAGCATCACTGGACAGACTGGCCCCCCTCACCACACGCAGAATAAGGCCCCGCCCCCTTCAACCCTGGCAAACTGATGATACTAGAAGTCTGAAAAAACACAACCGTGCTCTCGAGCGCCAGTGGCGCAAGACTAAGTCCCAGGAAGACTTCGTCCAGTATAAATCTGCCCTCCAAAAATACAATTCCAGCCTCCTCGCTGCCAAGCAGACCTACTTCATCACCCTCATTAAAAACCTATCATCCCGTCCCCGTCAACTCTTCTCTACCTTCAACTCTCTCCTTCATCCTCCACTGCCTCCACCCACTAACTCAATCAACGCCCAGGAGATTGCCAATCACTTCCAACAGAAGATTGAGACTATTCGCAAGGAGATCTCTACTGTTCAGACATCCTCCACACCTCACACCTCATGCACACAGGTACAGTCACTACTTCCCTCGTTCAACCCCACCACTACAGAGGAGGTCGCTAAATTACTAACCAATGTCCATCTTACCACCTGCGCTCTGGATCCTGTTCCCTCACAAATGCTACGTTCACCCTCTTACTCTATTCTACACTCTCTTACCCACATCTTCAATCTCTCCCTCTCTTCTGGCATCTTCCCTAACTCTTTGAAACATGCACTAGTCAGCCCCATACTTAAAAAGCCCTCACTGGACCCATCCAATCTTGACAACCTACGCCCCATCTCCTTGCTCCCCTTTTTATCCAAACTCCTTGAACGTCTAGTCTACAACCGACTGAGCGTCCACCTTGCTGACAATAACCTTCTTGATCCCCTTCAGTCTGGATTTCGTCCTCAACATTCCACTGAAACTGCTCTCCTAAAACTAACAAATGATATACTAACGGCCAAAACTAAAGGACACTATTCTGTGCTCCTACTCCTGGACCTCTCTGCCGCCTTCGATACGGTTGACCACCCACTCCTCCTCAAAAAACTCCACACCTTTGGTCTCTGTGACTTTACTCTTCGCTGGTTCTCTACCTACTTATCCAACCGCACCTTCAGCGTTACTTACAACTCTACTTCCTCCTCTCCTCTACCATTCTCTGTTGGGGTCCCCCAAGGTTCTGTTCTTGGACCCCTCCTATTTTCAATCTACACCTCCTCCCTGGGTCAGCTGATAGCCTCCCATGGCTTCCAATACCACCTCTACGCTGATGACACTCAAATCTATTTCTCTACCCCTCAACTCACTCCTTCATTTTCCTCACGTATCACTAATTTACTATCAGATATATCAGTTTGGATGTCACGTCATTTCCTTAAACTCAACCTATCCAAAACCGAACTTATCATTTTCCCTCCCCCACGTGCCTCTTCCCCTGATCTCTCTGTCAATATTGATGGCACAACTATCAGCCCATCCCCACATGCGAAGGTCCTAGGTGTAGTCCTGGACTCTGAACTCTCCTTTAAGCCTCACGTTCAATCACTGTCCAAATCTTGCCGCCTCAACCTCCGCAACATCTCCAAAATACGCCCCTTTCTAACCAATGATGCCACAAAGCTCTTAATTCACTCCCTGGTCATCTCTCGCCTTGATTACTGCAATTCCCTTCTCATTGGCTTACCGCTGCATACTCTAACCCCCCTTCAATCCATCATGAATGCCGCGGCCAGACTTATCCACCTTACCAACCGCTCTGTCTCTGCTACTCCTCTCTGTCAATCCCTCCACTGGCTTCCGCTCGCCCAACGAATTAAATTCAAAATACTAACTACAACCTACAAAGCCATCCACAATTCTGCCCCCTGCTACATCACTGGCCTTGTCTCCAAATACCAACCTAATCGCTCTCTTCGTTCTTCTCAAGACCTCCTGCTCTCTAGCTCTCTCATCACCTCTTCCCATGCTCGTCTACAGGACTTTTCCAGAGCCTCTCCAAGCCTATGGAACTCCTTACCCCAAATTATCCGTCTATCTCCTTCTCTTTCAGCTTTTCGAGGATCCCTGAAAACCCTCCTCTTCAGAGAAGCCTATCCTACCCACATCTAACAACTGTATTTTAACTTTGCCCACCTGATCACCCCCCACATCTACTACCCTCTGTTCCACTTCACCCTCCCTTCTAGATTGTAAGCTCTAACGAGCAGGGCCCTCTGATCATTCCTGTATTAAATTGTACTGTAACTAAATGTCTTCCCTGATGTTGTAAAGCGCTGCGTAAACTGTTGGCGCTATATAAATCCTGTATAATAATAATAATAATAATAATTACTGTATAAATGTGACTGGCAGGGAAGGGGTTAACACTAGGGGGTGAGGAAGGGGTTAAATGTGTATCCTGGGTGTGTTCTAACTGTGTGGGGGGAGGGGGGTGACTGGGGGAGGTGACCGATGCTGTGTCTCTATGTACAAGGGACACAGATCGGTCTCCTCTCCTCTGACAGCACGTGACGTGGAGCTCTGTGTTTACACCCCAACATTACACACAGAGCTCCACGTCCCTGCTGTGTCACCGCCGATCGCGTGTACCCGGCGGACATCGCGGCCGCCAGGTACACGTATCGGCTCTTCGGCGATTCACCGGGACAGTGTTTACCCGCTGCACGCGACCCAGTGGCGCGCACGGGTAATGCTTTTAAAAAGACGTCCAAAGACGTCCACCCGGCACTTGAGAGCCGCGCTGTTGACGTCTTTTGTCAATAGCGCGGGTCTCAAGTGGTTAAAGTGGTTGTATACCCAAAATTATTACTTTGCATCTAATTTTGTATTTAACTGCTTGAAGACTGGCTCACGCCGATATACGTCGGCAGAAGGGAACGGCTGCGCAAAGTGACGTATATATACATCACTTTGAATTTCATGAGCTCCGTGCCCATGGGACCCGCAAACTCGATGTCCGCCGGTGTCCCCCTGCAGAACAAGGAGAAGCCAGTGTAAACAAGGCATCTCCCTGTTCTGCCTAGTGACACTGTCACTGATCGTCTGCTCCTTCTCTTTGGGAGCAGCGATCAGTGACGTGTCACAGTAAGCTACGCCCCCTAACAGTTAGAATCACTCCCTAGGACACACTTAACCCCTTCCCAGCCTCCTAGTGGTTTACCCCTTCACTGCCAGTCACATTTATACTGTAATCAGTGCATTTTTATAGCGCTGATCGCTGTATAAATGTGAATGGTCCCAAAATAGCATCAGAAGTGTCCAATGTGTCCGCCATAATGTCGCAGTCACGATAAAAATTTCTCATCGCGGCCATTACTAGTAAAAAAAAAATATATTAATAAAAATGCCATAAAACTATCCCGTATTTTGTAGACACTATGGCCCGGATTCAGAAACATCTGCCTATCTTTAGGCGGGCGTAGCGTATCTCAGATACACTACGCCGCCGTAACTTAGAGCGGCAGGTCCCGTATTCAGAAACAACTTGCGCTCTAAGTTACGGCGGCGTAGTGTATCTGGCACGGCGTAAGCCCGCCTAATTCAAACTAGGCTGGTAGGGGGCGTGTTGTATGTAAATGTTTGGTGACCCCACGTAAATGGCGCTGTTATTGAACGGCGCATGCGCAGGCATGCTCAGTATCACGTCGAATTTTCAAAGTAAATTACGCCCGCTCAATGCTTAGTCGACGTGAACGTAACCTACGCACAGCCCCATTCACGGACGACTTACGCAAACTACGTAAAATACGACGCTGTTCGTACGTTTCCGACGTCCATACCTAACATGACTTACCCCTGCTTTATGAGGGGTAACTTTACGCCGGTCCTACGCCTTACGTAAACGACGTATCTTGATACGCCGGGCGCACGTACGTTCGTGAATCAGCGTATCTAGCTAATCTGCATATTCGACGCGGAAATCAACGGAAGCGCCACCTAGCGGGCAGTGTAAAATTGCACACAATTATACGCCGGCGTATGCTAGTTACGTCGGCGGAGGAAGCCTATTTTTTCAACGTATCTGCCTTTGAGAATCGGCGTAAAGATACGACGGCGCAGATTTGAAATTACGGCGGCGTATCTGGAGATACGTCGCCGTAAGTTGGATCTGAATCCGGGCCTATAACTTTTGTGCAAACCAATCAATAAGCGCTTATTGTGATTTTTTCTTTTTTAACAAAAATACGAAGAAGAAGAATACATATCGACCTAAACTGAGGAATTTTTTTTTTTTATATATATATATATATTTTTGGGGGATATTTATTATAGTAAAAAATATTGCTTTTTTTTCAAAATTGTCACTCCTTTTTTGTTTATAGTGCAAAAAATAAAAACCGCAGAGGTGATCAAATACCACCAAAAGAAAGCTCTATTTGTAGGGGAAAAAGGACGTCAATTTTGTTTGGGAGCCACGTCGCACAACCGCGCAATTGTCAGTTAAAGAGACGCAGTGCCGAATCTCAAAAAGTAGCCCGGTCATTTGGCAGCGAAATGATTCGGGGCTAAAGTGGTTAATAATAAAAATGTATTGCCATTGTTCATTTTTACTCTACCTGCTTCCTTTGCAACTTATCGATATATTGCTGAATTATGACGTCTAACGCGCATGCGCCGTATCCTCGATAATTCCGGCAAGCCGAGACCCTGACAAATTCTCTGTCTATGTCGGGGCTGTGTCATTTCCTGTTGTAGACGTCAGCCCCGACATCCCGCGATGCTTCCTCAGAATTCTTTCTCATGGTTACCTTGTACTCGTACGTCACAGGGTGGAGGAGAGACAGACGGCACGAGATGAGTATGTACTGTGGGCGCAAATGCAGATCTATTCAGACACGGAAGACCACAGTGGAGATGAGTCGGCTAATATGCTGAATAAACTTTGATACGATAAAGAATATGGGCTAGATTCAGGTAGATTGGCGCATCTTTATACCGGCGTAGCGCATCTCGGCACATTTAGACTTACCTGAATCCTACCTGAATCTAGCCCTATAAGTCTAAAGCTGCCGAACCTTGGCACCCCAGATGTTTTGGAACTACATTTCCCATGATGCTTCACTACACTGCAGTGTGCATGAGAATAATGGGAAATGTAGTTCCAAAACATCTGGGGTGCCAACTTTTGCCATCACTGTTCTAAGTGTTGGCCCATTACAGGCAGGGACCCGAGGCCCCTTGGATGTGTAGCAAAAAGAACAGTGTCCATCTTGTGTCACTCCTGTGGCTACTGCTCCCAGCACCACCTCTTCAGGCACTGCCAACCCGCCTGGTTGCAGCTGCCACTTTCACTAGCCCTCCAGGCTAACATCTCCACCACAGTCCTCTAGACTGACACTCACTAGTCCAACCAGCTGACTCTCAGGAAATCCCCCAGACGCGCTGACCTGCTCCTGCTGTAGGGTTGCCACCTCATCCCTTTAAAACAGAAAACATAATAATTACACAGGTTCTGGGGCTAATTTAAAGAAGATAAGACACTAATAGGTAGATTCAGAAAGAGTTAGGCCGGCTTATCAGTAGATAAGCCGTCCTAACTCCGAATCTACGCCGCCGTATGTTTAAGCGTATGCTCAAACAGAGATACGCTTAAACATATCTAAGATAGGCCGGCTTGCGCCGTCCTATCTTAGATTGCAATTTTTCGGATGGCCGCTAGATGTCGCTTCCATTGCGGCCAGCGTAGATTATGTAAATGAGCTTGTACGCCGATTCACGAACGTACGCCCGGCCGCCGCAGTCGAATTACGTCGTTTCCGTAAGGCCTTAGGCGGCCTAAAGTTATTCCACCTATGAGGTGGAATAACAATGTTAAAGTATGGCCGCCGTTCCCGCCGCGAGGTTCGAATTTTTTACGTCGTTTGCGTAAGTCGTCCGCGAATCGGGAGTTACGTCGTTTACGTCCACGTCTAAATCAATAGGCCCATACGGCGTACTTAGCCGCAATGCGCACTGAGAAATGTAGTCGCCCGGCGCATGCGCAGTTTAAAAAAACTTCAAAAACGTGAGGTCAAGCCTCATTGCCATTAAACACGCCCCCCTCCAACCCATTTGAATTAGGCGCCCTTACGCCCGCCCGCTTTAGGCTACGCCGCCGTATATTAGCAGGTAAGTAGATTGAGAATCACTACTAGCCTAACTAATTTACGGCGGCGTAGCCTAAACACACTAAGCTACGCCGCCGTAACTTTATTCCACTGTACGTGAATCTACCTATATGTGAATTTAATTACCACCTTAATCAGCCACAGAACCTGTGTAATTAATATCTGTTCGGTTTTAAAGGGATGAGGTGGCAACCCTATCCTGCTGTCCTCTCTCCTTACTCCCGTTTCTCCAGGAAGTGTGTCTTGGCAGGATCCTTCCAGCACCCAAGCCCCTGATCCAAGGTCACCCCCACCCGCCCAGACTAGAGAGCACCCTCAAGGGCCACAGACAGTCTCCTCAGCACTCCATCTTCCAACCGACTGCCCTTGCTGGCATGGTCCATGTCTATTTATGAGGTAAGCGCTGCCCCCTGCAGGCAAATTTCTGGGGATTGGCCAAGGCCTCATAAATATTCATGGCAGCCCCTGCTTACTCCCGTCCTCCAGTTTTGGATGTTTCTACAAACTTCCAAACCAGAGGGAAGTGCCAGAGAGAGCGGCCAGATGAGTCATCCAGCCCCTGAGTCACTGAACCCTGACCCATATTCACAGCTCAGGCTTGACCCTGAGCCAAACAAATTTTACCTACACTCAGTGGTGGTGCGTCCATAAAGGGCGCAGGAGCGCCGCCCCCTCTTTCCTGCACCACTCTATCACATAGATAGATTTATGCATTGCATGAATCAATCTATAGTTGCCGCTGGCACCCCCTATTCAGGTGTCCAGAGCCTTTTCGGGCACCTGAATTAGACTGGCGGGGGTGTTTTTTGAAAGCGCCTGATTAGAGCCATAGCCTCTAATAGGCGCCCAAAAATGTGAACAGCGGGCGCCATGCTGGGCGTTCGCTGTTCCCTCAGCTGTGTGTTAGCAAAGTGAAGGAATTCGTAGCGGCAATTGATGGGCACACTGGCAGCATTTGATGGGGCACAGTAGCGGCAATTGATGGGCACACTGGCAGCATGGGATGGGGCACAGTAGCGGCAATTGATGGGCACACTGGCAGAAATTGATGGGCACTGTGTCTGCAATTGATGGGCACAGTTACTGCATTTGATGGGCACAGTGGCTGAGTTTGATGGGCACAGTGGTGGCAACAATTTATGGGTACAGTGGCTGCATTTGATGGTGGCTGTGTTTGATGGTGGCTGCGTTTGATGGGCACAGTGGCTGCGTTTGATGGGCACAGTGGCTGCGTTTGATGGCTCAGTGGCTTCGTTTAATGCGCACAGTGGCTGCGTTTGATGTCACAGTGGCTGCATTTGATGAGCACAGTGGCTGAGTTTGATGGGCACAGTGGCTGCATTTGATGGGCACAGTGTCGGCAATTGATGGGCACAGTGGTGGCAATTGATGGGCACATTAGCTGCGTTTGATGGGAACAGTGGCGGCAATTGATGGGCACAGTGGCGGCAATTGATGGGCACAGTGGTGGCAATTGATGGGCATAGGGGCTGAATTTGATGGGCCCAGTGGCTGCGTTTGATGGGCACAGTAGCTGCGTTTGATGGGCACAGTGGCGGCAATTGATGGGCACAGTGGTGGCAATTGATGGGCACAGGGGCTGCATTAGATGGGCACAGTGGCTGCGTTTGATGGGCACAGTGGCTGCGTTTGATGGCACAGTGGCTGCGTTTGATGGCACAGTGGCTGTGTCAGTGATCTTATTGTTCTGGCTGATCAGTGTATGTAAATGTTCATGTTCTATTTTTGGAGAACATTAAAGTGATATTCTAAAAGCGGCAGTTAGATTTATGATATGGTTTAGGTATCTAAATTCTAAGAATATTATCAGGCATGAAAGAATGTTAACCACTTGGGATCCGCCTGCCGTCAATAGACGGCTACAGTGCGGATCCCAAAAGCCAAACCGCCGTCAATTGACGGCCGCCCCTTTGGGCGTTCCCCGCGCGCGCTCCAGAGCGCGCTGCGGGGAAAATCTGTGTTGGCCGTGTCCCTCGGACACAGCCAATTACAGATCGCCGCGAACGGCCAATCAGAGTGGCCGTTCGCGAGGCGATCTGTGCGGCCAATGAGAGAGGATCTCATATGTAAACATATGAGATCATCTCTCATTGCCGTTTTACACAGAGACAGCGGTGCTGTCTCTGGAGAGGAGACCGATCTGTGTCTCTTGTACATAGAGACATAGATCGGTCACCCCCCCAGTCACCCCCCCTCTCCACCTACAGTTAGAACACTAAGCAGGGATACATTTAACCCCTTCCTCACCCCCTAGTGTTAACCCCTTCAATGCCAGTCACATTTATACTGTAATTAGTGCATATTTATAGCACTGATCGCAGTATAAATGTGAATGGCGCCAAAAATGTGTCCGATGTGTCCGCCATAACGTCGCAGTCCATTAAAAATCGCAGATCGCCGCCATTTCTAGTAAAAAAAATAATTAAAAAAAAATAATTCTGTCCCCTATTTTGTAAGCGCTATAACTTTTGCGCAAACCAGTCGCTTATTGCGATTTTTTTTTTTTTGTTTACCAAAAATATGTAGAAGAATACGTATCGGCCTAAACTGAGAAAAAAAAATGTTATTTTTTTTTAAATTGGGATATTTTATAGCAAGAAGTAAAAAATATTGTATTTTTTTCAAAATTGTCTCACTTTTTTGTTTATAGCGCAAAAAATAAAAACCGCACAGGCGATTAAATACCACCAAAAGAAAGCTCTACTTGTGGGGAAAAAAGGACGTCAATTTTGTTTGGGAGCCACGTCGCACGACCGCGCAATTGTTAGTTAAAGCGATGCAGTGCCGAAAGCTGAAATTTCACCTGGGCAGGAGGGGGGTATATGTGCCCAGTAAGCAAGTGGTTAAAAAGCATTGGCTGCCCCCAAAGAGACAGGCTTATATATTTCCCTAACATGACAATAGCAAGGAGTGCAGCTAGAAGGTAGGAGATGTTGTCTTTGTAATTACTGCAATAGTCATGTTATATAAATGGGAATGAGATGCTTTTTGGCACTGAACCTGCATACCTCCTGAGTACCGCATGCAGACGTTTGGCGCTGCAAGTGGGATTCTTCTTTGCTTTTAGGCCAGCCTTAATGGTCTATGTCAAAAACCTGTTCCAAAATTTCCATCTTTATTCTTCCAGAAATTCATCTCTGTTGAATTCAGTGTATGTCAGCATTCCTTTTTATTTAGGCCTACAGGATTTCATTGTTCTTTTTTGTATACAGTAGTTTCTGGTTAACAACGAGTCCAGTGGCATCAGTCTAATAAAGTCATACAAAGGGGGAGTTGGACCCAAGCCCGGACTTAACTCAATGCTATGGAAGTAAATCAGGGAATACTTCCCAAGGAATCATCATACCTGTTGAGCCAAAGTGAAGCATGCTAAAGTAATTAATGGTCCACTAATTAACCACTTGCTGTCAGGAAAGGGTTCACCCCATTGGTGGCACTGTTGGTCCTGTGGATCGCAGTACCTATGTACACCAGCAGGTGTCTTCTAACAGTCAGGATCTGTAGTGAAAGGTTTCACCTGCTGGTGGCACTGGTATATCCTTGGGCTGTAGTACCGTTGTCCACCAGCGGGTGTTTCCAGGCAGTATGGAGCCGACATTATCTCCTGCGACCGGGCGTTACCTGAACCTGATTGCAAGAGATGTGTATAAATACCCGGCAACACACACTCACAGTTGCCTTGGAATCTTCCTTGCTCCTTGACCTGAACCTGTTATCTTGGAACCTGACCTTGTCTCCGTACCTGAAACCTGAACCCCGAACCTGTGCCTCCTGTGACCCTGCTACCTTTACCTTTACCCTGCAGCCTGATCCATCCATCCTCTCCCTGTCCTGTTGTTCCCTGTCCCCGTCTGCTGATCTCCTGTGAATGACCCTGGCCTGGCTAATGTTTATGATTCCAGTATTTTCCATTTATTGTATCTACCTGTCTGACTGTTGTTATTTGTGGGTCTCGGTCTGTTAGTTGGTTTGCTGTGCGCTGTGTTATATTTATAGGTGGTTGTATTTACATTATTCACTTATCTTAATAAATCACTATTTTCACTTTACATGCATTTGGTTTTCCTCTGTTGCTACCTACGTAGTTCTGGTCACATCTGATTCGTGACACTTGCAGAGCGCCCACCCGCATTGTACTGTGGATGAGTGGCCCGCACAGGCATACGTTGCTGTCTGAATCCAGGTTTTGGGCATGTGCTTGGGAAGGAGTTTGTCAGCAAGTCCCGGCCAATGATTCACAGCCGGGACCTGCGGATTGGCTGTGTGCAATCACAGCCCAGAGCTCTGTGTTGGCAATCAACACAGAGCTCTGTACAGAGAGAACAATGTCCTGCAAAGCATGAATGAGAAACTAAGCAGGGACATGCGGTGAGGTCAGTGGCTAGTATCCGCTCCAGATGACGTATTCAATGACAAAATGCGTAGGGAGGAGTTTCTGAGCATCTTTGCATCACTTCCAGTCAGGGCTGTGGATCGCGTACCGTCCCAGCATTTTGATACACTTTTACTTGCTTGTCATATTCAGATTAAAGCGGGAGTTCACCCGAAAAACAATTTTTAACATTAGATTGATGCTCATTTTGTGAAGGGGAATCGGGTAGTTTTTTTTAAATCGAAGCTGTACTTATCGTTTTAGAGAGCGATCTTCTCCGCCGCTTCCGGGTATGGTCTTCGGGACTGGGCGTTCCTATTTGATTGACAGGCTTCCGATGGTCGCATACATCTCGTCACGAGTAGCCGAAAGAAGTCGAACGTCGGTGCGGCTCTATATGGCGCCTGCGCACCGACGTTTGGCTACTTTCGGAAAATCGTGATGCGCTGTATGCGATCATCGGAAGCCTGTCGGAAGCCTGTCAATAAAATAGGAACGCCCAGTCCCGCAGCCCATACCCGGAAGCGGCGGAGAAGATCTATCTCTAAAACGGTAAGTACAGCTTTGATGTAAAAAAAAAAAAACACCCTATTCCCCTTCACAAAATGAGCCTCAATCTAATGTTAAAAATTGAGTTTTTGGGTGAACCTCCACTTTAAATGTGAGTATATCTCCACTGTTTTTGGACATAAGAAAGGTTTTTTAAAAGCAGTATTATGCTATGGGCACTTTCTCTTTCTACATATGAGAGACACAGAAGATCAGATTGGAAATAAGCATACAGAGGATCCATAGAGTGCTGCACAGTGGCTTATACTGTGAATGCGCAATACCCCGGTGTGAGGTGAAGAAATTCAGTGCTTTTCCACTAGGGGCACTACAAACGGAAGAGCAGCATGAGGACTTGTTTTAGCATATGTAAACGGCGTTCAAATCACACATGTGAGGTATTGCCACAGGGAGAGCAATAATTCTATCACTAGACCTCCTCTGTAAATCTAAACTGGTAACCTGTAGAGAATTTTAAATCATCGCCTATGGATATTTTTAAGTACTGAAGTTTGGCACCATTCCACAAGTGTGCACCATTTTAAAGCGTGACATGTTAGGTATCTATTTACTCTGCGCAACATCATCTTTCACATTGTACAAAAGTATCGGGCTAACTTTACTGTTTTTTTGTATTCATGAAAACTTTTTTTCCTCTAAAAACGCATTTGAAAAATTGCTGTGCAAATACCATGTGACATAAGTTGCGATGACCGCCATTTTATTCCTTAGTGTGCCTGCTAAATATATATATATATATATATAATATATATATATATATATATATACAGTATATATATATATATATATAGTCCTGATCAAAAGTTTAAGACCACTTGAAAAATGGCAAAAAATCATATTTTACATTGTTGGATCTTAACAAGGTTCCAAGTAGAGCTTCAACATGCAACAAGAAGAAATGAGAGTGAGGCCTCGTACACACGTCCGAGAAACTTGACGGGCAAAACACATCGTTTTGCTCGTCGAGTTCCTTGTGAAGCCGCCGAGGATCTCGCCGAGCCAACTTTTCCCATTGACTAACGAGGAAATAGAGAACATGTTCTCTTTTTGGCCCGACGAGATTGTGTGTTCCCTGATATAGGGAAACACAATCAATGATGTCACACGTCCAGCCCCGCCCCCCTACAGTTAGAAACACACATGAGGTCACACTTAACCCCTTCAGTGCCCCCTAGTGGTTAACTCCCAAACTGCAATTGTCATTTTCACAGTAAACAATGCATTTGTATAGCATTTTTTGCTGTGAAAATGACAATTGTCCCAAACATGTGTCAAAATTTTCCGATGTGTCCGCCATAATGTCGCGGTCACGAAAAAAATCGCTGATCGCCGCCATTAGTAGTAATGGCCTAAACTGAGGGAATTTTTTTTTTTTATATATATATATATTTTTGGGGGATATTGATTATAGCAAAAAATCAAAAATATTGCATTTTTTTCAAAATTGTCGCTCTATTTTTGTCTATAGTGTAAAAAATAAAAACCGCAGAGGTGATCAAATACCACCAAAAGAAAGCTCTATTTGTGGGAAAAAAGGACGCCAAATTTTGTTTGGGAGCCACGTAGCACGACCACGCAATTGTCAGTTAAAGCGTCGCAGTGGCGAATCACAAAAACTGGCCGGGTCCTTTACCTGCATTTTGGTCCGGGTCTTAAGTGGTTAAAGGAACCTATTTAGAAAATAAAAAACAAACCTTTACAACCCCTTTAACCACTTCAGCCCCGGCTGCCCAATGACCGGGCCATTTTTTGAGATTCGGCACTGCGTCACTTTAGCTGACAATTGCGCGGTCATGCGATGCTGTACCCAAACAAAATTGGCGTCCTTTTTTCCCCACAAATAGAGCTTTCTTTTGGTGGTATTTGATCACCTTTGCTGTTTTCATTTTTTGCGCTATAAACAAAAGAAGAGCGACAGTTTTGAAAAAATATAAATATTTTGTTCTTTTTGCTATAATAAATATCCCAATTTAAAAATAAAAATAAAAATGTTTTCCTCAGTTTAGGCCGATATGTATTCTTCTACATATTTTTGGTAAAAAAAATCGCAACAAGCACAAAAGTTATAGCATCTACAAAATAGGGGATAGATTTCTAGCATCTTTATAAAAAATTATTTTTTACTAGTAATGGCGGCGATCTGCAATTTTTATCAGTACTGCGACATTATGGCGGACACATCAAACACTTTTGACACATTTTTGGGATCACTGGCATTTATACAGCGATCAGTGCTATAAAAATGCACTGATTACTTCTGTAAAAATGGCACTGGCAGGGAAGGGGTTAAACATTAGGGGGGTTAGGTGTGTCCTAGGGAGTGATTCTAACTGTGGGGGGGGGGGGGGGGGGCTATCAGTGACATGACAGCAATCACTGCTCCCGATCACAGGGAACAGTAGATCACTGTCCTGTCACTAGGCTGCTGCCAGACTTATCCACCTTACCAACCGCTCAGTATCTGCCAAACCTCTCCTCCAATCCCTACACTGGCTTCCTATCACCCAGCGAATTAAATTCAAAATACTAACCACAACCTACAAAGCCATCCACAACTCTGCCCCCGAGCTACATCACCAAACGTGTCTCTAAACATATCCCAAACCGTCCTCTCCACTCTTCTCAAGACCTCCTACTGTCAAGCTCTCTTGTCTCTTCCTCCCATGCTCGTCTCCAGGATTTCTACAGAGCCTCTCCCATCCTCTGGAACTCACTACCTCAACCTGTCCGGCTATCCCCTACTCTTGCTACCTTCAGGCGATCCTTGAAAACTCAGGGAAGCCTATCACGTCTCCGACTAATCTTTTACCACTTCCATCAGCTCATTCCCCACAGTTACAACCTTTTGTACCACCTGCCCCACCCTATTAGATTGTAAGCTCTTCTGAGCAGGGCCCTCTTAATCCTCTTGTATTTTATTGTATTGTAACTGTATTGTCTCCCTTTTATATTGTAAAGCGTTGCGTAAACTGTTGGCGCTATATAAATCCTGTATAATAATAATAGGCAGAACAGGGAAATTCCTTGTTTACATAGGTATCTCCCCGTTCTGAGACCGTGAGAACACTCCCGAGGCACGCGAGTGGGGCACACGCGCGCGCGCACAGCAGGAAATTCAAAGGGATGTACAGGTACGCCTATTTGCCTGCCCGTGCCATTCTGCTGGTGTATATCATCGTGCGGCGGTCGGGAAGTGGTTAAGAGGTTTAACAATACTTTCCTGTATGAAGTTCCTTGAAAGCTTGATTACTTGAAATCCTACAAGCTACTGGCCTACAGATGTTAAGTGCAGTTTTATTTTACAAGGTACGGTATTGTGAAAGTGACGGCAATTTCACGGTTCTCTCTAAGCTGAGCTGAAGCACATGTTGGCGCTCGTGTTCAGGTGCCGATCTACAGACCGGCCGCACCACGTGATTTTCTCCAAAATTTTCCAGGACTCTGAATTACCTTGCAAACTGTGACAGCTAACTATGCGATCGTTTGATAAAAGACAAACTTAGCAGTGCAAAAAAAATATTTTCCTTGCAACCCAAGTGGAGATTTAGGCTTTTAACAGAATATATGTCACGATGAGGGATAATCCTTAAGAGGCTGTCAGCAAAGCAAACAGAAGCCCCTTCTTATATACTCTGCAGCCCTCGTCTACCCATTGCTCTCCAACGTCCCACGCGTTGCCCGACCAATGACCCCGAACTTACCTATGGGATCTATGTTTCGTAAGAAGGACAACAGGATCAGGCATGGGTAATCTTAAGTCACTATATTGATTAGATGTAGGAAATATTCTTGCTGCCCATAGAATCACAATGGATGCAGGTGTATCTTATGGCTAAGGGCTGTCTGTAGCAGTGGCGGCTGGTGCTCCAAATTTTTGGGGGGGCGCAAACAAACAAACAAAAAAAAAAACAATTGCAGCCTCACTGTGCCCATCATACACAGCTACTGTGCCCATCAATTGCAGCCACTGTGCCCATCATACACAGCTACTGTGCCCATCAATTGCAGCCACTGTGCCATGCCATCAATTGTCGCCACTGTGCCATGCCATCAAACGCAGCCACTGTGCCAATCAACTGTCACCACTGTGCCATGTCATTACACGCAGCCACTGTGCTATCAATTGTCACCACTGTGCCCATCAATTGTCACCACTGTGCCCATCAATTGTTGTCACCACTGTGCCATGCCAAACGCAGCCACTGTGCCATGCCATCAAACGTTACCACTGTGCCCATCAATTGTTGTCACCATTGTGCCCATCAATTGTTGTCACCACTGTGCCCATCAATTGTTGTCACCACTGTGCCCATCAATTGTTGTCATCACTGTGCCCATCAATTGTTGTCATCACTGTGCCCATCAATTGTTGTCATCACTGTGCCCATCAATTGTTGTCACCATTGTGCCCATCAATTGTTGTCACCACTGTGCCCATCAATTGTACTCGCCACTGTGCCCATCAATTGTACTCGCCACTGTGCCCATCAATTGTACTCGCCACTGTGCCCTGTTAAATGCTGCCAGCCTGCCACTGTGCCCTGTAAAATGCCCCCTCCCCATTTCAGCCCGGCACTTACCTTTTTGGGGTCAGCCATCCTGCTTCCACCGTCCCTCGATGTCTTCTCCCGCCCTCGATGACGCTTCAGCCAATCAGGTTACCAGATAACCAGAACCGGTGAACCTGATTGGCTGAGACGCCTGTCAGTCTTGTACAAGGAGCGCATTCCTAGTGCGTTCCTTGTATAAGCTTCCGGGACCCGAGGGCTGTACTCGGAAAAGCCTATCAGAGCCGTCAGCTCTGATAGGCACTTTCGTACAGCCAACCAGCAGCCGTTATTCAGATGGCCGGACATGAGCGCCGACCATCTGAATAGAACAGCGGCAGCGGCGATAATAATGCAATGCATGAATCTATGTTATTAGACTCAGTGGCGGTGAGAGCCAGAGGGGGCGGCGCTCCAGCGCCCTCTATGGACGAACCGCCACTGGTCTGTAGGTATCTGGGGTAACCTGCACACCATGTTGTGAAGCTGAGGATACTAAAGCACAGGAGAAAAATGGTTATTACAGTAAAACCTTGGTTTGAGAGTAACTTGGTTTGAGATCGTTTTGCAAGACAAGCAAAATGTTTTAATACATTTTGCCTTGATATACAAGCAATGTCTTGATATGAGAGTAGCGGCATGTCACAACTGAGTATAAAAAGAGAAAAGAAGCGCCTCTAAGTGTAGCAATATGGTTACGTTTAACCACTTAATTCCCGGACCATATTGCTGGTCAAAGACCAGAGCACTTTTTGCGATTCGGCACTACGTCGTTTTAACTGACAATTGCGCGGTCGTGCGACGTGGCTCCCAAACAAAATTGGCGTCCTTTTTTTTCCCACAAATAGAGCTTTCTTTTGGTGCTATTTGATCACCTCTGCAGTTTTTAGTTTTTGCGCTATAAACAAAAATAGAGCGACAATTTTGAAAAAAAATAATATTTTTTACTTTTTGCTGTAATAAATATCCCCCAAAAATATATAAAAAAATATATAAAAAAAAAATTTTTTTCCTCAGTTTAGGCCGATACGTATTCTTCTACCTATTTTTCGTAAAAAATCGCAATTAACGTTTATTGATTGGTTTGCGCAAAAGTTATAGCGTTTACAAAATAGGGGGTAGTTTTATGGCATTTTTATTAATATTTTTTTTTACTAGTAATGACGGTGATCAGCGATTTTTTTCGGTACTGCGACATTATGGCGGACACTTCGGACACTTTTGACACATTTTTGGGACCATTGGCATTTTCATAGCGATCAGTGCTATAAAAATGCATTGGATTACTACAAAAATGCCACTGGCAGGGAGGGGGTTAACACTAGGGGGCGGGGAAGGGGTTAAGTATGTTCTCTGTGTGTGTTCTAACTGTAGGGGGGGTGGCCTCACTAGGGGAAATGACTGATCGCTGTTCATACATTGTATGAACAGACGGTCAGGCATTCTCCCCTGACAGGACCGGGAGCTACGAGCTAACGTGGGTGCCCAGCGGCGATCGCGCACGGGAGTCAGGGATGAGCGGGGGGCATGCACGCACCCCTAGTGGCCGCTGCGAGAGCCGACGTAGAGCTACGGGCTCTTGCGCAGGGGAGCCGACCTGCCTCTCTTCTCTTTTATACCCTGTAAAAAAAAATCTTTGATATACAAGTGCTTTGGATTACAAGCATGTTTCCGGAATGAATTATGCTCGCAAACCAAGGTTTTACTGTACATGTACATAAGCGAGGATCACTCTATGTGGGTTGTACTTTCATGCTCTTGGAAGCATCCTTCCATAGAGAATACTACAGTTCTGAGTGCAGGTGTAATGCCACGTACACACGACCATTTTTCATGACGAGAAAAATGCAATTATTTAAATTGGTCGTTAAAAACGGTTGTGTGTAGGCTCCAGAGCATTTTTCTCGATGAGAAAAATGGGCAAAAAAATTTAGAACCTGCTCTATTTTTTCTCGTTGTTTTTCACCTAGTCTTTAAAAATGGTCGTATGTAGGCTTTTACGACGAGGAAAAAAACGTGCATGCTCAGAAGCAAGTTATAAGAAGGGAATTTAGCATAATTAGCCCAAAGGGTGGCACCATTTGAATGGAACTTCCCCTTTATAGTGCCGTTGTACGTGTTGTACGTCACCGCGCTTTGCTAGAGCATTTTTTATCACGATCGTGTGTATGCAAGGCAGGCTTGAGAGGAATCACGTCGAGAAAAACATAGTTTTTTTTCCATGACATGAAAAACGGTCGTGTGTACGCGACAGAAGCGATCCAAAAGCAAAAGCAATTCAATTCAAATGAAAAACTGAGCTGCTTAACCACTTGACTTCCGGAAGGTTTTACCCCCTTCACGACCAGGGGATTTCTTTGCTATTCAGCACTTCGTTACTTTTACTGCCAATTGGTCTGTCATGCAACACACGTTTATTGATTGGTTTGCGCAAAAGTTATAGCGTTTAAAAAATAGGGGGTAGTTTTATGGCATTTTTATTAATATTTTTTTTTTTACTAGTAATGGCATGTGTTCTAACTGTAGGGGGGGTGGCCTCACTGGGGGAAATGACTGATCGCTGTTCATACATTGTATGAACAGACGGTCAGGCATTTCTCCCCTGACAGGACCGGGAGCATGCGCACGGGAGTCAGGGACGAGCTGTGGCCGCTTCGAGAGACGACGTAGAGCTACGGGCTCTCGCGCAGGGGAGCCGACCTGTCGCCGTAGAACTGCGGCGACTGGTCGGCAAGTAGATAATATAATTAAAGTGCCCCTGTCCCTCCATGCTCACGTGCAAAATCAAAACGCGCACCTAGGTTTTGCATGCATATGTTAAGGGAGATCGTACCACACATGTAAAGTATTGCCGCCAATGACAGGACGAGAGCAATAATTCTAGCACCAAACCTCCTGTGTAATTCTAAACTGGTAACCTGTAAGGCTTTCAAAGCTTTGCCTAAATCGATGTTTAGTTATTGTAATTTTGTGTTCCATGGGTGTACGCAATTTTAAAGTATGACATTGTGGTAGATTAGGGTAAAATGTCTATTTTTGATTTAGGCTAATTTTTTATTAGAACCACTAAAATGTTTAATCTCTTTTATATTTTCATATTGTTTCTATATTGTTGTTTTTATATTTCTTTTTATATATGCATGTGTGAAAAGTATATGTCACAATAAGTGTCTTATTATCCTTACATAAAGATTTGTCAGATATGATATTAAGTTTTAAAAGCCAAAAGAACACAGCATTGAAAGTGAAGGATAAAGCTATTTGAAACCAGCAGATGTTCTCCCATCCCCCTTCCACTCACTCGGAGCTTGTGTGACTTTTGAAAGAAACTTTGAATCTTGTAACAAGAGCTGTTTATGCTAGATACGAACTTCTCCTCCTCCTTCTGTCTGCTTCTTGTATTCATCTGTTTGGACTAGGCAACCCTTGCAAAGTTGATCAAGAAACCCTATGTTTGAGCATTGAACAAATGATTTTACATGTGTTCACAGGAGGGCGTGTAAAGGGGTGGGTGAGGGGGGGTGAATGGGAGGAGCAGTGGGTGATTGGGAGGATTAGTGGGTGTGTCTGTATAATGTGAACCAATCAACTGTATGGCCCCATACACACCATAGAATCTATCCGCAGATAAATCCGTGCAAACGGGTTTCAGCGGATAGATTCTATGGTGTGTACACTCCGTGGGATATTTATCCGCAGATAAATCTCCCCTGGGATGGATTTCCAGCAGATGGATATTTGCTGACATGCTCAACAAATCCATCTGCTGGAATCCATTCCAACGGATGGATCCGCTCATCTGTACAGACTTACCGGATCCATCCGCCCAAAGGGATTCCCCGCACGCGTCGTAATGACTTGACGCATGCGTGGAATTCCTTATATGACAGCGTCGCGCCCGTCGCCGCGTCATAATAGCGGCGACGGCGCGACACGTCATCGGCAGAGGATTTCAGCGCGGATTTCAATGCGATGGTGTGTACACGCCATCGCATAGAAATCCTCTGAAATCTTTGAGAGGATTTATCCGCGGATACGGTCCGCTGGACCGTATCTGCGGATAAATCCTCTCGTGTGTATGGGGCCTATGCCTTGTGATTTCATGTGGCTAATAAAACTGGCCCCCAGGCTGAAGCTCAGTCTCTTTATACTGACAACCAAGGAAAGTAGTGTGAGTGCCTTTCTTGCTGCAAGTGTCTGAGCCGGTAAAGCAGTACAAGGAGAGTAATCTTTTACAACATGTTTGGTATCTACAGTATCTCACAAAGTAAGTACACCCCTCACATTTTTGTAAATATTTTAATATTTTTTTTCATGTGACAACACGGAAGAAATTACACTTTTCTACAATATAAATTAGTGAGTGTACAGCTTGTATAACAGGGTAAATTTGCTGTCCCCTCAAAATAACTCAACACACAGCCAATAATGTCTAAATGGCCGGCAACAAAAGTGAGTACACCCCTAAGTGAAAAAGTCCAAATTGGGCCCAATTAGCCATTTTCCCTCCCCGGTGTCATGTGACTCGTTAGTGTTAGAAGGTCTCAGGTGTGAATGGGGAGCAGGTGTGTTACATTTGGTGTTATCTCTCTCACTCTCTCATACTGGTCACTGGAAGTTTACCACGGAACCTCATGGCAAAGAACTCTCTGAGGATGTGAAAAAATTATTATTGCTCTACATAAAGATGGCCTAGGCCAGAGGTGTCAAACGTGTGGCCCTCCAGCTGTTGCAGAACTACAAGTCCCATGAGGCATTTCAAGGCTAGCAGTTACAAGCATGACTCCCACAGGCAGAGGTATAATGGGACTTGTAGTTCTGCAAAAGCTGGAGGGCTGCCAGTATGACACCTCTGGCTTAGGCTATAAAAAGATTGGCAAGACCCTGAAACTGAGCTGCAGCACGGTGTCCAAGACCATACAGCGATTTAACAAGACAGGTTCCACTCAGAACAGGCCTCGCCATGATCGACCAAAGAAGTTGCGTCATATCCAGAGGTTGTGTAGCGCCTGGTTACTTCTAAGAACCGGTGCTAATTTAAATTTAGAGGGGGTCAAAGAGTTAGTTAGCTCTGACCAGGCCGATTTGTTTGAATTTGGGTCTCTGTCTCAGCTTGGCAGTGCTGTGGGCTCATTCTGTCGCTTCTGGGGTGCTGACTTCAGTGGCAACCTGTGAAGCTATGGTGACCTCCATGCTGGAAAATAATGGTGGCCACACAAAATATTGACACTTTGGGCCCAATTTGGACATTTTCACTTAGTGGTGTACTCACTTTTGTTGCCAGGGGTTTAGACATTAATGGCTGTGCGTTGAGTTATTTTGAGGGGACAGCAAACTTACACTGTTATACAAGCTGTACACTCACTACACAACATTGTAGAAAAGTGTAATTTCTTCAGTGTCACAAGAAAAGATAGAATAAAATATTTACAAAAATGTGAGGGGTGTACTCACTTTTGTGAGATACTGTATTTACTTGGCCTAACAGAATCTTTTATGCTTTACCAAAAAAATGGATATGACAATGTGTTTGGGTTCACTAAAACTCATTAACCACTTAAGACCCGGACCTTTATGCAGGTAAAGGACCTGGCCAGTTTTTGCGATTCGGCACTACGTCGCTTTATAATTTTTACATTTTGCTATAATAAATATCCCCCAAAAAGATATAAAAAAAATATTTTTTTCCTCAGTTTAGGCCGATACGTATTCTTCTACCTATTTTTGGAAAAGAAAAATTGCAATAAGCGTTTATCGATTGGTTTGCGGAAAATTTATAGCATTTACAAAATAGGAGATTTTATTGCATTTTTTTTTTTTTACTACAAATGGCGGCGATCAGTGATTTTTGTGACTGCGACATTATGGCGGACACATCGGACAATTTTGACACATTTTTGGGACTATTGACATTTTCACAGCAAAAAATGCTATAAAAATGCACTGTTTACTGTGAAAATGACAATTGCAGTTTGGGAGTTAACCACAAGGGGGCGCTGTAGGGGTTATGTGTGACCTCATATGTTTTTATAACTGTAGGGGGGCAGGGCTGAAAAACAAAGCTTTGTTTGAAGATAAAAGAATCTACTTGCTTCCAAATTTCCATCACAGAATCAAATCCTACACGCCTGTGGTAGTCTTTTTCATCATTACCTCCAATCAGGTATATACAGTATAACCATTCAGGTATGCTGTCCCATATTATGCTGTGGGGAGTTCCTTCACACAGGTAACATAAACCCATTTGTCAGCTCTGGTGTTATAAGCTTCGATAGCATTTGTGGGACTAGTGGTGACCCAGCTACTGATGGCCAGTAATATAGCATTGGTCAGACGTGGTCAGAACAATGGCTTTTTCCAAATTGGAGTAAGAGGAACTACTCATGCTCAAGATAAGATGGGTTTTCAGGATATCTTGACCATATGTGTGCAATTTTGTCTCTCCTTCACAAAGACGTTGGTAATTGGATTGTTCCTTAGGTATCCACAATATCTTAAGGCCATTCAAACTTGATGAAGATGACTAAAATGATATACAGTGGAACCTCGGTTTAAGAGTAACTTGGTTTGAGAGCGTTTTGATTTGCAAGCAACTTTTTTTTTGCGAGTGTTGACTCTCAAGACGAGCAGAATTCAAACTAAGTAGGCCTGCAGTACCTCATTTGGCCTGAGGTACGGGGGCACAGAAGCCGAGCAGAGCCAAAAATAGGCGTGCAGTACCTCATTTAGCCTGAGGTACGGGGGCGCAGGAGCCGAGAAAAGCCAAACATTGGCCTGTAGTACCTCATTTGGCCTGAGGTACGGAGGCGCAGGAAACGAGCCGAAGTGTCCTTGGGCCTTTTCGGCTGTTTTCGGCGCTCTCTGGCACCCCCCACCTCAGGCTGCATTCGGTATTGCATCCCATTGAAGTCAAAGCGGAACAAATTATTTTCGTTTCCATTGACTTCAATTGGAAAACTCGCTTTGATATGCAAGTACTTTGGATTACGAGCATACTCCTGGAACGGACTATGCTCGTAATCCAAGGTTCAACTGTAAGTTATACAAAGCAGATGTAACTAGAATTTGAGGGACCATGTAACAAAATCTGGATGCCCCCCCACGCAGAAACAAATTTTTTTTTTTTGCCATTAACTTCTTTTCTCAGAGTTTACTGAGAAACACAACCATTAATAGAAGATCAATCAAAAACAAGCAGATACTGGGGGCGGTGCTGAGCCAAATCGGAGAGGATGGAGGAGAACACCCTGTCGCATACCTGAGCAGAAAACTACTCCCCCGGGAAGTGAGCTATGCGGCAGTGGAGAAGGAGTGTTTGGCCTTGGTTTGGGCCCTTAAGAAGTTGAACCCTTACCTGTACGGACAGGAATTTTCATTAGTCACCGACCACAACCCATTGGTGTGGCTTAACCGGGTCTCAGGAGACAATGGCAGGTTGCTGCAGTGGAGCTTAGCCCTACAACCTTATAACTTCACCATCAGCTACCGACCCGGTAAGCAAAATGGCAATGCTGATGGGTTATCCCGGCAAACAGACGTCATCCCGGCCTCCTAGTTCCGGACATCCCCAAGTTGACCCGAAAAGGATCAAGCCGGGTCTGCCGGAGTGTTCCACAAGGAGGGAGCCATGTAACAGGAGTGACTTTTGGGCACAGATTTAGCCCAGGAGATGGGGTACACATGTTGGATTGTTTTGGCGTTGACAGTGATTCACAGTATGTTCCTTAATGCCTGCAAAGAATATTCTATGACTCATTTCTATGCTTAGCCCTGACTAGTGACATGCTAATTGAGTCAGGGCCTGGAAGACATTCCATTGTTCTTGTGTAAAGGTGTTAACCCAGGTCTGCTCCCAGAACTCTAATTATATATGCTAAATACTGTTTATGTGTGATAACACTGTCTACAGCCTAGTGATGCTCAGAGGTGTGAATAGGTGTTAAGCTGTATGCGGAGACGGAACGTCTGCCTAGAGAGCAGTGTGTGAAGGTGTTTTGTTGTTATGCTGTTAATTAGGGATTTTTAGTAATTAGCCTTAGTGTGTGATTAGGGGGGTGGAGATCTCATTGTTGCTTTAATGCCTTGTACTGTATAAAAAGCTGAGAAGAAACCATTAAAGAATCTTTACATTTGAAACCAGAAGCACAGAGCTGTGTGTCTCGTGTCTGGGGGGAATTCTTATGGATCGGGTCCTGTTGGTTGGAGTGTCGATAAGCTGTCGTGACTGGGATGGAAGGCCGTAAGCGGTGGTGACCGTTACAGGCAGCATAACCCACTTGTATCTAATCGATCTTCCATCAACAGCTGTATCTGTCAGTAAAAGTGTATGTTAATCCAAAATTGGATTTTTTTGTGGTTTCTAATGTTGGACAGAGTGGGGAAGGGCTAAAACCCCTGCTGAGTTTTCAATGCTATCCAGGGCTCTATTCCTGGACTGAGAAGTATCCTCACTTACTCTCATCTCCAGTGCTAGTAATGGTAATTGTTCTGTTCCCACATGAAGGCGAATGAAGGTATAACTGATAATAGCTGTGTGACTTCTTACCTTCGTATCCAAGCAGTGGGGCAGACAGGACCGGCAGATGTTCAGGTTAGATGGATCCAGACTCAGACATGAAGATGAAATCAGCGTAGGTTTATTCAATCCAGATAAGACAACAAACGGTGATACAATACTGTTCTGTAGTAGTGGTATCAATGCTGACTTGTTAGAATATGTCCTGAGGCTAGCTGCTGTGGCTGCAGAGCTGCTGCTGAGCTGCTGCTAACTACTGCTGACTTCTGCGTGACTTCTGCGTGGTCAAAAACTGATGCCTTCTCTCGAGCCCAAAAATGTGGAGTGTCTAGTCACACAGCCATGAGGAGATACTGAAAATGGCTGCTCCCAGTGAAGAGACCTGCCCAGCAAGAGTCCACGCCTCCGAATAGAAAAAACTTTACTAACAAGAACAGGGACGTGTGGCATGCAAATTCTGGCCAGCAGATGGCAGCAGTGAAAGAAATGCATGAAAACAAACATGTAGAAATAAAGATTAATAATGTAATGTACAAATAACTATAAAGAGAACAGCACACTCCCCGTCTGAAATTTACGTAAGGAGATTTCACTATGACGAATGTCCATAAAAATATAATACAACCTGTAACAAAGAACATGTGAAATGCAATAAACATGACATAGTGGGTTGGCTGACCCATAGCGGGTAAAACTGTGAAGTTCGAGTTCAGTCCTTTTTCATCCTTCGGAACGTTCTCGATGGGTAATATTAGAATGAGTTCGTTAATCGGCCTTGCAAAAGTTTTAAGCTCACCCTTCCTAAAGATCTTCAGCTCCACCTTTCGGACCTTGCCATCCTTGCTAGGAAGAACCTTTGTAATTAGTCCCATAGGCCAGGTGATCCTTTCGGTTTGTTGCTCCTTCATTAATACGAGGTCTCCTTCTTTCAAGTTTGGTTTTTGATGTTGCCATTTCCTCCTTCCTTGAAGAATATTGAGATACTCTTTACGCCATCTGTTCCAGAAGTAATCTGCCAGGTGTTGTACACGTTTCCAGTGTTTTTGGTAGATATTCCCATGGGTAAATTCTCCACTAGGCGTGAGCATATTGTCCGTTTTTTGGGTAAGTAGAATAGCCGGAGACAGTATGGCTGGTGTTTCAGGATCCATAGATACTGGCACAAGGGGTCTTGAATTGATGATAGCTGAAACTTCAGCGAGAAGAGTGACGAGAGTCTCGTGCGTAAGTCTTGAAGAGTTTACATCCATCAACATAGAATTTAAGATGTTGCGTGAGATCCCGATCATTCTCTCCCAGGAACCCCCCATGTGGGAACTATGAGGAGGATTAAAAATCCAGGTGCAACCTTTCTCCGCCAACTGATCTTGGATAGGCTTAGTGTCGATGTTCAGTTCTCTACAGGCGCCGATGAAGTTACTTCCCTGGTCTGACCTCAACTGTTTCACTGGTCCTCTGATGGCGAAGAACCGTCTTAAGGCATTAATGAGGCTGGATGTGTCCATAGATTCTATCACCTCTATATGAACAGCTCGCACACTCATGCAAGTAAATAGCACGGCCCAACGTTTGCTGTTTGCGTGACCACCACGGGTTCTACGTGCGGACACCATCCATGGTCCAAAGACGTCTAGGCCAGTGTAGGTGAAGGGCGGCTCTGTGCATAGTCTATCTGCGGGCAAGTCGGCCATTTGTTGGTGTAGCTGTTTTCCTCTGGCTTTACGACAGTGCACACAGTCATGCAGTAGTTGGGCTACACGTTTCTTCATACCTATAATCCAAAGACCCGCAGACCTTAACTTGCCCTCAGTGATTTGTCTGCCCTGGTGTTCAGTCTTTTTGTGGTAATGTCGGATCAGCAACGTGGTGATATGATGTTTGCTGGGAATAATGACAGGATTTTGCTCCGCAACTCCTAGGTGGGCTTGATTCAAACGACCACCAACTCTGAGCAGGCCAAAAGTGTCCATAATTGGATTTAAGTTAGCAAGAGGTCTTTTTATAGGAATCTGCTGTCTGTTGTTCAAGCACTTCCATTCTACGTTAAATTCCTGCTGCTGGACATGACGTATTATGAGAGACTCGCTATGAGAAATGTCCTCAGCAGAGAATGGTTTATGACAGATGTGCCAACCGTGACAATCTTTATCTTCTTGAGTGTTGTGATAACATCTGGCGATGTGCACTAACCTTGCAATGGTTCTGACAAGTCTCATCCAACTGGAGAAATGTTCAAAACGATGACAGTCAAGCCTGGAGGTCTGCTTTGTTTCAGTGACTAATGCGCTAACTTCGGCGCGGATTTCTGGATCATTATCCGGATCCTGGATGCTGTAAACTTCCTGTTCACATTTGTCTGCCCGTCCTAGCAGAAACTCTGGGCCTGTAAGCCAAGTAGATTTAGAAAGGAACCACAGACGTAGGCCTGGTGGCGTGATCTGCTGGATTAAGTTCGGATGGTACATAGTGCCATTGTTCGGGTTTGGATGACCTCCTGATTCTCTCAATGCGGTTACTGACGTACACATAAAATCGTTTTTTCTGATTGTAGATGTAACCTAAAACTACCTTACTGTCCGTATAATACTGGACTTCGTCTACGTCGACATCCAATTCTTGTTGAATGAAGTCTGCGATTTCCACCGCTAACACGGTCCCACAGAGTTCGAGTCTGGGAATAGTATGATCAGGCTTGGGGGCTAACTTAGCCTTACCAAAGACGAACCCGATGTGACTCTGAATGTTGGCGTCTGTCACCTTCAGATAGGCAACCGCTGCTATGGCCTCCGTGGAGGCGTCCGAGAACACGTGGAGTTCCTTCTTTACGCTGGAGGCAAGTGAGGTTTTAACATAGCATCTTGGGATGCGGATCTGGTCCAAAGCACACAAAGATTGTTTCCAGGCTTCCCATTTTTGCTCTTTGTCAGAAGGAAGAGGGGTATCCCAATCCTTGATGGTTTCTGAAAGCTGTCTCAGTAGGGATTTGCCCTGTATAGTGATGGGTGCTACAAATCCCAGCGGATCGAATAGGCTGTTCACCACTGATAGGACGCCACGTTTCGTGAACGGCTTGTCTGCGCAGCTTATTTGAAACCCAAAGGAGTCGGCTGAGAGATCCCATCTGAGGCCCAAGCTCCTTTGAACGGGTGGACTGTCCAGTCCCAGGTTAATGTCCTTGAATCCAGGTGCATGATCACCCGACTCAAAGGCCTGCATTACGGCCAGGCTGTTTGAAGCAATTTTGTGTAGTCTAAGTTTGGCTTGGTACAGCATGCTTTGAGTTCTTTTGAGCAGATCGATAGCCGCTTCCTCAGTTGGTAGTGATTTGAGTCCATCGTCTACGTAAAAGTCTTTCTCTACAAAGTCTCTGGCGTCTGTACCGTACTTTGATTCTCCCTCTAACGCAGTTCTCCGAAGGCCGTACGTTGCTACGGCAGGTGAAGGGCTATTTCCAAATGCGTGTACCCTCATTCGGTACTCCACCACTTCTGCGTTAGTGTCGTTGTTTTTGTGCCACAGGAACCTGAGGAAATCCCGGTGGTCCTCCCTGACTACGAAACAATGGAACATCTGTTCGATGTCAGCGGTGATGGCGACAAGCTCCTTCCTGAACCTCATCAGCACTCCCACTAGGTTATTCGTCAGATTAGGACCTGTGAGGAGGACGTCATTAAGGGATACGCCTTGATGTTTGGCGCTCGAATCGAAAACGACCCTAATTTGATTAGGTTTCCGTGGATGATACACTCCGAATGAAGGCAGGTACCAGCACTCTTCGCTCTTTCTTAGGGGTGGAGCTGGTTCTGCGTGGTTGTTACGGAATATTTTGTCCATAAAGGCGACAATGTGTTCTCTCATCTCAGGCTTGCTGTTCATGGTACGCTGAAGAGAGTTAAATCTGGATCGCGCTTGCTCCCGATTGTCCGGGAGCCTTACCCTGGTGGTTCGGAAGGGTAATGGAGAAACCCAGTGATTGGTTTCATCTTTAAAGAACTCACTGTCCATTATCTTAATGAACTCTCTGTCTTCTATTGATAAGGCTACCTTATCATCATCCTTGGTTGTGCGAAAGACTGATCTCCCCAAGTCGTCAGCAAAGAGGGGAGAAATTATGTCAGGTGGTTGTACGAGGTCTGGAGACTTCTCTTTCACTTCGTAGTGATGAGGACACGGCTTAATGCAAGTTGTGCGTCCGTCTCCACGCACGTACGTTTTGAAGGAGTCGATTTCTGGTTGATCCAGGCATACGTTTCCTATGACTACCCATCCCAGGTCCAGCCTCTGGGCATATGGTGCGTAGTCGGGACCATTACACTGTTGGCGCACCTTGTGCACCCTTAGATTGTCTCTGCCAAGCAGGAGTAGAATCTCAGCATTGTTGTCCATAGGTGGGATAACGTTGGCTAGGTGCCTTAGGTGCGGTTGGTGAAACGCAGCTTCTGGGGTAGGAATCTCATCCCTATGGTTGGGTATTTGATCGCATTCAATCAGTGTTGGTAGGGGTATTTCGTATTCCCACTGATGGGGGAAGCAATGAATCCTTGCGCCCTCCTGCCGCTAGTCTCAATGCGGCCTGAGCAGGTGTTTAAGATGTAGGGTTCTGATGGTCCCTTTATCCCGAAGGCTTCAAAGAATTTAGGTCCTGCTAGGGACCGGTTGCTTTGGTCATCGATGATGGCATACATTTTTACTGCCTTTTCTGGTAGTCCCTCTGGATAGACCTTGATTAGGCATATTCGGGCACAACATTTCTCACCCTGGTCCTCGCCACATACTTCCAAACATGAGCAGGAAACAGCGGCGGCTGCGTTAGCGTGGTTCTGGGGCTCCCCGCCATGACTTGGAGCGGGACTGGTGGCGACGGCAGCTGGTGAGTCTCTGTGCAGTGGAACTGGGTGCATAGCCGAGGCATGTCTTTCACTATGACACTCCTCACACTTGATGATGGATTTACAGTCCTTAGCCATGTGCTCCAATGAAGCGCAGCATCTGAAACATACCCCAAGCTCGCTGAGGAACTTCTTGCGCTCCTGTATGGGTTTGGATCTAAACCCTCTGCATTTGTTCAGTGAGTGTGGTTTTTTATGAATGGGACATTCACGATTGAAGGACTTGTCTCCTGATGAGGTATTGTACTGTTTACCCGTGGGTGCTGCATAAGACGGTAGGTTAGTCTTTCTAACACTCACGCTGCTCTTAAAGTCTCTGTGTTTATGCATGGCACTCTCATACCTTGGTGATGGTGTCGCTGGAGCTGTAGTGTTGAACTCCAGGAAATCGAGGCTGGGGTCATTCCTCATCTGGGACTGTTCTTCAATGAATCTGCAGAAATGAATAAATGGGGGAAAGGTGATGTCATGCACCCTTTTGTACCTTGAGACTGATGCCGCCCACTTTTCTTGCAGACTGTATGGTAGTTTCACGACAATTGGGTTCACTCCATGGGCTGTATCCAGGTAGCATAGCCCGATCAGACGAGGGTCTCTTTTGGCAAGCTCTAGTTCCATGAGCAGGTCACTCAAATCCTGAAGCTTATGGACGTCCTTAAGATTGATCTTTGGAATGTTCTGCAATCTCTTAAATAGGGCCTTCTCTATAGCTTCTGCACTGCCAAAGGTACGTTCGAGTCTCTGCCAGGCGGCAGCGAGACCTGCTTCTGCTTGTCCCACATAGACAGTTCTGAGGCTCTTGATGCGATTTGTGGAGCTTGGACCCAGCCATGAGATCATGAGGTTGAGCTCCTTCTCTGCATCTAGTTTGAGGTTGGCAATGGTGGCCTTGAAAGTTGCCTTCCAAGCTCTGTAGCTCTCTGCACGGTCATCAAATTTTGAGAGACTTGTGTTAATTAGCTCTCTGCTCGCCATAATCCTGGCCAACTCAGACATATCTGATTTCTCACTGCTTGTTGCCACGACAACCTGTGGTGCCGCCGGGGCGTGTAGGCTTTGCGGCGTGAAAGGGTGAGATGCATCCAGGTAGAATGATGCTGCTGCAGGGTTGAGCTGTGATCTAGTCTCTGTAGATCGTGAGGACTGCTGCTTGAGCTGTGGAGGTAGGCCAGGAAACACCTGATGGCCCTTTTTGTAGTTTCGTAATAACTGTCCTTGAGAAGGCACATCTGGGTGAACACCATCAGATTTCTCGGGTGCTGTAAGTGACACTGGCACTGTAGGTGGAGATGACTTTGAGGTTTCGGCGTTGTCAGCTTGGACGGTACTGCATACTGGGGGTGATGCAGATAATTGTTTCAGCACATAGTCGCTGGTGCGGTAAGCTGAATCTTCTACCTCCTGTGGTAGCGAGCAGACTGGATCAAGACCTTGGCTTAATGCTTGCTCAAGTAGTCTTACTTTAGCTAATGCAACTTCCTCTTCCATCTCTGATTCAAGAATCTTTATTCGAGCCTCTGCTTCTGCGTCTGCCCTCTTGGCCTCTGCTTCTGCGTCTGCCCTCTTGGCCTCTGCTCTGCCCTCTTGGCCTCTGCTCTGCGTCTGCCCTCTTGGCCTCTGCTTCTGCGTCTGCCCTCTTGGCCTCTGCTTCTGCTTTTGCCAGAGCTTCTTTTTCAGTGAAGGAACGTCTGGCTTTGGATTGCTCTGCGTTTATGCGGGCCTCTAGTAGTCTGTCGCTTAGGGTTGAGCTTCTTGAGCACGATGATCTGTATGACCGAGAGGAATGTTTGGATGAATTTGATCTGTGTGATCTAGTTTCTTGCAAATGGGAGATGCGGAGTTCCGCTTTATCTTTAGAAAGCAGAACCATGGTGTCTCTTGAATGTCTATAGTTTTGCCTTGCTCAGTATGAAGGGCTTCATCATTATTAACGTTTTTTAGAAAGGTTATATACCTTGTGAACAGTCTCTTGTATCCTTCATGAGCTGTGTTCAGCCGCCTGATGCCAACTTGTAAGCTTGAGGTATCACCAGAGGATTTAAGTCCTGACATGAGGGAGGAAACTCGCTCCATAGCTCTTCCAGGTTATCGCATAGCTCATCTTTTGTGGTTTGATAGTTTTCCCTGACCTTTATTGTCGGTTTGAGGGAGCGTCTTGGTCGCACGAATTGGTCTGCTGGAAGTGTGGGTTCTGCTTCCTGTACTTCTTGGTGATCAGTATCAGGCTGCATTAGCTCTGTTTCATACTGGGGGAACTGTGCAAGGTCCTTTTTGTCCATTTTGATTAAGTGTCGCTGTCTCTTTAAGAAAATAAACTTTTGAATTGGGGGCTGAAAATTGCAAGTGTGGCTGGGCTGGGGCACTCTGGCAAGGTTCCTCAGGTGTTTTTAAGTGATTTGCGGGGGTTTAGGTTAGAGAGGGACCCCGTGTGCGTTAACAGTTCTGCTATGCGAGCAAGGTTGATATGGGATATAGGAAAACGGTTGATGAGTGTGGAGGCTTTCAGGCAACAGTAAAGATACTGTGGACATGCGGGTGCTTGCCCTAGACTTGTGGAACATGCACTGTAGCCGGGCAGATTCGCTGCAGATAGGCCTGTTGCAGGGCGATTCCTTAGTGTGGTAACTCTGAGGGAATCTGTGACTGGGGTGTGGACATTAAGGCAGTTTTTGACTGTTCTGTTCCACATGAAGGCGAATGAAGGTATAAATGATAATTAGCTGTGTGACCTTCTTACCTTCGTATCAAGCAGTGGGGCAGACAGGACCGGCAGATGTTCAGGTTAGATGGATCCAGACTCAGACATGAAGATGAAATCAGCGTAGGTTTATTCAATCAGATAAGACAACAAACGGTGATACAATACTGTTCTGTAGTAGTGGTATCAATGCTGACTTGTTAGAATATGTCCTGAGGCCTAGCTGCTGTGGCTGCAGGTTCTGAGGCTGCTGAGCTGCTGCTAGGAGCTACTGGCTGACTTCTTGCGTGACTTCTGCGTGCGTGGTCAAAAACTGATGCCTTCTCGAGCCCAAAAATGTGGAGTGTCTAGTCACACAGCCATGAGGAGATACTGAAAATGGCTGCTCCCAGTGAAGAGACCTGCCCAGCAAGAGTCCACGCCTCCAATAGAAAAAACTTTACTAACAAGAACAGGGACGTGTGGCATGCAAATTCTGGCCAGCAGATGGCAGCAGTGAAAGAAATGCATGAAAACAAACATGTAGAAATAAAGATTAATAATGTAATGTACAAATAACTATAAAGAGAACAGCACAGTAATGGTTGATTACGTTTAAAGTGATCTATCACGTTTTATATTTAAAAATTGTTGGATGGGAGGGGCAAAGAACCCTTTACCTTACCTTAACTGCTTGCCGACCGCCGCACGCCGATATACGTCGGCAGAATAGCACGGGCAGGCAAATGGGCATACCTTTATGTCCCTGTAAATGTGGCACCCAGCGGGCGCACACCCACCGCGTGCCCCATGAGTGCGCCTGCGGGTCCTGGGTACTTGATGTTCCCGAACGGCCCGCGATTGCGGTCGGCAAAGGCAGAACAGGGGGATGCCTTTGTAAACAAGGCATTCCCCTGTTCTGCCTAGTGACACGTCAGGGATCTACTGTTCCCTTTGATCGGGAACAGTGATCAGTGACGTGTCACTGGTAGCTCCTCCCTCTAACAGTTAGAATCACTCCCTAGGACACACTTAACCCCCTCAGCGCCACCTAGTGGTTAACCCCTTCACTGCCAGTGTAATTTTAACAGTAATCAGTGCATTTTTATAGCACTGATCGCTGTAAAATGACAGTGGTCCCAAAAACGTGTCAAAAGTGTCCAATGTGTCCTCCATAAAGTTGCAGTCACGATAAAAATCGTAGAAGAATACATATCGGCCTAAACTGAGAAAAAAATATATTAAAAAAAAAAAAAGTTGGGGATATTTATTATAGCAAAAAGTACAAAATATTGCTTTTTTTTCAAAATTGTCGCTCTATTTTTATTTATAGCGCAAAAAAATTAAACCGCAGAGGTAGCAACATGGTCATATGCTGTCTATGGTGTGCTAGGTGGTGACAGATCCATATGCTGCCTACGGTCTGCTAGGTTGTGACTGATCCATTTCCCAATTGCTTCCAACTCAATGTTTTCTTGCTTCACATTAAGCTCTTCATTTCCAATGATGTCCTGGAACTCCATTACCATCAGATTGAGAAATTCTTCAGATGTTTTCATCATGTCCTGAAAGTGTATAAACAGTCCTTCTGCTTCAGCTCTGGAGAGTAAAAGTGCTTGGAAAACCTAACGACGTGCATGCACACAAAGCCTTATGCCGCGTACACGCGACCATTTTTCGGGTTCTTAAAAATAACGTTTTTAAGTGTCTAGAAAAAACAACGTTTTTTTCAACCCGATCATTAAAACGGCCTTGCCTACAACACGTAAAACGACACTATAAAGGGGAAGTTCCATGCGGATGACGCCACCCTTTGGGCTGCTTTAGCTGATTCTGTGTTAGTAAAAGACGATTCACGCTTTTCTGTCTGTTACAGCGTGATGAATGTGCTTATTCCATTATAACAGTAGTTTACCAGAACGAGCGCTCCTGTCTCATAACTTGCTTCTGAGCATGCACGTTTTTTTCACGTCGTTAAAGCCCACACACGATCATTTTTTACAACCTTAAAAACGACAACGTTAAAAACGTTGTAAAAAAATAGAGCATGTTCGAATTTTTTTTTACCCATTTTTAGATCGTGAAAAATGCTCACACATGATCGTTTTTAATGACATTAAAAAAAAAATCATTTCTTTAGAACCCGAAAAACGTCGGGTGTACGCGGCATTACACGCTGATGTTGCTCCACTATTTCCAAGATCTGTGCGGGGCGCGGTCATCTTGTATGTTCAGCAGCATCTGTTTTTGATTTTTACATGGATTTTAGCTGCTTTTATGTTGTGTTCTTAACAATAAATACTACACTATATTTCTCTTTTGGGGTATTGAGTGCTGGCGCAGTCATGTTCGGAAGGGGGCCATCCCAAACAGTTCCCATAAAGTTGGGACGCATGAAATTGTCCAACTTGTCTTGGTATGCCAACATCTTAAGAGTTCCCTTCATTGGAATTAAGGAGCCAGGACCAAACCCTGAAAAACAACCGCAACCATAATCGCCCTCCTCCACCAAATGATTGGACCAGTGCACAATCAAGGTCCATAGACATTGGATGAGTGGAGTTTGGGATGGAGGAACATGACTGGCCTGCACAGAGTTCTGACCTCAACCCGATAGCAACACCTTGGGCTAAGCGAAGACTGCAGGCCAGGCCTTCTCGTCCAACAGCAGTGTGTGACCTCACAAATGCGCTTCTGGAAGAATGGTCAAACATTCCCATAGACACACTCCTAAACCTTGTGGACGGCCTTCCCAGAATAGTTGAGGCAGTTATAGCTGCAAAGTGTGCGCCAACTCAATATTTAACCCTACAGACTAAGACTGGGATGCCATTAAAGTTCATGTGCGTGTAAAGTCAGGTGTCTCAATACTTTTGGTAATATAGTGTATCTTATGTCACATTAATAAACATATACAGTGTTATCATTTAGGAAAGCCTCTTTAAAATCCCTCCCTTGCAGCGGCCCCCTTTTATATCCTAAGGGGCTCCTCGCTGCAGCTGATAACACCCCCCTTTTAAGCAACTCACATAAAGCAAAGGTCTGACAGTCTTTGATGTAGTGTTCCATAGGAAAATCCCAGATTACCGATAAACATGAAACAAGGATATGAAACGGAAAAACATAATTATTTAAAGATGTTCTGTTGTCGGTCTAGGAAGTGAGATAAGATTTTCTTTCAACAGAAGAGCATCTCACAAATCACAATTCGTCACCAACATGATTCACCCTGCACACTTGTTTTTTTTTCTTATTTAGGAATGGCACACCATGGTCTGAATGTGATTAACTGAAAACTTTGTTTTGAGAAGGAATTTTGGTAACGTAGTGGGTAACAACAAGACAAAGATGTTCAAGTTCAGCGTGGTGGCTCTGTGGTGGCTCTGTGTTTACCAGCCTTGATAACCTAAGTTCAATAGGTGAAGCTTGAACTTTCCAATACAGAGGAATCCTTGGAATAACTTTCCAGGCTCAAGGAACCCCTGCTAAAATTACTATATCTACAACTCATGAAACATTGGTGTGACGGTCACTGGGAGAATGTTCCTTACCTTTGTCCTCATTGGCAGTGGCATCGGAGGGGGGGCTAAGGGGGATGGAGCCCAGAGTGGGCCCCCAAAAAGCCCAGGCTCCTCGGGCATTCACAAATCTATTATTACCCCCCAAGCCCGGGCGGAAACCGATTCTGACTCGGAGAACGGCCTAGTGACATAGAGGTCCCGCCTTCTGGAGCCTGCAGCGCCCATGGATGGACATCCCACTGGTCCAATGCCGGGACCGCGGTACGTGTGACGTCCATCATAGATGTTGCAGGCTCCAGAAGGCGGGAAATTACAATGCGGCCATGTCGAGCACTATGAGATCCCTGCTCGGCGCTCGGGCGGGCGACTCTCCACTACTCTCCTGTCCCCTCCTGTCTCTGCCTGCCTGCTGTCTACTGGGATGGTCAAAGCCGCACACTATGGCTGAGCTGCAGGAGAAGGTCACCTGAAATCTGACGTGTAATGGTCAGTAGGTCAGTGTATGTCAGTGTGTGTCAGGTAGGTAGGTCAGTGTGGGTCAGTGTAATGGTCAGTGGCGGTCAGTGTAATGGTCAGTGTGTGTCAAATCCAAAACAAACTATTACTTGCCCCAACTTCCCCTTCCAGCTGTAGCTAGGCCGAGCTCCTCTTCCTCCTGTCAGTCCAGCCGAGTACCGCGCGGTTCAGGAGATTCAGTGTCCTGTTTCCCGGCCGGACTGACAGGAAGTGCACACTGAGTGCTCACTTCCTTTCAGTCCGGCCGGGAACAGGAAACTGAATCTCCTGTACCGCCGGTGTTCCGCCGAATAAGTTCCACCCGCGGATAAGGACCCCCTTGTACTGCGCATGCGCGGCAACGAGTCTCTGAAAATACGGCAGGACACCTGACTGACAGAAGGAAGAGGAGCTCGGCCACGCGATAGCCTACCGCTAAAAAGGGGAGGTGAGAAATGCTGGCATCTTTAAGCTTCTCCACATTGCTTTATTCATATTTTACATTTTGTGATCACTTTTATTGGCTAATATCTTACACTGATGTATAAGATAGTTTCATAAATAAACCTCATTGGCTGATCTACACCATATTTATTTTTAATGCTATTCTGGGGCACTAGTGGTTCTGCGCTTTGCGTGTGTGCAGGGGGGGGGGCTCCATGTCCATTTTGCTTGGGGCCCCCTATTTTCCTTTAAACGGCCCTGATACACATGTGGGTTCAGCACCCTCTAATGAACAGAGGCTAATCTACTGTACTTCATCAGGCCCAACAATATAGAAGGATAACATCCTTTACCTGCCAGTGACACCTGTTTCTGGCACTGACTACAGAAAACATTTTTGATGGTAATAGTGCCGAGTATTGATTTCTCTCCACCAGCTTTTCTGACACTGTTCACTTGACCAAAGATACAAAGAGGGGCATTACGCATATACTGTGCAAGGCCTTGAACATTGTTGGCTCCAGACCCAGTGCCTAGGAGGGTTCCATTCCACAAGGGGGTCCTAAGATAGGGACCCAACTGCTTGGCAGAGTGCACCCCATGCCAGGCCGCCCTGAAAATGAAACCTCATCACCAGCCTCCACCACTCCCGAGCTAACTGCTCTTCCTTCTTATTATGTTTTACTTCATAACTTGTAGTTATACACTTTGTTCACCAGTTCACCTAAACGCTATTGAAACGCTTTCTATCTCTCCCTTCATAAGTAAATCAGACCAGATGTTGTTACTTAACCAGAACTTCTTTTACTGAAGTAATTCAATGGAACATTCAATTCTTTGTAGTTTGTAATAAAGATACACAGCAACGGCATAATCTTCGGAAAACAGTGTTATATTCCATTTCCGCTTTTTTTGTTAAGTGTGGTGTCAGAGCTGTGCTATGCTCTGGTGCTCATACCTTAAGTTGTGTTTCCTTTCACAAAAAGGAAAATCAGCTCAATCAAAGTCCGGCTCTGGCGTAACCCAAATTTGGTTTACTGTTCACATCTCACACGTATGATCTCAATCCCATATTTCCACAGGCTAGAAGACCCCAAGACCCCACTTCCTTCTGCATATATCCCCTCTAAACAGGCAGTGACAAATGCAGGGGAAGGTACACCGCAGCACACACTTAACCCATGGATCATCAACCCTTTAGTACATTTTACACCAGCCTACATGCATGCTGAGGAAGGGTATACATATTTTTGAGTTGCCTTGGGAAGCTCTTTTGCCTTCCAGGCTTTGCCTGGAGAGGGTGTGTGTTGCTGGGTGTACCGGACCTCTCAACCCTGCTACCTGGGGAAGGTGTGTTGTGCTATATAGGGGTCCAAGCATAGGGCTTCAAGCTTTCTGCTGGATGGTATATCCAGGGAAGAGGAACAGGAAGGTACAATATCTGCCTGGACTGGAGCACCAGGTGTGAAACCTTATCTGCTAAAGAGTGTGTGGAAGAGCTGGGTAAAGGCTGTTAACTTTGCATAACATTCTAATGGCTATTCCAAGACGTACATGTGCTACACTAAAGCTGTTTTACACTCTGAATAGTTAAGCGCGAGGGTCTTACTGTCAGGGCTGGGCTCAGCCCTTCCTTCTCTGAGCTGGCCGCTCAGCTGTCGACTAACTGCCAGCTCCCTATCTCTCCACGGTGACTCACCTGTTGATGATATCCTGCTCGTCAGTCCTGCCTACTTAAGCCGTCCAGCTCAGTTGTTCTCTGCCTTCGCCTTGGTCAACATCACAGAGACTATCTCCTAAGTCCCTGTTGAAGACTTGCTTGGCTGACGCTCATTCTGGCTCCAGATCCTGCTTGCTGGTCTACCAAGTTTATCTCTAGCTCTATGACAATTGGCTTAGCGGACTATCTGATCCGCTTCCTGAACTCTGGCTATGTTTTGACTACACTTACTTTGTTTATCTTTTTATTATTATTATTATTATTAATAAACAAGTGTGATTTTAGAGTCGGTTCACACTAGGGCGACACGACTTCCAGCGCGACTTTCAGAGGCGACTCCGACACGACTTGACATGAACACAGGGCGATCTGGGGCGATTTACAACACAACTTAAAGTCGTCTCCAGGACAGGAGTCTTTCCAGTGGCCAATTAAACAACAATCAGCTCTGGGAGAGGGAGGGGGGCAGGAGAGGTTTGCCTGAGAAATGTATGTTATCTTCCTGGAAAGTCGCTTCAGTTAAGACAGTGATCTGACTTCTGAGGCGACTTCCATTGAAATCAATGGGTACAAATCGCCTACAAGTCGGATTGAAGTAGTACAGGAACCTTTTCTGAAGTCGGATCGCCTTGAGTCCTGTGTATTAACACCGCTCCCATTCACTTCCATTGTTTTTTCTCTACAGCGCGACTTGGGACGACTTGAGGCGACATGAAGTCGGATCGCAAGTCGCCCCAGTGTGAACCGGCTCTAACTGTACTTCTGTCTCGGTCTGATTCATGGTTTCTGACACTTACTTATGGTCTTTTCATCTGTATTGGCTGTAAGTAGAGACTTTCATCTGCATGTTGGTCTTTTTGGGTATCCTATGTCCTAATCAACTATACTAAACATCTTAATGTGACTGCCACCTAATTTCTTCCACCTCACAAGAGTCATTGCTAGCTCGCTAAGCCACCTGGGGGCTTCTTAAATTCTACCAGGGGGTTCGGTACAGTTAGAGAGTGCCATAGGCTACAAGAGAATTAGAAGAGGCTGCATAGCTGGGATTAAAGACAGTTAGGAGACATAAAAAACCACAGACATGAGTGTACAACTTCTCTGGCAGGGAACCGGCAGATTCACTTGGCTAGAAGGCCCGATAGGGTCTCTTTAACTAGCAGAAGCAGCCAGTCTTATTAATCATTTTTCTTCACCTACTAAGCATCAAGGTGTGAAAAACACCTAACACCAAGCGTAGACAGCCGCAGACAGCCCTTGGGCCTAAGGTTGGGTACCAGATGCACTTTGCACAAAATGGGATGAGTCACGCAAATGTAACAACCTGTGCTGCTCTCAGTTTAGTACATGGGATTTTTTTTTGGGGCTCAAAACATTGGTTTAAAGCTAGGTCATAATATGATTTTTTCACAATTTCCCCCCAGTTTCAAACTTCAGGTGCCACCAGATGCAGAGAAAGTCTGTTTTGCTAGCACAGTCACTCTGATTTCTGTAACAAAGAAATTAAAATAGTTCTAACCCCAGTTACTAAAATGTCATATAAGCATTGGTGTGTTTATGTAAAATCAAAGCTTTTTTTCAACTTTTAAAATTTACAACTTTTGTTAATGGCATACTTGGAGAAACCACCATGAAGGCCCTTGTTAACGCACTTCCTGTTATGATGTGACAATTGTCACATTGTACTCATCCATTATCACCCTGTCACATTTTTGCCCCTTTGTGGATACTACAAGAAGCCATGCTGACAAATTGCACAGGCATGATCCACATTGTGATGACGGTCTAGAGCAAAGATGTGCAGACATCACTGGAGTGAGTGTGTAGGAAGGTAGCCTACTGTATGTGTAATTAGTAGACACGTGCATTCGTTTTCGTTTGAATTTCATGGGATTTTCACATTCCTTTTAACAAACGATAACGATTTAAAGTAACACCAAAGTATCCCCCTCCCCCCTTCCTCTTTTTTCCTTCCTTTTCTCCCCCTCTCCTGCTCCCCCTGCCCGCTGTGTTTCCTACTTAATCCTCCTTCTCTTGCCCCTCTTCCTCCCTTTCCCCCCCCCTCCCCCCCCTCTCCCCCTCCCCCCTCCTCACTCTCTTCCATGTTGTCCTTCACCCACAACTTGCACATCACTCTCTTCACACCCTCCCCTCTTTATCACTCACAATTTTACACGTGTTGTCACACACACCCTCACGAATCCCCCCCCCCTTCCGCCTTAGTCCAAGGTCAGGGCTCTCGACACTAACCACCACCTTATTTTTATATCTTCTATTGCTGGCAAGTAGATATCTTCCCATTTGCCTGCCTCCTGGCCGCTATATGGGACGCTGTTTGGTGATCCCCGCCTTTTTCTCATGCGGGTTCCGTCTAGGTAAGCAGCTGAGCCTTTGTTCCACAATGTACAATTTATAATTTATGACTTGCTATGTGTTAATTGTCTGTTTTTTCCAACTTTATTGTAGACATTCCTCTGACGAAGCAGCCTGCGCCGCGAAAATAGTAAAGCTCAATGTCCATCACCATCTTTTTAAAAAAAAATTATTGTATTTTCTGATCTAATAAAATCATATTGTTTACATTTCAACTGTACTTTATTACCGAATTTCATCAGTACCGCAATAGTCCAAATGGCCCACCCCTTCTTGGTTCTCTGGTTTGGGGACCTTAAACCCAACTTTTTTTCTATTAACAAACGATAACGAACAAGCAGAATCTGAAATCAGAAAGATCCAACATAAAAAAACGCTTTATTTCCCTTTGGTTGTGACAACAGTTTGATATAGATAGAAGATTCAACATGACGGTGACAATAGCGATCTGTGTCTATTGAATGTCTATCGAACCTGCGGTTGAATGAGCCTAACCTAACTCTATTAGTCCAAGATTTTTCGACATAGAGAGAAAAGATTTGACATTATAGAGACAGCGGACATTTATGCAAAAAAGAAGAGATCGCGCTAAATGAGTGACAGGTGAACAAAAAGTGACATAAAGTTCAATAAATCAAATGTCCCGCCACAAAGGCAAGTAATTGAATCTCCCAGGTGATAAACTCAATCCACAAGGAAAAGTGCTGGACAGAAAGATCCTCCACCAACGATAAAAAAGCCTCTTACCGAATCAAATTGATCTCTGGTTTAAGAGAGATCAAACTGCGCATAAGAGGCATGGATGGATATCCTAAAGGCAGCAATGAACAGCGAACAGCGGTGAAATCCTGGTCAGTAATCTTTGCGACGAAACGTTGGGAGGCGACGTGCTGACGTCACCGCGTATTGTTTTACCTGATACAGGCTGTGTATCGAGCGGGCCGGCTCATATTTTATTCGCTATACCTACATTGACATGTAAGTGTTATTTTATTGATTTGATAATAAACCCAGACGTTATTACGCTATGTGGAGTCTTTCTGCTTCCTTATATCCTTGGATGTCCCATCGAGAGATGCATCTGTAAAGATTACTGACCAGGATTTCACCGCTGTTCGCTGTTCATTGCTGCCTTTAGGATATCCATCCATGCCTCTTATGCGCAGTTTGATCTCTCTTAAACCAGAGATCAATTTGATTCGGTAAGAGGCTTTTTTATCGTTGGTGGAGGATCTTTCTGTCCAGCACTTTTCCTTGTGGATTGAGTTTATCACCTGGGAGATTCAATTACTTGCCTTTGTGGCGGGACATTTGATTTATTGAACTTTATGTCACTTTTTGTTCACCTGTCACTCATTTAGCGCGATCTCTTCTTTTTTGCATATTTGACAGTGTAGTATAACACTTTTTGATCGCTGCTTCCCCTTTGTTTTTTCTTTGTCACTGTTTAACAAGCGCAATATTTTTTTCCACATAGCGGACATTTATGGTCAAATGTTCCGCCCATAGGCTATAGAAGAATTCTAATGTTGGTTGACTAGTAATAATAATTAAGAAATATAGTTATTACTAGTCAATCAACATTAGAAATCTACTATAGCTTGTGGGCGGAGAATTAAACCAAAAATGTACGATTGCGGCGTCGTATGGTTTAGCTGCTTCGTCAAATCTTCTTAGAACATTTGACAGACACCATAAGCCTTCAATTGACAGATTCGACCTTAATTCGGATTTTCAGACTAATGCATTTTTTAACAAAACAAAATAAATAAAAACTAATTTCGGGAGTAACTAAATAAATACAATTTTCAGACGAAAACAACATTTTTAACCACTTAAGGACCGCCTCCTGCACATATACGTCGGCAGAATGGCACGGCTGGGCACATGTACATACAGCTATGTCCTGTACTAGTACCCAGCCGTGGGTCGTGGGAACCGTGGAACCGATCGCCGCTGGAGTCCCGCGATCGGTCCCCGGAGCTGAAGAACGGGGAGAGCCGTGTGTAAACACGGCTTCACCGCTCTTCACTGTGGCGGCAGCATCGATCGTGTCATCCCTTTTATAGGGGGACACAATCGATGACATCACACCTACAGCCACACCCCCCTACAGTTGTAAACACACTTCAGGTCACACATAACCCCATCCGCGCCCCCTGTGGTTAACTCCCAAACTGCAATTGTCATTTTCACAATAAACAATGCATTTTAAATGCATTTTTTGCTGTGAAAATGACAATGGTCCCAAAAATGTGTCAAAATTGTCCGAAGTGTTCGTCATAATGTCGCAGTCACGAAATAAATCGCTGATCGCCGCCAATAGTAGTAAAAAAAAAAATAATAAAAATGCAAAAAAAAACTATCCCCTATTTTGTAAACACTAAAAATTTTGCGCAAACCAATCGATAAACACTTATTGCGATTTTTTTTACCAAAAATAGGTAGAAGAATACGTATCGGCCTAAACTGAGGAAAAAAAATGTTTTTATATGTGTTTTTGGGGGATATTTATTATAGCAAAAAGTAAAAAATATTGTTTTTTTTTTTCAATATTGTCGCTCTATTTTTGTTTATAGCGCAAAAAATAAAAACCGCAGAGGTGATCAAATACCACCAAAAGAAAGCTCTATTTGTGGGAAAAAAAGGACGGCAATTTTGTTTGGGAGCCACGTCGCACGACCGCGCAATTGTCAGTTAAAGCGACGCAGTGCTGAATCGCAAAAAGGGGCAAGGTCCTTTAACTGCATTTTGGTCCGGGTCTTAAGTGGTTAAACAAACTATTTCAGTGTACACTTGCACATAGTAATTAGCACCCGGCTTCCCAGGTTAGGGGGAAGGGGTTAATGTTTTTGCCGCTTTTCCCTGGTAAGTTTGCGGGCTTTCGCTGTGGTCCAGTCTCCTGCCCATGTCCTATAAAAAGGGAAGAGGTCTAGATCCTAATGGAGCTCCAAGGAACACTCGGACAAACACGTGGAGAACGCACACTAAAGACTTGCTGGGACCTATGGTCTACTCTGGAACACAGATTTGCCAGAAGAACCCTGGAACATGGACTTCTGTGTTAGAGCACTGCCAAGTTTAGACTTTCCTTTAGGCGACTTCTCCTGTGCAGGTAACCTGGGACAGTTGGGTTCAGTTAGGAATGGAATGTTTTTACATGTTGCCAAGTTTACAGGAAATGTTGTTTCAACTGCTCAGAACCTGGTCTAACATTATTCATAGGGGTTCATGTGAGTTCCTGGCATACCATTAAAGAACTTGGGCCCTTAACCACACAATGAGGTATATGTAATATAAAGGTAAAGGTTTATGAGTAACTACAAGGAGAAACGGGAACCCGTCGTTGGTGTGGTACCTGAAAGGTCACAGGTTCTTCTGGTAGCGAGAACGTGCTTGTACTTCCTCCCTAGCTGTCTGTCTGAAGGGGACCAGCATTACAGAGATCCATGCCTGGTCACTTGGTACAGAAAGAGAAGAATTAAGTGAGAGCACGTATGAGGTCTGCACTATGTGCTCTGCAGGACCCCATTCTGTTACTGGGAGTGGGGTAACAGAGGTACACTGACTGGTGAAGTAGGCAGTGGCTCAGCCTGTCCCTATGATTGCCATGCATATGTAGCGCCTGGATACTTCGTATCGGTGCTATTTAAATTTCGAAAGAGATCAGAGTGTAGTTAAACTCTGATCTGGTTAAAATGTTCAAATTGGGTTTCTGTCTCAGCTTTCCTGTGCTGTGGGCTCATTATGTTGTGCTGGGGTGTTATTCCCACCCATGGGCAGTAGGTGGCAGCAGTGGAGTCAGGGTTTGGGTGCTCTTCCCCAGCAGCCAATCGGGAGGGTTGAGCCTCGCTGTGCATGCTGGGGGAGGGTATTTATGAGGCAGACGTCATGGGTTCTGGGTCTTCTTCTTCAAGTGGGGCATCCACCTTTAGGGTGTCTGCACCACGGCGCCCTGGCGTTATGGCATACCTGGCCGGGGCGTGCGTGCCACATGGAGTTCCTGGTTCCGGGACCATATGGGTCTGGAACATTTAAGCCGTAGCAGGGTGCCCAGTGGTAGACTGGGTTCCCAATCCTGAAGATCCCAAGTGGTATAGCTGTTCGGTGGGGAGTCCATCTGAGGAGAGCCAATGAGAGGCTGGCGATCCAATAGGGTCTCGAAAATCCACCGCGGATCGAGGTATCCGGATACAGGGAGGCTGGTCACCTGTCAGTCGGTACCTGAAAGGAATTAGAAGAAGATCCAGGCGTAATTCTACCAAGGAGGTTCATCTCCGTAACTACAATCAGGAGGGCCTGTGGCAGAGGTTTCTCACTGAATCCATTCTAGGAGGGTCTGTGGCACAGACTTCTCAAAGTTTCGAGTGATACTCTGGCTGCCAGGTCAGTGAGAGAGGCCTGTCCAGGTACGCTATTCCCACTCAGGCAGGAGTGGCGCAGAGAAGTGTTACACGTGGGAGCAGGACTGTTTCCCTATCACTACGCCTAAATTTGCTATTTCTTCTTCTTCCTTCAACTTTATCTTCTTCACCACAAGTTTATTGTTTTTTACCCGGCTGGGTAATAAAGAGCACAGCAAAAGAAACTTGTTTCTGACATTCCTTTACTTCTGCTATATGCACCATTCACCCATAGGAATTCGAAGAGCCACGAGGTAAATGTGCCACCCAAAACAAACCAGCAGCTCCTTCGGGGGTAGTGCTACACATACATCAGAGCAAGTGTGTGTAGCACTACCCCCAAGGAGCTGCTGGTTTAGATTTGGGCCTGCACGTTACCTCACCATTCGTTGTCTAGGGGATGAGAGCCTATAGAAACCTCAATGTCCACACAAGTTGTAAATCCTTTCTTGTTAAGCTTTATTTCTCACAAACTTGCACAGGTAGAGTGATGGAGGGTCAGGGGAAAGTTCAGGCACTCGATGCAGATCACTGGGGAACTTTTAAACTTCAAAGGTCACACTCACCACTTTCCTCCGAGTGGGTACTGCTCACCCGGATAGGCCCCTCTCACTGGCCTAGCAGCCGGTATGATGCATGGACAAAAGAAAGAAAGAATAACAGTCTCTGCCACAGACTTTAGCGCAATAAAGATGAACTGTTCGACAATCCTCTGCCACAGGATTTAGTGCAATAAAGATGAACTGTTCAACAATCCTCTGCCACAGGATTTAGTATTCGGATATCCAGCCTTATGCCGCGTACACACGATAATTTTTCGGGTTGTAAAAAACAACATTTTTCAGGCTCTAGAAAAAACAAAGTTTTTTTCAACTTGATCATTAAAACGGCCTTGCCTACACACGATTGTTAAAAAAAAAAAGCTCTAGCCAAGAGCGGTGACGTACAAGACGTATGACGGCACTATAAAGGGGAAGTTCCATTCGGATGACGCCACCATTTGGGCTGCTTTAGCTGATTTCGTGTTAGTAAAAGATGATTCGCGATTTTCTGTCTGTTACAGTGTGATGAATGTGCTTACTCCATTATGAACGGTAGTTTTACCAGTACCAGCGCTCCCGTCCCATAACTTGCTTCTGAGAATGCGCAGATTTTTCACGTCTTTAAAGCCCACACACAACCATTTTTTACAACCCAAAAAATGCTCTGAAGCCCACACACGATCGTTTTTAATGACATTTAAAAAAAAAATATTTTTTTAGAAAAACGGTCGTGTGTACGCGCCATTACACGCTGATGTTGCTCCACTATTTCGTGTGTAAGCGGCATTACAGTTTAGAGCCTTTAAGCTGACCCGACACACTGTAAGGTAACATATAGTAGGCTATGGTGCATCCTTCAATAAAGTCACCAGGCCTTCCCCGAGACACCAGCCTTCCACTTGGTCCTCTCCAGGACAAAATATGTGTTAAAATAAATAAGTATATTTAAAAACACCAGTGACAGCAAAAGTATTTGGTATTGGACTAGGTATGGTTGAAGGTGATCATCGGAATTTCCTATGAATTCCATCAGAGTTTTTTCCTATGAATTCCATCAGAGTTTTTCTCAGATGGAATTCAGTCGGAATTCCGATGTGATTTGGCCGGGCAAAAGCCTGATCGTGTGTACACGACATTAGACTTTGCAGGCTCATGGGGGGAAAAATAATCAATGCACTTTTTTTGTTTGCAAAAATATGTGATCCCCACCCCCCCCCCCCCCCCCCCCAAAGATGAATTTATCCTTCAAATCTGACTTTATTATGACCTGTATATCCTTAAATATATGAAAAATAACCGAGGTCAAAGTCAGTTTAGTATTTCAGCAAAGCGAACTCTTTTTTCTTCTTTAACATCCGAGAGGAAAAAACAATTATTTCACATAGCCGTTAAAAAAATATATGACTTTGTTTCCAGAAGCCTTGGAGGAAAGGTCACTAAAATGTGTAGGAAATGCGGATCTGTAACACGGTGCATACTTTAGAGATTAACGTCTTGTAAGTTAACAGATCGAATGACTAGATTTTCATTAACATAATCATTGGAGCCCTTATCGGGGACTGGGCCAGTTAAGGATGATCTCACTTTTTCAAACCCTTTTTTTTTTCCCCAGTGCGCCCCTCCCATATAAAGAATATGAAAAACAAAATAAAAATACAACAGATGGGAATCAAACCAAGCGAGGAACACAAAGAAAATGTTTTATAGAATTTATGTCGGCCATAAAACAGCGTCGGCATATTAGATTTTATGTTTTCATTTATTTTTCGGTAATAAATTTATAGCCAGAGGGCTAGCGAAATCTGATTATCTCCGGAGGGTCATCCCGTTTCACAATTCCAGTTTTAGGCCTTTAAATTCCACTGTGTTCCCTCCTGACCTCAAGCAGGATTGTGGGAAATAATGATAGATGCAACAGCCAAGTTGTGATATAATGGCAGACTTTACCCGTGCTGTTAGCTATTGATATTCTGATTTATTTATGGATAAAAAATAGAAAAAAAAGAAAGTTGGGTTCTGGAAATGTGTGCAATAGAAAAACTAACATTAAAGTGGATGTAAAGCCACTCTCATTCTTTCTAAACTACTGCCATAGTGCTGATCTATAAGGATATAGATGCCTCCTGCATGTATCCTTACCTGTCAAATGTCTCCCCTCTGTCTGTTATAAGAACTGAAAAACAGCAGATTCTGTGGGTGGATCTGTTGTCTGGAGCTCGGTGGGTGGAGTTGTGATGTCAGTAGATTCCCCGCCCTCCTCTACACTCCCATTACACTGAATTCTGCTATGATCACTAACATCCAGTCAAAATCCAGAAAAGTAACCACATGACTTCAAAAAAGGAGTGGGGGTGGGAATTAAAAAATAATGCCTGTCTCCAGGCTAGTGCATGAGATATGTAAATCACCTGTCACTCACAGCAAGGGGGCGGAACGGACTAAGGTTTTTCTCTGTAAGTCCGTTTTATTTCACTGAACAATAAAAGAGGATTGCTCAGAGCTGTATTAACTCTGTGTGGCAAGACTGGGCACAGATGATAGGAAATCTTATACTCTACATTGTGACATCAAAAAATAAACAACATTTTTGTTCGGGGTTTACATCCACTTTAAGGCTGGGTTCACACTTGTGTGCTGGGCTGCTGATAAGGCAGTACAGCCAGCCCCCCTATACTGAGCCTGGGCCCTATCAGTTCAAAGGGGGGGCCCGGGGCACCTAACGAGCAGGAGGTCCGGCTGTACTGTCTTATTGCAGACACTGATCCTCTTCTGCCTTCCTCTGCCATGCTACCAGCTTCTCCCCCTTATTCTCCCTCTGCCTGAACTGCAGGAGAATAGGTTCTAGCCTCATGCGCCCCTTCCATCTGTCGTCTGGGCCTCCCATGTGTGTCCCTTTCCCCCCCAGCTTCCCTCCTCTCTTCTCCTGCTGGCATCTCCAATGAGCCCCCCGGGGGGGGGGGGGGGGTTGTTTCTGAATGTTTCATTTACTGTGCCCTTCCTTTCCTGAATAAACACGGGAACGCGCCTAATTTAAATGGTGCTCGCCCCATTTGAATTAGACGGGCTTGCGCCGAGCGAATTTACGTTACACCGCCGCAAGTTTACAGGTAAGAGCTTTGTGAATCAGGCACTTACGCTGTAAACCTGCGGCGGTGTAACGTAAATGGGTATACGTTACGCTGCCGTGGAGCAACGTAAATGTATCAGAATCTGGCCCACAGTTCCCAGATAGCAGCGCAGCCCCGTTCACAGGAAGACATCGCAGGAGAACGGAGGAAGAAGACCCACTGCGTACGATGAAGAGGCAGATTACGGACTTCAGCATAGCAACCGCTATTTCTGTTAAGTATAAGAAGAAAAAAAATGTTTTACTTTTTTTTTTTTTTTTTGGATTTTTGCTAAAAATTAAAATTTTCAGGGTAGAACTCTACTCTTAGAGAGTTGACTGGATGCAGTGGGCCAAATGTTGCATGTGGTAGCTATAATGCCAGGTGCATCTTTCAGGCTACAACTGATTATCTGAACTGGTTTCCCCAAAAACATGCTTTCCTGGAAAGGTTTCGTACAGTTTTTGGTCCACAATGGTAAGAAGAAAGGGCTCTATTGGTTTGGTGAAGAAGAAGTTTTTCAGAGGCTGTTGAGAGAAGTATCTGACCTTGATGGGTGGTAAATAATCACTCAACTGATAATGTATTGATGCAGAATGAAAGATTGACATGTGACCTCCTTTTTGTACATACGTGGACCATGAAGCACACATGGGTGAATCAAGGGAAGCACCTGCACTGACAATCAGAACGTTGGTACAAGAGATAGCATTGAGAGGATCACCTCAATAGCAGTTCAGTAGCAGTTGGCTCATTTACTATAGTGTACTTCCATGACAATACTCACACATTCTCCAGCAAAACTTTGGTTTCATCATCCCCCTTTACAAAAGGAAAAAACGTAGAAATGTATCTTCTGCATACAAAGTTATAGTGCAAACGGCACAGAGACACCCCACATGTATCTTCTGCTAACTTTCATGCACATATTGGCCCGGATTCACAAAGCACTTACGCCGACGTATCTCGAGATACGCCGCAAAAGTCTATCTATGCGCCATCGTATCTGTGCGCCGTGCCCACAATCTGAGATACGCCTGAAAATAGGCTTCCTACGACCGACGTAACTTGCCTACGCCATCGTATCGTGGGCGCATATTTATGCTGGGCGCATTTTCCGCTCCCATTGATTTTCTATGCACATATGCAAATGAGGGAGATACGCCGATTCACGAACGTAGTTGTGCCTGGCGCATAATATACGCGGTTTGCGTAAGTCGTATGTCTGGCGTAAAGTTATTCCCCATATAGGAGGCGCAACTCATGCAAAGGTATGGAGCAGGGAACACAAACCGTTGTATCTTTTGTCGTTTACATTGTACATAAATATGACTAGGCGTAGGTTACGTTCATGTCGTAGGCAGTGATCCGTCGTATCTTAGGGAGTAGTTCCGACGTGATTCTAAGCATGCGCATAGGGATGCGGCCACGGGACGGCCCATGCGCCGTTCATTTTAAGTACTTTTATGCAGGGCCGCCATCAGGGGGGGTACAGGCAGTACACCTGTAAGGGGCCCGGAGGTCCCCAGGGGCCCGGATGGCAACCCCCTTTAAAAAAAAAAAGGTCCCCAGGGCCCCAGATGGAAACTCCCCCTTTTTTTTTTTAAATAAAAACAATATATATTTTTTTAATATATTTTTTTTTTTTATTAAAGGGCCATTTTTGTTTTTGTTTTTAGAGGTCCGGAGGTCCCCAGGGGCCCGGAGATCCCCAGGGCCCCGGATGACAACCCCATTTTTTTATAAAAAGAAAAAAACCTATATATATATATATATATATATATATATATATATATAATTATAAATGTTATTATTATAATTAAAGGTCCCCGAGGTCCCCAGGGCCCCGGATGGCAACCCCCCTTTTTTTTATAAAAAAATTATTATTATTTCTTTTTATTTATTTATTTATTTATTTATTTATTAAAGGGCCCATAGGTCCCGGATGGCAACCCCCCTTTTTTTGTAATTTCTTTTTATAAAAAAAAAAAAAATATTAAAGGGCCCAGAGGTCCCAAGATGGCTACACCCCTTTTTTATATATATTTTTCTATATTTCTTTTTTTGTAAAGGCCCCCCCCCGCTTCTCAGTTCGCGGCAGCCCCCCCCCCCCCCGGTTCTGTGCTCCAGGGGCCCATGCCTGAAGCTGTGTAAGGGGCCCCATAATTCCTTATGGCGGCCCTGCTTCTATGACACTTGGCCCATCATTTGCATGGGGTCACGCCTCATTAGCATGGCTCATGCCCACTTCCACCTATGCTGGCTTACGCTGAGGAAACCCAGCGTATCTTTAACAGCGAGTGGGAGCAAGTGCTTTGTGAATCCAGTGCTTGCATCTGTGCCCTGCGCCGGCGTAGCGTAAAATAGATACGCTATGGCGGCATAAATATGCGCCGATGTATGTGAATCCGGGCCATTATGTACAGCATACTGGGCTTTCCAAAAGGAAAGCCAAACACTGCTTGTTGCCTTGTTTCCTTGTTGCCTTGTTGGCTACTGTTGAATTGAAAATATATGTAACAGGAGTGACTTTTGGGCACAGGTTGAGCCAGGAAATAAAGAGACATATATTGGATTGTTTTAACATGGACAGTAATCTACCATATATTCTTTAAATGTCTGTAAAGGATATTGTGACCCAACCAGTCAATACTGACTCTTTTCTATGATTAGCCCTGACTAGTCACATGCTAATTGAGTCAGGGCCTGGAAGACATTTCATTGTCCTTGTGTAAAGGTGTTAATCCAGGTCTGCTCCTAGACCTCTAATTATATATGCTAAATACTGTTTATGTGTGGAATGTACTTGTCGGAGACAGAGCGTCTGTCTGGGGATGTGGATTGGAAGGAGATCATTGTGTGATGTGTGGATGGGGAGTTGATTGTTCCTTTAATGCCTTGTACTGTATATAAGACTGAAAGAAACCATTAAAGATGTCATTACCTTTGAAACCAGAAGCACAGAGCTGTGTGTCTCGTGTCTGGGGGGAATTCTTATGGGTCGTGTTCGTTTGCCTGATTGTGGAGTGTCGATAAGCTGTCTTGGATGGGATGGAAGGTCGTAAACGGTGGTGACCGTTACAATATATATGAGTATGATTTAGCAACAGGTATGTCGGAATATACCACCTTCAGACCCATTCAGGTAAGTCTATGTAGTGAGTGGCCCCGACTGGCAGCAAGATAAAATAAACAAGCTTGTACCTCCAAGTTTTTTCACCTAGTCCTTCAGTGGTGCCGATGATGCAATTGTTTATCATATCACATGGTTGGCCTGTACTTGGAATCTCATGTATCTTGTGACATCCCCTAGATCAAAACATAGCTTTACCGGTGACACTTAAGTCACAATTGTCAACATTTTTGACATATCTTGACAGATTGAAGTCAGTAGTATCCTGAAGGCCAACATAAGCCAAATACAGCACATTTGGTTGCTATTACTCTTCTTCATGGTGAACTCCTCTAAAGAATGAAGTGGCCAAGCTTATCTGACTCTTTCAGAGCAGTCACTGCTGAGGCACGCAGCTCTCCATCTTGATTGTGAAAGAATAATAGCATATTTATTTATCTTGCTTTGAGATACGTTGAGCAATAAATGTGCAGAGAGGTTCTGATACCCGTGTTCCCATAGAAAAGGCCTTCCAAGCCAACAATCTGGGACATTTTTAAGACTTCTCTTTTTTCATGTATGAAAATGAAAACATTACCCTTTCAACAAAGAAAACTATAAATATTAGAGTTCATTATGTGTAATGTGTGAAAGGAACCACTCAAGGACCTGGTAGAGAATGTCGATGTCTCCAAGGCAGTAAAAACTCTGACGGGCAAAACTTATCGCTATTTCCTCCTCTTACTTCGCAAAATGATTGTGATTAGAGAGTGAAACTGAGAATTTTTATAGTAAAATTCTGCCAAAATTATATATATATACAGTATCTCATAAAGGTGAGTACACATATTTTTGTAAATATTTTATTCTATCTTTTCATGTGACAACACTGAAGAAATGACACTTTGCTACAATGTAAAGCAGTGAGTGTACAGCTTGTATAACAGTGTAAATTTGCTGTCCCCCTCAAAATAACTCAACACACAGCCATTTATGTCTAAACCGCTGGCAACAAAAGTGAGTACACCTCTAAGGCCCCTTTCACACTGGGGCGGGGTCGGCGGTAAAGTGACACTATTTTTAGCGGTGCTTTACCGCCAATTTCGCGTCGCTATTCAGCCGCTAGCCGGGCGGTTTTACCCCTGCTAGCGGCCGAGAAAGGGTTAAAAACCACCGCAAAGCGCCTCTGCAGAGGCGCATTGCCGGCGGTATACCGCGGTGTCCCATTGATTTCAATGGGCAGGAGCAGTGAAGAAGAGGCATACAACAGCTCCTTCACTGCTCCAAAGATGCCGTCCCGCTAGCGCACCGCGTGGCTTTTCACACTGGAGACACAGCAGCGGCTGTTTCTGGTCGGTTTGCAGGCGATATTTTTAGCAAAATAGCGCCTGCAAAACAACCCAGTGTGAAAGGGGTCTAAGTGAAAATGTCCAAATTGGGCCCAATGTACACTAAAACATATAGGCCCAGATTCTCGTACGAGTTACGCCGGCGTATCTCCAGATACGCCGTCGTAACTCTGAGTCTGAGCCGTCGTATCTTGGCATCTGATTCAAAGAATCAGATACGCCAAAATTTGTATAAGATACGACCAGCGTAAGTCTCCTACGCCGTCCTATCTTAACTGCATATTTACGCTGGCCGCTAGGGGCGTGTACGCTGATTTACGCCTAGAAATATGTAAATCATCTAGATACGCCAATTCACGAACGTACGCCCTGCAGACGTAGTACAGATACGCCTTTTACGTTAGGCTTTTCTCAGCGTAAAGTTACCCCTGCTATATGAGGCGTAAATGAGGCATACCAATGTTAGGTATGGACGTCAGAACAGCGTCAAATTTTTCACGTTTTACGTCGTTTGCGTAAGTCGTTCGCGAATAGGGCTGGGCGTCATTTACGTTCACGTCGAAAGCATTGGCTTCTTGCGGGTTCATTTGGAGCATGCGCACTGGGATACTTTCACGGACGGCGCATGCGCCGTTCGGAGAAAGCGTCATTTACGTGGGGTCACCATACATTTACATAATACACGCCCACATCTTTCAAATTATAATTAGGCGGGCTTACGCCGGCCTATTTACGCTACGCCGCCGCAACTTTGCTTTGAGAATACTGCACTTGCCTCTCAAAGTTGCGGAGGCGTAACGTAAATAGGATACGTTACACCCGCCCAAAGATGCACGCTTCTACGTGAATCCGGGCCATAGAGTGTAGCGCTGAGAAAATAAAAATACACCAAGTGATGTGAACACCGTGTACAACTATATGTAGAAATAATCAATAGACATATGTCTATAGCACAACCATATAAAAAGTCTCTGATATGCAAAAAAATTGGTGAATAAAACAAACAGTCCAATATAAATGAAAGTGCTGGTGCTCCCACAATCCAACATGAAACAAGTGAAGTGAAGATGGCCACCACCAACATAGGAGAGGCTTACCGGAAACAGTGAACCCTAAATAAAGTATGTTCAAAGGGTCAACTGGACATGGTATAAACCACTGTAGAGACCGGATCCTCTGCTGCGGTTCCCACACAACGTCTCGCACACCAAGCCACTGTACAAAGGGTATGTTGATAATGGGTGCTTATGGGCAATGACCCAAAAGATGCTGGGCAGTAGAACCAGATGAGGTATGTTTAAGAAAAAAGAGAAGGGCACATAGCGTGATACTGTAAAATGAAGGTATTTAATGTAGGTAGGAACACTTACATTAGGAGATGAAAACAGCGATTGTCAAAGTATAAACGGCAACAGTGGAAGACTCCACTGTTGCCGTTTATAAGGCCCGTACACATAATACGAAAATTGAAAGTAAACTTTTGTCCGATGAACGATCTGCTGATTTTCAGATCGTTAGTACGGTGCTTTCAAAAGCCGATTCTGTTTTGTTTTTTGTTTTTTTTTGTTTATTGCCACAAAACCTTCAGGCTTCTGCTAGAAAGCTGAACACGAAGAGGAACTTCATCTTTCAGCATGACAACGACCCAAAGCATACATCCAAATCAACAAAGGAATGGCTTCTCCAGAAGAAAATTAATGTTTTGGAATGGCCCAGCCAGAGCCCAGACCTGAATCCCATTGAAAATCTGTGGGGTGATCTGAAGAGGGCTGTGCACAGGAGATGACCTCGCAATCTGACAGATTTTGAGTGTTTTTGCAAAAAAGAATGGGCAAATATTGTCAAGTCAAGATGTGCCATGCTGATAGACTCATACCCAAAAAAGATTGAGTGCTGTAATAAAAATAAAAGGTGCTTCAACAAGGTATTAGTTTAAGGGTGTGCACACTTATGCAACCACACTACCCTATTCCTTTATTTCTACTTCCCTCCACCTCAAAGATTCAAGTCTGTTTCCCAACCGAGCCGCACAGTCCACAGGCCACATCAAAGGCGGAAAATGCCCTGATTCCATTTTTTTGTCCGACAAAAGCTGGATGTGCAGACTATACAATTTTTGTCGAATGTGAACACAACAGCCGATTTTCGTATAATTAGTACGAAATTGTACGAAAAAAAATCGTAAGAGCAAGACTACGCATGCTCAGAAACGAAAGAATAGATACAAAACGATTTAACACATGACGACTTCTGAAGTTGTATTCTGTCGTATGAGAATTTTCAGATGATGAGTCACCTCTTCACTGACACTAGCATGCCACACAAAACTGAAAATCTGATCGTGTGTATGAGGCTTTATAGGCAAGTTGTTACACTTCTTGTCTTGCTACCCATGCAAGCAGGGGAGGGCTGGGCCAGGGGGCAGGGTGGCAATTGCCTCCCAGGCCGCTCTAACTTATGTTCAAAATGGTCGGCTTATCATCTTTTTTTATTCGGCACTAGGAAGTCGGGCCGGGGGCACGGCCACAGCGGCTCGCCATTAGCTGTTGCATTCTGGGAGTTGTAGTCCACGCTCCCGGTGGGTGGAAAACAGAGCAGCGCAGAGGAAACTACAACTCCCTGGGACCGGATGGTGAGCTCATTCGATGGTTCAATGGGCCACTTGACTGGACTTTCCCCCCAGGCCTAAGGCTGCCAGTCCTCCCCTGCATGCAAGCAATGTAAAATCATTGATAAAGTCATACACTCAGACAGAAATTCTAATCATTCCCAGGAACAAACATTATTTTACTGCTGTCTGTGTTCCTTTATACTTTATACCTTTCCTTCTATCCCATGGACTTCAATTAGAAAGTTTCATTCTCCCCAGCGGGGAAGCACACAGCAATAAAAAACTCAACAGCGGTTCTACTCTTTCCCCAATCTATCCAAAGCTATAAAATTAAAGTGTAGTTAGCCATAACAAAGCCAATTTTTTTTGTTATGGGTACTGGGCTCTGCCCTCCCTTGGTATTTTTGACTTTCTTTGCTTTCAATGACAGATATGAATTCCATTATAAACACTTTCATACTGAGTCATGTGGCATCCTTCATAACTTTGTTTTCCAAGTATGACTCATGACATCACAGATGTCCAAGTTATGTAACATATTTCAGAAGAGACTGCTGACTAAAAAGTGGTGGATTGTGCTGGAGAGGCGTTGCTGCTCTTTAACCACTTTAACACCTGAAAGATTTGGCATTTGGCATTTTTTGCGATTCGGCACTGCGCCGCTTTAACTGACAATTGCGCAGTCGTGCGTCGTTGTACCCGAACAAAATTTACTTCCTTTTTTTCCCACAAATAGAGCTTTCTTTTGGTGGAATTTAATCATCTGTGCGGTTTTTATTTTTTGCGCTATAAACAAAAAAAAGTGTGGATTTTGAAAAAAAAACTATATTTTTTACTTTTTGCTTTAATAAATATCCCATTTAAAAAAAAAAAAAAAAAATTCTCAGTTTAGGCCGATATGTATTCTACATATTTTTGGTAATAAAAATCGCAATAAACGTATATTGATTGGTTTTCGCAAAAGTTATGCATCTACAAAATAGAGGATAGATTTATAGTATTTTTATTATTATTTAGTTTTTACTAGTAATGGTGGCGATCTGCGATTTTTATCGGAACTGCGACATTATGGCGGACACATCGGACACTTTTGACACATTTATGGGACCATTGGCACTTATACAGCGATCAGTGCTATAAAAAATGCACTGTTTACTGTAAAAATGTCACTGGCAGGGGAGGGGTTAGCACTAGTGGGCGATCAAGGGGTTAAATGTGTTCCCTAGTGTGTGTTCTAACTGTAGGGGGGGTGGGATTGACTAGAGGAAATGACAGATTGTTGTTCATAGCGATTAGGAACTCACGATCTGTCTTTCCTTACTGAACAGAACAGGGATTTGTGTGTTTACACTCACACGTCCTTGTTCTGCCGCTCATGCCCGTGATCGCTCGTGACCGACGGTCATCGCGACCGCCGGTCACAGGCACCGGCACTCCGTCGAAGCAGCGGGCGCACGCCTGCTATCCCGCTTAAAGGGTCTGATGTACAGCTACGACGGTTTGCGGGATCGCGCCGACCTGCTGCCGTATAACGACAACGCCTGGTCGGCAAGTGGTTAAAGGGATACTAAAGGTACATGTTTTTTCACCATAATGCATTAAGGTGAAAAAACATCGGACAATACCGGCCCCCCCAGCCCCCCCCGTTTTACTTACCTGCGCTCGTTCACCTGCAGCGCTCGCCCCCGACGTCCTCTTCGCCGCTCAGCCTGGTCGTTGATTGGCTAGAGTGGATGGATTGAAAGCAGCACAGCCATTGGCTCGTGCTGCTGTCAATCACATCCAATGACGCGGTGCGCCGGGGGTCAGGTCCGAGTTATACAGTGAGCGGCTATAGCCGCCGGCTGCATCATGGGAGCGCACCCGCAAGAACTTACCACATGTGAGTTCTTGCGGGCAGGACCAGAGACAGCCACCGAGGGACCCCAGAAGACGAGGATCGGGGCCACTCTGTGAAAAACGAGCTGCACAGTGGAGGTAAGTATAAGATGTTTGTTATTTAAAAAAAAAAAAAATTCTCTTTACAACCCCTTTAAATCGAGTAAAATGTTATGTAAGTTATATTTTGATTAGATGGGAAACCCTAACTGGATGTGTGTATCCTTTGTGATCTAGAGTCCCGGCCCGGATTCAGATACGAGATAAGCCGTCGTATCTCTGAGTGCGGGCCGTCGTATCTATGTGCCTGATTCATAGAATCAGTTACGCATAGATTTCCCTAAGATCCGACAGGCGTAAGTGTCTTACACCGTCGTATCTTAGGATGCATATTTACGCTGGCCGCTAGGTGGCGCTTCCGTATAGTTACATAATGAATATGCTAATTAGGTATTTACGCCGATTCAGAAACGTACGTCCGGCCGGCGCATTTTTTTACGTCAGGCTTTTTTCGGCGTAAAGTTACCCCTGCTATATGAGGGGTATCCTATGTTAAGTATGGTTGTCGTTCCCGCGTCAAATTTTTAAAATTTTGAGTCGTTTGCGTAAGTCGTTCGCGAATAGGACTTTGCGTAAGTTACGTTCATGTCGAAACCAATGAGGCTTTGCGACGTAATTTCGAGCATGCGCACTGGGATTTTTTCACGAACAGCGCATGCGCCGTTCATAAAATACGTCAAATACACGGGGTCGCGATTCATTTTAATAAAACACGCCCACATCATCCCCTTTTGAATTAGGCGGGCTTACGCCGGACGAGATACGTTACGCCGCCGTAACTAAGGGCGCAAGTCCTTTCTGAATACGGAACTTGCGCCCAAAATTACGGCGGCGTACAAAGATACACAATTGTATCTGAATCTGCCCCCCGGTGTCCAACCTGTGGCCTTCAGGGCCCATGCAGACACTAATTTGTGTTTCCCTATTTGTATCCAATTAGGAACCTCTACGCTATTACTACATTTTAGGCTGTTAAAATAATAATATAATTGAAGACAAAAAAACACCTCTGTGTAATCACCAAAGAAATGTAATCAATAAAATAAATAAATTATATGTAGAGCTTCCTCAGAGCCGGTTCACACAGGGGCAACACGACTTCCAGCATGACTTTGGGAGGCAACTTGGACACGACTTGAGTATGAATCATCAGCCAACTTACAAGGCAACTTCAAGTCGCCTCCAGGACAGGAGGCTTTCCAGTGGCCAATCAAACAACAATCAGCTCTGTGGGAGGGAGGGGTTTGCCTGAGAAATGTATGTTATCTTCCTGTATTGTTGCCCCAGTTAAGACCGTGATCCGACTTCTGAGACGACTTCTATTGAAATCAATGGGCACAAGTTGCCTAGAAGTCGGATTGAAGTAGTACAGGAACCTTTTCTGAAGTCGGAGCGACTTCAGTAGTGTACATTAAGACGACTCCATTCACTTCCATTGATTTTCTCAACCTCACGACTTGGGACAACTTGGGGCAACTTCAAGTCGGATCCCAGGTCGGCTCTCAGTGCGCAGACTTAATTAATTTCAAAATAAATATACAATTCATACAAAAAAAATTAAATAAAAAGCACAAGTATGTATCAGAACAAAAAAAAACTTGATTTGTAAAATAATACAGTGACTTTGAAATTAAAGATTTTCAGGATTAATTGATTGCACAAGAGTCACTTTATTGCTTAACTAATCAAGGGCTTGGGGTTTATGATACTTATACTATTTGTTATGTCTATTTGTTTATGGTATGAAATACATTATGCACAGAGGAAGTGTTATGCTATACAGTATACACTATATTGTCAAAAGTATTGGTACACCTGCCTTTACATGCACATGAACTTTAATGGCATCCCAGTCTTATGGCCCGTACACACGATCCAAATATCGTACGACGGATCATACGACTTTTTTCGCTTAATAGTCGCAAGTAAAATGAAATAGGTTATTAACTACTTAAGGACAGAAGGTGTTTTTCAGATTCGGTGTTTACAAGACTAAAACATTTTTTTTTGCTATAAAATTACTTAAAACCCCCAAACATTATATATATTTTTTTCTAACACCCTAGAGAATAAAATGACGGTCATCGCAATACATTTTGTAACACCGTATTTGCGCAGCGGTCTTACAAGCGCACTTTTTTGGGAAAAAATTCACTTTTTTGAATTAAAAAATAAGACAACAATAAATTTGGCCCAATTTTTTTATATATTGTGAAAGATAATGTTACGCCGAGTAAAATGATACCCAACATGTCACGCTTTAAAATTGCGCCCGCTCGTGGCATGTCGTCAAACTTTTACCATTAAAAATCTCGATAGGCGACGTTTAAAAAATTCTATAGGTTGCATTTTTTGAGTAGCTCCAGGGCTAGAATTATTGCTCTCGCTCTAACGATCGCGGCGATACCTCACTTGTGTGATTTGAACACCGTTTTAATATGCGGGCGCTACTCGCGTATGCGTTCGCTTCTGCGGGCGAGCTCGTCGGGACGGGACGCTTTAAAAAAATTTTTTTGTTTTCTTATTTATTTTTATTGATTTTATTATTTTTTACACTGAAATAAAAAAAAAATATATATCACTTTTATTCCTATTACAAGGAATGTAAACATCCCTTGTAATAGAAAAAAGCATGTCAGGTCCTCTTAAATATGAGATCTGGGGTCAAAAAGACCTCAGATCTCATATTTAGACTTAAATGCAAGAAAAAAAAAAAAAGGAAAATTTGTCATTTAAAAAAATGACAACAAAAAAATTGTCTCTTTAAGACGCTGGGCGGGACTGACGTTTTGACGTCACTTCCGCCCAGCAGAGCTGTGAGGATGGGTGGGGGCGATCTTCCCCTCACTCAAGTCCTCACACATCAGGCAGCAGCACCCGATCTCCTCCGCTGCTACCGACGGCTCCGGTAAGCGGCGGAGGGCGCGGGAGAGCGGCAGGAGGGGGAGGCCCCTCTCCCGCCACCGATAACGGCGATCTCGCGGCGAATCCGCCGCGGAGACCGCCGTTATAGTTTACAGGCCCGCCCACTGAAAAGATGGATACCTCGGTTGTGGCAGCAGCTGCTGCCGTTACCGAGATATCCACCTTTAAAAACAGGACGTATATATACAGTGGGCGGGCGTTAAGTGGTTAAAGTCACGAAAATTCTCGTACGACCGAAAAAAATAATCGGAAGTGATGTCATGTGTTGTAATGTATTTGTATTGTATTTTCGGACGACAACTGTACTGACTAAACGAAAATCGTACGATCTGACATCGTACGAGGAAAATTTTCGTGCATGTCCGATCGAATAATATCGGATGAACTGTCGTGATTGGCTCTCGAAAGTAGTCGTACGATTCTTCATCGGACGATCGTTTTCGTCCGATATTCAGATCGTGTGTACGGGCCATTAGTCTGTATGGTTCAATATGGAGTTGGCCCACCCTTTACAGCTATAACAGCTTCAACTCTTCTGGGGAAGCTATTCACAAGGTATAGGAGTGTGTCTATGGGAATGTTTGACCATTCTTTCTGAATCGCATTTGTGAGGTCAGGCACTAATGTTGGACAATAAGGCCTGGCTCACAGTCTCCTCTCTAATTCATCCCAAAGGTGTTCTATCGGGCTGAGATCAGGACTCTGTGCAGGCCAGTCAAGTTCCTCCACCCCAAACTCACTCATCCATGTCTTTATGGACCTTGCTTTGTGCACTGGTGAGCATTCATGTTGGAACAGGAAGAGACCATCTCCAAACTGTCCCCACAAAGTTGGGAGCATGAAATTGTCCAAAATGTCTGATACCTTAATGCCGTGTGCACACAATCGGATTTTCCGTCAGAAAAACCTTGGATGGTTTTTCAGATGAAATTCCGCTCAAGCTTGGCTTGCATACACACGGTCACACAAAAGTTCTCTTAACTTTCGTCCGTCAAGAACGCAGTGACGTACAACACTACGACGAGCCAAGAAAATGAAGTGCAATGCTTCTGAGCATGCGTCAAATTGTTTCCAAGCATGCGTCAGAATTGCTCTGTGATCTGTAAGGCTCCATTCACACCTAGGCGTTTTAACGCCTGAAGCGCGACGCTACAATACGCCGGAGGGTCGAAATTACATTAGTCTCTATGGAGACTGTTCACATCTCAACGCCGAACGCTAAAACGAAGATCGCCTGAAACTCAAACAAGTTCCGGACCCTTTTTTGTCGCGCGTATCGGGCGGTTTGGGCATATTTGAGCGTTTCCATTTCCCATAGAAAGTAATGGAAACGCTCGATTCAATCGACTTGCGCGACAACGGGCGTTTGCTACGGGCGTTTCGTCGCTTTAATCAATAGAACTTGTCGCCCATGCAGAAGATTAAAAAAATCTACCAACATAGCAACAAGTGATGAAAAGATGATCATTTTCCTATTGGCTAAAATAAAAAACGTCAAAGTAAAAAACGTCGGACAACGCTGTATGCAAACGCACAAATAAGCATGAATACATGCGACAAAACGCCGGAAAAAAACGCCCAAAAAAACGACCGACGCTCAGGTGTGAATGCAGCCTTAGTGTGTATTATAACACTGCTGGAAAACTTCCTTACTGATAAACATGACTTTCTCTGCCTGAAGGACTCTATGGTCTGCAACATATGTAGTACCATTGCTATAACTGCCTAGTTTGTGCCCATTTAATTTCTCCAATATTAACAATGTTATACAGTGGAACCTTGGTTTACGAGTAACACGGTTAACAAGCATTTTGAAAGACGAGCAACTTTTTTTTTTTATTCTGACTCGGTTTGCGAGTGTTGTCTCGCAAAACGAGCAGAATTCAAGCTAATGGGATGTGCAGTACCGCATTTGGCCTGAGGTGTGGGGGCACCTGAGCAGAGCCGAGCCGAGCCGAGTCGATCAGAGCTGATCGGAGCCATTTGTAAATGCTTGGAAATACTCAGTTCCCGGGTGTTTCTGAGCCGAGTCGAGGTCAGCCGAGTGTTTCCGAGGCTCTCCGGTGCCCCCCACCTCTGGCCACATGCAGTATTGCATGTAATAGAAGTCAATGCGGAACTAATTATTTTAGTTTCCATTGACTTCTATGGGGAAACTCGCTTTGATATGCGAGTGCTTTGGATTACGAGAATTCTCCTGGAACGGATTATGCTCATAATCCAAGGTCCCACTGTATTTATATTTAATATTTTATATTTTATAAAATTGTCACTTGTGATGATAGATAGATAGATAGATAGATAGATAGATAGATAGATAGATAGATAGATAGATAGATAGATAGATAATGGCTTTTTTTTTCCCATTACCAATGGGTTCTACTTTTTTAGTAGCTAATATTAACCACTTGCCGCTCGCCAATGACAAATTGACGTCGGCAAAGTGGTTGTAGAATCCTGACTGGATGTCATATGACATCCTCAGGATTCTCAGCCGCTGCACGCCCCCAGGGGCGCGCATCGCGGCGATCGTTGTTGCAGGGTGTCAGTCTGACACCCCGCAACACCGATCTCGGTAAAGAGTCTCTCACGGAGACTCTTTACCACGTGATCAGCCGTGTCCAACCACGGCTGATCACGATGTAAACAGGAAGAGCCGTCGATGGCTCTTCCTCACTCGCGTCTGACAGACGCGAGTAGAGAAGAGCCGATCGGCGGCTCTCCTGACAGGGGGGCTTCGCGCTGATTGTTTATCAGCGCAGCCCTCCCTCGGATCGCCACATGGACCACCAGGGAAGCCCACCAGGGAAGGGCAAAAAATAAAAAAAGTATTGGGGAAAAAAAAAAAAGTCTAAAAAAAAAAAAGTCTGAAAAAAAGCAATAAAAAAGATGCCAATCAGTGCCCACAAATGGCCACTGACTGGCAACATGTGTAAATCAGTGCCGCCCCACAGTGTCCATCAGTGCCACACCACAGTGTCCATCAGTGCCACCCCACAGTGTCCATCAGTGCCACCCCACAGTGCCCATCCATGCCCAGTGCCCACCTATCAGTGCCCATCTGTGCCACCCATAATTATCCATGAGTGCCGCCCATGAGTGCCCATCTGTGCCGCCTATGAGTGCCCAGTGCCGCCCATGAGTGCCCATCAGTGCCGCCCATGAGTGCCCATCAGTGCCGCCCATGAGTGCCCATCAGTGCCGCCTATGTGTGCCCATCAGTGCCGCCTATGTGTGCCCATCAGTGCCACCTATGTGTGCCCATCAGTGCCGCATACCAGCGCCGCCAATCAGTGCCACCTCATCTGTGCCCGTCAGTACTACCTCACCGATGTCCATCAGTGCCATCTCATCTGTGCCGCCATATCAGTGCCCGTAATTGAAAGAGAAATCTTACTTATTTACAAAAAAATTAACAGAAAAAAATAAAAACGTAATTTTTTTTCTAAATTTTCAGTCTTTTTTTAGTTGTTGCGCAAAAAAAAATCGCAGAGGTGATCAAATACCACCAAAAGAAAGCTCTATTTGTGGGGAAAAAAGGACGCCAATTTTGTTTGGGTACAATGTAGCATGACCGCGCAATTGCCATTCAAAGTGCGACAGTGCTGAAAGCTGAAAATTGGCTTGGGCAGGAAGGTGCGTAAGTGCCCGGTATGGAAGTGGTTAAATAGATATCGATGTCACTTATGATCTAAATACAATCTCTGTGATTCTTCAGAGACTGGATCTATATTGCGTACAGTTCTGTAGTTGCATTCAACATTCTAACACTTTGGAAGTCAAGAGTCTCCAATCTTGTATAGCGTATGTAATAGGCTGTGGTCTAAGCACTCCTTATCGCCACAACACAGGTTTTCTGGAATTATAGAGGTGTTGACATATTTGTTCGAGTCTCCAAGGGCCCTACAGCCACTATCAGATGGGTTCCCATAATAAACAAGGGGTAGGCTACATTATCCATAGCGTATGCTCATGCCGTGTGCAATATATCAAGCCGTTGCCTTGCTGCTATCCTGAGACTTCTCTGGTCCAGCATGAAATCCGAGGATCGGCAGAGTTTCCAAAGACATAAAAACGCCATTAAAGCTTGATAACACTTACTATTAGCTTATATATTAATGGCTAGTGTGATGTATTGTGAGTCTCACCTTATACGACCATCGCATCTCTTTCCAAGGTCTTCTTGGCTCTGAATGGAACATTACAATTTCCTGAGTCTTCAATTTTACCTTTAAAGTACTTCTACTTTCACAAGTTCAAAATGGTGTACAGGGTTGTGTTAAAATCTGTCTCCGGGCAAGTCTAAATTTTAGCCTAAAAGGCTTTTCACCTTTCTGTAGCCCCCCTTCTTTTTATTATACAGTGGTAAAGCCGCTAAATAATTTTTACATGACTCATAAGCCCTGGTTCCAAGGCTCCCCCGAACCTCCTGGGAGTACCTAATGGCTTTGGATGGCGAATGGCAGCAGTTTCAGGAACATCCATTTATCAGTCTACTCTGCACAGAATGAACCCAGAAGCACTCAGATCTAATCACTAGCTGTCAGAACCTAGCTGCTGTAGCCCGCTAAACATTGGATTGGGGACTCACCTTCTGTCCCCTTCCATTTGGACACTCAAGGGCTTTACTTTGTGAGCCCGTTTTTGCCAGTGCTTTTCTTTCCCCCTCCTGTTTGCTGACTCTCCTCCCTCTCCATCGGCGATTCGGCCACTCCCGGCTCTTGGACTTGGATTATCTCCTTGCCTAGGGGCCGCTCCGTTGCACGGCGGTGCCCCTCCCCCGGCGCGCTGTGATTGGCCAATTACCCGGCCGTCCACGCCTTCCAACCCAGGGGTTGCTGGGGATTGTAGGCCGTTTGTCCAGCACCAGTTTGGGTGTCAGTGCACTGACACTCTGTGTCCGCCCACGCCCGACCGCGCCTCCTATGACGTACGGACGTGTGGGAGGGGCTGAGGGGTATATCTGGACTCTGTCCTGCTGTGGAGCGTCAGTGTGTTGTGCACTCCTGTGGAGCTAACTCGTGCTGCTAAGACAGACTAACCAGGTACTTTCCCTACCATACTTAACAGTTGCTTACTAGATAAATATGTTTCCTATGCAATCTCTTGGCTTGCTATTATTCGTCACAATACTTTTTTCTTCTTTAGTGGATCTTCTTACCCTACTATGGAACAGCCTTTCTGCTGATAATTATGACAACTGTATTATTTAAATATATAATACAGAATTAAAGTAAATTATATATTTTACTTAATTTTTCTTGTCTCTCGTTTTTCCTCTTTTTCTTTTCCTTTATTCATTTTGTCTGTCTGATTCCTAATGGTTTTCTCTTTTTTTACTCTTTGACATAATATTTGGATCAGCTTGTCACAAATCTGACTAGCCTTCGGTCTCAATCTAGGCGCTAACCTCCACAGATGCTATACCTGTATACCTAAGCACTGTGAGTGTATAGTATATCCTATTACTTTTTATAAACAAATACTTCTCTTAAGTACTCTACAATAGATACTTATATTACTACTCTTCTCCACAGCTGGCCACTTTGTTTCTGGGTGCTGCCCCTTGCCTCTCCGATGGTTGGGGACTGTGTGAATCCCATCTGCAGCGGTTTCTTACTTTTTCCTGCCTAGGATACCCTTGTGGCTGTCAACTCGTGTTCATCCGGCCTGATTTTTCAGGCATGTGATGGTATCAGGGTATTACACACCCTGTTGTCTTCTTACTTCCACTACGGACCAGCAGGTGGGCATTATGTAATATACACTGACAGAGCGACTTTATTTATTTATTGTTTATGTATACCCAATGTATCTATGTACAAATGATTAATTTTCTTTTTCTCTGTATGTCATTATCAGAATCCAAACTCTGATCTCAACCACCCCTGAAGAAGCCTAACCAGGCGAAATATATAGGGTTTACCAACCGGGTTGTGATCTCTGTTACAGTATCTATGTCTGTTATGGAAACCTTTTAACTTTGCTACATGTGTTCAGGTTATTGATTTATGTAGTGGGCTCCTGTAGAGTCTATGATATGTCCTTCAACCTGACACTACGTTGTTTTTTAATAAATTATTAAAATTTACAGTATTTGTTCTATTTTCCTTTACTGTTTTTGCATGCACCGCTATAGTCCCGCCATTGTTCGACATTCCCATATATAAATTTGGGATGAGGTGCTTTCGTTAAAAATACTTTTCCAGTCTAGACCAGCCAGATCCTATCCCTCCCTTTCCAAATTGGATTGGGGACTGTGTGTTCTCAATCTGGTTGGGCAAGGTGCAGGGGAGACATCAAGGGTTGTGACAGACCTAGCAGGGAATCAAAAAACAAAAAAGGGGAACAGGGACGGGGGGAGCACTCACATTAGCCACATCCGTAAATATTGTAAACAAAAAGGGGGAGCAATTACTCGAAAAAAGCAATTGATGGTCGGACTTTGGAGGCCAGCCGGAAGTATATAAAAAATATAAATTTATTACAAAAATATATAGATTTAACAAGGAACAATAAAGATAATAAAAAAAACATATAGATTGAATAATAAATATGGACAATATCCTCTGTACATCGTCTACGCGTTTCGCCGTGGGGCTTCCTCAGGACGAGCAGAACAGATTTAACAATGTAAAGATATATTTCATAATCTATAGCACCATAGTGGATATAGCTATCCAGGGTATCTGCAGAGCATTCCACAAAAGCGTATAGAAGTATCAAAGAAGAGGGGTGTTAAAATATCCAGATGTATCGGATGGTCTCCAGAATCAGTTGCCGAGATTGGTTGCGCCTAAGATAGGGATCCAAGCATGCCAGGGAAAAAAGGTGAACAGGGGGCATAACCAGTACATAGACAAGGAGCAGACCCAATCTAAAAATCCAGGTAAAGGATTTGAAACCAGGACAGAACACTGTATGTCATAGACAAACAGTTGTAGGGCGTGGATCCGGGTACTATTCATATAAATAGCCAAGCAGGACAATATAGTCTATGGAACCAGCAGACCCTTGTAGGTAGATACGAAGACGTGTGCCCCAGGGTAATAGCCCGTGCTATACATAGACCTAGCAGGGACATTTGGCCTTTGGAGAGAGGACTGAATGCTAGCCTCTTGTCTACCGATCATGGGCCCTGGCATTTGGGGGGACGGTGCTCTTTATGAGCTGTATGTCTGGGGACCCCTGAGGTGGTGTTACTTTGGATTCAGGTCCATGTCCCCCCAAGAAACACAGACTCTGGGAACCCTGTATATGTCATATTAGAAATAGTGACTCATTCATAATGTTGGGACACATACTGTTAGGGGATGCTGATGTCAACTCCAGCTACCTGTCTGTCTGTTGTCTGTTATAAGATAAATTAGTCTAGTATGGCTTGTCATAGCTTCTAATGCCCTGTACACACGATCGGTTCATCCGATGAAAACGGACCGATGGATTTTTTCATCAGATATCCGATGAAGCTGACTTTCATCAGTCTCTCCTACACACCATCAGTTAAAAATCCGATCGTGTCCAACGCGGTGACGTAAAACACAACGACGTGCAGAGAAAAATGAAGTTCACTGCTTCTGAGCATGCGTCGACTTGATTCTGAGCATGCGATGGATTTCCCCACAGACGATCGTTTTTTCCTATCGGTTTTTTAACCATCAGAAAATTTTAAAACAAGTTCTATTTTTTTTCACCGATGGGAAAAAAAACGATGGGGCCCACACACGATTGGTTCGTCCGATGAAAACGGTCCATTGGCATAAGAGTCTTTCACCCATTGTTGTTTGTGCTAATTAACCCTGCAATTGTATAAAGGAGTTATGTGTTGTTATGTATGATAATGTGTATTGTAGTTAGGGAGTCACATCGGCTGCTTTAAGGGATTAGTTAATTAGCTCATGTAAATTTATGTTTCTGGTTACAGGTGTAGGTAAGAACCTCCTATTTAACTGTATATAAGACTGTATTCTTGTTCTAATAAACTGTCTGAGGTTTTACCCTACACTGAGCTACGACTAGTGAATGGGAAAGCTAAGGGGCCTTGGATTGTGTGGTACTGGACAGAGGAAGCATTTACGGCAGACAGACTCATCTTGAGTACAGGGGTCCATCACAAGGGTCTAGTAGACTTACATATGTAAATGAACAATAACCAACATATACTGGGTATAACCAGACACACAAGAGTCGGAGGAATTATTCTCTACCTTTAAATAAATGTAACTTTTGGTAATGCACAAGGTCGGAGTGCCCTCCTTTCTTTTCTATAGGAATTATTCTAGGGCCATTTTTTGTGAAAGAACTCTAAACTAATCAGCTGTAAAAAAATTTAAAGCAACACCTATTAACAATTTTGGATGCTATAATTATTTTGCCATTTCATGGATATTTTTAAGGGTTGACATATTTGTTACCTATTATTTCCCACAACTTACCTTGTGTAACGGCTACCCATGTAGTGAGAGGGTCTCAGCCGTTGGAGACGTCCTTTTCCCTGGCAAGCTGCGATATGCAGGTACCGCTGGTATATCCCATCGAACGCCCTTTCAAGAAACAAGACGGGCTACGTTTGCAGAGTCAAGCAGGACTGACTTTTAATGCCACATTTTTCTTCCTTATATCTGGTTACAAACTGTACAGAAACAAATGACACTCCCCACCCCACCCAGGGGGGGCTTCAATACACATACTTTAAAATAATGACATTCCCTTGAGCCAATCAGTCGCTAGCCGTTTTGGCTCCTAAACTTACAATAGAATTCAATTAACCTTTAAAACAATTATCACTCACACATAATCCCCATCAGCATACACCTCACAGGGGGCTGTTACCTACACAAAAGAGAGTTCTCATTAGCTATGCAAAGGGTACATTAGCATTCAGCAGTGAAAGAGACCTTTGTCCAATTAACCCTTTGAGCTCAGAATACAATGTGGTACATCCAATTGTGACAAGCCATGCAGTTCCTTGTAGTCCTCCCTGCATGAAGATTATCGATGTCCCGGCAGCATGCATAGGTCCGTTACACTACTCCCCTTTTGTGGAACACTCCGGCAGACCCGGATTGATCCTTTTCGGATCAACTTGGGGATGTCCGGTCTGCTGTTAGGGTAAAAGTTCCGTTTGCCTGGACAGTCCGTCGGCCTTCCCATTGGCTTACCAGGTCGGTAGCTGATGGTGACGGTGAATAATAGAATTCAATTCTGGAACAGTCACTTGCTTTGCTCTCTCAATGGCTCCCAAAACCTGTTGCTGATGCTCTTGGGACAGATACGGCACCACCTGGATGCAAATCCCATTTAATCTTTTGACAATTTCCGCCTGTTTGTGCACTTCAATGTTCAAGCCACGGGACATCTCATAATACATGACATAGTGTCGTTGCATCTCTGATTTCTCACTGGCCAACTTGTCACATTCCCATTTTAGACTGTGATATTGTGCCGGATCTACAGTACATGTCGGGGAAGGTAGTCTTACCCGGTTCTCAGCAGCAAGCGGGTTGATTCCAGCAACGCGGGTGGTCACGGGACAAGCAGCAGCAGGTGTAGGTAAATAAGCCGAAGTCAGAGGGCCAATGTCGTTGCCCAGCACCACCTCGGCAGGTAGGTTGTCCATGATACCAACTGTGGTCTTTCCTGACCCGGCTCCCCAGTCTAAGTGCACCCGGGCGGTGGGTACGCGAAATACAGCACCCCCGCGACCCGGACGGCAACTGTGCGAGTGGACACGTTCTCTGGCTTTACCAGATGTTTTTTAATCAGAGTGATAGTAGTCCCGGAATCTCTTAGGCCTTGTGCTACTTGTCCATTCACTCGTACCTCCTGACGGTGATGCTGACGGTTATCCGGAGAGGTAGCTTGTATTGGGTCTGCCTCATACCAAATTCCCAGACATTCCTCAGGGCCCCCCTCGGTCTCCAGGCAGTGGGCCGCAGAGGGACATGATGGAGTGACCTCTGTGTGGGGTGTTGTGCATCTCCAATTGTTATTTGTAGCTCTCAAAGGGCAATAACGAGCAATATGTCCCGTGTCGCTGCAGTGATGGCACGTCACCCTAGGCGAATCCCGGGGGTAGTTGCTAGGCCCCTGAGGACGTGGTGGGACTGGAGCCCGAAACTCTGGGCGTGGGGTGACGGTTGGAGTACGCGGTTCTACCTTCTGAGCCAGCCGCATAGTACCCTGGCTTACTTTCCTTGTCTCCGCGTACTCATCTGCTAGCCGAGCCGCCTCGTTTAAGTTAGCGGGACGGCGATCTCGTACCCAGTCTTGTATGTCTGCGGCCAGGTCTTGGAAGAAATGTTCCATTAGGAACAGCTGCAATACTTCCTCCCCGGTGTTGGCCTTGCACCCTTGGACCCAAAGGGATGCCACCCTTTGTAACTGGTTGGCCCATTCCATGTGGGAGTCCACAGCCATCTTCTTGGACTCCCGGAAGCGCGGGCGGTAGGCTTCTGGAGTTACGGCGTATCGGGTTAGCAGCGCCTTTTTAACTTGCTGGTATTGTAAAATATCCTCTGGAGCGAGAGCCCGAAAGGCTTCATTGGCTTTGCCCGACAATTTCCCCGACAAAATAGTGACCCATTGGTCTGGTGGTACCTGGTGTAGTGAGCACTGCCTCTCAAAGTCCGCCAAATATCCATCTATTTCCTCCTCACTTTCTACAAAAGCTTTAAATGCAGTGAATGGTATTTTCTTTCCTGTAGCAGCAGGTGGGGGGGTAGGAACTGCAGGTGTAATGGGCTGTCTCGCTCTTACCAGTTCCAGTTCTTGTCCCCTCTTCGTTTGTATCTCTTTCCTTGCTTCCCGGAACAGCTGGTTTATTAGTTCCACGGACGTTTCTGGATACAAGGATAATCTCCGCTGTACAATCCCAGTAATTACATCTTCTTTGCTGACAGGTGCAAGGGGCTCAGTTCCTTCCATGGATCCATCCATTTCGTCCAGCCCCAGCAGTTCAGCTATCAGCTCCCTCCGTGGTCTGTTGCTGGCGCTCCTACCACGACTCTCCAATAGATCTTTTAGTGTGGATCTTTTCAGCCTGGCGTACTGCGACTCCATTCAGCACTTGCTCTTTGGATAAAAGGACCATCCCACCGCTGCCAACCAATGTAACGGCTACCCATGTAGTGAGAGGGTCTCAGCCGTTGGAGACGTCCTTTTCCCTGGCAAGCTGCGATATGCAGGTACCGCCGGTATATCCCATCGAACGCCCTTCCAAGAAACAAGATGGGCTACGTTTGCAGAGTCAAGCAGGACTGACTTTTAATGCCACATTTTTCTTCCTTATATCTGGTTACAAACTGTAAGCCCCCCCCAACCAAGGGGGGGCTTCAATACACATACTTTAAAATAATGACATTCCCTTGAGCCAATCAGTCGCTAGCCGTTTTGGCTCCTAAACTTACAATAGAATTCAATTAACCTTTAAAACAATTATCACTCACACATAATCCCCATCAGCATACACCTCACAGGGGGCTGTTACCTACACAAAAGAGAGTTCTCATTAGCTATGCAAAGGGTACATTAGCATTCAGCAGTGAAAGAGACCTTTGTCCAATTAACCCTTTGAGCTCAGAATACAATGTGGTACATCCAATTGTGACAAGCCATGCAGTTCCTTGTAGTCCTCCCTGCATGAAGATTATCGATGTCCCGGCAGCATGCATAGGTCCGTTACACCTTGCAACAAGCTCCGGTTCTTGTGTCTACATACCACCAACATATATTTAATGCAAGGGCTACGTAAAAAGGTAAGAAAGTGCACTTATTCTTTAAAACAATTCTTGTGTGTTCTTAAAAATATAGGGATTGGCATCACTAAAGCCAAAGAGCCTGCAACAATGCTATCACAGATTGCTAGTTTCCTAAAATACTTGGGGCACCCCATGGCACCTAAATGGAAAAGTGGCTCATAAGATAAAACAGGTGTTGATGCTTCTTGTTCCCATGTTATGTCTTCTCTCCATTCTTCTTTCTCTTTGTTGTCTTCCATGTATTAGGTCTTCTATCCCTTTTCTCATAAACCAAGGTTCCACTGTATTAGGGGTGTGGTTTGATAGTGGCAGGCTCGAAATGAATTCGTAATATGGTCCTCAAAAGAAAGTGCTGACTAGATATCACACTCACACAGATGACACCATAAAAACAAACTGTGGAAATACTGTATATGCACAAGTGTGTAAATGTAAAACAATCAGTAATTGTGATAATAGGCAATACATGGGCAACAAATGGGCAATTGTTATAATTAAAGGGCAATAAGCTGGCATTTGTGACATAACATCTGTGCAGAAATTGATCATATGTGACAATATGTGGGTAGAAAGGGGCATATGAAAAATAGATAAGGACAATAGCTGGAGCCAAGTTTGTCTCCCCTTACCTTTACTCCAGGGGGCAGATCCACAAAGAAATTACACCGGCGTATCGATTGATACGCGGCGTAATTTCAAATTTTGCGTGTTGTATTTTTGTTTTGTATCCTCAAAACAAGATACAGCGGCATCTCGGCTAGATCCGACAGGTGTACGTCTTAGTACGCCGTCGGATCTAAGCTGCAATTTTTTCGGCGGCCGCTAGGTGGCGTTTCCTACGAATTCCGCGTCGAGTATGCAAATTAGCTATTTACGGCGATCCACGAACGTACGACCAGCCGCCGCATTTTGTTTACGTCGTTTGCGTTCGGCTTTTTCCGGCGTATAGTTAAAGCTGCTGTTATGAGGCGTACTCAATGTTAAGTATGGCCGTCGTTCCCGCGTACAATTTTGAATTTTTTACGTTGTTTGCGTAAGTCGTTCGCGAATAGGGATTTGCGTAGAATGATGTCACCGACGTGAGCATTGGCTTGTTCCGAGTTAATTTTGAGCATGTGCACTGGGATACCCCCACGGACGGCGCATGCGCAGTTAAAAAAAACTGTTGTTTACGTCGGGTCACGACGTATTAATATAAACCACGCCCCAATTACAGCCATTTAAATTCCGCGCCCTTACGCCGCCAAAGATACACTACGCCGCCGTAACTTACGGCGCAAATTCTTTCAGGATTCGAAAAAAAAAGTTGCGTTGGTGTAGTGTATCTTAGATACGCTGCGCCCGGCGCAAAGGTACGTGGGTCTGCCCCCAGGTATCCAGCTGTAAGCAAGGGTCCCTGTCTCCCCCTGGCCACACCCAAACTTTTTGTGGTCTAAGGGAGGAGCTGAAGAAGTAAGAAACACACCCCTGCCTTTGCCCACTTCTCTCCTCCCCTGCAGAGCCAATCCACTACTCTAGCTGCTGTGTGAATGGTGCAGTCAGTAATCCTATTAGCCACAGTTTGTGGGCCAGTCCAAAAGAATTTTCAGCTCAAAACTGTATATCATGTCTTATAAAATATGAAGTAACATTGCTTAGAACTTCTCTTGCTCTCTGCTTCTTTCAGTTTAGCGTTCGGTTCTTCAGTCCCCACAGGGGTTAAGTCATTCCGCACACCGCCATGGAACCTGGCCTACCAGACGTCTGCCCAGTGCGGTGATGAAACCTTTCCATGATGAATAAACCGTGGTTAGAGCGCTCTGATTGTGTCTGAGTATGAAAACACAGCAGTCCCCCTTCAGCAAACTCCAAAACCTGTAAAACAACAGATGCCGCGGCGGTGACGACTGAATGGATTACCATTACAACCACAGGAGGAAATACCTGTACAATAAAATGTTTCGCTAACGACGCACACTCCTCTGATGGCTCTAACAGGTGTTTGGGGAGAAATGTAACATTTGTAACAATGTGACATAAAGGGAATAGGAGAATGTTATCTGTAACATGGTCCTAAACATGATAGACTGAACGTTTAACATGATGGAATAATCCCACCCAATACTGGAAGAGGAACCAACGAATGTAGAATAATTCCACTCCTTGGTTTCTGTATAATATCATCATCATTGTATGTACCGTATTTTCCGGCGTATAAGACGACTCGGCGTATAAGACGACCCCCTAATTTTCCAGCCAAAATGTTGGTTTTGGGATATGCTCACCGTATAAGACTACCCCCTTTCCTACTAGTCATGCCTCGCCTCACGGTGACACCATTACATGCCAGACTGTGCCCCATTACATGCCAGACTGTGCCCCATTACATGCCAGACTGTGCCCCATTACATGCCAGACTGTGCCCCATTACATGACCAGACTGTGCCCCATTACATGACCAGACTGTGCCCCATTACATGACCAGACCGTGCCCCATTACATGACCAGACCTGCCTCATTACATGACCAGACCTGCCCCATTACATGACCAGACCTACCCCATTACATGACCAGACCGTGCCCTTACCTTATCCCATGCGAATCGCGGCCGTGCAACCTAACATCTTACCTTACCAGAATCGCGGCCGTACGATTTTTCAAAAGCCGCGCCTCCGACATCTTCTGTTCCGTGATAGGCGGAACATTCAGCTTCCCAGGAGGCACGGTGTTCAGTGTTCGCCTATCACGGAGGCCCTCTCGTCCGGGGACGAGAGGGCCTCCGTGATAGGCGGACACTAAACACAGGACGAGAGGCCCTCCGTGATAGGCGGACACTGAACACAGTGCCTCCTGGGAAGCTGATTGTTTCCGCCTATCACGGAACAGAAGACGTCGGAGGCACGGCTTTTGAAAAATTGTACGGCCGTGATTCTGGTAAGGTAAGATGTTAGGTTACCGGCGTATAAGACGACCCCCGACTTTTAAGAAGATTTTTAAGGGGTTACAAAGTCGTCTTATACGCCGGAAAATACGGTATTTGTCTATCTAACTATCCATCCAATCCAATCTCTATCTATCTATCTATCTAAGTCCGCTGACAAGTCGCCCCTGTATGAAACGGCACTTAGTGTTCATAAAATGCATTCCACTATATTCCAATGATGTGACGTTATTAGATATTCACACCGCAGCACTGGAGAACATGCCACCGTCCCTATTAGGTTTAGACTCACCAAATGAATTTGCCGCACATTCTCATGTTTAGCAAATAGGCAGTTTACCCCACAGGGTTAAAGTGGTTGTAACCCTAAAAAAAAAAAAAAAAAAAAAAAAAAAAAAGGATCATGTTCCCTTAACCACTTAAGACCCGGACCTTTAGGCAGCTAAAGGACCCGGCCAGTTTTTGCGATTCGGCACTGCGTCGCTTTAACTGACAATTGCGACGTGGCTCCCAAACAAAATTGTCCTTTTTTTCCCACAAACAGAGCTTTCTTTTGGTGGTATTTGATCACCTCTGCGGTTTTTATTTTTTGCGCTATAAACAAAAATTTTGAAAAAAAATGCAATATTTTTAACTTTTTGCTATAATAAATATCCCCCAAAAATATATATAAAAAAATATATTTTTTCCTCAGTTTAGGCCGATACGTATTCTTCTACCTATTTTTGGTTAAAAAAATCGCCATAAGCGTTTATCGGTTGGTTTGCGCAAAATTTATAGTGTTTACAAAATAGGGGATAGTTTTACTGCATTTTTAATAATTTTTTTTTTGTACTACTAATGGCGGCGATCAGCGATTTTTTTTGTGACTGCGACATTATGGCGGACACTTCGGACAATTTTGACACATTTTTGGGACCATTGTCATTTTCACAGCAAAAAGTGCATTTAAAATGCATTGTTTATTGTGAAAATTACAATTGCAGTTTGGGAGTTAACCACAAGGGGGTGCTGAAGGGGTTATGTATGACCTCATCTGTGTTTCTAACTGTAGGGGGGTGTGGCTGTAGGTGTGACATCATTGATTGTGGTTCCCTATATAAGGGAACACACCATCAATGACAGAGCCACAGTGAAGAACAGGGAAGCTGTGTTTACACACACCTCTCCCCGTTCTTCAGCTCCGGGGACCGATCGCGCGACTCCAGCGGCGATTGGGTCCGCGGGTCGTGCGGTCAAGGAGCTTCGAACCGGGTCGCAGGAGCACGCCCGCGACCCACGGCTGGGCACTTAAAGAGGACGTACCTGTACATGCTTGTGCCCAGCCGTGCCATTCTGCCGACGTATATGTGCAGGAGGCGGTCCTTAAGTGGTTAAAGCATGCCTGGTTCTGCCCCCCTCCCTGTAAACTGACCACAGTATATCATGGCTGCTGAGCCCTGACCTTGTGGTCAGTTTACCTGCCGCCATCATCCGCAGCTCTCCTCTGTCCTCCTCACCCCCTCCCCTCCATGCCTGTCAGCTCGTACCAGTGCCCGCTGTCAGATTGAGAGAGGAGAATGCGCCGCCAGTCACATGAGCGACAATCTGCGCTGTAAAATAAGGTACAAAGCGGCATTTAAAAAAAAAACATACACTGGGGGCATTATTTAATATAGCAGAGCAGATTGTAGGAATTAAGGAATGTCATTGAGTGGCTTAACAACCATTTTAAGTATTATCTGCAGCAATCTCCAGCTCAAAAATGGGGAATCAAACCACTCATGTATAAAAAGAAAGGGGAGAGCTTCAATAGCGTAATACGTTTCACATTCATTTATTGGCAAAAAATCTTCAAACATTTCACTCACATAATTCCCCAAATAAAAAGCATGTCATCTCACATCCCACGGTCACAACGCCCAATGGCGTCTCACCCGACTGACGAACACTAGCCGGGACTTCACTTCCGGTTCTTTGCACTACTTCACTTCCAGTTACCGTACAGCCACATACCGACGCGTTTCATCATCACGACTTCGTCCAGGGATAGCAATTTTTTTATAGCATGTTTTTTATATGTGGAATTATGTGAGTGGAAAGTTTTGAAGAGTATTTAGTATCACGTATGTTGCACTTTATTTTCTGTGGCGCATTGTCCTGGGATTTTTTCATGTATCTATCTATCTATCTATCTATCTATCTATCTATCTATCTATCTATCTATCTATCTATCTACCCTATCTGTCTATCTATCCTATCTGTCTATATATCTCTACATTTACTTACTGACCAATTTTTCCTATCAATCTATTTAATTCAATATATATTGTTCTCTGTCTATCTCTCCATCTATCAATATACAGTAACTACTTATCTATCTTTGTCTGTCTGTCTATCTATCTAGCTATCTCTCAACAATTTTATTCTATCTATCTACCTATCTATCTTTGTCTGTCTGTCTATCTATCTCTCGACAATTTTATTCTATCTATCTATCTATCTATCTATCTATCTATCTATCTATCTATCTATCTATCTTTGTCTGTCTATCTAACCATCTGTTGACCATTTTATTCTATCTATCTATCTAATTCAATATCTAGGTATCGTTCTCTAGCTATCTCTCCATCTATCAATATACAGTATCTATCTTTGTCTGTCTATCTATCTATCAAGCTAGCTGGCGACTATTTTATTCTATCTATCTATCTATCTATCTATCTATCTATCTATCTATCTATCTATCTATCTATCTATCTATCTATCTACCTATCTAATTCAATATCTGTTGTTCTCTATCTATCTTTCCATCGATCAATATACATTATTTATCTATCTATCCTTCTATCTATCTATCTATCTATCTATCTATCTATCTATCTATCTATCTATATATCTATCTATCTATCTATCTATCTATCTATCTTCCTCCTAATCTGTTATGTGAGTGATGTATAGTAATAACACCTGTGCCGTTCTTCTAGTCAGTAATGTTATGTAATAAATCCTTGTCAGAGATATGTGTTTCATTATTAGGATATTGTTGTCAGTCTGCCATGAACAGGAAACTGAGCCGTATCATCACACATTCCAAGGCTGAAACATTGCCGGTATGTTTTTATAATCTCTCTGCGGTCTTTATTTATTGGTGTTTTTCTTATATTGTCTGGCTGTGAATCAGATCCCTACCTGCACTGGAAAGTGACATTTGAGAAGTGAAAGTCTGAATGTAATTGGGTGGCGTGGGGTAATAAGCATTAAGCCAATTACTAAACTCTCATGTAAAGTGATTCTAAAGGCTTTTTTTTTTAAAACAACAAGCATGTTATACTTGCCTGTTCCGTGCAAAGGGGTTGCACAGCTTAAAAAGAGGAAAAGGGTGGCATTTAGGGACAGTAAAAATGTGACTAAGCCCTGGTTCACACTGGGCTGCGGGAGTGAAGCCGTGCAAGTTCAGCTGTACTCGCACGATTTCACTCCCACTGGCAGTCCCGATTTCGGCCGCGATTTAAGAGACATCTGTGCAGGTTTCTGCACAGATGTCTATGTAAATCGCGGCCCTAAATCGCAAAAAGTAGTACAGGAACTACTTTTTTAAATCGGTGCAGCGCCGCAGATGCGGTGTCATTGCCGACAATTGCACACAAGTGAAATCGCATCTCAAATTGAAGCAAATCGTACCCAGTGTGAACCTGGGCTCAAAGGCTTTTATTGCTGACCACCTACAAGTGTTGGTCAATTGATAAATATTATCAACATATGAAAAATTGGGAATGGAGATAGTTCTCAGAAGAGCAAGAGATGGGTAAAAGCAAGAGATGGAAGTTTACTTCCACTTTAAAGTGGATGTAAACCCACTCTCATTCTTTCTAAACTACTGCCATAGTGCTGATCTATAAGGATATAGATGCCTCCTGCATGTATCCTTACCTGTCAAATGTCTCCCCTCTGTCTGTTATAAGAACTGAAAAACTGCATATTCTGTGGGTGGATCTGTTGTCTGGAGCTCTGTGGGTGGAGTCGTGATGTCAGTAGACTCCCCGCCCTCCTCTACACTCCCCATTGTCAACATGCATTTTTTTCCTATGTGTTCCTTACATTAAATTCTGCTATGATCACTAACATCCAGTCAAAATCCAGAAAAGTAACCACATGATTTCAGAAAAGGAGTGGGGGTGGGAATTAAAAAATAATGCCTGTCTCCAAGCTAGTGCATGAGATATGTAAATAACCTGTCACTCACAGCAAGGGGGCGGAACGGACTAAGGTTTTTCTCTGTAAGTCCGTTTTATTTCACTGAACAATAAAAGAGGATTGCTCAGAGCTGGATTAACTCTGTGTGGCAAGACTGGGCACAGATGATAGGAAATATTATACTGTACATTGTGACATAAAAAAAAATTGGGTTTACATTCACTTTAAGGCTTCTGGTCAATTTCTATTACCATTACCATTACCATTATCACCAGTACCATTGAGAGTATTCTTCTCCACTGTAATGTAGTATGGAATGCCAGCTGCAGGGTGGAGGATAAGAAGTAGACATGCAGAAATGCGTTCAGCTTTGTTTAATTCAGGGTTTTTATTTTAATTTTTTCGGGTCATTGGTTATGATCGCAATTCCTAAATTTGAAAATTTAAAAAATCTGAAAATAAGAAAGAAAACCCGAAAATTTGAAAGAATAACTAACTAACTAATAATAACTAACTATTAAATTATAGGTATTGGAATTTTCTTTAAAATTTGGTTGTTAGTGAACGTAACCAATATGAATTTCTCCGAAGTTACAAATTATGCGAAATAATGAATGTAATTAATAATAATTAATAATAATAATAATAATAATAATAATAAAGAAAGGTTTTATTATTATTATTGTTATTTATTATTATTAATTTGTTGCGTACCATTCGTTTAGATACATCATTCATTATTTCGGATAATTCGTAACTTCGGATAAATTTGTATTCGTTACATTCACTAACAGCCAAATTTGAAATGAAATTTCAATACCTATAGAGGCATACTGCATCATAGGGGGGAAGTTGCTGGAGTTAAAAAAATACATAGAATATACGATTATGGCAGATGCGAAATAAGGGAGGGCAAAATGTAAAAAGAGAGACAATAGTATAACATGATTTGGATAAAGGATGAACTGCCCCAGAGGGATGGGGGGGTCGAGGAGGAGAGGGGGCCCTGTCGGGTCTGGGGAGAGAGAGAGGAAGAGATTGAACCATTAAACCATTAAATTATTGTTGTGGACATTTTCCTTTGGGGGGGGGGGGGGGGGATATGGGAAATGTAAATGTTGTAATGAAATTAAGTATTGAGTAAGCTGAAGGGCAGTTTTGTCCATCTGCTTTGCAAATGCTGTTTTTTCCTATGAACTTAAAAAAAATAAAAAGATGATATACAAAAAAAAAATTATTATTAGTTATAATTTCAGATTTTCTAATTTAGAATTTTCGGATTTCCCGAAGTTATGAATCTTCGAGATTTCAGAACTTACGAAATTAACGAATTTATGAATTTTACTAAAATCGTTAATTCTGATATTTCTAAAATATGTCGAAAAGAACTAATTCGGAATGAAACGAATTGCACATGTCTAAAAAGAAGTGCCTGTCTCGTGTGGTGAAAACAGCACAGGGGATCATACTGTAGGTACGGAGTTACCCAGGGGCGGACTGACAACTCATGGGGCCCCCGGGCAATAGAAGATTATGGGGCCCCTGGGCTTACAGATGGCCACCACGCCAGGAGGCAGTGCAGAGGCAGGGCAACTAAAATCTTGGGATTTTCACATCAAAAGCATGTCGGTTTCAGACATATCAGGGACAGATCTAAAAAAAACATAGATTTTTACATACTGTCCCTGGTTTTACTGAGCCTGGCAACCCTGATGGGGCCCCCTAGTGGCATGGGGCCCTCGGCAGTGCCCGAGTGACTCAATGGTCAGTCCGCCCCTGGAGTTACCAATTTTAGACACGGCATATGCCAGCTGATTAAAAAATCGGGCAAAAAATATTAGTAGTGATCCAACCCACCCAGGTTACAATGTGTTTGTCCCGTTGCCATCAGGGAAAATATATATGACACTTAAACCACACGATAATCGCTTAAAGTATAGTTTTTTCCCTTCGGCTGTATTATCCATATCCCCACCAGGTACAGCATTTTAGGAATTTTTATGTGGAATAATTTTTTTTTAAATAACATTTTATATTTTGTTATACTTAAATAGATATGTGAGCATGTGCTAGGAGTATGTATGTGTGGTTTGTTGAGAAGTGTTTATTGCTGTTGTAAAGAGTATCCTAAAACATTGTGTTGTATGTATACAGTGACAATAAAGCAGGGGTGGCCAACCAGTGGCCCGGGGGCCACATTTGGCCCGCGGAGCCCTCTGAGGTGGCCCGCGACTACCCTGCCCTGGAATGGCGGGTTGGCAAGCACAGATCGCAGGTTGCCGACCCGCCATACCACAGCATCAGTGTTGTGAATGAAGCTGGTGGTAGAGGAAGAAAGTGGCTGCAGAGCAGAGCCCCATAAGCCAATGCTTCCTATCATTGGTGTCTGTGGGAAGAATGGTGCCCCATAATTGGTGTCAGAGGGAGGAATGGTGTCTTGTATCAGTGAGAGGAACAGTGCCCCAGGGGCCAGATAAAGGCAAGCAAAGAGCCACATCTGGCCCCCGGGCCACAGTTTGGAGAACACTGGTCTATAACATAAAATCCCAATAAAATACATTTAAGTTTTTGGTTGTAACATGACAAAATGTGGAACAATTTAAAGGGTATGAATACTTTTTCAAGGCACTGTGTGTCCAAGTCAGATTTCATGAATGGGGTTTACAATCACTTTAAGGATTACCTTGCACAAGAGGGGAGCATTAAAAGCCACTCTACCTTGGAAAGTACCATTTTCCCAATGTTAGTTGGCCAGACAAGAGCATTTTGCCCACATCTGATGCCCCATGAAAGATGTGGGGGTAATATGGGGGGGACTTACTGTATTGTGGAATCTGAAAGACCCCTTCATAATAGTGAACACCCAGATATATGCCCCTGCTGAATAAGTACATTTGTACTCCTTACCCATTCTCACAAAGAGTTAAAAATAAAAATAAAACCCAACATTGCGGGAAAAAAAAACTTTAATTACAATAAAACATGCACACAAAAACATTACTTTTTATTTAGGTCCACGTCAATTACAGGGTCCAATGATTGAAAACCCTCGTAGATCTTGATGACCTGATGCCTGCCCATGTTTACTCCCGGCAAGATCCAGCAATGGCTGTCCGTACAGGACAGGGTGACATTCAAGACGCTCTGCCTCGCCCACAAATGTATACAGGGGAAGGCTCCCCAATAGTTAAGCGAGAAAATAAAACCGTACGTCACCAAGCGCGTGCTCCGGTCAACCAAACCAAAACCTTCTCCAAATTCCTAAATCCCGCTACAAATCGAAGGGAGAACGAAGATTTTCGGTCCAAGGATCACGGCTCTGGAATGCTCTACCCATCACCATCCGCTTAGAGGAAAACCATTGGGCATTTAGGAAAAAACTAAAGACCCACCTCTTCTGAAAGACCGGTACGACGCTGGATTCCAAGCGCCTTGAGGCGATTAAGTTTGCATTTGCTGCGCTATACAAGTCACTCACTCACTCACTCACTCACAATGCTGTATTCATGTTAACATGCCACCAGGGCTCCAGGCAGACGTCATTGACCAGAAATGGTAAAGGAAGTCCATCGGTAGGCTTTACATGCACATTATATTGTTGTGAAGTTAACTGCTACTAAATCTGGTCTGGTCAAAAAGGGTTAAAAAAAACCTGTTTCAACAAAGATTTACCCATAAACCTCCAGAGACGTACCACTGCCAGCTCCAACACATGTTTTGGTTTTACCACTATGTTCAGCTAAACGGCCTAAAGAGTTATCATTTCCATGTTACCACTGATGGATTGAAACCATACAGGAATATTTTTGGTCAGCGACAATTTTCCTTTACGTGCCGGGATGAGGTTAAGGTTCTTGGGCATGATATTTTCTTGTTTTCTGTTCCTCTTCAACGCACTCATACATTCGGTCGCCGTTTGCGCACAGATTGTTTGTCTTGGTTCAGTCAGGTCCGTCATGTTAACACAAATTTTCTTTCAGATATAAACCCGCAATACATTTTGGATTGCGGGGTTTTGTTACTGCCAGATGTCGTACGCTGCAGGAAAATAATAGCGGAACAGGCGATTTCATTGAATTGGTTATGGGGTGTTGATTTCAGGAATGCTGCGGCTCCGAGTGTATCAGTACAATTATGGAGCTCTCCTTCAATGCAAAGCCCAGAATTTGAAAAGAGCCAGGAGCGATCGAACTCACCTGTAGAGTAAATAACATCTACTGTGCTGTATAGTCTTCATTAAGGATGAGCAAAATTTAGTGTTTTCTTTTTGCAGAATTTCTGGGGAAAATTAAAGTGGAGTTCCACCCAAAAGTGGAACTTCTGTTTATTTGTCTCCTCCCCCTTCCGGTGGTACATTTGGCACCTTTCAGGGGGGAGGGGGAGAACAGTTGCCTGTTTTGACATTTACAATTCCCCACTTTCGGGACACTGGGCAGCGGCGCTGTCTCTCAGAATTTTAGCCCCCCCTAACCCTACCCCTTGGTTTAGGAGTAGGGTTAGGGTTAGAGTGTTAGGGTTAAGGTTAGGTATAGGGTTTAGGGGTTAGGGTCAGGGTTTCTCTTTGAAGAATAAGGCTAGGACTCAGGAATTGGAATAGGGACCTCCCCCAGGGGTCAAATGTCAGAAGACGGGTTCCCAGAGGTCAATGGTCATGAGGCGTGGCTGACCCACCCCCACCAAAGTGTACCGCCTACTCCAACTATGTTGGGGAATGAACAAATCAGGGAAAGTGTTTTTGACATTTACAATTCCCCACTTCCGGGACACTGCGCAGTGGCACTGTGTCTCAGATTGCCACCCTCCTCCTTCCTCTGCCGCCGGGCCAATTAATTAGCACAGCGCGTTTCGCGCATGTGCAGTAGTAAACCGGCTGTCAAGCTGAAAGGCTTCACTTCAGTTTCCCTTACCAGGAATGGCGGCGGCAACACCCGACCTGAAAATCAGCTGGGGTGCCAACATCGTGGGAACCCTGGACAGGTAAATGTCCATATATTAAAAGTCAGCAGCAACAGTATTTGTAGCTGCTGACTTTACATTTTTTTGTGGGGGGTGGAAGTTTCAGACTGCCTGCCGTCGTTATACGTCAGTACTTTGACACTAAATACCGTCGTTGTGGCAGCAGATAGCTTAAAACAGAAGGCGGTCTGCTTTAAGATAAAAGTGGTTTCTGCAGCATTTTTGCCTCAAAATCACTTTTATCGGTGGCAAGAGAAGTGCCCACCCCCCTTCTGCAGCGCCCCGGTTTACCGGATCCGTCAGTAGCGGTGGAGACCACATGCGAAAACCAGAGCAATTCCAGCGCCAGTTCCTGCATCGCATCTCTCCCGCACGTAGTTCACACTGCCCTCTGCGAACTACTGCAGGTGTCAATACAAAGTTAACCACTTAAGGACTGGGCCTATTTTTACACATTTTTGTTGCTAGAAAATTAATTAGAACCCCTAAACATTATATATTGTTGTTTTTTTTTTCGAACACCCTAGAGAATAGAATGGCAATACTTTATGTCACAACGTATTTGTGCAGCGGTCTTACAAACACAATTTTTGGGGAAAAAATACACTTTTTTGAATAAAAAAACATGAAAACAGTAAAGTTAGCGCAATTTTTATATATATATATATATATATATATATATATATATATAGATATTGTGAAGAATAATGTTACGCCAAGTAAATTGATGCCCAACATGTCATGATTCAAAATTGCACTCGCTATTGGAATGGCGACAAACTTTGACACTTAAAAATCTCCAAAGGCGAAGTTTAAAACATTCTACAGGGTGCATGTTTTGAGTTACAGAGGAGGTCTAGGGCTAGAATTATTGCTCTCGCTCTACCGATCACGGAGATATCTCACATGTGTGGTTTGAATACCGTTTACATATGTGGGCGCTGCTCACGTATGCGTTCGCTTCTGCATGCGAGCTCGGCGGGACAGGGGCGCGTTTAAAATATTTATTTTTTGTTATTTCTTTTACTTTTTATTCTTTTTTTTTACATTGTTCTTTAAAAAAAAAAAAATTGTGTCGCTTTTATTCCTATTACAAGGAATGTAAACATCCCTTGTAATAGAAAAAAAAGCATTACAGGTCCTCTTAAATATGACATCCTGGGTCAAAAAGACCCCAGATCTCATATTTACACTAAAATGCAATAAAAAATGCAATAAAAAAAATGCTGTTTGGAAAATAACTATAAAATAAATGTCACTTTGAGAGCTATGGGCGGAAGTGACGTTTTGACGTCGCTTCTGCCCTGCAATGGTATGGAGACGGGTGGGGGCCATCTTCCCCTCACTCAGCGCGCCATTCTGCCGACGTAAATGTGCAGGAAGCGGTCCTTAAGTGGTTAAAGGAACCTATTTAGAAAATAAAAACGAACATTTACAACCCTTTAATTATAAACAATAAAAATAATAAAATGTTTTTATTATTATTATTTATTATTATTAATTCATTATGTTCCATTCGCTTCAGACAATTTGTGACTTTGGATAAATTTGTATCCATTAAGTCCACTAACAGCCAAATTTGAAAGGAAATTCCAATACCTATAATTTAATAGTTAGTAATAGTTAAGTTATTATTAGTAAGTTATTATTTCAGCTTTTCAAATTTTCGGGGAATTTGAATTTTCGAAATTGGATTTTCAAATTTTCTAATGTACGAATTTACATTTTTGAATTTACTAATATTCTGAAAAATTTGTTAAATGGGTTTTCGTTAATTTGGATATTTCCAAATTTTCCAAATTAGTTTTTTAACGAAGTTCAACAAATTCAGAATGAAACGAATTGTGTCACCGGTTCCCAAAAAGTGTCAGTTAGTGTTCGAATGCTTGTCAGAATATCGCAGTCCCGCTATAAGTCGCTGATCACCGCAATTACTAGTAAAATAAATAAATAAATAGATAAAAATACTGAAAATATCCCATAGTTTGTAGATGCTATAACTTTTACGCAAACCAATCAATATACGCTTATTGGAATTTTTTCTAACCAAAAACACGAGGCAGAATACATATTTGCCTAAATTTATCAAGACATTTTTTTTTTTTTGGATATGTTTTATAGCAGAAAGTAGAAAATACTCTTTCTTTTTTTTTAAACTGTCAACTTTTTTTGTTGAAAAAAATAATAAAAAAGGCAAAGGTGGTCAAATACCACCAAAAGAAAGCTCTATTTGTGGCAAAAAAAATTGCATACATTTTATTTGAGTACAGCGTCTCACGACCGCGCAATTATCAGTTAAAGTAACGCAATGCCGTATCGCAAAAAAAGGACCAAGTGGTTAAAAAAGTAAATCTGAGGTTTTCTGCTGAGAGCTTTGAATCTGAATGTATATTCTAATACATCATGACATCGTCGACATGAAACATACAGCATGTGGAATTGTTTGCAAACATCCAACCCCGGTGTAATGTCTCCGGCAATCTTCAATGCTTATGTCGCAGTGACATAACTCTGTAGCCGACATGCAGAGAGAATACCTTTCCTCCATCGTCCACATACCAAACACATCCCTCCCGTCACATTCCATCCACTGACCTCCTCTTTGTGGAATGGCAATCCATAGAACATCCAGGATCTGGGGAATGTTGGCTGGATTGCCGTCTACACTCTGAAGATACGGGGGACCGCGTGCTTTTATCTTGACTCCATACTTGACACAAAATTGTAGTCTTTTGGGATTTTTCTAGAAGACCTGCCAATCCTCACTTTACACTTAGGAATTAACCACTTCAATACCAGGCACGTCCACCCCCTTCCTGCCCAGGCCAATTTGCAGCTTTCAGCGCTGTCACACTTTGAATGACAATTGCGCGGTCTTGCAAACTAAATTTTTACCATTTTGTTCACACAAATAGAGATTTCTTTTGGTGGTATTTAATCACCACTGTGTTTTTTTATTTTTTGCTAAAAAAGCGGAAATAAAATATGTAATTTAAAAAGAAAAGGTGTTTTTCTTAATTTCTGTTATAACATTTTGCTAATTAATAATTTTTCTTCATAAATTTAGGCCAAAATGTATTCTGCTACATTTCTTTGTTTAACAATAACCCAAATCAGTGTATATTATTTTCTATGTAGGAAAGTCCACAAACTATGGTATAAATCTGAAAATTGATCAATCCTGATGTACTGACGGCTTATCTCTTGCGACCCCAAAATTCCAGGACAGAACAGATATCCCCCCAAATGACCCCTTTTTGGAAAGTAGACAGTCCAAGGTATTTAGTAAGAGGCATGGTGTGTTTTTTGAAGTTGTCAATTTTTGTCTTGAAGAAAAAAAGTATATATATATATATATATATATATATATATATATATATATATATATATATATATATATATATATATATATATATATATCTCTCTACCGGTGTATAAGGTGACTGGGCATATAAGACGACCCCCTAATTTTACAGTTTTTTGGGATTTTTTGCCTGTACTCACCGTATAAGACAGCCCTTTCGAGGCTTCCGACGCTTCATATTTCTTCCTTCTGGAGACATATTCTTCTCCCTTCTTGCTGGAGCTGGAGCCAATCACGGCAAGCGATGTATTATATTAATTAATACAAAGCCTGCTTGGATTGGCAGAGGCTGCAACACCATCAGCCCACGCCTCTCTGACTCTCAAAGACAATCCGAGTAGGCTACTGTATGTAGTCTGCTTGGATTGACAGAGGATGTTACTCAAATCCAAGCAGGCTCTGCATTCATTTGAATACATCGATCACCAGGGATTGGCTAAGTGGTATATTGTACGTAGCCGAAGCTACATACAGTATTACCGCACATCTAGCGGGTATCCGAGCAGCTGACCCGGCGTATAAGACGACCCCTGCTTTTTGGACATTTTTACACAGTATCTCACAAAAGTAAGTACACCCCTCACAATTTTGTACATATTTTATTATATCTTTACATGTGACAACACTGAAGAAATTAAACTTTGCTACAATGTAAAGTAGTGAGTGTGCAGCTTGTATAACAGTGTACATTTGCTGTCCCCTCAAAATAACTCAACACACAGCCATTAATGTCTAAACCACTGGCAACAATGGTTTGCTATCACCTCAAAATGTCCAAATTGGGGCAAATTAGCCATTTTCCCTCCCCAATGTCATGTGACTCGTTAGTGTTACAAGGTCTCAGGTGTGTTAAATTTGGTGTTATCGCTCTCACTCTCTTATACTGGTCACTGAAACTTCAACATGGCACCTCATGGCAAAGAACTCTGAGAATCTGAAAAAAATTATTGTTGCTCTACATAAAGATGGCCGAGGCTATAAGAAGATTGCCAAGACCCTGAAACTGAGCTGCAGCACGGTGGCCAAGACCATGCAGCGGTTTAACAGGACAGGTTCCACTCAAAACAGTCCATGGTTGACCAAAGAAGTTGTGTGCACGTGCTCAGCATCATATCCAGAGGTTGTCTTTGGGAAATAGACGTATGAGTGCTGCCGGCATTGCTGCAAAGGTTGAAGGGGCGGGGGGGTCAGCCTGTCAGTGCTCAGACTATATGCTGCACACTGCATTAAATTGGTCGTCCCAGAAGGAAGCCCCTTCTAAAGATGATGCACAAGAAAGCCTGCAAACAGTTTGCTGAAGACACGCAGACAAAGGACATGGATTACTGGAACCATGTCCTGTGGTCTTATGAGACCAAGATACATTTATTTGGTTCAGATGGTGTCAAGCGTGTGTGGCGACAACCAGATGAGGAGTACAAAGACAAGTGTGTCTTGCCTACAGTCAAGCATGGTGGTGGGAGTGTCATGGTCTGGGGCTGCATGAGTGCTGGCTGCACTGGGGAGCTATAGTTCATTGAGGGAACCAATGGGAATGCCAACATGCGACATACTGAAGCAGAGCATGATCCCCTCCCTTCAGAGACTGGGCCAAAGGGCAGTATTCCAACATGATAACGACCCCAAACACACCTCCAAGACGACCACTGCCTTGCTAAAGAAGCTGAGGGTAAAGGTGATGGACTGGCCAAGCATGTCTCCAGACCTAAACCCTATTGACCATCTGTGGGGCATCCTCAAACGAAAGGTGGAGGAGCGCAAGGTCTCTAACATCCACCAGCTCCGTGATGTCCTCATGAAGGAGTGGAAGAGGACTCCAGTGGCAACCTGGTTAACTCCATGCCCAAGAGGCAGTGCTGGAAAATAATGGTGGCCACACAAAATATTGACACTTTGGGCCCAATTTGGAGATTTTCACTTAGGGGTGTACTCGGTTTTGTTGCCAGTGGTTTAGGCATTAATTGCTGTGTGTTGAGTTATTTTGACAGCAAATGTACACTGTTATACAAGCTGTACACTCACTACTATTTCTTCAGAGTTGTCACATGAAAAGATATAATAAAATATTTACAAAAATGTGAGGGGTGTACTCACTTTTGTGCAATATTATATATATATATATATATATATATATATATATATATATATATATATATATTTGTTTTTTTCAATTTAACTTTATTGTTCTCACAAGGAAGCTAACAAGCCCCTTATGTGATAGCATTGGCAGGTGACCCCCAATGTATCCCCTTCCCTCCACTGCAGCTAATCAAGCACAGATCCTACACAAGTCCATAAATAGATTAGCAGTGAGAGAGGGGAACAGTCACTATGCAAGATAACTGAGCAGCAGGGCAGAAGGGGCGGCTGCCCTGGGCATGGGGTATCATGTGAGGTGAGGGGGGGGCACCACAAGGAGGTTGGGGGGAGGGGATTTGTGTTGGGAGGGGGGAATTTGGGGTGGTTGACAGGGCATAAGAATTGTTCTAGGAGGGGAAATTTGTAAACGTGAACTTACACATTAAAGACCCGGCCTTTTTTTGACACTTGTTGCGTACAAGTTAAAATCAGTATGTATTGCTAGAAAATGACTTAGAACCCCCAAACAATATATACTTTGTTTTTTAGCAGAGACCCTATAGAATAAAAAGGAGGCCATTGAAATATTTTATATTACAACTTAAGGGTAGACAGTACAAATACAATACACTTTAACACAGTAGGAATCAGAGGGCCCTGCTCATTAGACCTTAGGCTGCATTCACACCTGAGCGTATCGGTTTCAGGAGTTTTTCGGGGCATTTTTTTTGCATCTTTTTTTACAAGCTTGTTCAAAGCGTTTCGGAAGTGTATTACAAGCGTTTTCACAGCTTCAGGCGTTTTTGTTTAGCCAATTTAAGCACTAGGGGAGGAGAGGGAGAGGAAATTAGGGATGAAGATGTGCTATTTGAGCGTTTGTTCTGGCATTTTACAAGCGTTTTTCTGCTCAAGTCAGGTGTTTCTATTGGGGCCAAAAATGCCTGCAATCTGCCAAAAAAGAAGCTCATGTACTTTTTTGAGCTTCAGGCAACAAAACTCTCATATGTGATCAGGTGCCATTGAATTGAATGGGATTTTGCTTGTTGGGCGTTTTGGAACTTTTGAGATGACCGTTTTACTAGCGTTTTACGAGCTGAAAAGGTGTTAATGCAGCCTTATAATCGAAGAGGGAGGGTCAAGTGATACTGTATGTTTAGAGTCGTTGTCCTGCTGGAAAGTGAACCTCCGCACCAGTCTCAAGTCTTTTGTAGACTCTAAGGCCTTGTACACACGGTCGGACAAAACCGATGAGAATGGACCGAGGTTCAGTTTCATCGGTCCAAACCGACCGCGTGTATAGCCCATCGGTCTGTTTTCCTTCGGTCCAAAATTTAAAACATGCTTCAAAACCGAACCGATGGACCGCTGCCAAACCGATGGTTAGTACAGAAAAGCATCGGTTCAAAACCCGCGCATGCTCAGAATCAAGTCGACGCATGCTTGGAAGCATTGAACTTCGTTTTTTTCAGCACGTCGTGTGTTTTACATCACCGCGTTCTGACCCGATCTGATTTTGAACTGATGGTGTGTACGCCCATCAGACCATCAGGCCACTTCAGCGGTGAACCGATTCTCATCGGTTTTGTCCGACCGTGTGTACAAGGCCTAACAGGTTTTCTTCTAAGATTGTCCTGTATTTGGCTCCATCCATCTTCCTATCAACTCTGACCAGCTTCCCTGTCCCTGCTGAAGAAAAGCATCCCAACAACATGATTCTGCCACCACCATGTTTCACAGTGGGGATGGTGTGTTCAGGGTGATGTGCAATGTTAGTTTTCTGCCACAGATAGTGTTTTGCTTTTAGGCCAAAAACTAAAATGTTGGTGTCATCTGACCAGAGCACCTTCTTCCACATGTTTGCTGTGTCCCCCACATGGCTTCTTGCAAACTGCAAACGGGACTTCTTATGGCTTTCTTTCAACAATGTCTTTCTTCTTGTCACTCTTCCATAAAGGTCAGATTTGTGGAGAGCACGACTAATAGTTGTCCTGTGGACAGATTCTCCCACCTGAGCTGTGGATCTCTGCAGATCCTCCAGAGTTACCATGGGCCTCTTGGATTCTTCTCTGATGAATGTTCTCCTTGCCCGGCCTGTCAGTTTGGGTGGACGGCCATGTCTTTGTAGGTTTGTAGTTGTTCCATACTCTTTCCATTTTCGGATGATTAATTGAACAGTGCTTCATGAGATGTTCAAAGCTTGGGATTTTTTATATATATCCTAACCCTGCTTTAAACTTCTCCACAACTTTTTTCCCTGACCTGTCTGGTGTGCTCCTTGGCCTTTATGATGCAGTTTGTTCACTAAGGCCTTGTACACACGATAGGTTAAACAGAGGACAACGGTCTGATGGACAAAACCGATCGTGTGTGGGCCCCATAGGTTATTTAACCATCGGTTAAAAAAAAGCCAACTTGCTTTAAATTTAACCAATCGATTCATAACCGATAGGTAGTAGGCACAACCATCGGTTAAAAATCCATGCATGCTCAGAATCAAGTCGACGCATGCTTGGAAGCATTGAACTTCGTTTAATTCAGCGCGTCGTTGTGTTTTACGTCACCACGTTCTGACACGATCGTTTTTTTACCCGATAGTGTGTAGGCATGACGGACCATCAGTCAGCTTCATTGGTTAACCGATGAAAACGGTCCATCAGACCGTTCTCATCGGATGGACTGATCGTGTGTACGCGGCTTAAGGCTCTATAACAAACCTCTGAGGGCTTCATGGAACAGCTGTATTTATACTGAAATTAAATTACACGCAGGTGGACATTATGTACTAATTGGGTGACTTCTGAAGGCAATTGGTTCCACAAGATTTTAGTTAGGGGTATCAGGGTAAAGGGGGATGAATACAAATGCCCGCCAAACAGATATTTATTTGTAAAAAAAAAAATAACAATTTATAATTTTCCTTCCACTTCACAATTATGAGCCACTTTGTGTTGGTCTATCACATACAGTAAAATCCCAATAAAATAAATTTACCGTATTTATCCTGCTATAACGCCCCCCTTGCATATAGCGCGCACCCCCGAACTTGAAGGAAAATTCCTGAAAAAAAAAAATACTTACAGTTTGGATGCCCCTCGTCAGTGTCTTGCCCGTCGTCCATCGCGTCCTGCCTGTCGTCCATCGCGTCCATCGGCGGCCTTGTCCGGCATCCTTCTGCGGCCATCGTGGTGTCCTCCCAGCTCGATCCCCGCTTCCCGAGCTGTGTTCGAACCACTGCGCCGACATATACCGAGCGCAGTACACTCGGGTATAGTCGGGCAGGCTCGGCTCCTCTCGCGTAAAGGACGTACAGGACGCACAGGACGTGACCGCGAGAGGAGCGGAGCCTGCCCGACTATACCCGAGTGTACTGGGCTCGGTATATGTCGGCGCAGTGGTTCAAACACAGCGCGGGAAGCGGGTATCGGCGTATATCGCGCACCCACGATTTTGCCCTGAAAAAAGTGCGCGGCATACGCCGATAAATACGGTACGTTTCTTGTTGTAACATGACAAAATGTGGAAAATTTCATTGGGTATGTATACCCCTGTATATATATAATTACAAGCTGTTCAGATAGCCAAGGGTTTTAAACATGATGGGCCAGATTCACGTAGATCAGCAGATCTTTAGATCCGCTCGATCTATCTGATTTAAGATACGCTCCCGCAAGTTTGCGAGGCAAGTGGGTAATTCACAAACCACTTACCTCCAAACTTGAGGCGGCGGATCGTAAAACCCCTGGCGGAATTCAAATTCCGCGACTAGGGGGAGTGTACTATTTAAATCAGGCGCGTTCCCGCGCCGATTTAAATGAGCATGCGCCGTCCGCGAAATTTCCAGGCGTGCATTGCTCCCACTGACATCACTAGGACGTCAGTGGTTTCGACGTGAGGGTAACTTGCGACGCGCGGGTTTCTGAATCGGCGTACGCAAACGACGTAAAAAAATTCAAACTCGACGCGGGAACGACGGCTATACCTAACATTGGCTGCGCCTCATAGAAGCAGGGGTAAGTATACGCCGGGAAAACCGCTACGGAAACGTCGTAACAACACTGCGTATCTCGCTGATTTACATATTATTTAACGTAAATCAGCGGAAACGCCCCCCGCGACATTTTCAAATTGAAAATAAGATCCGACGGTGTAACACTGTCGGATCTTAGCCATATCTATGCGTAACTGATTCTATGAATCAGACGCATAGATAGGACCAGTTTAAGTCAGAGATACGACGGCGTATCAGGAGATACACCGTCGTATCTCTTTGTGAATCTGGCCCGATCACTTGAATAAATGATTCACGCTGGACTGATCACATGGACCTGTGTATCTAAAACTTGTATCATTTCCCTTTAAATTGAAGGTTCAAAAATATAGGTTTCTTTTTAAACAAAAATTGATGACAGTTCTTCTTGTGCTCAGCGGCACAAATATCCTTTTGTGGCAGCACCTCCATCGTGTTTGGATTAAACTGAAGGAATGTACACTGTTTTTGCTCCCTTCCCATAATAAATTGAATCTATTGGATGTAATTCCAGCTGGAACACAAATACACCTTACGGGCACGACCCGGGCTGGGTATGGACTCCCAGCGGAGCAGAAGCCTAACGTACAATTAAGAGCTGCAAAGTCAAAATACCTTCACACTGAGAGCTAAGGAAATGGAGGTGTAAGAATGTAACTGAAGATTAACCGGTGCTAAATCCAATTACCGAAGGCATGATCGCCATTTCCAAGTACAGCTAAAGGAGAGACAAGCAGAGGTTCTCAGGATGAGTGACAAGGGGCTGTGTCCATCAACCTAGGACCAACTCAAGATTACATTTGGCAGAATTTAATATAATTAAGTATTAAGTTGGCCAAACACGACCATGACAGATTCCTCCATCCAGATTCCTCCATCCTCTGTAGAAAAATGTGTTTGTTTTTTGGGGTTATTCGTTATGATCGCAATTCGTAAATTCAAAGATTCGTAAATTCGATAATTTAAAAATGTGAAAACATGAAAATTTGTAAATTCTAACATAAGAAAGAACATCTGAAAATTTGAAAGAATAGCTAACCTACTAATAATAAATTAACAATCAAATTATAGGTATTGGAATTTCCTTTCAAATTTGGCTGTTAGTGAATGTAACAAATACGAATATATCCGAAGGTATGAATTATCCAAAATAATGAATGCTGTATATAAAAAAATTGAACGGAACAAATTGATAATAAATAATAATAATAATAATAAAAGTTTTTTTTTATTATTATTGTTATTTATTATTATTAATTTGTTACATTCCATTTATTTAGATACAACGGCCCAGATTCCAATACATTATCGTATCTATCGGCGGGCGTAGCGTATCTCAGATACACTACGCCACCGTAACTTAGGGCGCAAGTTCCGTATTCAGAAAGAACTTGTGCCCTAAGTTACGGCGGCGTAATGTATGTTGTCCGGCGTAAGCCCGCCTAATTCAAATGTGGATGATGTGGGCGTGTTTTATTTAAATTACTTGTGACCCCACGTAATTTACGTTTCTTACGAACGGCGCATGCGCCGTCCGTGAACGTTTACAAGTGCGCATGCTCCAAATTACGCCGCAAACTGTTAATGCTTTCGACGTGAACGTAACTTACGTACAGCCCTATTCGCGAACGACTTACGCAAACGACGTAAAATATGACGCTGTTCGTACGTTTCCGACGTCCATACCTAGCACGACTTACCCCTGCTTTATGAGGGGTAACTTTACGCCGGAAAAAGCCTTACGTAAACGACGTAAAAAAAATGCGCCGGGCGGATGTACGTTTCTAAATCGGTGTATCTACCTAATTTGCATATTCCTTGCGTAAATCTACGGAAGCGCCACCTAGCATCCAGTGTAAATATGCAACTAAGATATGACGGCGTAAGAGACTTACGCCGGTCGGATCTTAGGGAAATCAATGCGTAACTGATTCTAAGAATCAGGCGCATAGATACGACCCCACACACTCAGAGTTACGACGGCGTATCCAGAGATACGCCGTCGTAAATCGTATCTGAACATTCGTTATTTTGGATAATTCGTAACTTCAGATACATTTGTATTTGTTACATTCACTAACAGACAAATTTGAAAGGAACTTTCAATACCTATAATGTAATGGTTAGTAATAGTTAAGTTATTATTAGTTAGTTATAATTTCAGATTTTCGTATTTCCAAATTTTCGAATTTACGAATATTTCCGGGTCTTTTGTATTTACAAATTTCGTATTTCCAAATTGTCGAATTTACGAATATTCAGAAGTTAAACAGGTCTTTGTTAATTTGAATATTTCCGAATTAACGAATTTGGCTAAACGAAACGAATTGCACACGTCTAATTAAAGAATCCCTCTCATCAGCACATTGTAGCGGGCACTTAGGAACACACTGATAAGCTGATTGCAACCATTGTTCGGGGAAATTTTTAAACCAACTCCCTTTGCCAGATGCTGATTGCGGGCGTTGTCCCACAGTGATCAATATTCAACTGGTCCCCGCTGAACCGGATTAACTTCAAACAGTGTACAGCCCGCTATATTCTATGTGCATTGTCCCCTTTATTTATTATTCTGCAGACAGGTCTCAGCAATAATGTCCTGACATCAAGACCAGTGCAGGGTCTATGAGGATGACGAGGGGCATTTGTGTAGATATAAAAAAAAAAAAAAAACACTATAAATACCTTTTTTCCCTTTTACATAAGTTATCACATACCCTCTGTTCTCAGCTGCATAAGAGCTAGGGGAGGAGAAGCAGCAGTACACTGGTCTTCCAAGTGAATGGTTGTAGGAGGGGCATGTCAGCACAAGCCTGATCATTGGAGGGGAGCAGGCTGAGTTTCCAGCACAGCTAGGTAACTAACCACACTCTGCTCTTATACCTAATGGGCCAGATTCACATACAATTGCGGCGGCGTAACGTATCCCATTTACATTACACCGCCGCAAGTTTTACGGGCAAGTGCTTGATACACAAAGCACTTGCCTGTAAACTTGCGGCGGCGTAGCGTAAATCCGTCCGGCGCAAGCCCGCCTAATTCAAATGGGGCATGTATCATTTAAATTAGGCGCGTTCCCGCGCCGAACGTACTGCGCATGCTCCGCTTTGAAATTTCCCGCCGTGCTGTGCGCGAAATGACGTCGCACCGACTTAATCTTTTGAACAGCGACGTGCGTTACGTCCTTTCCTATTCACGGACGACTTACGCAAAAAATAAATAAATTTAAAATTCGTCGCGGGAACGACGGCCATACTTTAACATGGCAAGTCTAAATATAAGCCAAGAAATAGCAGCAGTAACTATACGCCGGGAAAAGTCGACTAGCGACGATGTAAGAGAATGCGACGAACGCGCGTACCTTCGTGGATCGCCGTAAACAGCTAATTAGCATACCCGACGCGGAAAACAACACGAACTCCACCCAGCGGGCGCCGAAGTATTACACCTACGATCCGAAGGCGTACGAAGCCGTACGCCTGTCGGATCGAAGGCAGAAGCCGTCGTATCTTGGTTTGAGAATTCAAACTAAAGATACGACGCGGCAAATTTGAAAGTACGCCGGAGTATCAGCAGATACTCTGGCGTACTTTTTCTGTGAATCTGGCCCAATGTGGTCACTTTTTTACAGGAAAGCAGAGGGACTGGCAGGAACACCAGGGATTTCATACAAAAGAAGCAATACAAAGAGAATAGGATACTTTCTCATACAAGTACCGTATTTATCGGCGTATACCGCGCACTTTTTTGCCCTTAAAATCAGGGCAAAATCGTGGGTGTGCGATATACAGCGATACCCGCTTCTCGCGCTGAGTTTGAACTGCGCCGCCGACATATACCGAGCGCAGTACACTCGGGTATACTCGGCCATGCTCGGCTCCCCTCGTGGTTATGCGAGAGAAGCCGAGAGGTGCCGAGTGTGCCGAGTGTACTGCGCTCGGTATATGGCGGCGGTGGCAATCAAACACAGCGCAGGAAGCGGCGATCGGCTCCGAGACCAGCGCGGGAGAAGCAGGGAGGACACCACGAAGGCTGCAGACGGACGCCGGACCGGACAAGGCCACCGATGGACGCCGGGCAAGACATCAAAACGGTAAGTAATAAAAAAAAATGTTCAGGAATTTCAAGCCCACATTAGGGGTGCGCGCAATACCCCGATAAATACTGTACATGGTACAGCAGGTACATATCACAGGACTATGAAATGTTGGGTTTACATACTCTTTAAACTAGGGTTGCACCAATACCGTATCGGTGGTGATACTAAGCATTTGCACGAGTATCGGTACTAATGCAAATGCTCCGATACCTGAAACCAATACTTTCAGGCTCGGTTCTTTCAGCTGTCAGTGGGATTCATATATTTACGTCACTTTGAAATTCCCACTGTGCAGGCGCACGGGACCTGTGGACTCAATGTCCACCGGTGTCCCGCGATCGGGTCACAGAGCGGCAGAACGGGGAGAGGCAAGTGTAAACAATCTCCCCGTTATGCCTAGTGACACTGTCACTGATCGTCTGCTCCCTCTCATCCGGAGCAGCGATCAGTGACGTGTCACTCGTAGCCACGCCCCCTAACAGTTAGAGACACTTCCTAGGACACACCTTCAGCGCCACCTAGTGGTTAACCCCTTCACTGGCAGTGTTATTTTTACAGTTATCAGTGCATTTTTATAGCACTGATCGCTGTAAAAATTATAATGGTCCCAAAAATGTGTCAAAGGTGTCTGATGTGTCTGCCATAAAGTCGCAGTCATGATAAAAATCGCAGATCGCCGCCATTACTAGTAAAAAAAATAATAAAAATTACATAAAACTACGCCTATTTTGTAGACGCTATAACATTTGCGCAAACCAATCAATAAACGCGTATTGCGTTTTTTTTTTACCAAAAATATGTAAAAGAATACGTATCGGCCTAAACTGAGGGGAAAAAAAAATTTTATTGATATTTTTTAAGAAAATATATAACATATACATAAAACAACAAAGATGAAGAAAAACCATAAAGGATGTCAAGTATGAAAAATGTCCACCTGTGCGTCTACACGTTTCGCCATGAGGATAGAACATTGCTATTCTATCCGCCTTACTGTGCGGGCTGTATCAGCCCATAAGGCTGCTTATAGCTTATGATCTACAGCAGTGGTCTCCAAACTGCGGCCCTGGGGCCCTTTGCTTGCCTTGATCAGGCCCTTGGGGCACTATAGCATCCACAACTGACACCAAACATGGGGCGCTATTCCTCCCACTGACACCAAGGATGGGGTTCTATTCCTCCCACCGATATTAATAGGGCACTATTCCTTTAACTAAAATGATGGGGCATTGTTTGCTCCCACTAGCCACAGTCCGGCCCCCATAAAGTCAGAATGACAGTAAACTGGCCCTTTTGTTTTGTTTTTTCCCAGAATAGATTTTATTGAGAGTAAGTAACAATACAATAGGATATACAGTACGCACATTAAGTAGGTGATGCAACAACAAGTGACATTTGCAAGGAATATTGTAGATACAGTACAAGTATTTGAAAATCATATTAAAACAGTTCATTTTATTTTCCCCTTAATGTGTGTCCCCTAGACTGTAGGCGCTAGTGAGTATAGGGGAGGTGTACCCTCGGGGGTCCATTATACACCATATCCGTCCTATTTAAAGCTAGATTGGGGAGTCTGATTTTGAGGAAAGGGGGGCAACCCCAATCATGCTATCGCAATGTGGTAGAACCTAGGAACAGGGGTGTGAAATTTCAAAAAGAGACCAGAAGGAACGATCCCCAACCCCGGTCACCCCTAACGGGATCTCGGCTGTGGCTCGGGGATGGGGAGTAAAGAACGAGTGAGGAACATTAAAAAGAATAAAGATAAACATCTGGTCAGTAATCACGTTGAGTGTCTCCCCCCGCTTCCAGTTCCCTGAGCGATAGGGGTCCCGTACACACCTTACAATCAAAAGAAGCTTTCCCAAGGGTCACGTATCCCTTTCAAAGAATTTGTAAATGTAACACACATTTCGCAAGTTCATATAGTCGGTCGTTGCAGACAGAGGTAATAAAGGATGAGGATAGATGAGAAAGAGAGTAGAACAAGATATAGAATGTTACAGCGACCCGATTACCTAAAAAGTTACATTCATAAAGGAGGTTTTACAGGATATGTTAGTCAAGTCAGTGAGTAGAGATCTATTCCGTATTGGGTGTAATGGAGTTCTTATATTGAGTCCAGCCTCCCCAGATGAGTCTGAATTTTCCAGTATTGTCTTTAGCCTGGTGAATCAGTTTTTCCATCAGTTCGATTTTGTTCACCCTATCCTGCCATTCTGTCAATGTAGGCGGTAGGGGGTCTTTCCACCTTATTGGGATACATTGAGTAGCAGCGTTAATCAAGTGTATTAAGAGTGATTTTCGATACATCGATTGGGGCAGAGAGGTGTGATGGAGAAGATACTGTCCTGGGGTAAAATCTGGCGTGTAAGATGTAATTCGAGTAATATGTGAGTGTATCTCCTTCCAATAGGGCTGTAGTTTCGGACAGCTCCACCATATATGTAGTAGAGTGCCTTCCTCTCCTCCACATCTCCAACAAGCCGGAGATACCGTTGGGTAAAATGTGTGCAATTTGCTTGGGGTCCTATACCACCTTGAGTAAATTTTGTACCTGTTCTCTTGGGCTGATACATTAATAGAACCCTTGTGTGTATGAGTCCAAATTGAGCTCCAGTCGTCATTTGATAATGATATCTGGAGGTCAGTTTCCCATTTCGCGTGGATGGTGGTCATAGCAGTGTTTTGTGGAGTGAGCCAGGAGTAAATTTCAGAAATAAGATGTCGTTGTGGAGCAGAGGATTCACAAAGCCTTTCAAAGTGTGACAGATCCCTGCACCACAAGTCTGAAGCCTGTGAGTCTAGGAGGAACTTCCTAATGTGAAAAAATTTATAGCGTGGTATGTGGAAGTCCGGGAATTTCTGAATCATAGCCGAGTGGGATAGAAGTTTACCCCCCTCAAAAAGCTGATGCGCTCGTACCGAAGGTGCCATCCCAGATCTTCTTGGATCCCTAGTGTCAATGCTCTTCGGAAAGCTGGGGTTATGGTTAAATGGGGTCATAGGACCTAGGTGAGGAGCCGTGAGCGAGCCTTCATGTGTCTTTCTAAGGTAAGTAAGGGTTGGGCCAATCAAGGGGTGGGATGTACATGACCTAGGAGTGAGTGCCTTATCTATCCAAGGGAGGTGTGAAATCCGGAAGCCAACAAAGGCTTCTTCTAGTTCAACCCAGTCTTTTTCCGTTCTGTGTGCATGCCAATCTACTATTCTCGTAAGCAAGCATGCTTTATGATATCTAGATAGGTCCGGCACTCCCAGTCCACCTTTCAGCTTGGGCATAGTCATTCTGTCCCAATTTAACCTGGCTGGACGTCCAGCCCAAAGAAATCGTCTACATGTGGTTTTGAGGGAGGCTAAAAAAGAGGCAGGTAGTTTAATGGGTATGGCTTGAAAAAGATAAAGAAGCCTGGGAAGGACATTCATTTTCAGAATCGCCGCCCTTCCGAACCAGGATACCGTGCCTTTAGTCCATATCTCCAGATCCGACTTAATGGTTTGTAAGGCAGGTAAAAAATTCCTAGCATACAGATCAGAGAGTTTAGTGGGCAATTTGATGCCTAAGTATGTTAGGTAATTCGGGTCCCATTTAAAGGGGAAATTGTGTTTGCAGAGGGCCACTACCTCTTGAGGAAGGGACACATTCAGAGCAGTTGACTTTCCGAAATTGATTTTAAAGTTAGAGAGTGCTTTGAATAATTTGAAGTCCTTAAGTAAATTCGGTATGGAGACCAGAGGATTCGTTAAAAATAGAAGGACGTCATCCGCGTATGCCGCCACTTTATATTGTTTCCCTTTAACGTCGACTCCCCGCATGTCCGGATTATCGCGCAAGCGTCTTAGAAAGGGTTCCAAAGTTAAGATAAAGATCAGGGGCGATAAGGGACAACCCTGCCTCGTGCCGTTGTGGACCGAGAAGGCGTCCGACAGGCGACCGTTCACCCTAACCCGGGCTGTGGGTGTTGAGTATAGCGCCATGATCATTTGTAGGAAGCGCTGTGGCAAGCCAAGCTTACGAAGCGCAACCTCCATATAGTCCCAGGCCACTCTGTCGAACGCCTTCTCGGCGTCAAGGGAAAGCAAGAATCCCCTGGTCTTTGAGGTTGTCAACCAGCGATGTATGTTTATTGCTTTCGTGGTATTGTCCCGCGCCTCCCTTCCTGGGACAAATCCAGTTTGATCAGTGGAGATAAGGTTCGGGAGGAGGGAAAGTAATCTATTGGCCAGTATTTTAGCGAAAACGTTTAGGTCCACATTCAATAATGAAATAGGACGATAATTTGAAACTAACGTATGGTCCCTCCCAGGCTTCGGTATCAAGGTGATATGTGCTTCAAGTAAGTCTGTTCCAGTAGAGGGAGAGAAAGGAATGTTATTGAATGCCTTAACAAAATGGGGAAGTAGCAACTCAGCATGTGCTTTATAGTATCCAGTTGTTAGACCGTCCGGGCCAGGGCTCTTGCCTGGCTTCAATTGTTTCAATGCATACCTTGCCTCTTCCACCGACACTGGCTCATCTAGATGAGACAGGTCAGGGATCTGGGATGCCGGCACTCCATAATCAGATAGAAAATCATCTATAAGTTTTCCCCGATGTATAGGCGTCCCTGACCCGGACGGAGAAGGTAAGTTATATAGCGATGAAAGAAAAGATGTAAATTGTTTGGCTATCAAGTCTGACCTGTGAAGAATCTCTCCTGTGGGGGTGGTGATGGAATGAATCGTATTGGCTTCTTTTTTCTTTTGTAATGCGTGTGCTAATAACCTGCCAGACTTATTGCCAAATTCATAGTAGAGTTTATGAGTCAGGTTAAATTTGTATTGGAGTCTTTTGTGCAGTTCAGTTTGGAGGTCCTTTCTGGCTTCCAATAAAGCATCAAGGGAACCCACCGCCACAGAACGTTTATTAACAGTTTCCAATTTTTTAATTTTAGATAAAAGTTCATCAAGTCTGGCAGATCTGAGCTTGCGCCGTCTGGACATAATAGAGATGATTTTCCCCCTGAGGACGCATTTGTGAGCAGCCCAAACCGATGCCGGTGCTACTTCCTGTGTGGAGTTATTAGCAAAGTATTGTGTGATAGTCTCTGACACTTCAGTAGCCAGGTTGGGGTCAAGCAAAATGGAATCATCCATCCTCCATACTGGTCTACCCGGAGAGAATCCCCTCCAGGATAGCGTCATCGTGATAGGGTGGTGATCTGATAGCACCATAGGCTCAATTGAAGTATCAGAGAGTTTAGTCAAATCTTCCTGGGTAACAAAAAAGAAATCAATTCTCGAGTATTTGGTATTTAGGTTAGAGTAATAGGTATAATCTTTTGTTGTGGGATGGAGTGTACGCCACGTATCGTGTAAAGTCAGCAAGTCTAGTTGGGTTCTAATGGCCCTTAGAGCTTGGTAGGTCAGGCAGGAGGAGCCATTGGATGTGTCAAGAAGTGGATTTAGGGGGACATTGAAATCCCCACCTAGGATCAGCATTCCAGATTGAAAGACTGTGAGTCTTTGAACTACGTCTCTAAAGAAGCTAACCTGTTGTGAATTAGGGGCGTAGATATTAGCAATGGTCATTGGTGAGTTATAAATCTTGCCCTTGATAAAGAGAAACCTCCCGTCTGGGTCTTGTTCGGTGCTTTCAACCCGAAATGGACAGTGTTTGGATAGTAAAATGGATACCCCTCTTGATTTCGATACCCCGTTGGTGGCGTGATACACAGTTGGGAAATTGCTGCTTCGCAATGTGGGAATGCTATCTGTCCTGAAATGAGTTTCTTGTAGTAGAACAATTTGCGGCTTTTCCTTCCATAGAGAGGAAAGCAACAAGGATCGTTTCTCCGGTGTATTGAGTCCTCTTACATTTAGAGAGTACAGTTTCAAATTCATGTTAGAGGTGTCTTGGTCAGTAGACCGGGGGTTTGTGTCAGTTCTGTCAACCATCATCTCCCTAAAGACCTGGAATGATAAGTGGAAAGAAGCGAACGAGAGGAGGAAAGGTGAGAAAAAAGGGAGGCTACAAGCCTAGTTAAGTAAGCAAATTAGTAGGACTTGCGAAATAGAGAATTGTACACTAGTACAGTGTCCAATATTCAATTGAAATTAATAAAAAGCCGAACGGCTAAGGGTACGGTGCACCCAAATCGGGTTTACCACAACCAGTGGGTATCAGAGCTACCAGGCCCTACCGTATGGGGGTCGGCCGGACCGAGCCTGGAAGCAAAGATCAGTGAATTTAGAAAATATTAACCAAAAATATTTACAATCAAGTAATACCAATGGGATTGTCCCATGTCACCCTAGGACAACCCCTAACATAAGGTAACATATGCCAGCCATGTTTAAAATCGCTGGCAATGATTATTTCCCAGGGAGTATTAATATTGCCACATAGGAAGGATAATAATCAATACACTGGTGAGTCTCGTAGTGTATAGTCAGGGGTAGCGTCCTTCCAATAAGGTAACATTCGTTCCTCCACTCCCCCCTATTATTACCGGGTTCTCCCATTTCCAGGTCAGGCCAAGCATAGCACATCCCCCTCTCCCAAGAGCTGGGAGACCTGCTAAGATCCCCCACCAATGATCTTACTACCTCCCAGTGGTACCCAGAGATATATTGTGGTATAGTCATGGAAACCACACCACTCAATCCGTAAGCATTGCAAGTGAGTAGTCTGTATCAATATCTAAACTCTCCCCTCTAAAGCATATCTAAAGCTACTCATCAAAACATATGAGAGAGATACTTTTATAACCAAAACATATTGAATTGAAGAGAGCAAATTCAGGTAGTAGAGATTCCAGCCGGAAAATTTACAACTAACCATACCTCTCAGGATAAAGTTCAAGTATGTAGAATAAGAAAGTCTCATAGTGGGCTGTAAGCCCAGGTGAAGTCTCAAGAATGCTCTCAAGTCTATGTTCACAAAGTCTCCCTACGCACAGCATTTATATGGGCTAGAGAACCTATTTGTGAGCAGAATGACAGTCTTTACATTGGTAGAGCCAATTATTCCCTGTGTTTTAGACCAGGATCGTGCGTAAAGTCCATAGATTCCTTAAATGGACACGGGTGGAGTATATGTGGGTAGGTAATAACAGGCTTACCAAGCAAAAATAGAACAAAAAGAAAACATTTTTAGTGATAGGGCAACATTAAGACAGCATTCACTGTAGCGGGGTAAAGGGGTAAAATTCCATCCCTAGTGTTCAGCATTTAGGTTTAATCACTCAGATTTTAGTGCACTGGGGAGTGCTCCAGCTCTCGTTAGTCTAGCGGCATATAGATTGTTGTGTCATCCATTCCTGGTGTAAAAGAAAGTTTGATTCTCTGCATGTCACGGAGGAGACCCATGGAGTCGGCAAGAAATCCACAAGAGGGTGATTTGTAACCAAACAGAAATTAACCATAACGTAATACCTCAAATCTCTCAAGGTGATGATGATTATTTGCAAGAAGAAGGCATCTGCTCACCATGTTGTTATATAGGCTGAGGTATTTGTTTTATAAGGAGGGTGCTGTCAGCTCTATCTGACAGAATTAAGCCATCTGTTCTCAGGTATTTGCGTATCAGATGAAGACACTATCTGTCATATCTCAAGGATGTACCCTGTCATAACAATTTTCAAACTGGTTCTGTAGAAAATAGGATGAACAGATAAACTCCAAAAAAGAACATAACCAACTCTTTTCTTTACTCCAGAACCATAAACGGAAGGGCAGAATGTTCTGCCAACAGGAGACTTCAGGTATGTATTTATTAACGGTCTCTTCGTGCCCTCCTGGCAGCTGGCCTAGGTGAACCTAGGTTATGAGGGCCAGATGTCGCATCATCAGGTGGTACTCCTGATTCTGAGGGAGAGCGCCGACGGCGGTAATTGGTAGACTGAGTCTCCATGGGTTCCATACGCTGTGGTGGCCAGCGATGCACGGATTGACGGTACATTGCATACCATTCTGGTACCGCAATCAAAGGGATCCCCAGGGTGTCACAGAATCTGGGCAAGTCCTCCGGGACTTTCAACATTGCAGTGCGCCCTTGATGAGATGCAGACAGGCAGAATGGGAATTTCCATTTATACCCTATGTTTCTGTCGCGTAGGACATCCAAAAGGGGTCTGAGATCCCTGCGGTGTTTTAAAGTGATACCCGACAGGTCTTGAAAAAGTTGAATCGGTGCACCTTGACAAGTTAATTGCTTACCCCTAGCTTTTCTTAAGATCTCTTCCTTAATTCTAAAATCAGCCAGGCAGCATACTATATCTCTGGGTGGATCCGTGTCTTTTCCTTTAGGACGCAATGCACGATGAATTCTGACAAGATCTATGTCAGTCTGGGGTGGTCTGTCAAGTATGTAATTAAACAGGCCTACCACAGATTGGGAGACAAGGTCCCCCTCGACCGATTCAGGTAAACCCCTGACTCTCAAATTCTGGCGGCGTCCTCTATTATCGAGGTCCTCCATATGTCTATTCATGTCTCTTAATTGGAGAGTGTGATCATCCACCTTCCTTGTGGAACGCCTGAGGATGGATTCATGGTCCTCTAGAGCAGTTTCAGTGTGTGAGACTCTATCTGTGAGGGAGCGGAGGTCTAACCGCAACTCTGATATTGCAGCCGCCAGAGCATCCTTAATGTCTGTTGCTACATTCTTTAAATCCTCAATGGTCAGTGATCTTTGAGCTGTGGTGTTCTGTATTCCCCGAACCTCCGGTCCCACCGAGTCGGAGACTGGGTTCGGTGTCGGGCTAAGGATAATTTCCTCAGGGTCCCTGTGCTGCTGCTGTGAATTACCTGAGGTAATCCTCTGACGGGACGTCGCCATGTTCCCTCTGTTAGCGCGGGACATATCCGTGACTGAAAATGTCACTGTGCCGTTATTCTCCCTCGGTGAACGGGATCTTGAGGCAGATGATGACCTTGAGGCCGTTCCCATGTCGGTAAAAGCTACAATTTTAGGCTGGGTGAGCTGTAAAGGTGGAAAGTTATCCCAGGGTGACAGGAGCTCAGCAGCTAAGCGTCCATTCTCCCTCACGGTCCGGCCACGCCCCCTCGGCCCTTTTGTTTAACCACTTCCCGCCCGGCCTATGGCCGATTTACGTCCGGGAAGTGGTTATGAAATCCTGACAGGACGTTCTAGAACGTCCTGCAGGATTTCATGCCGCGCGCGCACGTGGGGGCGCGCATCGCGGCGATCGGTGATGCGGGGTGTCAGTCTGACACCCTGCATCTCCGATCTCGGTAAAGAGCCTCCGGCGGAGACTCTTTACCACGTGATCAGCCGTGTCCAACCACGGCTGATCACGATGTAAACAGGAAGAGCCGCCGATGGCTCTTCCTCACTCGCGTCTGACAGACGCGAGTAGAGGATAGCCGATCGGCGGCTCTCCTGTCAGGGGGGGTTCGCGCTGATTGTTTATCAGCGCAGCCCCCCCTCGGATCGCCACACTGGACCACCAGGGATGCCCACCCTGGAGCACCAGGGTGGGCAAAAAAAAAAAAAAGTCTAAAAAAAAAAAAAAAAAAAAAAACATAAAAAAAAAAGATGCAAGTCAGTGCCCACAAATGGGCACTGACTGGCAACAATCAGTGCTGCCACCCCAGTGTCCATCAGCGCCACCCCAGTGTCCATCAGCGCCACCCCAGTGTCCATCAGCGCCACCCCAGTGTCCATCAGTGCCACCCCACAGTGCCCATCCATGCCCAGTGCCCACCTAGCAGTGCCCATCTGTGCCACCCAAAAGTATCCATCAGTGCCGCCCATGAGTGCCCATTTGTGCCGCCTATGAGTGCACATCAGTGCCGCCTATGTGTGCCCATCAGTGCCACCTATGTGTGCCCATCAGTGCCGCCTATGTGTGCCCATCAGTGCTGCCTATGTGTGCCCATCAGTGCCGCCTATGTGTGCCCATCAGCGCCGCCAATCAGTGCCACCTCATCTGTGCCCGTCAGTACTACCTCATCGATGTCCATCAGTGCCATCTCATCGGTGCCCATTAGTGCCGCCATATCAGTGCCCGTAATTGAAAGAGAAAACTTATTTACAAAAAAATTAACAGAAAAAAATAAAAACGTAATTTTTTTCCAAATTTTCAGCCTTTTTTTAGTTGTTGCGCAAAAAAAAAAAAATCGCAGAGGTGATCAAATACCACCAAAAGAAAGCTCTATTTGTGGGGAAAAAAGGACGCCAATTTTGTTTGGGTACAGTGTAGCATGACCGCGCAATTGCCATTCAAAGTGCGACAGTGCTGAAAGCTGAAAATTGGCTTGGGCGGGAAGCTGCGTAAGTACCTGGTATGGAAGTGGTTAAATAGTTTGGAGACCCCTGATCTACAGGATCCAGGACTGAAATATTGGCTTGAAGTTACTTGTGGAGCCTATGGCCCAGATTCTCAAAGGACTTACGACGGCGCAGCGCCATGTACGCCGTCGTAAGTCCGAATCTGGGCCGTCGTATCTATGCGACTGATTCTTAGAATCAGTTACGCATAGATATCCCTTCGATCCGACAGGCGTAAGTCTCTTACACCGTCGGATCGTAACTGCAATTTTTTTTCCCCGCTAGGTGGCGCTTCTGTCGATTTCCGCGTTGAGTATGCAAATTAGCTAGATACGCGAATTCCCGAACGTACGCGCGGCCGACGCAGTAAAGTTACGACGTTTACGTTAGGCTTTTCCTGGCGTAAAGTTGCCCCTGCTATATGAGGCGCAGCCAATGTAAAGTACGGCCGTCGTTCCCGCGGCGAAAATTTATAAAATTACGTCGTTTGCGTAAGTCGTCCGTGAATGGTGCTGGACGTAATTTACGTCCACGTCAAAACCAATGACGTCCTTGCGACGTCATTTATAGCAATGCACGCTGGGATATTTTAGGGACGGCGCATGTGCAGTTCGTTCGGCGTGGGGACGCGCTTCATTTAAATGAAACACGCCCCCTACCCGCCAAATTTGAATTCCCCTGGGTGATTTACGCTACGCCGCCGCAACTTTACAGGCAAGTGTTTTGTGAATAAAGCTTGTAAAGCGGCGTAACGTAAATGAGATACGTTACGCCCGCCCATTTTTACGCCCATCTACGAGAATCTGGGCCAATGAGTCTCCTAGATTCCTAATCCTGGATTGCCCCCTGATAAATCTACTTTTGTTCCTGAGCCAACTTGTATTTTTATACCGAATGTGAGGCATTCCCTCATAATAATACTTTTTTCCCATGGAGAGATTTTTTTACGACTACTTAATGCTCTTCTGAGCTTGGAGATATCTCTGTGGATATGTTTCTTTATTTTTCTATGGAATTTCCCTACCTGTAAAGTTCCCGACATATGGATATATCTATGCCTATATTGTTTCGGATGACTTTGAGATAGTGAAATTTATTTTCCACTATTGTCTTCTCTTGTCCGTCCTGAAGAAGCCCCACGGCAAAACGCGTAGACGCACAGGGGACATTTTTAATACTTGACATCCTGTATGGTTTTCCCTTATTTTTGTTGTTTTGTGTATATGCTATATATTTTTTTGTAATAAAATTATATTTTTCGCTATTCCTGTCTGTGTTGCCTATAAAGTCCGACCATTAGTTGCTTTTCCTGAGTAACTCTGTCTTTACCTCCCTAATTTACGGATGTGGCATTGTGAGTCTCCCCCCCCCCTCTTCCCTATATTGTTATTTCAAATACCACCAAAAGAAAGCTCTATTTGTGGTAAAAAAAAGGGACGTAAATTTTGTTTGGGAGCCACGACCATGCAATTGTCAGTTAAAGCGACGCAGTGCCGAATCGCAAAAAGGGCTCTGGTCTTTGGCCAGCGAAATGGTCCAGGGCTTAAAGTGGATGTAAACCCACTCTCATTCATTCTAAACTACTGCCATAGTGCTGATCTATAAGGATATACTTGCCTCCCGTCCTCCTCTACACTCCCCTTGTCAACATCCATTTTGTCCTGTGTATTTCTAAGGCCGGGTACTCACGGACAAACATGTACGGTGAAAGCGGTCCGTCGGACCGTTTTCACCGTACATGTCTGCCAGAGGGCTTCTGTACGATGGTTGTACACACCATCGTACAGAAGTCCGCGCGTAAACAATACGCGGGGCGTGTCCGCGGTGTCGCCGCGCCGATGACGCGGTGTCGCCGCGCCGATGACGCGGTGTCGCCGCGACAATGACGCGGCGACGTGGGCGGCCTGCCTTTAAAATGCTTCCACGCATGCGTCGAAGTCATTCGACGCATGCGAGGGACGGCGGGCGCCTGGACATGTACGGTAGGTCTGTACTGACGACCGTACATGTCCGAGCGGGCAGGATTCCAGCGGACTGTTTTAAAACAAGTCCAGGAATATTTGTCCACTGGGAAAAGGCCCGGCGGGCAAATGTTTGCTGGAATTCGGCCCGCTCGCGCCCACACACGACCAAACATGTTTGCTGAAACTGGCCCGCGGACCAGTTTCAGCAGACATGTTTGGTCGTGAGTACGGGGCCTTACACTGAATTCTGCTATGATCACTAACATCCAGTCAAAATCCAGAAAAGTAACCACATGACTTCAGAAAAGGAGTGGGGGTGGGAATTAACAAATAATGCCTGTCTCCAGGTTAGTGCATGAGATATGTAAATAACCTGTCACTCACAGCAAGGGGGCGGAACGGACTAAGGTTTTTCTCTGCGAGTCTGTTTTATTTCACTGAACAATAAAAGAGGATTGCTCAGAGCTGGATTAACTCTGTGTGGCAAGACTGGGCACAGATTATAGGAAATCTTATTACTGTACATTGTGACAGCAAAAATAAAATAAAAAATTCGGGTTTACATCCACTTTAAATGGTTAAAGGCTGTGTGTTGAGTTATTTTGAGGGGACAGCAAATGTACACCGTTATACAAGCTGTACACTCACTACACAACATTGTAGCAAAGTGTCATTTCTTCAGTGTTGTCACATGAAAAGATAGAATAAAATAGTTACAAAAATGTGAGGGGTGTACTTACTTTTGTGAGATACTGTATATGTACATTTCATTTGTAAATAACTTTTCAATTAGAGGAAATCCCTTCAAAGTGAAGGAATCCATAGTTGTCCCCACTGGAGGATTTCCCCTCTATTCCTGTTCTGGTGACAACCCAAAATTTGGGATTTTCTTTTTATTTCGCTCTTGATGACAACGATAACCAGGAGAAATAGAGAAGGTGAATCTCCCTAATGGGGGCACAGACCACAAGTGTTCTCATCCCTCTCTAATCTTTTTAAGTGACACTTTAACAGCTCATTTGAGAGTTTCTACTTTATTTAACCACTTCCATACCAGGCACTTACGCAGCTTCCTGCCCAAGCCAATTTTCAGCTTTCAGCGCTGTCGCACTTCGAATGACAATTGCGCGGTCATGCTACACTGTACCCAAACAATTTTTTTATCATTGTGTTCCCACAAATAGAGCTTTCTATTGGTGGTATTTGATCACCTCTGCAATTTTTATTTTTTGCGCACTGATTACGGGCAATGATATGGCGGCACTGATGGGCACCGGTGAGGCGGCACTGATGGGCACTGAAGGACACTGATAGGCGGCGCTGGTATGCGGCACTGATGGGCACTCATAGGCGGCACTCATAGGCGGCACTGATGGGCACTCATAGGCGGCACTGATGGGCACTCAGGCGGCACTGATGGGCACTCATAGGGGACACTGATGGGCACTCATGGGTGGCACTGATGGGTACTTATGGGTGGCACAGATGGGCACTGATAGGTGGGCACTGGGCATGGGTGGGCACTGGGCATGGATGGGCACTGAGAGGTGGCACTGATGGACACTGAGGGGTGGCACTGATGGACACTGAGGGGTGGCACTGATGGCATTGCTGGGCATCACTTGTTCCCATGTTGCCAGTCAGTGCCCATTTGTGGGCACTGATTGGCATCTTTCTCATTTATATTTTTTTTTTACTGCCCCCTTTCCTGGTGGTCCAGTGTGGAACAGCGATCTGTCATTTCCCCTAGTCAGTCCACCCCCCTTTCAGTTAGAACACACCTAGGGAGCATAATTAACCCCTTCCTCGCCCCCTAGTGTTAACCCCTTCCCTGCCAGTGACATTTTTACAGTAATCTGTGCATTTTTATAGCACTGATCGCTATGAAAATGCCAATGGTCCCAAAAATGTGTCAAAAGTGTCCAAAGTGTCCGCCATAATGTCGCAGTACCCATAAAAATCGCAGATCGCCGCCATTACTAGTAAAAAAAAAATATTAATAAAAATGCCATAAAACTACCCCCTATTTTGTAGACGCTATAACTTTTGCGAAAACCAATCAATAAACGCTTATTGCATTTTTATTTACGAAAAATATGTAGAAGAATACGTATCGACCTAAACTGAGGAAAAAAATAGTTTTTTTATATATTTTTGGGGATATTTATTATAGCAAAAAGTAAAAAATATTCATTTTTTTTTCAAAATTGTTGCTCTATTGCTGTTTATAGCGCAAAAAATAAAAACCGCAGAGGTGATCAAATACCACCAAAAGAAATCGCTATTTGTGGGGAAAAAAAGGACGCCAATTTTGTTTGGGAGCCACGTTGCACGACCGCGCAATTGTCAGTTAAAGCGACGCAGTGCCGAATCGCAAAAAAGTGGCTCGGTCATTGACCAGCAAAATGGTCCGGGGCTGAAGTGGTTAATGCAGGAATGATCCGCACCACATATACTTTATCAAGTCAACCCCAATGTGCTATACAGCAGTGTCCTTTTCTAGAACTGCGATTCAAAAACCAGGACAGATCATCGCAATAAATGACTCCTCCTACCTGGACGCCTCTGACACCATTGTGATCTGTTCCATCCATTGTATCCAAGCCTTATCATGGCTGAACAATAAACAGGTCGGCGCACACTTCCCTCCCGAAAATCTGTTAAACATTACGTCTAATGTGAAAGCTCTGGCGCGTGACATAATTAAATTTAGCACAATAAAACAATATTCCCCATCGTCAGGAACGCGGGGCCGTGTGCTCCGGCTGTAAGGGGCCGGGCGAGCTCCATAGCTTAACCATGGGAAATGCTTTTACAGTATCACTGTTTGATATTACAAGCCTGATTCCTCGCACAACTATCCAGCTGTTTGAAAATAAAACTTGCAGAGATCCAGGAAGATGTCTGATGCGTGCGCTGATCCGGGGCACCTCGGCGGGGTTCTCATTCTGCCACGTAAAGGAGAACTCTGCTAGGTAAAAAATGCATGCCTACAAAGGAGAATACAAAGGGCCAGATTCACAGAGCAAGTACGCCAGCGTAGCTACTGATACGCCGGCGTACTTTCAAATTTCCCGCGTTCTATCTTTAGTTTGAATCCTCAAACCAAGATACGACGGCTTCTGGGTTCGATCCGACAGGCGTACGGCTTCGTTCGTACGCCTTCGGATCGTAGGTGCAATACTTCGGCGCCCGCTGGATGGAGTTTGCGTCGTTTTCTGCGTCGGGTATGCAAAGGAGGGATTTACGACGATCCACGAACGTACGCACGGCCGTCGCATTTTCTAACGTCGTCTGTAGTCGGCTTTTTCCGGCGTATAGTTAAAGCTGGTATTTAGCGGCGTATACCTAGACTTGCCATGTTAAGTATGGCCGTCGTTCCCGCGTCGAAATTTGAAAAAAACTTTTTTTGCGTAAGTCGTCCGTGAATAGGGATGGACGTAACTCACGTCTAAGTTCAAAAAATTATGTCGTTGCGACGTCATTTCGCGCAAAACACGGTGGGAAATTTCTGGACGACGCATGTGCAGTTCATTTGGCGCGGGGACACGCTTCATTTAAATGAAACGCGCCCCCTACCCGCCGATTTGAATTCCGCCGCCAGAAATACACTACGCCACCGTAACTTACGGCGCAAAATCTTTGTGGATTTGAATATACGCCAGGTAAGGTATGGCGGCGTAGTGTGTCTCTGATACGCTGCGCCAATGTAAATGTATGTGAATCTGGCCCAAAATTTATAACAAAAATAATATTAACCGCTTAAGGACCGCCCCACATACATATACTGCGGCAGGGCGGCCCTTAATTGCAAAATCACGTACTTGTCTCATACGCCACGTAAGTGCACGGATGCACCGTCCTATCTCTGCGCCTGATTCTTGAAATAAGATACGCCTGAATTTTGGCTCCATCCGACCGACTTAATTCTTGTACGCCATTGTATCTTGGGCGCATATTTACGCTGGCCGCAAGGGGCGCTTCCATTGATTTACTCGTCGAATATGTAAATGAGCGAGATACGCCGATTCACAAACGTACTTACGCCCATCGCAGTAATCTACGCCGTTTACGTAAGGCGCAAGTCCGACGTAAAGTTATTCCACCATATAGGAGGCGCAACCCATGCAAAGGTATGGACGTCGGAACAGCCGTTGTATTTTACGTCGTTTACGTAAGTCGTACGTGAATGGGGCTGGGTGTAGGTTACGTTCACGTCGTAGGCATTGAGCCGTCGTATCTTAGGGAGTATATGCGACGTGATTCGGAGCATGCGCGCGCATGCGCCGTTCGTTCGGCTTCATTTAATAGCTCACGCCCACTTCCTTCCTACTTTGAATTAGGCGGGCTTACGCCGGCGCAACGCTGGGAGCCGAGTGCTTTGTGAATACTGTTCTTGCCTCTCTATGTTACGTCGGCGTAGCGCATAGGAGATGCGCTACGCCGGCCAAAAGATGTGCCGCACTACGAGAATCCGGCTACTTGTGTTCCTGCTAAGCAGCAACACAGATCTCTGTGTTCACCCAGTCAAAGCGCAATGAAGATATTTGCCAGCATACCATGGAACGACATAAATAGCATCCAAACGGATAATTTATTGCATGATCACAACACAAGGAGAGTGCAACACTTCTGTGGTCACACAGGACCCCTTTGTCAGGCTCACATGCCTGATGAAGGGGTCCTGCGTGACTCCGAAATGTTGCACTCTCCTTGTGTTGTGATCAGGCAATAAATCATCCGTTTGGATGCTATTCATGTCGTTCCATGGTGTGCTGGCAAATATCTTCATTGCGCTTTGACTGGGTGAACACAGAGATCTGTGTTGTTGCTTAGCCGGAACACAAGTATCCGGATTCTCGTAGTGCGGCGCATCTTTTGGCCAATCCTGGGACAGTGATCTGTCTATCAAAGTTCCCTGGACAAAGGGGGGGGGGGGTAGGCTGTAAATAACGCTGCACTGCAGGGAAACACACAGCTATTGTAATGAAAGCTGTTATGTTTCCCAGCGCTCTAATTAGCCAGGCGGCGATGGCGGCTCTCCCCTCTCATCCCCTACGATCGCTGGAACACAGGCTGAAACTGGGAGGGAACACAGGCTGAAACTGGGGGGGGGACACAGGCTGAAACTGGGAGGGAACACAGGCTGAAACTGGGGGGGGGGGACACAGGCTGAAACTGGGGGTGGGGAACACAGGCTGAAACTGGGGGGGGGGGACACAGGCTGAAACTGGGGGGGGGCACAGGCTGAAACTGGGGGGGGGGACACAGGCTGAAACTGGGGGGGGGGAACACAGGCTGAAACTGGGGTGGAGGAGCACAGGCTGAAAATGAGGGGGGGTGGACACAGGCTGAAACTGGGGGACGACACAGGCTTAAACTGGGGGGGGGGACACAGGCTGAAACTGGGGGGGACACTGGCTGAAACTGGGGGGACACAGGCTGAAACTGGGGGGGGGGACACAGGCGGAAACTGGGGGACACAGGCTGAACTGGGGACACATGCTGAACTGAGGACCGGGACACAGGCTGCACTGGCGGACACTGAGGACCGGGACACAGGCTGCACTGGCGGACACAGGCTGCATTGGCACTCGGTCCTGTTGTGAATTGTTAAGGTCTGGAAGCGTTTCGATACCTTCGGGTGATTCTACGCTATACAAGCAATAAACAATAAACAATAAACAATAAACACAGGCTGCACTGGTGGACACAGGCTGCATTGGCGGACATGGGCAGGCTGCATTTTTGGCTATGGATAAAGTTGTTGTCAATATTTTTATAACTTAATTCTGCACAGAACATTTAAGTGTAATTTCATGAGATAATATATGAGGGCGTGTTTAGGGGTGGGATTAGGGGCAGGGTAGGGGTTGGGCGGGGCAACTGGTGGCGAGTTACCCTTGAGGCCTGGCTAGTAGCTCAGGACTTGAAATTTTGAGCCCTGTACTAGTACATTATGCCTTTGTCTTGCAGATGTTAGTTTTTTCTTCTTTTTTTTTTAAGTGGGTTTACAACCACTTTAAGGCCTCAGCATACCAAGACATTTTGGACAATTTCATGCTCCCAACTTTGTGGGAAGAGTTTGGAGATGGCCCCTTCCTGTTCCATCATGACTGAGCACCAGAGCACAAAGCAAGGTCCATAAAGAAATGGATGAACGAGTTAGGGGGGGAGGAACTTGACTGGCCTGCACAGAGTCCTGACCACAACCCGATAGAACACCTGTAGGATGAATTAGAGTGGAGACTTTGCTTCTGGAAGAATGGTCAAACATTCCCATAGACACACTCCTAAACCTTGTGGACAGCCTTCCCAGAAGCGTTGAAGTTGTTATAGCTGCAAAGGGTGGGCCAACTTTATACTGAAACCTACGGACCAAGACTAGGATGTTATTAAATTTAATGTGCGTGTAAAGGCAGGCGTCCTAATACTTTTGATAATATAGGGCCAGATTCAGGTAGGGCAGCGTAACTTTGTGCGGGCGTAGCGTATGGTATTTACGCTACGCCGCCGCAAGTTAGAGAGGCAAGTGCTGTATTCACAAAGCACTTGCTCCCTAAGTTACGGCGGCGTAGCGTAAATGTGCCGGCGTAAGCGTGCCTAATTCAAATGAGGAAGAGGTGGGCGTGTTTTAGGGAAATTAAGCATGACCCCACGTAAATGACGTTATCAACGAACAGCGCATGCGCTGTCTGTGGACATATCCCAGTGCGAATGCGTCGGATAGAATGCCTAAGATACGTCGAACACTGCCTACGACGTGAACGTAACTTACGCACAGCCCTATTCGCCTACGACTTACGCAAACGACGTAAAAAGATAGGCTTGTTCCGACGTCCATACCTTGCATGGGCTGCGCCACCTAGGGAGCAGCTTTATCTGTACGCCGGCGTATCTCTTACGTAAACGGCGTAACTAATTGCGACGGGCGCACGTACGTTCGAGAATCGGCGTATCTAGCTCATTTGCATATTCGACGCAGAAAACAACGGAAGCGCCACCTAGCGGCCAGCGTAAATATGCACCCTAAGATACGACGACGTAGGAGACTTACGCCGCTCGTATCTTAGCCTAATTTAAGCGTATCTGGTTTCCAGAATATGCTTAAATTTACGACGGCGTAGATTCAGAGTTACGACGGCGTATCTACTGATACGCCGGCGTAACTCTCTCTGAATCTAGCCCATAGTGTATATGATGACATGGAAGAAATGTATTCTTGCAGGCTACATGAAAATTCCAATTTAAGGTGAAAAAGTGATAGCCTCAAACCCGCGCTTGCTGAAATGAGAGGATGGTTTCCCATGGAATGCTGAAATCTGGTCCGTTCCATCTGTTCAGTCCGGCCTTTGTAATCACTATCTCCTACATTTGTCTTGCCGCTCCGTCTCTCAATTTGCCCATCAATTCCGCAGTCATCAGCCATCCTGCCTCCATCAGCGTCACCTTCCGCAGACCATTATCTCAGCTCAATCAGACAGTCTGTGTGACAATGCGTCAAGTGAAAGAGGAGAGGCGAGATATTATCCTATGTGAGATTATCGCCTGGCGTAATCTTAGATGCCTTCAAAGCCGCGTCGCATTGTACTTAATGGTACCCCGTCATTTCATTGGGAAACATCAAAAAATATACATCTGGCTTTCATAGAGCGGAAGATAAGTGTCCGCATTCCGGGAATGTCTACCATTGAAATCCCGTTTTACTAGAAATATGGATGAGTGCTGAACACAAATCCAATCATTTTCATTGGTTTATGGACAAGAGGCTTTAACCACTTGCTTGCTGGGCACATAAACCCCCTTCGTGCCCAGGCGAAATTTCAGCTTCCGGCACTGCGTCGCTTTAACTGACAATTGCGCGGTCGTGCGACGTGGCTCCCAAACAAAATTGACGTCCCTTTTTCCCCACAAATAGAGCTTTATTTTGGTGGAATTTGATCACCTCTGCGTTTTTTATTTTTTGCGCTATAAACAAAAAAAGAGCGACAATTAAAAAAAAATATATATATGTTTTACTTGTTGCTATAATAAATATCCCAATTTAAAAAAAAAAAAAAAGTTTTTTTTTCTCAGTTAAGGCCGATACATATTTTTTTACGTACTTTTGTAAAAAAAATCGCAATAAGTGACTGGTTTGCGCAAAAGTTATAGCGCCTACAAAATGGGGAACAGAATTATGATTTTTTTTTTTTTTTTTACTAGTAATGGCGGCGATCTGCGATTTTTATTGGGACTGCGATATTGCGGCGGACGTATCGGACACTTTTGACACAAATTTGGGACCATTCGCATTTATACAGCGATCAGTGCTATAAAAATGCACTAATTACTGTATAAATGTGACTGGCAGGGAAGGGTTAACACTAGGGGGTGAGGAAGGGGTTAAATGTGTATCCTGGGTGTGTTCTAACTGTGTGGGGGAGGGGGTGACTGGGGGAGGTGACCGATGCTGTGTCCCTATGTACAAGAGACACAGATCGGTCTCCTCTCCTCTGACAGCACGCCTAGCTCTGTGTTTTCGTCCCTGCTGTGTTACCGACGATCGCGTGTACCCGGCGGACATCGCGGCCGCCAGGTACACGCATCGGCTCTTCAGCGATGTGCCGGGACAGTGTTTACCCGCTGCGCGCCCCCCAGAGGCGCGCGCGGGTAATGCACTTTAAATGACGTCCACCCGGCACTTGAGAGCCGCGCTGTTGACGTCTTTTGTCAATAGCGCGGGTCTCAAGTGGTTAAAGCTGAACTCCAAGCAGGTAGAAAGGACACACATTCATGTGGCTCTGTATGTAATGATAATTCTTTAAATGTTTTCTTTTAAATCAAGTAGTCTAAGTACCTGAATCTTACCCCGATATCATCCTTTTACAGTTCCCTGTACAGGGAGGGTGAAGCAGTACACAGAGTCAATCAGTGCAATGGGTATGCCGATAGAAGGAGAAAGCACAGTGACATAGAGAGGAGCTCACGCTGCTGCTTATCTTTTCACTGTCCAGTCACAGGCTGGAGGGATGGGCTACCAGTGACATGACAGCGATTACTGCTCCCGATGACCGGGAGCAGTAGATCCCTGACATGTCACTAGGCAGAACAGGGAAATGCCTTGTTTACATAGGCATCTCCCCATTCTGCCTCGCCACACTGCAATCACGGGCCGCTGGCGAACATTGAGTTTGCTGGACCCGAGAGCACACTCCCAAGGCACGAGGCAAGCGGGCGCGCAGCGGGCACACGGCGGACGCGCGGGAGCGTGCGCACGCCTGCTAGGCAGCAAATTCTAATCTCAGGCCCCATACACACCATAGAATCTATCCGCAGATAAATCCCATCAAATGGGTTTCTGCGGATAGATTCTATGGTGTGTACACTCCGGCGGATATTTATCCTCGGATAAATCTCCCCTGGGATGGATTTCCAGCAGATGGATATTTGCTGACATGCTCAACAAATCCATCTGCTGGAATCCATTCCAACGGATGGATCCGCTCGTCTGTACAGACTTACCGGATCCATCCGCCCAAAGGGATTCCCCGCACGCGTCGTAATGATTTGACGCATGCGTGGAATTCCTTATATGACAGCGTCGCGCCCATCATAATAGCGGCGACGGCGCGACACGTCATCGGCAGAGGATTTCAGCGCGGATTTCAATGCGATGGTGTGTACACGCCATCGCATAGAAATCTTCTGAAATCCTCGAGAGGATTTATCCGCGGATACGGTCCGCTGGACCGTATCTGCGGATAAATCCTCTCGTGTGTATGGGGCCTAAGGGACGTACAGGTATGCCCATTTGCCTGCCCATGCAATTCTTCCAATGTATATGGGTGTGAGGCGGTCAGGAAGCGGTTAATAAAATAAAGCATTTTTTTATTGTAATATATATCAGCATTATTTATTTGTATTATTATTTTATAAGTTTTTATATTGTTTTTACTTATTTTTTTATGTGTGTCTGTCAGGGGGGCAAGGGTAGTTGCCCCATGCTGCTTCCTTACAAATACAGCACTGAAGACATGTAATGCCTCGTACACACGATCGGACCTTTGTCCGACTAAGTTCACATCGGAATTCCGACGGAATTCCATCGGAGGAAAAGAGAACATGTTGGGCCAGATCCACATAGCGAGTACGCCGGCAGATCTACTGATACGCCGGCGTACTTTCAAATTTCCCGTGTCGTATCATTGTTTTGAATCCTCAAAACAAGATACGACTGCATCTGGGTTAGATCCGACACGTGTACGTCTTCGTACGCCTTTGGATCTAAGATGCAATTCTTCGGCGTCCGCTGGGTGGCGTTCCCTTTGTTTTCCGCATCGAGTATGCAAATTAGCTATTTCCGACGATCCACGAACGTACGAGCGGCTGGCGCATACCTTTACGTCGTCTCTAGTCGGCTTTTTCCGGCGTATAGTTAAAGCTGCTATTTCGTGGCGTACTCAATGTTAAGTATGGCCGTCGTTCCCGCGTATAATTTAAATTTTTTTTTTTTTTGCGTAAGTCGTTCGTGAATCGGGATGGACGTAATTTACGTCCAGGTCAAAACCAATGACGTCCTTGCAACGTCATTTCGCGCAATGCACGGCGGGAAATTTAGGGACGGCGCATGCGCAGTTCGTTCGGCGCGGGGACGCGCTTCATTTAAATGAAACACGCCACCTACCCGCCCAATTTGAATTCCGCGCCGCTACGCCGCTTGATATACACTAAGCTGCCGTAACTTACGGCGCAAAATCTTTATGGATTTGAACCAAAGCCAGGTAAGGTACGGCGGCGTAGCGTATCTCAGATATGATGCGCCGGGGCAGATCTTTGTGGATCTGCCCCGTTCTCTATGTAAGCTCTGATGGAATTCATCTGAATTTTCGATGGGGCATACACACGGTCGGAATTTTCGATGGAAAAAGTCTGTCCGATCGTGTGTATAGGGCATAAGTGTTGCTGAACTGCAGCAGAGAAAAATCAGGTCAGGGCTGTGCAGTGTGGCAGGGCTGTGCAGTGTGGCAGGGCTGTGTAAATCTCAGGAGGGGATGGACAGAAGTACTTTTGGTAAGTATAACAGCTCTGTTATATGAATTCCATCTGTGTATTTATCTGTCTGTCTGGAGTTCAGCTTTAAGTCAAGCGAAGATGACTAATGATGTGTTTATGTTATCTGAGCATTGACTGCATGGCCTGTCAAGTACAGTGTTTAACCAAAGCACGAAAAAGTCACCCAAACCCTCTTAAGCTGCCACGCCATTGTCTGCGCTGATGGAAAGGCCATAGGAGCACACCGAGGCCGGCCTCGCCTCCTGACCCTTCTAGACATACACCAATGTCCTCTTATATGACCCACGCCGACACACCATAACACCGGCCTCTCACATTCAGTCTGTGAAAGTGACGGCGTGTTTGAGCTCAGTTACCAAAAATAAAGAAATGTAAATCACTGCTGAAGTTTACTAAAATATCGGACACTCCTTCTGCGACCAAGACTGTTCTCAGTAGGAGTGTGTCTGTTATGCCGGTATGGCTCTGCAGTCTACATCAACCGGTTAACCACTTAAGCCCCGGACCATTATGCAGGTTAAGGACCTTGCCCCTTTTTTGCGATTTGGCACTGCGTCGCTTTAACTAACAATTGCGCGGTCGTGCGACGTGGCTCCCAAACAAAATTGGCGTCTTTTTTTCCCCACAAATAGAGCTTTCTTTTGGTGGTATTTGATCACCTCTGCGGTTTTTATTTTTTGCGCTATAAACAAAAATAGAGCGACAATTTTGAAAAAAATTCAATGGCCCGGATTCAGAAAGAATTGCGCTCTATTTGCGGAGGCGCAGGGCAACGATTTTGCCCTGCGCCCCCGCAAATATTTTGCGCTGCCCTCGATTCACGGAGCAGTAGCTCCGTAAATTGCGAGGGCGCGCCGGCAAAATTGCCCGGCGTAAGCGTGCGCAATGTAAATGATCCCGCCGGGGGCGGGAATCATTTAAATTAGGCACGCTCCCGCGCCGAGCGTAGAGCGCATGCTCCGTCGGGAAACTTTCCCGACGTGCATTGCGGCAAATGACGTCGCAAGGACGTCATTTGCTTCAAAGTGAACGTGAATGGCGTCCAGCGCCATTCACGATTCACTTACTCAAACGACGTAAAATTCGAACGTCGCGACGCGGGAACGCCGGGTATAGTTTAGCATTGGCTGCCCATTCTATTAGAAGGGGCAGCCTTACGCTAACCACGCCGTACGGAAACGACGTAACTTGCGTACGCAGGGGGCGCGCAACATTGTGAATCGGCGCAAGTATGCAATTTGCATACTATACGCTGACCACAATGGGAACGCCCCCTAGCGGCCATCGCAAGAATGCAGCCTAAAATCTGCGTGGCATAAGAGCCTTATGCCATGCAGATTTTAGGCTGCAGTCGGCGTAACGAGTTCTTTGAATCAGGAGAACTCGTTACGCCGGCGCAAGTCAGAAATTGCGCTGCGTAACTATGGTTACGCAGGCGCAATTGCTTACTGAATCTGGGCCACTATTTTTTACTTTTTTGCTATAATAAATATCCCCAAAAAAGATATAATTTTTTTTTTCTAAGTTTAGGCCGATACGTATTCTTCTACCAATTTTTGGTAAAAGAAAATTGCAATAAGCGTTTATCGATTGGTTTGCGAAAAATGTATAGCGTTTACAAAATAGGGGATAGTTTTATGGCATTTTTATTAATATTTTTTTTTTACTAGTAATGGCGGCAATCAGCGATTTTTTTCATGACTGAAACATTATGGCGGACACATCGGACACTTTTGACACATTTTTGGGACCATTGTTATTTTCACAGCGAAAAGTGCTATAAAAATGCACTGATTACTGTGAAAATGACAAAGGCAGTGAAGGGGTTAACCACTAGGGGGCGCTAAAGGGTTAAGTGTGCCCTAAGGGAGTGATTCTTACTGTAGGAGGGCGTGGCTGTAGGTGTGACATCACTGATCTTCGTTCCCTATAACAGGGAACAGACGATCAGTGTCACTGCCACACAGAAGAATGGGGAAGGTGTGTTTACACTCACCTCTCCCCGTTCTTCAGCTCCTGTGACCGATCGCGGGACACCGGGGGCGATCGGGTCCCGCGGGTGCGGTCACGGAGCTTCGGACCGGGTCATGAGCACACCACCGGCGGCGCTCTCGCGACACCGCGGCTGGGCTCTTAAAGGCTACGTACAGGTACCTGCCTGTGCCCAGCCGTGCCCTTCTTCCGACGTATATCGACGTGATGGGGTCCTTAAGTGGTTAAAGCCCGGCTCACACACATATACGTCGGCAGAATGGCAGGGCTGGGCAAAGTGACATATATTTACGTCACTTGCGCCCCTGCTGCAAGCTCCGTGACCGTGCCCGCTGGACCCCACGGACTCGATGTCCGCCGGTGTCCCGCGTTAGGGTCACGGAGCTCCAGAATGGGGAGAGACCAGTGTAAACAAGGCCTCTTCCCGTTCTGCCTGGTGACACTGACACTGATCTATGCTCCCTCTCATCAGTAACAGTTATGCCTCGTACACACGATCTTAATTTCCGATGACAAAAGTCTGACTGAATTTTTTCATCAGATATTCCGACCGTGTGTGGGCCCCATCTGACTTTTTTCCGTCAGAGTTTAGAAATAGAACATGTTTTCTTTTTTCCGATGGAAAAAAATGTCTATCGGAAATTCCGATCGTTTGGAACTCCGCCGGAGAAAAAAACACGCATGCTCAGAATCAAGTCGACGCATGCTCGGAAGCATTGAACTTAATTTTTTTCAGGTCGTCGTAGTGTTTTACGTCACCGCGTTTTGGACGGTCGGAATTTGGTTTGACAGTGTGTATGAATGGAATTCCGACGGAAAATTCAATCAGATTTTATCCCATCAGAAGTTCCGATCGTGTGTACAGGGCATTAGAATCACTCCCTGGGACACACTTAACCCCTTCCTAGCCCCCCTAGTGGTTAACCTCTTCACTGCCAGTCACATTTTATACAGTAATCAGTGCATTTTTATAGCACTCATCGCTGTATAAATGACAATGGTCCCAAAATAGCGTCAAAAGTGTCCGATGTGTCCACCATAATGTCGCAGCCACGATAAAAACCGCAGATCGCCGACATTACTAATAAAAAAAAATTATTAATAAAAATGCCATAAAACTATCCCCTATTTTGTAGACGCTATAACTTTTGAGCAAACCAAGCAATAAACGCTTATTGCAATATTTTTTTCCCAAAAATATGTAGAAGAATACGTATCGGCCTAAACTGAGGGGAAAAAAATTGTATATATTTTTGGGGGATATTTATTGTAGCAAAAAGGAAAAATCTTTATTTTTTTTCAAAAATGTCGCTCTATTTTTGTTTATAGCGCAAAAAACGCAGAGGTGATCAAATACCACCAAAATAAAGCTCTATGTGTGGGAAAAAAAATTTGTAGTGTCTTTTTAGAACTGGTATGTAAATTTTGGAGTTTTTATTTTCCATTTCTTCATTGTCTAACATATTTTTGGAATTGTTCATTATGTCTTTGAGATTTTGTCTCAAGCACTCATTGTTGTAAGTAGACATGTGCACTGCCAAAAAAATCATTATTTTCGCTTCACTTTTTTTTTTTGCTTTTTTCGTAAATTCATAAATTCGGGAAATTCAGGTAATTTGTGAATTCAGAAATTCGGGAAATTTGAAAATTCTGAATTCAGAAATTCCCGAATTTCCGAAAAAAGCAAAAAAACGAATGAAACGAAAATGAAAAAAAAAAACTAATTTCGGAAATTCAGAAATACTAAAAATTCGAAATTCGAAAATTCAGAAATTCGGAAACGCAACCTTCCAAAGTTACTTTTTTCGGAAATTCGTATACTCTGAAACTTAAAAATTCTGGAAATTTCGGAAATTCGGAAATTTCGGAAATTCGGAAATTTCAGAAATTCGGAAATTTCAGAAATTCGGAAATTTCGGAATTTGGAAATTCCAGAAATTTGAAATTTCGAAAATCCGGAAATTTGACAGTTCGGAAATCCGAAAATCCGGAAATTTGAAATTTCGGAAATCCGAAAATCCGGAAATTGAAAAATCTGGAAATTAAAAATTTCAGAAATTTTAGAATTAACGAATTTGTCAAAATTTGTTAAAAAAACGAATTAGAAACTAAACGAATTGCACATGTCTAGTTGTAAGTTCTGGATGGTGAATGCGCTGATGGGTTGTTGTAGGGTGCATGGTTTGCCTTGATCCTTGTTGGCCTATTGGTCATATGAGTTGGAGCCCCTGTTTTGTAGGTGGTCCCAGGATAATAAAACCCTCTTCTGCAAGCAGTGATGGGAATCTGCTCAGCATCGCTGCACAAGCATCTTCAGAGGAACTACAATTAGACTCGAAAGAGATGTTTGCAGAATTCCAGGTGAAAGATTTCTATTGGGCTGCATTGCCATTTGGGTTGGTCTGGGTAGGTGACAAGGGATCCGTACTTCACTTACTTAAAGGAGAACTGAGGCAATAAAACCGTTAACATTATTAAAGTAGTTGTATAGACCACTTTCACCTACAGGTAAGCCTAGATTAAGGTTTAGCTGTAGGTTCTTGAAATATTTCCTAAACCTACACAGTTTAGGAGATATTTACAATGTCCCTGAACGATGTATACTTTTTCTTTTTTGTTCTATTCTATTCTGTTTTTCTATTCTGTCCTTTACTATTATATTCAAATTCAAATTGATTTGATATTTGAATTTCAGAAGATGGTCATATTCTTTCTAATTTATTGTATTCTATTTTTTTTATTCTATTCCTTTATTTTCTTCTCTATTTTATCCTGTTCTTTGTTTTCTATTTATATCTCTTTTACACTATTCTTTAATTTTCTATTTTATCCCTTTATTTTACATTCTATTTTTTTCTATTCTTTTATTTTGTATTATGTTCTTTTTATCTCTATTATAGTCTATTCTTTTATTTTATACTATATTCTTTTCAATTCCTTTATTTTATATTGTATTTTATCCTGTTCTTTTATTTATTTTTATCCTATTTATATCTGTTTTACGCTATTCTTTTATTTGTTTTTTTTTCCTATTCAATTTTTTTCTATTCTTTCTGTTTTGTTTAACTCTATTATAGTCTATTCTTTTTTTTTCTATTCTATTCTTTTCTATTCCTTTATTTTGTATTCTATTTTATCCTTCTCTTTTATTTTTTGTATCCTATTTATATTCTGTTCTGTTTAAAGGGGTTGTTAAGGTAATTTTGTTTCCCTAAATAGCTTCCTTTACCTTAGTGTAATCCTCCTTCACTTACCTCATCCTTCCATTTTGCTTTTAAATGTCCTTATTTCTTCTGAGAAATCCTCACTTCCTGTTCTTCTGTCTGTAACTCCACACAGTAATGCAAGGCTTTCTCCCTGGTGTGGAGTGTCGTGCTCGCCCCCTCCCTTGGACTACTGGAGAGTCAGGACGCCCACTAACACACAGCTCCTTTCTCTATCTGCAATGTAGAGAGCATCCTGACTCTCCTGTAGTCCAAGGGAGGGGTTGAGCACGACACTCCACACCAGGGAGAAAGCCTTGCATTACTGTGTGGAGTTACAGACAGAAGAACAGGAAGTGAGGATTTCTTAGAAGAAATAAGGACATTTAAAAGCAAAATGGAAGGATGAGGTAAGTGAAGGAGGACTGCACTAAGGTAAAGGAAGCTATTTAGGGGGGGAAAAAAATTACCTTTACAACCGCTTTAACTCTATTATATTCTATTATTTTATTAGATTCAAAACGGTAGAGGAAAAGGGGGATATTTTGCGGTGCACGGGGTATGGCGGTAATGATGAGAAAGAAAGTATTCTTATGAAAATACAAAGGGGTAGATCCACATACCTCCGCTGCGCCCGGCGCAGATGTGAGATACGCTACGCCGCTGTAACTTACCTGGCTTTGGTTTGAATCCTCAATGAATTAGCACCGTAAGTTACGGCGGCGTAGTGTATTTCTCGCGGCGGATTTCAAATTGGGCGGGTAGGAGGCGTGTTTCATTTAAATGAAGCGTGTCCCCGCGCCGAACGAACTGCGCATGCGCCGTCCCTAAAATTTCCCGCCATGCATTGCGCTAAATGACGTCGCAAGGACGCTATTGTTTTCAGCGTGAACGTAAATGGCGTCCAGCCCCATTCTCGGACGACTTACGCAAACAACGTAAAATTTTCAAAATTATACGCAGGAACGACGGCCATACTTAACATTGAGTATGCCACCATATAGCAGCTTTAACTATACGCCTGAAAAAGCCGAACGGAAACGACGTAAAAGAATGCGACGGCCGCTCGTACGTTCGTGGATCGTCGGAAATAGCTCATTTGCATACTCAACGCGGATTACGACGTGAACGCCCCATAGCGGACGCCGAAAAATTGCATCTAAGATCCGACGGCGTACAAAGACGTACGCCTGTCGGATCTAACCCAGATGCCGTCGTATCTTGTTTTGGGGATACAAAACAAAGATACGCGTAATTTCTTTGAGGATCTGCCCCAAAATATTTTTATTAAATATGGATAAAAATAAAATTCAATCAATTTTATAAATAGTGCCGGTCTATTATTTTATATTCTATTCTATTTTATTCTCTCTCAGAAATTCAAATTGGATTAGAAAATTATTTGAATTCAATCTCCATTCAACCGTCTTCCTCTGAGCCCTGGTTGTTCAGGATGCACACCAGCCTGTGAATGGACAGTAAAAAGAGAAGCAGCACAGTGATGAGCTCATCTTTCTGTCACTCTGCTCTCTCTTCCTATCAGCATGGCTCATTGCTTTGTTTGCAACATACCTAATTGGTAAGATGCTGATACCAGGTAAAATTGATATACCTTCACCGCTTGCAATTAAAATAATACTGTATGTATTAACCACTTAAGGACCGCCCACTGTATATATACGTCCACAGAATGGCACGGCTGGGCAGATGGACGTACCAGCACGTCCTGTACATCTACCCAGCTGTGGGTCGCGGGCACGCGCCCACAACCCATTCCGAAGCTCCGGGACCCGCGGACCCGATCGCTGCTGGGGTCCCGCGATCGGTCCCCGGAACTGACGAACGGGGAGAGCCGCGTGTGAACACGGCTTCCCTGTGCTTCACTGTGGCGGCGTATCAATCGTGTCATCCCTTTTATAGGGAGACACAATTGATGACGTCACACCTACAGCCACACCCCCCTACAGTTGTAAACACTCACAAAGTGAACCCTAACCCCTTCAGCGCCCCCTGTGTTTAACTCCCAAACTGCAACTGTCATTTTCACAATAAACAATGCAATTTAAATGCATTTTTTGCTGTGAAAATGACAATGGTCCCAAAAATGTGTCAAAATTGTCCGAAGTGTCCGCCATAATGTCGCAGTCACGAAAAAAAAAAACGCTGATCGCCGCCATTAGCAGTAAAAAAAAAATAATTTATAAAAATGCAATAAAACGATCCCCTATTTTGTAAACGCTATAAATTTTGCGCAAACCAACCGATAAACGCTTATTGCGATTTTTTTTACCAAAAATAGGTAGAAGAATACGTATCGGCCTAAACTGAGGGAAAAAAAATGTTTTTTTATATATTTTTGGGGGATATTTATTATAGAAAAAAGTAAAAAATATTTAATTTTTTTCAAAACTGTCGCTCTATTTTTGTTTATAGCGCAAGAAATAAAAACTGCAGAGGTGATCAAATACCACCAAAAGAAAACTCTATTTGTGGGGAAAACAGGACGCCAATTTTGTTTGGGAGCCATTGTCTGTTAAAGCGACGCATTGCCGAATCGCAAAACCTGGCCTGGGCCTTTAGCTGCCTAAAGGTCCGGGGCTTAAGTGGTTAATGAATACTGGGCCAGATTCACAAAAGAGATACGACGGCGTATCTCCTGATACGCCGTCGTATCTCTGTGATCCGCCCGTCCTAACTATGCGGCTGATTCATAGATTCAGTTACACATAGCTAGCCCTAAGATCCGACAGGTGTAATTGAATTACACTGTCGGATCTTAAGGATGCAATTCTAGGCCGGCCGCTAGGTGGCGAGGCCATCGCGGTCGGCGTAGAATATGCAAATGACTAGTTACGGCGATTCCCGAACGTCTGCGCTGCCCGTCGATCTAACTTTACGTAATTTCCGTCGAGTTACGCCGCGTAAAATTAGGGCTGAGCCCTAGTTGTTCTAAGCCATGTTAAGTATGGCCGTTGTTCCCGCGTCCATATTTAAAAAACCACGTCGTTTGCGTAAGTCGTCCGTGAATGGCGCTGGACGCCATTTACGTTAACGTCGAAAAAAATGACATTCGTGCGACGTCATTTAGCGCAATGCACGTCGGGTAATTTACCCGACGGAGCATGCGCAGTACGTTCGGTGCGGGAGCGTGCCTAATTTAAATGATTCCCGCCCCCGGCGGGATCATTTAACTTGCGCGTGCTTACGCCGGGCAAATTTGCCGGCGCGCCCTTGCAATTCACAGAGCTACTGCTCCGTGAATCGAGGGCAGCGCAAAATATTTGCGGGGACGCAGGGCAAAATCGTTGCCCTGCTCCCCTGCAAATATCGCGCAATTCTACTTGAATCTGGGCCATTGAATTTTTTTCAAAACTGTCGCTCTATTTTTGTTTATAGCGCAAAAAATAAAAAACGCAGAGGTGATCAAATACCACCAAAAGAAAACTCTATTTGTGGGAAAAAAAGGACGTCAATTTTGTTTGGGAGCCACGTCGCACGACCGCGTAATTGTCTGTTAAAGCGACGCAGAGCCGAATCGCAAAACCTGGCCTGGGCCTTTAACTGCCTAAAGGTCCGGGGCTTAAGTGGTTAATGAATACTAATACTAATTAATGAATACTAATACTAATTAATGAATACCAATACTAATTAATGAATACCAATACTAATTAATGAATACTAATACTAATTAATGAATATTAGTAAATACAGCTGTAATAATGTGTGTATTTTATATCTGCCTGGAGTTCAGCTTTCAACTTTGTAAAAAAAAAAAAAGTCCCAAACCCATTATAATTTCCTTTTAACAAAACATCTGCTGCTTTTTATCAACAGTAGTAAAAACGAAAAAAAAAAAAAGAAGAAGGAATTAACGCACTGTGTAAACTGTCTATCCTGTAAACTGTCCTGACAAGCGTACAGATCTCAGTCACTGAACGATGAAGAAATATTCTGCTGCTGATCAGAACAGACAGCCGAAAATCTGACATGTCGGCGTTTTCACAAAGCAACACTCCGCTACTAAAACAATTAGAGGTGTTGGAAACTGTGCAGACGCAGAAAAGGGAGCAGCTGCTCAACCCGCGCACCATTACTCCGCCGCCGGGGTCACCGAAACACACCGGCTCCGGCCCGCCAATTATCCACTATCACGTGAAATCGTGGTTTTCTTAGCCGCGGCCTAACTCTTCCAGAGTGTGTCAGACTCAATCTGTCCGCGCCTCAAACATCGGCTAATGAGTGACATGACAGAGAGGGTGTGCTGCTTTACACCCTTTAATTCCTAAACACGGAGGTAACCTGATTCCCTTACTGATGAATTTCACACTTCGGCTTACGCCGCTGCCCTGGCAATCTGACCTCTGCGTACAGATGGGCACAGGCAGACCCCCTGATCATTATTATTATTATTATTTTTGTTAATAAATCTTGTGCTGAAAGAAATATGCAGCCTGTCTGAAAATGCTAGATCCGTGACTGTATGTGGCTTCAATGCGTCACTGGATCTGAAAAAGTCTTACTGAGCCCCCAATTTACATATTCCTCTTCGAACAGTGACTTAACTACATGCCGACCAGCCGCCGCAGTTCTACGGCGGCAGGTCGGCTCCCCTGCGCGAGTGCCCGTAGCTCTACGTCGGCTCTCGAAGAGGCCACTAGGGGCGCGTGCGCCCCTCCGCTCGCTCCTGACTCCCGCGCGCGTGCCCGGTGGCCGCGATCACCGCCGGGCACCCGCGATCGCTCGTTACAGAGCGAGAACCGGGAGCTGTGTGTGTAAACACACAGCACCCGGTCCTTTCAGGGGAGAAATGCCTGACCGTCTGTTCATACAATGTATGAACAGCGATCAGTCATTTCCCCCAGTGAGTCCACCCCCCCTACAGTTAGAACACACACAGGGAACATACTTAACCCCTTCCCCACCCCCTAGTGTTAACCCCTTCACTGCCAGTGTCATTTTTATAGTAATCAATGCATTTTTATAGCACTGATCGCTATAAAAATGCCAATGGTCCCAAAAATGTGTCAAAAGTGTCCGAAGTGTCCGCCATAATGTCGCAGTACCAAAAAAAAAAAATCGCTGTTTGCCGCCATTACTAGTAAAAAAAAATATTAATAAAAATGCCATAAAACTTCCCCCTATTTTGTAAACGCTATAACTTTTGCGCAAACCAATCAATAAACGCTTATTGCAATTTTTTTTTACAGAAAATATGTAGAAGAATACGTATCGGCCTAAACTGAGGAAAAAAAATTTTTTTTTATATATTTTTGGGGGATATTTATTATAGCAAAAAGTAAAAAATATAATTTTTTTTCAAAATTGTCGCTCTTTTTTTGTTTATAGCGCAAAAACTAAAAGCCGCAGAGGTGATCAAATACCACCAAAAGAAAGCTCTATTTGTGGGGAAAAAAGGACGCTAATTTTGTTTGGGAGCCACGTCGCACGACCGCGCAATTGTCAGTTAAAGTGACGCAGTGCCGAATCGCAAAAAGTGCTCTGGTCTTTGACCAGCAATATAGATATCACAGAAGGTGGGAATATACTAAAGTGGAACCTCCACGAAAGTGGAGTTACCCTTTAATGAAGAACAGATTTGGTGAGGCTTGTCAAGGAAAGGGACGGAAGCAAACCGTAGCAGGCCAACAAAAAGGTAATCAATGTAACGCAGAATTATGGCGGTGAACCAAGTTGTTGGCATTTGGTTACGCTGAACAGAAATCTACGACTGTAAACAGCCATGAGGATTTGTTCCGCTGGCCATCAAGCAAATCCGGTTCTGCCTTCTGTTGTGCCGGATGAATTATTTGTGTAGATTGCCATCTAGGATTGAACTAGTAGAAGAGTCTTTTAGATCCATTGCCAGTCCAATTCCAAAATTGGGGTTTTGTAGTGTAGCTCCTAGATGACCATGTGTATGGGCCAATGGGTGTTCTATTATATAAACAACGGCTTCTGATTGGGGATGTGCTGGTGAATGCCTGTAATCTGTGGCAGTATATTTAAAGCCAAAACCTTTTTTTTTGTGTGATGTATAGAGTAGGGAATTAATAAAACCTCTGGCCCAGATTCAGTAAGAATTGCGCCTAAATTACGGAGGCACAGGGCAACGATTTTGCCCTGCGCCCCCGCAAATTTGCGCCGCTGCCCTCGATTCACGGAGCAGTAGCTCCGTAAATTGCGAGGGCGCGCCGGCAAAATTGCCCAGCGTAAGCGCGCGCAATTTAAATGATCCCGCAGGGGGCGGGAATCATTTAAATTAGGCACGTTCCCGCGCCGATCGTAAAGCATATGCGCCGTCGGGAAACTTTCCCGACGTGCATTGCGGCAAATGACGTCGCAAGGACGTCATTTGCTTCAAAGTGAACGTGAATGGCGTCCAGCGCCATTCACGAATCACTTACGCAAACGACGTGAAATTCAAATTTCACGACGCGGGAACGGCGGGTATACTTTAGCATTGGCTGCCCCTACTATTAGAAGGGGCAGCCTTACGCTAAAGACGCCGTACGGAAACTCCGTAACTTGCGTACGCAGGGCCCGCGCAACAATTGTGAATCGGTGTTAGTATGCAATTTGCATACTATACACTGAGCACAATGGGAGCGCCCCCTAGCGGTCATCGCAAGAATGCAGCCTAAAATCTGCGTGGCATAAGAGCCTTATGCCACGCAGATTTTAGGCTGCAGTCGGCGTTACGATGTTCCTGAATCAGGAGCATTCGTAACGCCGGCGCAAGCAAACAATTGCGCTGCGTAACTATGGTTACGCAGGCGCAATTGCTCTCTGAATCCGGGCCTCTGTGATTTATTTTCTTTACCAATGACAATGCCCACCAGGACAAATAGCACAAGTAAATCCCCCTAGCAGACAGCAAAAAAAAAAAAAGCTCAGGATACATGCATAAGATTCTTTGATTATTAATTTCAAATGTTGTGAATGATCATCTCATTAACCACTTCAATACCGGGCACTTAAACCCCCTTCCTGCCCGGACCAATTTTCAGCTTTCAATGCTGACGCATTTTGAATGACAATTGCGCGGTCATGCAACACCGTACCCAAATTATATTTTTATCATTTTTTCCCCACAAATAGAGATTTATTTTGGTGGTATTTGATCACCTCTGCGATTTTTATTTTTTGCGCTATAAACAAAAAAATTTTGGAAAAAAACACAATATTTTTTACTTTTTGTTATAATAATATCCTAATTTTTTTTTTTTTTTAACTATTTTTTACCTCAGTTTAGGCTGATACGTATTCTTCTACATATTTTTGGTAAAAAAAAAATTGCAATAATCTTTTTTTGATTGGTTTGCGCAAAAGTTATAGCGCCTACAAAATAGGGGATACATTTATGATTTTTTTTTTACTAGTAATGGCGGCAATCTGCGACATTTGTCAGGCCTGCGATATTGCGGCGGACACATCGGACACTTTTGACACTATTTTGGAACCAATCACATTTACACAGTGAACAGTGCTATGGTAATGCACTGATTACTGTATAAATGTGACTGGCAGGGAAGGGGTTAACACTAGGGGGCGAGGAAGGGGTTAAATGTATTCCCTGGGAGTGATTCTTACTGTGGGGGGAGGGGACTGACTGGGGGAGGTGACCGATCTGTGTCCCCATGTACAATTTTGTTTGGGTACAGCATCGTACGACGCAATTGTCAGTTAAAACAACACAGTGCCGTATCATAAAAAATTGCCATTTTGGTCATTAAGGGGGCAAATCCTTCCGGTCCTTAAGTGGTTAAGCACCCACCTTGTTAAGGAGGAACCTGGAGCAGGGAGAAGCTGGCAGCACCGGCGGGGGACTGCCAGAAGAGCAAAAAAGGTGTTTTCTTTGTAATATCGTTGCACAGAGCAGGTAAGTATAACCTCTTTTTCAATTTTTTTTTATTTTTTTAAAGACTTTTGTATCACTTTAAGATTTGTTTTACCTTCAGGTACAAAGAGGTTAATTAAAGCTTTCATTTTGTTTCTTGAAGGTGAAGGGCGGGGCATGAAAAGTCCCTGACCCCACCACCTATGGGACTGTGTCATACCTGAGAATTAAATTAAAGTGGATGTAAACCCAAAATGTTTTATTTTTATTTTTGATGTCACAATGTACAGTATAAGATTTCCTATCCTCTGTGCCCAGTCTTCTCACACAGAGTTAATCCAGCTCTGAGCAATCCTCTTTTATTGTTCAGTGAAATAAAACGGACTTACAGAGAAAAACCTTAGTCCGTTCCGCCCCCTTGCTGTGATTGACAGGTTATTTACATATCTCATGCACTAGCCTGGAGACAGGCATTATTTTTTAATTCCCACCCCCACTCCTTTTCTGAAGTCATGTGGTTACTTTTCTGGATTTTGACTGGATGTTAGTGATCATAGCAGAATTTAGTGTAAGGGAAGTATAGAGGTGGGCGGGGAGTCTACTGACATCACGACTCCACCCACCGAGCTCCAGACAACAGACCCACCCACAGAATCTGCAGTTTTTCAGTTCTTATAACAGACAGAGGGGAGACATTTGACAAGTAAGGATACATGCAGGAGGCATCTATATCCTTATAGATCACCACTATGGCAGTAGTTTAGAAAGGATGAGAGTGGCTTTACATCCACTTTAAAGTTTAAATAAATGTTTCGGTGATGTGTTTATGAGCTGTGTATTGGCTGTGATTTTCTTTTATGTTTAAAACAAATTCTTGTTTTTTTTCAATAAACATTTCTGATTTAAAAAAAAAATTAAAATAAAAATACAATAAAAATTACTTACCTATGATTGACAGTTGCCCCAAACAACGGTCCTCTAGCACCCTATATAAAGAAAGAGGATGCGTCATCAGTTGGCAGAAGACGGAGAAGAATTGAAGAGGAGAAAATCCCACCCTCCTTCCCTGTTGTGGCCTTTTTTGAGGTTTTAATTCCTTCGTTTGAAAGGGGATGTTATATTTCATGTTTTTAAGTTGAGCTTGAGCTTAAATGGCTAAGCTAATTTTAATATATACATATATATATATTACACACAGTGCCTTGTAAAAGTATTCGGCCCCCTTGAACTTTGCGACCTTTTGCCACATTTCAGGCTTCAAACATAAAGATATAAAACTGTAATTTTTTTGAAGAATCAACAACAAGTGGGACACAATCATGAAGTGGAACGAAATTTATTGGATATTTCAAAAAATTTTAACAAATAAAAAACTGAAAAATTGGGCGTTCAAAATTATTCAGCCCCCTTAAGTTAATACTTTGTAGCGCCACCTTTTGCTGCGATTACAGCTGTAAGTCGCTTGGGGTATGTCTATCAGTTTTGCACATCGAGAGACTGACATTTTTGCCCATTCCTCCTTGCAAAACAGCTCGAGCTCAGTGAGGTTGGATGGAGAGCGTTTGTGAACAGCAGTTTTCAGTTCTTTCCACAGATTCTCGATTGGATTCAGGTCTGGACTTTGACTTGGCCATTCTAACATCTGGATATGTTTATTTGTGAACCATTCCATTGTAGATTTTGCTTTATGTTTTGGATCATTGTCTTGTTGGAAGACAAATCTCTGTCCCAGTCTCAGGTCTTTTGCAGACTCCATGGGCCAGATTCATGTAGCACTTACACCGTTTTTTTGGGAGATGCGCGGCGTAAGTGCAGATTTGCGCCGGCGGATCGCTGTACCCAGAGAACCAGATTACGCCTCCAAATAGACTTCATCGCCTCGGTGTAACATTTCCACGCCGGCGCGGCGTTGGTGCAGATTTACGCCGGTCGGATCTGGCGCGGCCATGGTTTTTGTGTTTTAAATATGCAAATGAGGTTGTTGGGCCGATTCATCAACTTAAGCTTGACCGCTGCAGGCTACTCCCGGTGCGCGGAACTGAAAATTCCGGCGCCAAGTTACCCCTCATAAAAGCAGGGGTAACTTTGCACCAGACTTGCACAGGTCAGCTGGAGAGCAGCTAAAGCAGCAGCGTTACAGACGACTAGAGCAACAACACTTGCTGGACAACACATCTGTGTGCCAACATGCCAGGGGCAGCCGTGGTCCTTGCACTATTGCGTCGATGGGCACGTAGGAGGGCACGGGAGAGGATATTCCGCACGCGCATTGACGTCTTTGCCATGGGGGAATTTGCCATGGGGGAATTGGAGGTGTATCGCACCTACAGATTCAGCCGTGAAGTCATCCTGGAATTAACCAGAATCCTGCAGGATGACATCACCAGCCCAACACACCACACACATGCAGTGCAGCCACTTGTGAAGGTCCTGGCAACCCTGCATTTCCTGGCCACTGGATCTTTTCAAAGAACAAGTGGATTGTCGGCTGGGATGTCACAATCCACCATGAGCAGATGTGTGCACCAGGTTGTCCCTGAAATCCTGAGACGCATGGCCAACCAAATCATAAAACCCACCCAGGAGGTCCAGCGGCTGAAGACAATGACAGATTTCTACCAAATTGACAGATTCCCACGCACCGTGGGGGCCATTGATTGCACCCATGTGGCACTACAGCACCCCGTGACATGGAGCACATATACTGCAATCGCAAGCATTGGCATTCAATAAATGTACAGGTTATTGCCGATGCCCAATGCCTCATATGGCACGTCCGTGCCAAACACCCCGGGTCCTGTCATGACAGCTTCATATACCGTCAAAGCGACATCCCTACAGAATTTGAACAGAACATGTACATGAACAGCTGGCTGGTTGGTGAGTGACATGGGTGTCAGGTATGACTGTCCCCCCCCATGATGCAGACATCACGAGGGGCACATGCATGACTAACATCCTCCTGTCTTTTCCCTTCCAGGTGATGCGGCATATGCACTGGGACCCCATATGATGACTCCATTCCGGAACCCCCAGACCCCAGGAGAGAGAAGATACAATGAAGCACACGCACGTACCCGTGGAGTGGTGGAGCGCACATTTGGCCTCCTAAAGTCCCGTTTCCGGTGCCTGGATAAGTCTGGGGGTACCCTGTTGTATTCCCCAAACTTTGTGTGCCAGATCATCGGGGCATGTTGCATGCTGCACAACTTCGCCATGAGAAGAGGCCTGGAGATTGACATACGTGATGACCTGACCCCCGAACCACATAATCCCCCCCTGCCAGAGGCTACCCCGTCTGCTGATGGAAGAGCAGTCAGGACACGCCTCGTGGAAGGCTTCTTTTCACGTTAAACACCCACATTAATCATGGCACAATGATAATGCACGCATGTACACCATTGTGGTCCCTAGCACATACACCCCACATCCACATTGAATTGGATTAGACCGAAGTACCCCCCATGGTACTAGGGAGCAGCAACGCCGCGCCAAGGCTCCAATTATGTCCAATTATGTTGCTGTACATTCATACACCTTTCACACGGGTCGTGGGGATCACTTCTCCCAACGACTGAGGGTGACAAACCTTAATGGCAGGAGTGTCACCCCCCCCCCACATTCACACACCATTCACACTGAAGCCTGCACTACTCCCCGTGTGCAGGAAAAAAAAAAGACTCATAACCTGAGTATACAATAAATAAAAAAGACTCATAACCTGAGTATACAATAAAAAAGACTCATAACCTGAGTATACAATAAATAAAAAAGACTCATAACCTGAGTATACAATAAATAAAAAAGACTCATAACCTGAGTAAAAAATAAATAGTCCAAAACATCAGTTCTCCCCCAGTCTCTCCATAGCTGCCTGCCTGCCCTCCATTGCCACGGCTAGCCGGTGGAGGTACCTATTGGTGGCAGCCTGCATCCGCAGCTGGCGGGTGGTAGTGCTGCGCTGCTGGCGCCGTGTCAGCCTCCCCTCCTCTCTGACAGCACCTGCCAGGCTCCGGACCTCAGCAACCAGCTGAGATGTGGTGTCCTGCAGGTCCCCCAGACAGGACAGAAGGGCTGCCCCGTTCCCCACAACGTCCTGCAGGCTCTCATTGATGTGCCGACTCTGCCCAGCCTGCTGCGTAACAGCCTCCTTCACTGCCACAGTGCAGGCAGCCTGGCTCTCGGCAGAGGACGCCAGGCTAGCTGCGACCCGTGTCAGATCCCCCGCTAGAGTCCCAATGTGACGGGTCTGCCTGGTTTGGTCCCTTGCAAGATTTAACTCCAGCTGATCAGGGACTCCCCTCGTTTTTTTTAAAGCCTTCCTCGGGGCAGGAGCGGCTTGAGGCCGGGTGGAGGGGCTGGCCCTGGAGGGGCTGAGGTCCCGTGAGGGGCTGGCCCTGGAGGGGCTGAGGTCCCGTGAGGGGCTGGCCCTGGAGGGGCAGAGGTCCCGTGAGGGGAATCCCTGATAGGGATTGAGAGCCCTGAGGGGGAAACTCTCATGAGGGGGGAGGTTTGGGAGGGGGAAGGAATGGGGGTCTCCACCAATAAATAAAAAGTCTCCTCCTCTACCATGACCTGCTCCTCCTCCACTTCCTCCATCACAGACGTAGGGGCAGTCTCCACCCTGGATGTGGTGGGTTGCCCTGCAGCCGATGATGGCCCAGCTCCATCCTGCACATCTGTGGAAGACACAAAACATTCAGATGTTGGTGGACCCACACACTTGACACTTCTTCCCTTCCCTCCCCCACACACACACACATGCAACACTCCACGAAAGAAGATAAAACACACTTACCTCTCCTCAAGGGCTGATCCCCAGAATCAAAGCCCTCCAGGCCCTCCACCAGCTCCCTAGCCAGGAACCTGGCCATAACAAGGTCCTCCGCTGTCAGGGTGATCCTTCTGGCTGGTCCTCCTCCTGTTCCACTGGCATTCTTTTTGTTGGCCACCAATTTTTCTTTTACTAAGCGACGCAAATCATTTAGTTTCTTCCGGATGTGCTTTGGCTTCCTCTCCGCCACCCCCAAAGCATTCACCTGCGCTGTGATCTCTGCAAAAATTCTGAGTTTGTCAGCCTTGCCAGTGTAGGCACTCTGTGGCCCATAGAGGCGGTCCCCATGTTGGGAGAGGCCCTCAATAATTACAGCCCTCTCCTCTGGGCTGAAATTGGTCATCCGCCCACCTGAGGATTCCTCATCAGCCATAACTGCCCCACCACACTGCAAACGACCTAGCTTGGAAAAAAAAAGCTTCAGTACATTTGCACCTGCACGGCGGAAGTCTGGGCTGATTTATGGACTGGGCATTGGTAGTGGGCCGGCGTAGCTCAGGGGTCACGCCGGGGCGCAGTTCTGAGCATGTGCAGATTGGGGAATTTACCCCTGGATGTCACTTTGCAGGCGCGGTCTAAGATGCGCCCCGGCGTGACCTCTTTGCCACGGTCGGCACTTCATTAGCATAGGGTGACTCCCATTTGGCCTTACCCCGCCTTACGCCGTCTAACACAGAAATTTTTTGCTGAATCACCTAACTGCCTCTCCGCGCTGGCCCATCTTACACCAAAATTTTTTGCTGAATCACCTAACTGCCTCTCCGCGCTGGACCGGCGTAGTCTAAAAATGATGCGCTACGCCGGTCCAAATCTGCGCCATTATACATGAATCTGGCCCCATCAGGTTTTCTTCCAGAATGGTCCTGTATTTGGCTTCATCCATCTTCCCATCAATTTTAACCATCTTCCCTGTCCCTGCTGAAGAAAATCAGGCCCAAACCATGATGCTGCCACCACCATGTTTCACAGTGGGGATGGTGTGTTCAGGGTGATGAGTTGTGTTGCTTTTACGCCAAACATAACGTTTTGCATTGTTGCCAAAAAGTTCGATTTTGGTTTCATCTGACCAGAGCACCTTCTTCCACATGTTTGGTGTGTCTCCCAGGTGACTTGTGGCAAACTTTAAACGACACTTTTTATGGATATCTTTAAGAAATGGCTTTCTTCTTGCCACTCTTCCATAAAGGCCAGATTTGTGCAGTATACGACTGATTGTTGTCCTATGGACAGAGTCTCCCACCTCAGCTGTAGATCTCTGCAGTTCATCCAGAGTGATCATGGGCCTCTTGGCTGCATCTCTGATCAGTCTTCTCCTTGTATGAGCTGAAAGTTTAGAGGGATGGCCGGGTCTTCGTAGATTTGCAGTGGTCTGATACTCCTTCCAATTCAATATTATCGCTTGCACAGTGCTCCTTGGGATGTTTAAAGCTTGGGAAATCTTTTTGTATCCAAATCCGGCTTTAAACTTCTCCACAACAGTATCTCGGACCTGCCTGGTGTGTTCCTCGTTCTTCATGATGCTCTCTGCGCTTTAAACGGACCTCTGAGACTATCACAGTGCAGGTGCATTTATACGGAGACTTGATTACACACAGGTGGATTCTATTTATCATCATTAGTCATTTAGGTCAACATTGGATCATTCAGAGATCCTCACTGAACTTCTGGAGAGAGTTTGCTGCACTGAAAGTAAAGGGGCTGAATAATTTTGCACACCCAATTTTTCAGTTTTTATTTGTTAAAAATAGTTTGAAATATCCAATAAATTTCGTTCCACTTCATGATTGTGTCCCACAATTACAGTTTTATATCTTTATGTTTGAAGCCTGAAATGTGGCAAAAGGTCGCAAAGTTCAAAGGGGCCGAATACTTTCGCAAGGCACTATATAAATAAAAGCCATGGCCATTTCAAACCACAGGTATTTATTGAAGTATTATTTATTTCTTTATCTATTAAAATATTATAATAATTCTTAAGAAGTTATGACTACAGTCCCATGAATAATAATAACCTGCTACATGATTAAAGTGATGCAATGAAAATACTATAATATTTTCAATATATCCAAGAAGGTTATTATCACATAAAAAGATGGGAAATATAAAATCATTATAAGCGTCTAGTGGGGAGCGGTTCATCTGGTTTCAGAGATTGAAACTGGAGGATGAATCCACATACCGAGTTTGCGGTGTTTGCAAAGAGCCCTGAATACTACGGCTCATTGACTAGAGTGCGGAGGGGCAATGCTCGAATGGGCCAGATGTGGTCATACTAAACCGCTGTCTCTCTCCATTCCCCGTGACCTGCAGAACTCCGCGGCCTGGTGTAAAAATATCTATATTTGCGGAGGGCAGAATCAGCAGTTTATGTTTCTTTCCAATTCAGCTCACTGAAGTTATTCAGCGAAATCCTCAGGTCTAGCGGAATTTGCTCTGTAAAGGCAAGTAAGGATAAAATGGCCATAAAAATACATCAAGATGTCATTCTGTCTGAGTAGGCGCACTTAAAGTTGGGTCAATTAAAGTAGAGCTCTGGGCAGTTGTAAAAAAAAAACTCCATTTGGTCTAGGCATATGTTTACAGAATGTTTACAGAATGTTTGCTGAAGGTAATAGTACATGTTAGCAATTTGACGTTAAACCAACTCAGGGCACGCTGCCTATATGCTGAAAGGCTATGAATGTTATCCTGGCATCCATCATTCAGAGCCAGCTGGCTGAGTCACCAAATTCCTTTTGGGTGCTTGTAAAATTTTTTCTCTATACGAACCTGTGCCAAGACAATCCATACAGTATATATATCAAAGTGTGAGTAATATGTTTCTGAATGCCACCAATCAGATTCAAACCTGCCTCACAACATTGACTATAGATGGTAGGAGTACCATAGCCAGAGAGGGCGATATAAGGCTACACAGCACAGAGTTCAAGGTACCACCCAGTACACATGTGTGGGGCTTTGTAGAATTTGCCTGGATAACAGAGCATTCAGATTAAGGTAAATTCTGATGATTTCTGAACATCTGCAATTTTTGCTGGTCATGGTGTTCCCCTCTCAGAGGCGGCTCTTTAATTAGGCAAATTAGGCAGTCGCCTAAGGCCTCGCACTCACAGAGGCCTCGCGGCCACCTAACTTGACCAATGCATTACCCCAGGTTTGAGGCACAGGGGACCTTAACGCTGCTGTGCTTAGGCAGCGGTATGAGCCCTGACTCAGGATCGGGGGCCGCCAGCATCCCTAACAACCAGTGAATATCGATGAAACCACCCCTTGTTACGTCAATGACCCAGCACGCCCTCAGTCAATGTGGTCACAAGGGGCGGGTTCACCTGGTGACATCACCGGGTGGCCCCACCCCTTAGTTATTAAAGAGCAGCATCTGGGGGCCTTCTTGCTAAAGGGGGCTTCCAGATTCCGATAATCCCCCCCGCCCACAGACCCCCACAATCACTGGCCAGGGTTGTGGGGAAGAGGCTCTTGTCCTTGAATTATTTTTCCCATCATGGGTGTGAGTGGGGCCCCATGTCAAGTTTTGCCTAAGGCCTCACAAAGCCTAGAGCCGCCTCTGTCCCCTCTGCTTAGCAATGAGTCCCTTGGGGGGGGGGGGGACAATGGACATCTTCAGGTCAGGTCAGTCAGAGACGTGAACACAGGACTCACCGATCCACACAGGTCAAAGGGGGGGCTCCAACCCCAAGACCGCATCATGGCCTAGAAGTAATCTCCACTGATGCTCCCAAGTCACCCAGCACAGAGGCTCAAGTCACAATCAACTGCATTTGAACCATTAAGATTCCTTCACACACACCATTACTGTCATAGACATAGGGTAGTTACCTGGTGAACCATATTGACTCAATTTGAGTCCAAAATATTCAAAGATGTTTGCCCCTTTTCCTCCAGGTACAAGTTCTTCTACCAAGAACACTCCCCAAGGATAGAAACGAATGTCCAAATGTGATTATTTATTTCATAGAAATTACATCAGAAGGGGACGGGGTCAGTTCAGGCCCGTCGGAACATGACAGGCAAAATAAGCAACTGCTTGGGGCCCCGAGCTGGCCTGGGGCCCCAGCAGAGCGCCGCCGCTTCCTATAAATGCTGCAGCTTGTAGCGTGGCCGAGCTCCTTTCCTAATTCCTCCTGCAGTCCGTCCGGGTACCGTAACCGCGTGGTATAGGAGATTCAGTTCCCTGTTCCCGGACGGACTGACAGGAAGTGCACACACTCAGTGCTTACTTCCTTTCAGTCCGGCCGGGAACAGCAAACTGAATCTTCTGCCCCTTTTCCTCCAGGTACAAGTTCTTCTACCAAGAACACTCCCCAAAGATAGAAACGAATGTCCAAATGTGATTATTTATTTCATAGAAATAGAAATTACATCAGAAGGGGATGGGGTCAGTTCAGGCCCGTCGGAACAGGACAGGCAAAACAAGCAACTGCTTGGGGCCCCGAGCTAGCCTGGGGCCCCAGCAGAGCGCCGCCGCTTCCTATAAATGCTGCAGCTTGTAGCGTGGCTGAGCTCCTTTCCTAATTCCTCCTGCAGTCCAGCCGGGTACCGTAATCGTGTGGTACAGGAGATTCAGTTTCCTGTTCCTGGACGGACTGACAGGAAGTGCACACACTCAGTGCTCACTTCCTTTCAGTGCGGCCGAGAACAGCAAACTGAATCTTCTGCAGCGCGGTATGCGGTAAGGGGGGGTAAAAAGAACATGGGGGGGAGCCGAGGAGGCAGTCAGAAGAAGAACTAGCTGACGTTCGGCAGCAGCAGCTGTATGCGGCGGTATGCGGTAGGGAGGGGGGCAGCAGCTGTATGCAGCGGTATGCGGTAGGGAGGGGAGGGGGTGTTAAAAAGAACATGGGGGGGAGGCAGTCAGAAGAAGCACTAGCCAACATTCGGCAGCAGCAGCGCCCCCCCACCCCCCGCTTATCTGGCGTCTCAACTTGAAACTCATCAACACCCCCTCCCCCGCTTCTTGCTTGCGGCCCCCAAATTCCTTCAAACGGCCATGGGGGTCACCCAGTTACATCACTAGGTTTCCCCGCTCTCGCCTATACAGTGATACCTCGGTTCACAAACTTAATTTGTGAAATTACTCTGAAATTATTGGTCGCGAACCAAGGCAAATTTTCCCATAGGTTCAGGTTAATCCGTGAACTTTTTTTTGTTTTTGAAGAACAAAAATATGAAACAAAGTACAATACAGTGTAGCAAACCCCAGAGGGAGCTGCTTTTGTTTTCTCAGTCCGTTACTCTGCCTTTCAGCCCCAATGAACTGCCCCACCCCCTCTGGCACACCTAGCAATGTGATTAATGGAATAACTCAGCAGGAATACACAACACGGTTCTTCTTGTAGTTTACTTGAAGAAAAGCAAAATTCAGGTTAACATTAGTCAGCCAGGACCTGTGTAAGTACCCAGGACTTGGTTGAAACAGTTTAAAGAAAATATTAAGGAACACTATGCAAACAACGAAAGCAATAGGTAACAATATGATTAAATAGACTCCCCAATAATTTTTGGTGTGTGTGGGGTGCTGTGGCTGAAGGGGGACCCCAGGCTGGCCTACGATACCTCCAGTACCCACCCAGTGAAATTATATCAATAACCGTGGTGTGTCCCCTTTAAGAGCAACCGCGGTAATGTCCTGGAGGCAAAGCTTTGCATTTTATGATCTTCACCGGCAATGTAGGAGCTCTGTGGACAATATTTGGATGTGGTATTCTATGAAAAGCATTAAAGGTTCCTGGGCAAAGCCCCCTCACCAAATCCTGTACACAGTCGGCGGTCCTCCCCTGAGCGATCGATCGATCTTAGATGCAGGTGTGTCGCAGTGGCATTCAGTCCTTGAGCTGTTGCAGGGTGTCCTTCTATAGCATGGACAGTCTGTTCCTCTGGGCTGGAGCTGAATGAACAATCTGTTCCTCTGGGCTGGAGTTGCAGGCTGTGTGCCCCTTGGTAGGCCACGATTCCACACACATAGGGCCAGATTCTCGTAGAATGGCGTATCTATGCGGCGGCGTAACGTATCCGATTTACGTTACGCCGCCGCAAGTTTTTCAGGCAAGTGCTTTATTCACAAAGCACTTGCCTGTAAAGTTGCGGCGGCGTAGCGCAAATCACGGCGGGTAGGGGGCGTGTATAATTTAAATGAAGCGCGTCCCTGCGCCAAACGAACTGCGCATGCGCCGTCCGTAAAATATCCCAGTGTGCATTTCTCCAAATGACGTCGCAAGGACGTCACTGGTTTCGACGTGAACATAAATGACGTCCAGCCCCATTCACGGACGACTTACGCAAACGACGTAACTTTTTAAAATTTAGACGCGGGAACGACGGCCATACTTAACATTGGCTGCGACTCATATAGCAGGGGCAACTTTACGCCGGGAAAAGCCTAACGTAAACGTCGTAACTTTACTGCGTCGGCCGTGCGTACGTTCGGGAATTTGCGTATCTAGCTAATTTGCATACTCAACGCCGATTTAGACGGAAGCGCCACCTAGCGGGCCAAAAAAAATGCACTTAAGATCCGACGGTGTAAGAGACTTATGCCTGTCAGATCTAATGGATTTCTATGCGTAACTGATTCTAAGAATCAGTCGCATAGATACGACGGCTCAGATTAGGACTTACGACGGCGTACATGGTGCTGCGCCGTCGTAAGTCCTTTTAGAATCTGGGCCATAGAGTGCAGGAGATGCTCTCCTGATGGGGTGCAGGCAAAAAGAGAGGCTCTGGCCTAGTTCCTCTGGCTTTTTATCTCCTCCCCACAGTTCTTTGCTGCTGCCTGACGATTGGCTCAGGCTCTTCCAATAGGGAGTTTACAGACAACTTCCAATAGGGAGTTTACAAACAAGCAGTTCTGGGTGTCTGTGTGAAGAGAGAAGGGGGGGGGGGGTGAAAAAGCCCACGCTGCTGCAACAGACAGCTATTTCATCATAGATTAGATCAGTCTGGAGAAATACCTTCTACAACAGTATGAAGAGAGAGAACACTAACCTTGCTTGAGACTTTTACCGCTCATTACCGCTCTGCACTTTCTTTTCAACAAAATGCTTGCTCTGAACAGGCTTGTCACCTTCATTACTGCTCCGCACTTTGGGCCAGATTCACGTACTTGCGCTGCGGCGTAACGTATGTCATTTACGTTACACCGCCGCAAGTTTTAAGCGTAAGTGCTTGATTCACAAAGCACTTGCCTCTAAACTTGCGGTGGCGTAACGTAAATCCGTCCGGCGCAAGCCCGCCTAATTCAAATGGGGCGTGTACCATTTAAATTAGGCGCGTTCCCGCTCCGAACGTTCTGCGCATGCTCCGTTAGGAAATTTCCCGCCGTGCTTTGCGCGAAATTACGGGGCCCCGACGTGTTTTTTGAACGGCGACGTGCGTTACGTCCTTTCGTATTCCCAGACGTCTTACGCAAAAAAAAAATTTTTTTAATTCGACACGGGAACGACGGCCATACTTTAACATGGGCTGTCTAATATTACACCACCTAAATAGCAAGTGCAACTTTACGACGGGAAAAACCGACTAGCGACGACGTAAGAGAATGCGACGAACGTGCGTACCTTCGTGGATCGCCGTAAACAGCTCATTTGCATACCCGCCGCGAACTCCACCCACCGGTCGCCGAAGTATTGCATCCTAAGATCCGAAGCCGTACGCCTGTCGGATCTTAGCCAAATGCTGTTGTATCTTTGTTTGGTGAATTACAAATAAAGATACGACGCAGCAAATTTGAAAGTACGCCGGAGTATCAGCAGATACTCCGGCATACTTTTTCTGTGAATCTGGCCCAGGGTTTTCTTCCCTTCTGCAAAATCGGATCTTTGCGGAGGCGGACGTTTACGAGTGTCAGCGGATGTTCATCCGCTGACACCCGCAATCACATAGGGACCAATTATGTCCCTTTTTCATCCGATGAAAAAGCGGGCATACGGTCCGCTAGTGTGAAAGGGGCCTTACTGTCAGGACTACCAGGTGAAAATAAAATAAAAAATACCTAAAAAAGAAAAAAACGCAGACACCACGTCTTAGGCCGGGTACTCACGAGCAAACATGTACGGTGAAACCGGTCCGTCGGACCGTTTTCACCGTACATGCTGCCAGAGGGCTTCTGTACGATGGTTGTACTAACCATCGTACAGAAGTCCGCGCGTAAACACTACGCGGGGCGTGTCCGCGTCGTCGCCGCGACGATGACGCGGCGACGTGGGCGGGCCTGCCATTTAAAGGCTTCCACGCATTGCGTCGAAGTCATTCGACGCATGCGAGGGATGGCGGGCGCTCGGACATGTACGGTAGGTCTGTACTGACGACCGTACATGTCCGAGCGGGCAGGATTCCAGCGGACGGTTTTTAAAACACGTCCAGGAATATTTGCCCGCTGGGAAAAGGCCTGGCGGGCAAATGTTTGCTGGAATTCGGCCCGCTCGCGCCTACACACGACCAAACATGTATGCTGAAACTGGCCCGCGGACTAGTTTCAGCATACATGTTTGGTCGTGTGTACGGGGCCTTAGAATTGGTAAGCTGCAATACATATGAGATTTTGTATTGAGTTTAATAATCCTTTAAATCATCACAAAGCCTTGTCTTGAAAAGGTTAAAAAAGAGATGTTTAGAATGAAGTATTTCATAACCCAAATGAGAGTATAATACTCAGCGTGTATAAATCACAATACATGTGTAACACATAATAACCATCCCCCAATGGATTACACTTGTACTCAGGACAAGATATTAATGGGTGGGCTAACAATGACTTTACTGTAAGCCATTATTCTTTATGGCACATGGTTAATCCGAGGATGAGTCTGATTTCTGGTAAGGAGCCTTATTTTCCAGAATTACCACGAGCTGCACGGCTTTTGAAATACCCGCCTGTCAAAGACAAATATTCCTTCTCCTCACTCAGTCATAACCTGCTAAGTAAACACCACCGAGTCCTTACTTATGTTTTTGAAGCAGCCACTGTATAGACAAAATTGTTTTAGAAACTTTAGTCCAAGTTGTAAGATATTGTGGATTCTGTTTCCAGAGGTCCGCAGTTCCCGAGGGAGTTCTAAGAAGCCGATCTTGGAGGTGTTTTTAATTTCCGACTTGCCCGTTGTACATTCCAGCTCTGCCCTCTTTGGTTTTTGGCGGCCCACGTAATGAAACTCTGTATGAGGTAGAGATGAACTTGAGGCGTAGTCTGTGTGGGCGCTGCGTGTTTTTGGATTGCTTGTGAGGAAGTTTGATTCTAACAGACTTCCAGCGCTGAAGCGCTATAAAAGTGGGTCATAAGGGACCCAAAGTCTTTATTGTTTAGGGTGCCAACCTATACAAGTCCTGGAAAACTGCCTCACATCGCAGAATTTACCCCCACCCTCTGGGGACCCAACCTACCAAGTCATAATTCAATATGGGCAAAAGAAATGTGAGGCACCGAAGGCAAATTTTATTACCGTATTTATCGGCGTATACCGCGCACTTTTTCCCCTTAATATCAGGGGAAAATCGTGGTGCGCGATGGGCGAGCAGGGGGGCACACGCGCGCCCCTATTGGCTGAAATATGAAATACGTAATTTTACGTGATTTTGCGCAGCTGAGCCGACCTGCCTAGCTAGTCGGCTAGTTGTTAAAAGGGGAAAAAAAAAGCGAACGCAGTGCCGAATCGCAAAAAGTGGCCCATACAAGTCCTGGAAAACTGCCTCACATCGCAGAATTTACCCCCACCCTCTGGAGACCCAACCTACCAAGTCATAATTCAATATGGGCAAAAGAATGTGAGGCACCGAAGGCAAATTGTATTACCGTATTTATCGGCGTATACCGCGCACTTTTTTCCCCTTAAAAATCAGTGGAAAATTGTGGGTGTGCGATATACGCCGATACTTGCTGTTCCCGGGCCCGTCGAAATAGACTGAGCCAAGCCGAGTGTACTGCACACTCGGCTAGGCTCGGCTCCGCCCGCAGCCCACGCGAGAGGAGCCGAGCGTCGCAGCCTAGAGCCGAGCCGAGTGTACTGTGCACTCAGCTAGGCTCGGCCATGCTCGGCTCCACCCGCAGCCACGGGAGAGGAGCCAAGAGAAGCCAAGAGGAGCCGAACACACAGGAAATCCAGCTCCTCTCGGCTCGGCAAAGGTGCCAAATCCAAAAACGGACACTCACAACGCTGGACGGACCCTGCGAGGAAGCCGTAGATGGACACCTCTAAAGCCGCAGACAGACACCCACAAGGCTGGACGAACCCCGCGCAAGGAAGCTGCAGACGGACGCCGGACAAGGCCGCCGATGGACGCAGGGCAAAAATGTAAGTTTTTATATTTTCCTTAAACTACCTTTCTAGGTTTGGGGGTGCGCGTTATACGCCGGCGCACGGTATACCCCGATAAATACGGTAGTTCTTTCACGCCAACAGAGCTGGCTTAGAGGTTAGAACTTATGCCTTGATCTACCAGGGGCCTCATGCACACGACCGGTTTTCACGACGAGAAAACTGCCATTTTTTTATATTGGTCGTGAAAACCGGTCGTGTGTATGCTCCCTAGCAGTTTTCGTAAAGAAAAAAAAAATTGAAACCAGCTCTCGTTTTCTCGTCATAGTTTTCCTGTCAGTTTTTTTCTCGTCACGAAAAACGGTCGTGTGTATGCTTTTCCGAGGGGGAAAAAAATGTGCATGCTCAGAATCAAGTATGCAGCCCAAAAGCTGCCCAAAGGGTGGAGCCATTTGAAAGAAATTCCCCTTTATAGTCCGTCGTACATCACCGCGCTTTGGTTGGACGTTTTTTGCATGAACGGGTGTATGCAAGTCAGGCTGGAGAGGAATCACGTCGGGAATAACTTCGTTGTTTTTCTAGCCGAGAAAAATGGTTGTGTGTACGAGGCATCAGTTTGGATCTTGGCCAGGACACTATCTACATGGATTTTGCTTGTTCTTCTTGTGCTCAAAGGGGTTTCCTCCAGGTAAAATCACCACTGGGGTCACTGGTTAAAATCTTGACCAGGACACTGTCTACATGGAGTTTTCATGTTACCGTGTGTTCACATGGGTATCCTCCAGGTACATCGGTTTTCTCCAACACATATGCTACTAGGCAGTGGCGGCTGTTTGCCTGTCAATCCGGCACTTACCCCATCTAGGCGGGTAGCGGGCATCGTGCAGCTGCTCCGTGTCCTCTCCTCCATCGGCGGCTCACAGGGTGTGGCTCCTCCTCTCCAATAGGATCGCCTGTCCTTTCAGCCAATCCGGTGATTGGTGTCAAAACCCGCTTCCTAATTGGCTGGGAGGAGGATCAGTGTTACAATAGCGAATATTAGTTTGCTGTTGTAACCAGTGGTTCATTTTTGGCAGCAAATTTCGATTCAGTTTTAGTCTTATGCCTCGTACACAAGATCGATTTTCCCGACGGGAAAAACTGCCATGTTTTGCTTTTGGTCAGGAAAACCGGCCGTGTGTATGCTCCATAGCAGTTTTCCTGACAGGAAAACTACGCGCAAAAAAAATTGAACTTGTTCTCTTTTTTCCCGCCGCGATTCTCTGCGTTTTTTGCTCGGCAGTTTTCCTATGGGGAAACACTGCAGTGGAGCATACACACGGCCGGCTTTCCCAACCAAAGCTGTCATGGCAGTTTTCCTGTCACCGGCCGTGTGTACACAGGGAAAAGCAACTGAGCAGGTTCTCGTTTTTCCCGCGTACTTTTTACCGCCGGGAAAACTGATCGTGTGTACGAGGCATAAGTCTTAGGACTAAAATGGCATTTTAATTTTAGTCCCATTTTAGTCTTCTGCAATTGTTTAAGGTTGTCGTATTTAGTTGACTAAATCTCCAGTATATTTTAGTCAACTAAGCCCAGGGTCACACTGGGTACGATTTCCTTCGATTTGAGATGCGATTTCACATGTGAAATCGCATCTCAAATCGGCGGCATTTGCCGCCAATTGTCGGCAATGACACTGTCCTAATCGGTGCGACGCCGCATCTGCGGCGCTGCACCGATTTCAAAAAGTAGTTTCTGTACTACTTTTTGCGATTTCGGGCCGCGATTTACATAGACATCTGTCAAAACCTGCACAGATGTCTCTTAAATCGCGGCCGAAATCTGGACTGCCGGCGGGAGTGAAATTGTGCGAGTTCAGCTGAACTCGCACGGCTTCACTCCCGCAGCCCAGTGTGAACCAGGGCTAAAACTAAATTTAGTTGTCTAAAATCTAATGAGTGTAATTAAATTGTAATGCATTATTTAAAATTTCTCCACAATTTCCAAACTCATTATATACTGCTGGAGTGAAAATCTAATATGTTAATTTTTATGGTATTGAGGTATGAACATGCAGTACAAACCAGTGTTAATTTTGAAGTCAAATTTCAGTTTAGTTTAGGTCTTCGTCTTTAGTCTTGACTAAAATGGCATTTTAGTCCCTTTTTAGTCTTTTGAACTAAAATGTCATTTTTAGTTTTAGTCGTAATTTAGTAATCTCAGTTGTTTTTAGTTTTAGTCGTATTTTTAGCCGACTAAAATAACTGTAACTAGGGGGAACTAATGCCAAACCATACAAATAAGGACTAAATATTAACATAAAAAAGTAAATAAAAGCGGCTGCCACAACCATAAAAGTGTTCACACACCAAGGATAATATGGTAGATTGGCGGTGTTGAGCGTGTGCTAGAAATAAAATAAAGTCTTTACTAAAGTGCTGAATTTGCACGTGTAAGTGTTTATATATGAAGGTTATATCTCATGCGGCATTATTTATTTTGAATTGTAGTGTCAACACGCTATTTATTTTGGATTTTTTCACATAATTTCTTAATGGTGATTCACTTCATTAATTATCACTGTGATTTTTACCATACCTTGCATCAGCACTTTAGTATAGACTTTATTTTATTTCTAGCAACACCTCAACACCCCCAATCTACATACAGTCGACTAACATAGTATTCATTTAGCCGACTATAATGTTTTAGCACTAAATTAACACTGGTTGTAACACATCTGGGTGGCTGTGAGCGCATTCTCTGCACCTGTGTGCACTTAATAGATGGGGCCAGGGCTTTTTTTCTCAAACAAAAGGTGCTGGACTCAACCACGACCCCCCAAAACCCCCCCCCTTTACACTTACACACACCCTCCAAATCACATTAAATAGTGGGTGTGGTCAGATTTCACAAACAGTAGAAGGGTCTTAAAGGGGCATTAAATACATTTAAATACCAGGATTGCATTACATACAGAGGCAGAGATTATGGGGTTACACACAGAGTGCAGAGCTGTCACTTGTAAACACAGAAAGCTCGACTTCTGTGTTTACAGGTGATTGTGGTGAGCAGACACAGGATCTGAGCCAGAGGTGATGGAACTCAGCCACCAAGTTCCCCATGAAAAACAGCCCTTGATGGGGCGCCCCTGCTGCTAGGTTAGGGGTGTCAAGCTCAATTTGATCGTAGGCCGCCATAATCATTATGGTAGCCCTCAAAGGGCTAGTTGTATCTGCCATGGTGTTGTGTCTGAGCGGTCTCCAATAAAGTTTCTTGCGGATGATACCAGTGGTGTCCGACCCTCCTTTTCAACTGGCATAGAGCTGTAGTATTCTCATAATAATTATAAGCAGATGTCCACAGAACACCACCCCCTTACATCAGATGTCAAGATCCCACCATCAGAAGTCAAGATCCCTCAACCTCTCCTATATCACAGTGCACCCCTCTTACCTATGCAGTTGCTAGGAAGAAGCTGGGGGCTGATCTGGAGGCAGAAAGTGCAGAGTCTGGAGGAGGATCTGTGGAAGGCTGGAGTCCGCTGACTGCTCAGACCAGGGGGAAGCTGAGCAATATGGTGCTGCGGCTGCACAGAGCGGTGCATAATCTATAGGAGGATTTCTTTCCTCTCTCTGCTGCTCGACTGCTGAAACAGGAAGGGGAGACAGAGAAGAGCCTATCCACAGCTGTACAAAGAAACGCAAGATCTGGCAGAGGAGTTTGGCCCTCCCTTCTGCTGCCAACCTCTGAGACAAGTTGGGGGCAGAGACAAAGGGGGTGCTCATGGATGAGTGAGTTTGGGGAAGAGGAACTTGACTGGCCTGCACCTCAACCTGATAGAACACCTTTGGGATAGGGCGACCACATTTCCAAACTACCATTCAGGGACACCCCCCTTCCCAAAAATCAGCTTGTGCTGTAACGAATCACAGCACAGTGATTGGACACAAGAGGCGGGATTTATGATTTTCTCCAATCACAAGCAGGGGGCGGGGATTGTGCTCTTCCAGGCATTCCCGGCCAGGACAAGTTACTGTCAGTGAGTAAAGCGGTGATGTGTGACCTTTTTGGGGAATCAGATTGGCCCGGAAATCCGAAAATCCATAAATTCTGAAATTCGAAATCCAAAAATTGGAAAATCCAAAAATAAGAAAGAAAATCAGAAGATAAAAAAATCCGAAAATTCAAAAATCCGACATAATAACCAACTAACTAATAATAACCAAGGTATTGGAATTTCCTTTCAAATTTGTCTGTTAGTGAATGTAGCGAATACAAATTTATCCAAAGTTACGAATTAACCCGAAAAAACGAATGCCGCATCTAAATAAATAGAACGTAACAAATTAATAGTAATGAATAATAATACTAAAATGTTTTCATTATTATTTATTATTATTAATTTGTTACGTTCCATTCGTTTAGATGCAGCATTCATTATTTCGGATAATTCGTAACTTCGGATAAATTTGTATTCCTTACGTTTACCAACGGCCAAATTTGAAAAGAAATTCCAATACCTAGAATTTAATGGTTAGTAATAGTTCTAATTATAGAACAAAGAAAGACGATTGGCTGCAATCCCGCACGATGCAATGTCAGCTTTATTGTCAAAAGTAGTAAAAAACAAACAAACATGGGCAGAGAAGACAAAAAAGTTTACCATTTGTGTCTCCTCTGCCCATGTTTGTTTGTTTTTACTACTTTTGACACAATAAAGCCGAAGTGATGTCAGAGGAAGGCGGGGTCACCCATTTACATCACCGGGAGGCCCCGCCCTCAGCTATATAACAGCTGTCATCGAGAAGAAGCGTCACTCGGCGGGAGCCCCATAGAGGCGGAGTTGTTGCGGTTTTTTTTTCTCGGTTCGACGTGTGGCGGGAGATGGATTTACATCCCGGGACATTTTTATTTATTTATTTATTTAATAAAGGACTTGTCCCAAAGTGTCTCCTCTCATTTTTACTATTTTTGACACTTTTTTTGTGAATTGGTAGGGGTACAATGTACCCGTTACCAATTCACATAGGGGGGAGTTGGGATCTGGGGGTCCCCTTGTTGAAGGGGGCTTCCAGATTACGATAAGCCCCCCGCCAGCAGCCCCCATAACCACTGGGCAAGGGTTGTGAGAATAAGGCCCTTGTCCCCATCAAAATGTAGAAAAGATGCTTTGGGGGTGACTCCAAAGCACCCCCCCCCATTTTGAGGGCATGTGGCCTGGTACGGTTCAGGAGGGGGGGCACTCTCTCATCCCCCCACTTTTCCTGCGGCCTGCCAGGTTGCGTGCTTGGATAAGGGTCTGGTATGGATTTTGGGGGGACCCCTATGCCATTTTTTTTATTTGGCGCAGGGTTCCCCTTAATATCCATACCAGACCTGAAGGGTATGGATTTTGGGGGACCCCCATGCAATTTAAAAAAAAATGGTTCTGGGTTTCCCTTAATATTCAATACCAGAACCAAAGTAATGGACTGGGGGGTGGGGGGGGGGACCCATGCCATTTTTTTATGAGTTTTTATCTGTATTGCTGAGACCCCGAAAATTCATTACAGCCATGATCAGTTTTAAATTACGTTTTTTTCGTTTAGAAATGTAATTTTGCTGTGGTATTGTTCTAGAACATGCGCCACTTTAACAGGCATACTATAGACACCCCCAGGCACGATATTTAACCACTTTCCATCCCGCCTACTGTAAAATTACATCCACAAGGTGGCTCTGCCATCCTACGTCCCCTGGACTCCCGGTCGCTAGGGGCCGCCGCTGCGCCAAGTTCACTCGGTTTACCGATGCGCATTGCCTGGTGGCCCGCGATGTCTTCCAGGTACCCCGCAATCGGCAGTTACAGAGCCAGGGAAATGGATCGCTGTGTGTAAACGCAGAGATCCATGTCCTGTCAGGGAGAGACCGATGGTGTGTCCCCTTGTACATAGGGACACCGATCGGTCACCTCCCCCAGTCAGTCCCCTCCCCCTACAGTTAGAATCACTCCCTAGGCACACATATAACCCCTTGATTGCTCCCTAGTGTTAACCCCTTCCCTGCCAGTCACATTTATATAGTAATGAAGTGCAACACTTTTTATGACAATATTTGCATATAACCATAAAATGAGCACTTTTGGTTTTCATGTTAGTGTCCCATAGACTTTAAAAACGCAGCTTTCGAATTTGCCACGATCACTGCATATTGTTTCGTTGTTCGCCGAACGTCCGAACAACCAAGTTCGGGCCCGAACTTATTCATTCATCGGGCCGAACCGTTCGCCCATCCCCTAATGGTAACCCCTTCCCAGACAGTGTAATAGTAACAGTGCATTTTTTTTTAGCACTGATTGTCCCCAAAAGCATCAAAAGTGTCAGTTAAGTGTCCGAATTGTCCTGCCGCAATGTAGTATCCCGCCATTAATAGTAAAACAAATTAAAGTAAAACACCTCCCTAGGGGAATACTTAACCCCTTATCGCCCCCTATTGCTAACCCCTTCCCTGCCAGTGACATGTATAGCAGTAAGTCAGTGCTAGTTTTAGCTCTGATCGCTGTATAAATGTCAATGGTCCCAAAAAAGTGTCCGATCTGTCCTCCACAATGTTGCGTCCCGCTAAAATTCACATTACTAATTAAAAAATAAAATAATAATAAAAGTTCCATAAATATATTCACCTATTTTGTAGACACTATAACTTTTGCGCAAACCAATCAATATACGCTTATTGGGATTTTTTTTACCAAACATATGTAGCAGAATACAGATCGGCCTAAATGGGCTTTGTAAGGATAAGCTCCATCTCTGTACTGTGGGCAAAACCATACATATTTGGCATTGAAAAATGTTTGTTTTTTTTGGTTCCGTTTGGTTTATTATATTTATCTTTTCCAACTCCCAGGTACTGTTTGTTTCGGTTGGTTGGTACATCCACTGCATGGACCATGCCAACCAAGGGTTTTTGCATTTCTTCTAAAATCGTCACTAAAAATAAATATAAATATGATTACCCAGCGATCCTTCTTATATTTATAAAAAAAATATATATATATATATATATATATATATATATATATTAAAAAAAATTAACGTAATAAACGCACACATTTTCCCTTTATAGTGACCCTGAAGTAATTCCTTTCGTAAATTTTTGTTTCTTTATTTGAAATGCATTTCTCTTCAAGGTTGGGGTGCAGACAGGGGAAATTCAGACCCATGACCTAAGAATCAGCAGAAACAAGTATTACCGTCCCAGCAATTTTCACGTTACCTTCATCCTTCTGAATTTAATCGTTAAAATTCCAACGTCGCTCACATTAACCTTTGTGGCTGAACTTTTTACCATTTACTCTTTCTACGTTTACAGACTCCTATAACACACAATCTTCTGTAGTCGACTCTTTTTTTCTATGTTGTGGTTACTACCCTTGTAACCAATTTTTTTTATTTTGGACTGTACTTTTCGTAAATTATCTCAAAGTCGTAAATATTCTATAAGGCCCCTTTCACATATGGCAGGGGAGGTGCGGTGGCGGTATAGCGGCACAAATTTTAGCACCACTATACCGTCGTATTTACCGCAATATTGGGCCGCTAGCGGTGCGTTTTTAACCCCTTCTAGCGGCCGAAAAAGGGATAATACTGCCTGCAATGCACCTCTGTAGAAGCGCATATCCGGCGGTATTACCGCGGTTTCCCATTGATTTCAATGGGAAGGAGCGGTGTGGGAGCTGTAAACACACCGCTCCTATACCGCTCCAAAGATGCGGCTAGCAGGACTTTTGGAGCGGTCCTGCTAGCACTCCGATTCAGTGTGAAAGCCTTCGGGCTTTCACACTCAAGACTGCAGGGCACGATTTTTTCAAGCGGTATAGCAGCGCTATTTTTAGAGCTAAACCACCTGAACAACGTGTCAGTGTGAAAGGGGCCTAAGGACTGGCAAAAAAATGTGTCTAACATTTTAGTAAATACTGTATATTTCCAATGAAGACTCAAGCCTCGTACACACGATCATCCATCCGATGAGAACGTCTGATGGACCGTTGTCATTGGTTAACCGTGAACTGACTGATGGTCCGTCGCGCCTACACACCATAGGGTAAAAAAAAAAACGATCGTGTCAGAACGCGGTGACTAAAACACAACGACGTGCTGAAAAAAACGAAGTTTATTGCTTCCAAGCATGCGTCGACTTGATTCGACTTATGCGTGGATTTTTAACCGATGGTTGTGCCTACTAACGATCGGTTTTGACCTATCGGTTAGGAATCCATCGGTTAAATTTTAAAGCAAGTTGGCTTTTTTTTAACCGATGGGTTAAATAACCTATGGGGCCCCACACACGATCGGTTTTGACCGATGAAAACGGTCCATCAGACCGTTGTCCTCTGTTTAACCTATCGTGTGGTACAAGGCCTCAGGGTATCTAATGCCTCATATACACACGGTCGGACTTTTGACTGTGCAAAAGTCCGCCGTGAGTCAGTCGGGAAGTCCGACGGAAAGATAGAGAACAGGTTCTCTATCTAAGGTCCCGTCGGATTTCCGACAAAAAAAGTCAGATGGAAGCTACACATGGCTGACTTTCCGAGAAAAAAAGCAGTCTTGACTTTTTCTCGGAAAGTCTGAAGCCTCGTACACACAACCGAGGAACTCGACAGGCGAAACACATCGTTTTCCTCGTCGAGTTCCCTTGTTAGGCTGTCGAGGAACTCGACAAGGCAAGTTCTCCATTCCCGTCCGAGGAAATAGAGAACATGCTCTCTTTTTTGGCGTCGTCGAGTTTCTCGACAGTTTCCTCGATGAAAAATGTACACACGACCGTTTCCTCGGCAAAAAAAATATTTCCCAGCAAGTTTTCTTGCTGTTTTTGCCGAGAAACTCGGTCGTGTGTACGAGGCCCTGAACTGTGTGTACAAGGCATAACTCCAACACAAGTTTGAAAAAGTGATTTTTAGTTTTGCATTTATTGGAGATGTTTACTATTTTCGAGGGGTCTCAACTATCTGGCAATTTATGGACAGTATTTAAACAAATGTAGCTAGATTCAGAGAGACTTAGGCTGGCGTATCAGTAGATACACCAGCCTAAGTCAGAATTTGCGTCGGCGCTAATTTAAGCGTATTCTGGTAACCAGATACGCTTAAATTAGGCTCAGATACGAGCGGCGTAAGTGTCTTACACCCTTGTATCCTAAAGTGTAATTTTTAGGCTTATCGCTAGGTGGCGCTTCCATTGCGGTCGGCGTAGAATATGTAAATCAGTAGATACGTCTATTCACGAACGTACGCCCGGCCGACGCAGTACAGATACGCTGTTTCCGTAAGAGATAGGCCGCCTAAAGATAGGCATCCCCCTAGGTGGCGTAGCCAATGTTAAAGTATGGCCGCCGTTCCCGCTTTGAAATTCGAAAATTTTTACGTTGTTTGCGGTAAGTCGTCCGTGAATAGGGATTTACTCATTTACGTCCCCACGTCTAAATCAATAGGACCGTGCACACTGGGAAATGTAGGCGGACGGCGCATGCGCCGTTCCAAAAAAACTTCAACAACGTCAGGTCAAGCTCCATTAACATAAAACACGCCCCCTCAGCTAAATTTGAATTAGGCGCCCTTACGACCGCCCGATGTACGCTACGCCGCTGTAACTTAGCAGGCAAGTACTTTAAGAATCATGTACTTGCCTCGCTAACTTACGGCTACACTACGCCGCCGCAAAGTTAGGACAACCTGTGTGAATCTAGCTAATGGTGTTTTGCTCTCCTCCATTAAAATTTGTATTGTCATTGGGACAGAAGGAAATGGGAAATCTCTTCAATGGGATCTTCGGTAGCAGTAAAAACCAGCAAAAAAAAATACCGTACCACACAGACTTTCATGGAAAAGGCATGAGTGCAAGGCTTGGAACGGTGGCAACGCTTAGATCCAATGATTAGTAAAAGCCAGCACACCAGGATCACGTCCAATAGGTTTTCTGAGGTTCCATGCCATGGGACCTCAATAAACCTGTTGGATGTGATCCTGGTTTGCTGGCTTCTGCTGTTCACTAGCAATAAAAACATTCCTCACTCTGTCCAAAAACTAAAATTAAAAAAAAAAAAAAAAATTGGCTAAGGTCACACTTAAAATGTTTAACATAAATGCAGTGGTCGCTCAATGTCTATTTTTGTCAAATACAGTTTATGCCCTCTTGTTATTACATCAGTATAATAATCTTAGTCATATTTAGTCTCTATGGATGTAAACATCTCCTGGCTCTCACTACTCATCAGACCAGGCATTTTACCGCCTTTTCCAGAAGTCCGCTCCATCCTGACCTCATACATCAGGCACCAGACCTGAGAAATATAATGTTCTCTCATGGTTTAGCCACTTCTATATGACTAGTAAACAGAAAAAGTCACGCTAATAAAATATAAATTAAAATCTTGTGATAAATGAAGACCTTGCAAGTACATATCCTTAAAGGGGTTGTAAAGGTACAATTTTTTTCCCTAAATAGCTTCCTTTACCTTAGTGCAGTCCTCCTTCACTTAGCTCATCCTTCCGTTTTGCTTTTAAATGTCCTTATTTATTCTGAGAAATCCTCACTTCCTGTTCTTCTGTCTGTAATAACTACACGCAGTAAAGCGAGGCTTTCTCCCTGGTGTGGAGTGTCATGCTCGCCCCCTCCCTTGGACTACAGGAGAGTCAGGATGCCCACTAACACACAGCTCCTTTCTCTATCTGCAACGTAGAGAGCGTTGTGACTCTCCTGTAGTCCAAGGGAGGGGGCGAGCACGACACTCCGCACCAGGGAGAAAGCCTTGCATTACTGTGTTTTCACTTAGGAGATCGTACTTACAACCGACACAATCCCAAACACCGCAGGGGGCTATATCGGCAGGTGACCTCGCTGTAATAGGAGGTCCATTCCTTCCAATAAGAGTTTCCATTTCTCCCGGTGTGTGTTCCACGAAGAGTCTCATCCTAATATTTTATTAGTCTGACTTTTTCCGTTTACTATTTTGTTTACATGACTATATTGCATGCTTGTGTCGCTGCTTTTCTTTCACAGGCTTTTTCATACCTTTTATAGCATTAGCGCGGTATATAAACACCTTGGGCCAGATCCCCAGTGAGAGTACGCCGGCGTATCTACTGATACGCCGGCGTACTTTCAAATTTCGCGCGTTGCATCTTTAGTTTGAATCCTCAAACCAAGATACGACGGCATCTGGGTTTGATCAGACAGGCGTACTGGTTCGTACGCCTTCGGATCGTAGATGCAATACTTCGGCGTCCGCTGGGTGGAGTTTGCGTCGTTTTCCGCGTCGGGTATGCAAATTAGCTATTTCCGACGATCCACGAACGTACGCGCGGCCGTCGCATTCTCTTACGTCGTCTCTAGTCGGCTTTTTCCGGCGTATAGTTAAAGCTGCTTTTTTGCGGCGTATAGTTAGATTTGCCATGTTAAGTATGGCTGTCGTTCCCGCGTCTAAATTTGAATTTTCAAATTTTTTTGCGTAAGTCGTCCGTGAATCGGGATGGACGTAAGTCACGTCTAAGTTTAAAAAAGACGTCCTTGCGATGTCATTTTGCGCAATGCGCGGCGGGAAATTTAGAAACGGAGCATGCGTAGTTCATTCAGCGCGGGGACGCGCTTCATTTAAATGAATCACGCCCCCTAATCGCCGATTTGAATTCCGCCGCCAGAGATACACTACGCCGCCGTAACTTACGGCGCAAATTCGTTGTGGATTTGAAACAAAGCCAAGTAAGTTACGGCGGCGTAGCGTATCTTAGATACGCTGCGCCGGTGCCGATCTATGTGGATCTGGCCCCTTGATTATACTTCTATATGACTGCTGCACATCTTAGCAGATATCCATAAAATAGAACGTGACCTCTGCTGCTGTATGCTGGTTTGATTTTATATTGATCAAATGGTATCTGCAGGCAGTTTTGGATAATTGTCCCTGAGATGGAGTTTTCTGACTGGGGGCCTAATGCATGGAACTGGATTTTCAGATACATTTATCATTGTCTTGTAAGAGCTTGAAACTAAACCCTATTTTCATTGTCAGTTGTTGTTTAAAAAACATGTATTGTAATAAAGACTTGCCATTAAAATCCAGTTAAGTCAGAAGCCCCCTTAACCACTTCAGCCCCGGGAAGAATTGGCTGCCCTATGACCGGGCCATTTTTTTGCGATGCGGCACTGCGTCGCGTTAACTAACAATTGCGCGGTAGTGCGACGCTGTACCCAAACAAAATTGACGTTTTTTTTTCCCCAAATAGAGCTTCCTTTTGGTGGTATTTTATCATCTCTGCGGTTTTTATTTTTTGCGCTATTAACAAAAAAAAGCGACAATTTTGAAAAAAACACAATGGGGGTTAATTACGAAAAGGCAAATGAACCACTTCCATACAGGACACTTATACAACCTCCCGCCCAGACCAATTTTTAGCTTTCAGCGCTGTTGCACTTTGAATGACAATTGCGCGGTCATGCTACGCTGTACCCAAACTACATTTTTATCATTTTGTTCCCATAAATAGAGCTTTCTTTTGGTGGTATTTGATCACCTCTGGGATTTTTATTTTCTGCAAAAAAAAAAATTCTGTTATAAAACATTGTAAATAAGTACGTTTACTGATGGGTACTGATAAGGCGGCACTGATGGGCACTGACGAGGTGGCACTGATGTGGTGGCATTGATGGGCACTGATGATGGGCACTAATATGCGGCACTGATAGGCAGCACGGATGGGCACGGATAGGCGGCATGGATGGGCTTGGATAGGCGGCATGGATGGGCATGGATAGGCAACACAGATGGGCACGGATAGGCAGCATGGATGGGCACTGATAAGCGGCATGGATGGGCACAGATAGGCGGCATGGATGGGCACTGAAAAAACAGCATTTTAGCGTGCACATGATTGGATAATAAAATCAGCGGAGCTTCCCCTTATTTCAGATCTACCCCTCAGGTTTACAGTGACTGCACTTCCAAGTGCACCTTCAGTGCAATTTCAAGTGCACTTTGCACTTGTAGTGCAAAGTTGATTTGCCTTTTGTAAATAACCCCTAATAATTTGTAATTTTTGCTGTAATAAATAGTCCAAATTTCTTTTAACAAAAAGCAAATTTTTTCCTCAGTTTAGGCTGATATGTATTCTTCTACATATTTTTGGAAATACAAATTGCAAAAAGCGTATATAGATTGGTTTGCGCAAAAGTTATAGCGTCTACAAAATAAGGGATAGATTTATGGTATTTTTTATAATTTTTTTTACTAGCGGTGATCTGCAACTTTTATCGGAACTGCGACATTATGGCGGACATATCGGACACTTTTGACACATTTTGGGACCATTGGCATTTATACAGTGACTAGTGCTATAAAAATGCATTGATTACTGTGTATATTTCACTGGCAGGGAAGGGGTTAGCACTAGGGGGCGATCAAGGGGTTAACTGTGTTCCCTATGTGTGTGTTCTAACTGTAGGGGATGGGACTGACTATAGGAGATGAGAGATCGTCGTTCCCAGCTTGTAGGAACTCACGATCGATCTCTTCTCTCCTCACAGAACTGGGATGTGTGTGTTTACACACACACTTCCCTGTTCTGCCTTTCGTGCCCGCGATCGTGCTGGCACCCCCGCTGTACAGCGGGCGCACGCCTGCTATCCAGTTTAAAGGAACCGACCTACAGCTACGACGGTTCCTGTTATCGTTGCCAACCTGCCGCAGTGTAATGACGGCGGGTGGTCCGACTGTGTTTTGTATAACCCTAGACTGCCAGATAGCTTGACATTCCCAAAGTCTTCCCCTTGGTTGACACAAAACCTTTTTCACTTTGGCCAATTGTCTTAACCCCATTCTCGTAAATTCCCACCATTCGACGAACTTAAAGACAGATTTGGCCTTTCCTGCCAGGTGTTTTTTTAATGGGTATTTACAGATCCGCCACTAGGCCCCCGTCTATTACCCCTATGCTACAATTCTCTAACCTGAACCCTTTTGAACGAACAATCTTGGAAGGTCCTTCTAAAAAGGGCTTAATCTCAAATGTCTATACGATTTTGAGTTCATATCCGATGCAAGCTCATGGTTAAGTATTCTTACATGCTCAAATTGGAGAGGATCCTAGATGAAGAACTCTCCTTAGAGACGTAGGTGGTCTGGTCTCAGGCAGCTAAGAGTTCCCTTTTCACTCTTTATAAAGAAAATTCATATAAAATACTCTACTTTTGGTACCTGATGCAAGACCTTCTCAACGCTAATTATCCCACCAGCACTGACCGATGTTGGAGATGCTATTGAATAAAATGCTATTGAATTGCTCTGAATGATGTGACACATCCATTTACCTCACACTACTATTGTTGGAAACTTGACATGATGTTTTCTCTCTATATTTGGGGATCTTATGACGTTTAATTATCTACTGTTTACCAACCTACAATATTGTGAGCTTGGACTGCACAATGTGAAGTAATATATACCGTTTCTGTACTGCCTTTTATATAAATTCTAATAAAAAAGTTAATGATAAAAAAAAATCCAGTTAAGCGTGGTCTGGTTTTGTTGTTTAAAGCCTCATACACATAATCAGAATATCGGATAAAAGAGCGTTCATTTTTTATTATTTTTTTTGGTCAAAGGAAGAACTGCGCTGTTGTAGGCTAAAATGTGACACTAGTGACAATGAAGTGCTAGATAAATATCAATTAAAATTATGAAACCCAGACTAGCTGAATTTTTTTTTTATCTGTAAATAGGTCTATGAGACCTCAATAAGATAACAAGAAGGGGTTAATTCCTAAATTGGGTAGTAACCTGAAAATTATCAAGTGAATAAATAACAGTCCGTGTAAACAAGCCAAAGAAATCCTTAGGAATACTATTAACAAAGCGTCAAAGGTAAAAAAAAATGTGAATATAATAAAAATATTAAAGCAGAGTGTCCATTTAAACTTAAATATCCCCAGTGTTCAACGAATCCAAAAGTCCAGGAAACAGTGCTGACAGGATCGTGCCTCCACCAAACAATAACACTGCCGCTTACCAGATGGATGTGATCTCCAATTATAGGAGATCAATATGCGCATATGGTTGATATCCCAGACTGGGGTCACTATTGGTAGCATAAATCCCTCAGTGTGGTTCAATATTGCATAGAAGATGTCTCAAACAACGTAGCAATTCAGGATGCACCACATAAAAAAAAGGAAGGGACTGGCATAGCGTAAAACCCTTAGAAATGTAATAAGTAACATAAAAATGAACACTTACATCGAAGAAGTGAGATAAGGCATATAAAATACAATCGAGCCAGCCGGCTCTTCGATTCAGCAGCCCGTATCTTCCGGGTCTGGCGCACAACGTGGTGATGTCAGAAGGTTGTTCTTCCCAACGTTTCGTCACTAGAAGGACGTGGTCGCGGGATTATTTTTATTTTGCATGATAGTCTCCATATCAAAAATAAAGAGGTTACTCAACTTCCGAAAATTCTCATATGATGAAATACAACTTCGGAAGTGATGTAATTGTAATATATTGTATTAACAATAATAAACAAATCACCCGCGCTGGATATACTAGTGCCTGTGTGTACTTATCTTGTTGCTGCTGTTTATGACAAAGTAAAAATTGGGAAAATATGAACCCCAGCGCAAACAAACTCAAAGGGCAATATAAATTACTAAAGTGCAAGTGCTGTGCATAAACAGACGAAATTAATGCAAGTTATAAAATCTAAGAAAATCCCCAAAAAACAGTCCATATTAGGTAATAAATACAGTCCCAAACACAATTTTCTTAAAAAGTGCTCTTGTGCAAACGGTAATCCAAAGTGCTGTAGTGCTCAAAAAACACACAAGTGATCCGTGCTTCACGCACCCCCTTTTGTGCTTAAACTCACCAGATCAAATGGACCCCTTAGCAGTACTGCATGTGGGTCAATCAGGCTTAGACTAGTGAGCAGGGTGATGACACTTAAACATATATTACTTTATATTTCAGGCTCGTACATAAGGAGAGAGAACCCACATAGGCCCAGATTCACTAAAAAACGCCTATCTTTAGGCGGGCATAGCACATCTCAGATAAACTACGCCACCGTAACTTAGAGCGGCAGGTCCTGTATTCAGAATCACTTTCCACTCTAAGTTATGGCGGCGTAGTGTATCTGATACGGCGTAAGCCCGCGTAATTCAAACTTGACTAGTGTGGACGTGTTTATGTTAATGTATCGTGACCCGAAGTGATTGACGTTTTTAACGAACGGCGCATGCGCGCGCATGCTCAGTATCATGTAAATTTTTCAAATTAAATTGCGCCCGCTCAATGCCTAGTCGAGGTGAACGTAACTTACGTCCAGCCCCATTCACGGACGATTTACGCAAACAACGTAAAACGTGAAAAATTTGACGCTGTTCCGACGTCCATACCTAACATTGGTACGCCTCATAGAGCAGGGTAACTATACGCCGAAAAAAGCCTTGCGCAAACGACGTAAAAAAATGCGCCGGCCGCACGTACGTTTGAGAATCAGCGTATCTAGCTCATTACCATATTCAACGCGTAAATCGACGGAAGCGCCACCTAGCGGCCAGCGTAAATATGCAACTTAGATACGACGGCGTAAGAGACTTACGCCGGTCGGATCTAATACAAATCTATGCGTAACCTATTCTAAGAATCAGGCGCATAGATACGACGCCTCAAACCCAGAGTTACGACGGCGTAACTCGTACGAGAATCTGGGCCCTAGTGTAGAACGTCTTGGTTTATTTCAATGAAAAGTTAAAATCTCACTCACAGTGTAGCAGAGTAAAAAACGCATGCGTTTACAAATCCAAAGACGGTCCGCTCGCTCCAGGAAGTGGCTTGGTTCTCTCACAACCTCGCCTGTGTTCCACCGCTCATCGGATGTGATGTCCCTGATTCGGATCTATGTCAACGCGTTTCGCCTCTCCCACAAAGACCAGGTCTGTTTTGTCTGTTTATGCACAGCACTTGCACTTTAGTCATTTATATTGCACTTTGAGTTTGTTTGCGCTGTGGTTTATATTTTAACACTGTATTCTATTTGGATTTTATTGTCAGGTGAAAACTGTGCTGATAAAACAAAAATCGTACAATTTGGTATTGTACAAGAACATTTTTCACGTTTGTGCCTTCGGATAGTTTTGAATAACAGGTTGTGATTGGCTTTCGAAAGCTCTGTACTAACGATCATACTATTGTATGATCACTTCGAAAGCGGTATTTTTCGTCCGATTTTTTAATCATTCATGTATTCTAGGCTTAAGAGGGATTTGTTAGATTGGATATGTCAAGGCAGTGGGTTAGTTTGGTTATGAATTACCCTAGTAATGGCATAGACCAGGGGTCTAAACAAAAACCAGTTTGCTGTCCTTCAGGCCGGGTTCACACCTATGCGAATTGAGTGCGGCTTAAACCGCATCCAATTTGCAGAACATTTCTAAATACATTAATTTCAATGAGGCTGGTTCACATATGTGCAATGCATTCGCACTGCGCATTGCCTAAAAAACGTGTGCGTTTTCTAAGCATTGCGGTGCGGCTCAAGTGCGAATTCAGGCCCATTATCTTCTATGGGCAGGCATTTAATTCGCAGATGTGTTCATTTCTCTTCAGGATTTCTCTCATTCTACTCAATACACTTCCCCCCTCCCCCTCCCCTCTCCCAGGTCTCCAAATTCGCAGCTAAAACGGAGATGATCTGCTGAACAGCTCTCTTATCATTTTGCAGAGATAACAGAGCCGCACAAGTGTGAATCCGGCCTCAGACTTTAAGGGGGCCAAACTGTGGCCAGTGTGAGTAGAAAATGCTTGGTGTCAATGGGAATAAACAATACCCAATCATCGTTATTAGTGGGAGAAATAGTGTTCTATTGTTGGTATCAGGAGAAGGAATAGTACCCCTTCATTGTTGTCATTGGAAAGAATAGTGCCCCATTTTTGGTGTCAGTGGGAGAAAAAGTGCCTCTTCATTGGTAGAAGTAATAGTGCCACATTGTTGGTATTAATGGGAGGAATGGTGCCCCATTGCTGGTGTCAGTGGGAGAAATGGTCCCCCTTTGTCGTTGTCAGTGGGAAAAACTGTGCCTCTTTATTGGTATTAGTGGAATGAATAGTGCCCCCTTGTTGGTATTAGGTGAAGGAATCGTGCCCCATTGTTGGTGTCAGTAGGTGGACTAGTGCCCATTGTTGGTATCAGTGGAAGGAATGGTAACCCATCATTGGTGTTAAAGGGAGGAATGGTGAATGAGCAAATAACTTATATAGCGCTATAAATGCGAACTAAATTGCCTCAAGGCGCTTGTTGCCAGTGGGAGGAATGGTGCCCTATCGTTGGTGTTAATGGGAGGAATGGTACCCCATTGCTGGTGTCAGTGGGAGGAATGGTGCACCATTGTTGGTATCAGTGGACTGAATCATTGGTACCAGTTGGAGGAATAATGGCCCACTGTTGCTGTCAGTGGGAGGAATAGTTCCCCTCTGTTGCTGTCAGTTGAAGAAATAATGCCACATTGTTGTTGCCAGTGAGAAGAATGGTGTCCCCTTGTTGTTGGCATCAGTGGCAGGAATTATGGCCACCAATTCCATCATGCACTAAATGTTAATAAGTGTTAATAAAATTCCCAAGGTAGTAAGCACCAAGGGCGGACTGACAATTCATGGGGCCCCCGGGCAATAGAAGATTATGGGGCCCCCGGGCTTACAGATGGCCACCAAGCCAGGAGGCAGTGCAGAGGCGGGGCAGCTAAAATCTCTGTATCAAAAGCATGTTGGTTTTGGACATATCAGGGACAGATGTAAAAAAGAAACACAGATTTTTACATACTGTCCCTGGTTTTACTGAGCCTGGCAACCCTGATGGGGCCCCCTAGTGGCATGGGGCCCTCGGGCAGTGCCTCAATGGTCAGTTCGCCCCTGGTAAGCACAGAACCTGTCTATTAAATTAATACACCTCAGTAGTGGATTCCAATACCAAAGACAATGGGGAAAGAATACTGGCATGCAAATATGGAATCCAATATTTGTCCAACCCCCAATACGAAGCGAGGGTAGAGCTTCAAGGAGGTCAAAAATTCTTCCTTTGACAGAAATAACTCTACTTTCATTTCCTTACCTCTTGTTGCTTAGTGAAACTGTCTTTCAGTACAAGAGTGGACTTTTTCTATGTATAAAAGATCATTTTTTTTTATAGAAACTTGCACTAGCAGATCAAATCATCTTCCTAACCTTCCAACTCAAGAACAGCAGATGCCTCGTATTAGTTCCCCCTTGATAGACTTTCATATGGAGCTGAAATCTTGAACAATTGGTCAATGCAGCTGATAATGATTCCCATCAGCCGTCTTCTCGTCATCTGGACGACCATCTGCTATTTAATAATTCTTTCATGTCAGACGCAGTTCACTTGTTTTCATGCTACGGTGACGCACTGCGCCCTAACCTCTGAATGGACAATTCAAAAATGTCTGACTTCATTTATCCAGACCACAAAAGGAAATCTGAAAATCTGTTAACGGGAAAAAGAGTATTTTTTTTTCTTTGCCTAAATTTGAAAAGCTTACTTAACTTTACATAGCAAAGGATTTCTAATTCTGTTCTGACAGTCTATTTCTGTGCATGCCTCCTCCCGCCACGGCCTGCCAGGTGACGCCACTACAGTAATACCGCGGATTGCGAGTAACGCGGTTAACGAGCGTTTCGCAATACGAGCTATCATTTAAAAAAAAAATCCTGACTCGGTTTGCGAATGTTGTCTTACAAAACAAGCAGGATTCAGGCTTCTGCAGTGTGCATACAATAGAAGTCATTTCGAGCATGCGCGGGTTTCCACGGCTACAGGTAAGTATACACACTCTCGAGTTTCTCGTCGGGAAACAAGAGCGCAGGTTCTCTTTTTTTCTCGTCGAAATTCTGCCCAGATTTCCTGAAAGCCTCGTACACACGAACGTTTTTCTCGGCAAGTAGCAGTTTTCTTGCTGGTTTTTACGAGGCCTAAATCCCCATACACACGGTCACACTTTTTGCCAACCAACTTCAAAATCGTCAACTTTTCTAATTTGTGTGACCGTGTGTAAGCTCCATCGGACCAACTTTTTCGGGTTTCATCCGACAAAAAGTTGGGTCTGCAAATGGACCAACTTTTCGGCAACAAAAGTCCGATGGTGCCTTGTCTGACTGTGTGTACAGCAAGCCAACCAACTTTTGGACAAAGTGACAATACGCATGGTCAGAACCAACGTTAAAATCAACCAACAATAGCAGAAGTTAACCAAAGGGTGGCGGTAAAGAGCAGAAAAGAGCAGAAAAACCATGTGATGTTGGGTAATTTTTAGAAAAGTTTGCAGAAAAGTCTGACCGTGTGTATGCTATGGGTGTGACCGGACAAATCAATTAAGACAAAAATCCAAGGGAAAGTTTGTTGGGTGTGTGACTGTGGGTATGAGCCTTAACAGGTGATTTAGGAAGCTTACATTGGGGTTTGTTTTTATAGGAGTAGAAGCTATTCACCTAAAGCAGTAGTAAACTGCTGCAGAATTAAAGAAAAAAAAAAGCACCTGTAAGACAATGTCATAATGTGCTAGTATGCATCTCAGTATGAAATACTTAAAGCGGTTGTAAACCCGCATATACATATTTTTTTTTAACCCTGCAAGGCAAAAGCCATAATAATGAGCTAGTATGCACCACATATTAGCTTATTATGAAATACTTACCTCGGAACGAGGTAGGGAACTTACCTGGTCCACGCCAAGCCGAGCGTGTCTTCCGGGTATCGCCGCTCCAGTGCTGTGATTGGCTGGAACGGCAATGACGTCACTCCTGCGCATGCGCGCGGGAGATTTCAATCCGGCATGGGTCGGCGGGGCCGGCCCTTCAGCCGAGGATCCCCCCTGCGCATGCGCCGCTGCAATCAGCGGCGCATTGCGAGGGGAATATCTCCTAAACCGTACAGGTTTAGGAGATATTCTTTATACCTACAGGTAAGCCGTATTATAGGCTAACCTGTAGGCAAAAGTCAAAAAAGTGGGTTTACAACCACTTTAACTTAGAACAAAGCCCTTCCAGCGGCGGACAGTCACCGTTGAGAGGGCTGACATGTTCCCCCGGCCTTTGACAAGAGGGCTGACATGTTCCCCCGGCCTTTGACAAGAGGGCTGACATGTTCCCCCGGCCTTTATTCCGGGTTTGTGCTGTGAGTGGCCAGAGCCGGGCCGAGTCATGCATTCGTGTTTTTGGACGCAAATGCTGGACTCGGGAGCGCGCCCACAAGGTAACCTCCTAGGGGGTTACCTAATGCAGGGAGGCGCCACGATAGAGCCACCGAGGGACCCCAGAAGAGGATGATTGGGGCCACTCTGTGCAAAATGAGCTGCACAGGCTTGGTGGGATGTTAGCGAGCTGAGCGCCCCACAGTGCATTTTAACCACCTAAGGACCGCCTAACACAGTCACAACCTGTACATCCTTTTTAAATGCCCAGACGTGGGTCGCGTGCCCGCGACCTGGTTCGAAGCTCTGTGACCACGGCCGCGGGACCCGCTGACCAAATCGCCGCCGGAGTCCCGCGATCGGTCACAGGAGCAAAAAATAGGAGTAAAAAATACTGCATGTTTTTCAAAAATGACGCTCTATTTTTGTTTATAGAACAAAAAATACAAATCAAAGAGGTGATCAAATACCACCAAAAGAAAGCTCTATTTGTGGGAAAAAAAGGACGCCAATGTTATTTGGGAACCACGTCGCACGACCGCGCAATTGTCAGTTAAAGCGACGCAGTGCCGAATCGCAAAAAGGGGCCTGGTCCTTTACCTGCATATTGGTCTGGGTCTTAAGTGGTTAAGCTTTGATTGGCTTAAGCAATGCACCTAACCGCTGGTCAGGAGCAAAGCTTTGCCCATTCAGGGCACAGTGAATAGCTGGTTATAAAGGAGTAGGCCAGGAAGCCGGCCGCTGCGTCCTTAACAATGGATGAGTCATCAGCTGTCAACAGGCTTCCCCGCTGACAGCTGAATGAAAAAATAATCATTCCTGAAAATACAAAAATGTGAAAAAAATGTCATGGGTCCCCCCCAAAATCTATACCAGACCCTTATCCAAGCATGCAGCCTGGCAGGCCAGGAAAGGAGGGGCGGCGAGCAAGCGCTCCTCCTCCTGAACCATATCGGGCCACATGCCCACAACATGGGGGGGGGGGGGGAATTTGGTTCAGAGGAAACTCTGCCCCCACAACCCCAGAGCACCTTGTCCCCATGTTGTTCCCATTCTGATAGATCCACCTCCAACCAACCTAAACACAATAAGTAGGAATCATGTTATTTCACTTTTTTACTTTACTGTATTTATTGCAAAATATTTCCATTTCATATGTAGAGCATTTTTTATAATTATTATTGTAGCAAGGTCCCAGGCATCCTTCAGTCTAATGAGAACCTCCAGGGCCAGAGATAGCTGACATACTTCTGTATGTAGCGGGTTGTGAGGCATAGTGGGTGCAAAGATGGTGAAAGTCATTGGACACCAGATATTCCTTTGATGTAAAACTTATTTTTTTCTCTTAACAGTCCTTTTTGCATTTTTTGGGGGCAAAGGGGGTTAGGGCCTGGACACCCTTAGATTGTTGCAAACTCAATTAGCAGACTCCGAGACTTCATTAGGAGCCAATGGCTGTGCTGCGTTCAATCTATCCAATCAGGACACTGAGACACCGGCCAGAGCTTGTGTACTCATTCCCGTCGCGGGAATTACGGGGCTCGGGTAAGTATAAGGCCCCCTTTTTAGGCATTACAGCTCTAAAAATAGCGCTGCTATAACGCCTGAAAAACTCCTGCCCAGCCTTCTCAATGTGAAAGCCCTCGCTTTCACACTGGGGCGATGCACTGGTAGGAGAGAAAAAAATCTCCTGCAAGCAGCATCTTTGAAGCGGTATGTATACCGCTCCTTCACCGCTCCTTCCCTTTTAAAACAATGGGAAACCGCGGCAATACCGCCCGCAATGCGCCTCTGCAGAGGCGCATTGCGGGCGGTATTAAGCCTTTATCGGCCGCTAGCGGGGGTTAATACCACACCGCTAGCGGCCGAATCCTGCGGCAATTCCGATGGTATAGCATCGCTATTTTTAGCGGCGCTATACCACCACCGCGCCTCCTGCGCCAGTGTGAAAGGGGCCTAAGGGGAGCTCGGGGGCGCTGCTGCAGTATAGAAGTTTTTTCACCTTAAAGAGGTTGTAGAAGCTCATGTTTTTTCACCTTTTTCATCCTATGCATTAAGTTGAAAAAATACCTGGCAGACACTGCCCCCCCCCAGCCCTGCCCGTCCGGGCCGTTTGAAGACATTTGGGGGCCCCAGGGGGCGGCTTACCTCTATCCTCACACGCCGCCAGATGTGTTGGTGTCCGCACAGGGGCCCCAGCAGGGAGGGCCCTTGCCGCACCGCTGCGTCCTCCTGCAGTCCGGTCGGCCGTGTACCATATCCGCGCAGTACAGGAGATTCAGTTTGCTGTTCCCGGGGCCGGACTGAAAGGAAGTGCACTTGCTGTCAGTCCAGCCGGGAACAGGAACCTGATTCACCTGTACCGCGCGGTTATGGTACACGGCCGACCGGACTGCAGGAGGACACAGCGGTGCGGCAAGGGCCCTCCCTGCTGGGGCCCCTGGCCAGCTCGGGGCCCCAGGCAAATGCTTGCTTTGCCTGTCGGGTTCCGACGGGCCTGCCGCCCGTTTTACTTACCTGAGCTTCTTCAACTCCTCAGTGGGGACATGCCGTCCTTCTCTCCACTGGGTCCCGACTCTTGATTGGATAGATTGATAGCAGTGCAGCCATTGGCTCCCGCTGCTGTCAACCAAATCCAATGACGAGGGTGCCGTGGGGTGGGGCCGAGTCCTGCATTTGTGTTTTTGGACGCAAACGCTGGACTCGGGAGCACGCCCACAAGGTAACCTCCTCGGGAGAGCACTTCTCCTAGGGGGGTTATCTAATACGGGGATGAGCCGCGAGAACCACCGGGGGACCCCAGAAGACGTGGATCGGGGCCACTCTGTGCAAAACGAACTGCACAGTGGAGGTATGACATGTTTGTTATTTAAAAAAAACAATCCTTTACAATCACTTTAATGCATAGAATGCATTAAGGTGAAAAACGGCGAGGGTTTACAACCCCTTTAATCTCAAGTACAACAAGAATCTTATTTGAATATTCATGCTACGTTCACTAGAAAATAAAGACAAATTAATTTGAAATGTGTTACTATTGTGATTCAGAGATTCAGATACATCCGAATCACGCAAATATTGTCCGAATTTTGACTTAACAATTTTACAGGGCACAGCAGCGACGAAGGGCACAGTGACATCAATGGGCACAGTGGCGACAATCGTGACAATTGGCACAGCGGCATGAATGGGCACAGTGGCGACAGTTTGGCACAGTGGGGACAATGTGGCACAGTGGGTACAATGTGGCACAGTGGGGACAATTTGGCACAGTGGGGACAATTTGGCACAGTGGGGACAATTAAAGGGCACAGTGATATCAATGGGCACAGTGGAGACAATTAAAGGGCACAGTGGTGACAATTAAAGGGCACAGTGGTGACAATTGGCACAGTGGCGACAATTGATGGCACAGTGGCTGTGTTTGATGGCATGGCACAGTGGCTGCGTTTGATGGCATGGCACAGTGGTAAAAATTGATGGCACAGTGGCTGCGTTTGATGGCATGGCACAGTGGTGCGAATTGATGGCACAGTGGCTGCATTTGATGGCATGGCACAGTGGCTGCGTTTGATGGCATGGCACAGTGGTGACAATTGATGGCACAGTGGCTGCGTTTGATGGCATGGCACAGTGGTGACAATTGATGGCACAGTGGCTGCGTTTGATGGCATGGTACAGTGGCTACGTTTGATGGCATGGCACAGTGGTGCGAATTGATGGCACAGTGGCTGCGTTTGATGGCATGGCACAGTGACTGCATTTGATGGCATGGCACAGTGGTGACAATTGATGGCACAGTGGCCGCAGAGAAAGCAATAAAATCAAACATTTAATGAAGAGGTTGGTTTTACTTTACAGCTTTAAAAATGTATAGCATTTCCCATATTATTTAAATACATTAAATATGTTATTACATGTTAGGATATGCTGAGCTTGTAGCCTCCCCCACATCTGAAGAACCACAGGCTGAATATCCCTAGGAGCTTTTCACCATTCATTTTTGAGAGCCATTGATCATTTTCCTGAAATGAATGACTGCAGAATGTGGCTTGGTTGCCCTTGAATCCATTAAGAAATAAATCATATGGCCACCGTATGTCCGGACCCGAGTTGGATTGCCCCCCCTCCCTCCGCCCCCCTCTGCCCCCCGTCGTGACTGCATGTGAAAAAAAAAAAGGAACGCTGGAAAACGGAAAAGGAAAGGAGAAATTACTCTTTTGGGTGATAAGCTGGATGCACCTCGGAGGACGTTGTCTGCATGACGGCGCGGTCTAAAGCCTCATACACACGATTGGATATTCCGACAACAATTGTGTGATGGCAGGATGTTGTGGTATAATCCGACCGTCTGTACGCTCCATCGGACAATTGTTGGAATTTCCGCCAGCAAATGTTGGATAGCATGCTTTAAAATTTTCCGACAACAAATTTGTCTTGTCGGATTTTCTGATCGTGCTTACAGAAGTACGTTGTAAAAAAAAATCCAAAGTACAAACACGCATGCTCAGAAGCAATGCTCACCATAACACAACATTAGCAGGAGTTGCCCAAAGGGTGGCGCTAAAGAGCTAAAAAAACACGTAGTTTCGTGTTTCACGAATAGTTTACGGCCAACGCCCTTCGGACAAAAGTCGTATGCTTTGTCTGCGGAAAATCCGATTGTGTGTATGAGGCTTTAGACACTGAGGATGTTTGAATGACTGAGGACAAATGTTCCAGAATATGAAAAACATCTCCAAGGACATCCTGGGAAAAAGATGGTTAGGTGGATTCAGAAAGACTTAGGCTGGCGTATCAGTAGATACGCCAGCCTAAGTCTGAATGTGCGCCGGCGCTAATTTAAGCGTATTCTGGAAACCAGATACGCTTAAATTAGGCTCAGATACGAGCGGTGTAAGTGTCTTACACCGTCGTATCCTAAAGTGTAATTTTTAGGCTGACCGGTAGGTGGCGCTTCCATTGCGGTCGGCGTAGAATATGTAAATCACTAGATACGCCTATTCACGAACGTACGCCCGGCCGACGCAGTACAGATACGCCGTTTACGTAACGCATTATCAGGCCTAAAGTTATTCCATCAAATAGCTGGAATAGTAATGTTAAGTATGGCCGTCGTTCCCGCGTCGAAATTCGAAAATTATACGTTGTTTGCGCAAGTCGTCCGTGAATAGGGATTTACGTAATTTATGTCCACGTCGAAACCAATAGGACCGTGCGGCGTACTTTGCCGCAATGCACACTGGGATATGTAGGCGGACGGCGCATGCCGTCAATCACGTAAGGTCACCCGCCATTAGCACAAAACACGCTCCCTCAGCCGAATTTGAATTATGCGCGCTTACGCCCGCCCGATTTACGCTACGCCGCCGTAACTTAGCAGGCAAGTACTTTGTGAATCATGTACTTGCCTCGCTAACTTACGGCGGCGTAGTGTAAATGCCATACACTACGCCGCCGCAACTATGCGCCCGCCTACCTGAATCCACCTACTGTAGGTGTATATGTCATTACTGCCTGTATGGGATGGAGCCCTTGTTCTTCATTAGATAGACCAGTGTTTCTCAACCCCAGTCCTCAAGGCGCCTCAGCAGGTCATGTTTTCAGTATTTCCCTCAGATGAAACGGCTGTGGTAATTACTCATGCCTCGTACGCTCGGCAGGAATAAAAACAAAGTTTTTCCCGACGGGTTTCAACTCAAGCCTGCCTTGCATACACACGTTCAGGCCAAATGCCGCCCGTCCAGATCGCGGTGACATACACCACATACGACGGGACTATAAAGGGGAAGTTCCATTCAAACGGCGCCAGCCTTTGGGCTGCTTTTGCTGATTTCGTGTTAGTAAAAGTTCGGTGAGAGACGATTTGCACTTTTCAGCCTTGTGCTTTTCAGTCCGTTACAGCGTGACGAATGTGCTATCTCTATTCCGAACGCTAGTTTTACCAAAACGAGCGCTCCCGTCTCATACTTGATTCAGAGCATGCGCGATTTTTTTCCCCTCGGGAAAGTATACACACGACCGGTTTTCATGACGGGAAATAGTCAGCTAGGAATCCGAGCTGGAAAAAATAAAACATGTTGGCCCGGATTTAGGTAGAATTGCGCATAATTTACGAAGGCGCAGGGCAACGTTTTTGCCCTGCGCCCCCGCAAATTTGCTCCGCTGCCCTTGATTCACGGAGCAGAAGCTCCGTAAATTGCGCGGGCGCGCCGGCAAAATGCCCGGTGCAAGAGCACGCAATTTAAATGATCCCGTAGGGGGCGGGAATCATTTAAATTAGGCGCGTTCCCGCGCCAATCGTAGAGCGCATGCTCCGTCGGGAAACTTTCCCGACGTGCATTGCAGCAAATGATGTCGCAAGGACGTTATTTGCTTCAAAGTGAACGTGAATGGCGTCCAGCGCCATTCACGATTCACTTACGCAAAGTACGTAAAATTCAAATTTTGCGACGCGGGAACGACGGGTATACGTAACATGGGCTGCCCCTGCTAATAGCCTCCGTACGTAAACGACGTAAATTGCGTACGCAGGGTTCGCACAACGTTGTGAATCGGTGTTAGTATGCAATTTGCATACTATACACAACGGGAACACCACCTAGCGGCCACCGCAAGAATGCAGCCTAAGATATGCGGGCATAAGAGCCTTATGCCGCGCAGATCTTAGGCTGCAGTCGGCGTAACGAGGTTCCTGAATCAGGAGCACTCGTTACGCCGGGGCAAGTAAGCAATTGCGCTGTGTAACTTATGGTTACACAGGCACAATTTCTTCTTGAATCTACCCCGTTCTCTTTTTTTTTCTGCAGTTTTTTCGTCGGGAAAACTGCGATGGAGCACACACGGCCGGTTTTCCCAGCCAAAAGCTGTCATGGCAGTTTTCCCGATAGGAAAACCGGTCGTGTGTACGAGGCATCAGGAAGTATAACTGATCAAATCACTTGTGCAAAACAACGGAAAGCCTGAAAACATGACCTGTTCGGGCGCTTTGAGACTTGAGTTGAGATACACTGAGATAGACACCCAGTGAAGCCTTTGGTTATTCTATTTCCTTGTTTCCTGAATCACCAGGTGAACAATGGAGGAAACAAGATAAAGCAGTTCTACACCACTTTTACTTATTTACAGTTAACACATCAAAATGTGAAGAAAAGGGAAAATCCCTGGTGTTCATGTATGTCCCTCTGCTTTCCTAATAAAAACTGACTACACTAAGCAGGAGAGGACCCCGTGGTCAGTTCTCTAGCTATGCTGGGAACTTAGGGCCAGATTCACAAAAGGGATACGACGGCGTATCTGCTGATACGCCGTCGTATCCCTGTTTCTATCTATGCGTAACTTATTCATAGAATCAGTTTCTCATAGATAGGCAGAAGATCCGACATGTGTAATGGACTTACACTGTCGGATCTTAGGATGCAGTACCGCGGCCGCCGCTGGGGGGATTTTGCGTCGTAAACCAGCGTCGGGTATGCAAATTAGCAGTTACGGCGACCCACGAAACTTTTTCCCGTCGTTACGTCGCCGCAAGTGTTAGTTTGCCGTCGCAAAGATAGGGCACCTTTTACAAAGTGTAAACTTAGTACACCATGTAAAAGTATACCCGTCTTTCCCGCGTCACTTGTGAATTTTTTTTTTTTTTCGGCGCAAGTCTTTTTTTCAAGTCGCGATTCACAAAACGTCGGCGCGTCGTAATTTCACACAAAGCACGTCGGGAAATTTGCGTCGGGAGCATGCGCAGTACGTCCGGCGCGGGAGCGCGCCTAATTTAAATGGTACCCGCCCCATTTGAATTGGCCCGCCTTGCGCCGGACGGATTTAGGATACACCGCCGCAAATTTCCAGGTAAGTGCTTTGTGGATCGGGCACTTAGACAGAAAATTTGCGGCGGTGTAACCTAAATCGGTTACGTTACGCTGCGCCCGGGCTATGTGAATCTGGCCCTTAGTGTGCTTTCCTCCAATGATCAGACTTGTTCTGACTCGTCCCCCCTCTGCACAACCATTCCCTGGAAACGGTGATTGTGCTGCTGATACTGAGTGTGCTGCTGATTTTCCTCCCCCAGCTCTTATGCAGTTGACAACATAGGGAATGTGATCATTTATTTAACCACTTGCTGACGGCCGTACGACTATATACGGCCGCAGTGTGGTCCTGTCAGGGAGAGAGGAGACCCATCTGTGTTGTACATAGGGACACAGATCGGTCACCTCCCCCAGTCAGTCCCCTTCCCCCACAGTTAGAAACACTATGCAGGGTACACATTTAACCCCTCCCTCACCCCCTAGTGTTAACCCCTTCAATGCCAGTCACATTTATACAGTAATTAGTGCATATTTATAGCACTGATCGCATTATAAATGTGAATGGTGCCAAAAATGTGTCAAAAGTGTCCGATGTGTCCGCCATAATGTCGCAGTTCCAATAAAAATCGCAGATCGCCGCCATTACTAGTAAAACAAAAATAATAAAAAATAATAATTCTGTCCCCTATTTTGTAGGCGCTACAACTTTTGCGCAAACCAGTTGCTTATTGCGTTTTTTGTTACCAAAAATATGTAGAAGAATACGTATTCGGCCTAAACTGAGAAAAAAAATTTAAGAAATTGGGCTATTTATTATAGCAACAAGTAAAAAATATTATTATTTTTTTTGAAAATTGTCGCTCTTTTTTAGTTTATAGCGCAAAAAATAAAAACCGCAGAGGTGATCAAATACCACCAAAAGAAAGCTCTATTTATGGGAAAAAAAGGACGTCAATTTTGTTTAGGAGCCACATCGCACGACCGCGCAATTGTCAGTTAAAGCGACGCAGTACCGGAAGCTAAAATTTCACTTGGGCAGGAAGGGGGTGTATGTGCCCAGTAAGCAAGTGGTTAATAAAAAAGGGAAAAAGGGAACTAAATCACCTCCCAACTTTTTTGAGATGGGAAGGAGGGACACATATTATCAAAAGCATATAGGCATAGGACACACCCCCTGTCACGCCCACTTAAAGGAAAACTATGAAAAAAACAAAAAAGATTAGTTAAACCCACAAGGGCTCTTTTTTTACCACTTCTATTCCTTTATATTGGCTTTTGAAATTTTCAAATGAAGCAATTTAGAATTTGGATGAAAGGTTTAGCACTTTGAATCACTTTTTGATATATAAAAAGTGCATTTTATATACAACTATATAGATCAGACCAAAATGAGGGACAAATGAGGAGAATGAGGGACAGAGGGACATTGCTCCAAATCAGAGACAGTCCCTCCAAATCAGGGACAGTTGGGAGCTATGAGAACTTTTAATGTTAAATCCTACGCTTTGTCCGCAGAAAATACGATTCTGTATATGAGGCTTAAGAGTTTCAATTTGTATGCAATCAGACAGGCCCTTGCGCTACATGGTTTTGGTAAATCTGAAGATCCCCTCCCCCTACAGATAGAATCACTCCCTAGGATACACATTTAACCCCTTGATCGCCCCCTAGTGTTAACCCCTTCCCTGCCAGTCACATTATACAGTAATCTGTGCATTTTTATAGCACTGAACGCTGTATAAATGCAAATGGTCCCAAAAATTTGTTAAAAGTGTCCGATGTGTCCGCCGCAATTTCACAGTCATAATAAAAATCGCAGATCGCCGCCATTACTAGTAAAAGAATAATAAATAAATAAAAATGCCATAATTCTATCCCCTATTTTGTAGACGCTATGGGGCAGATTCACAGAAGAAATACGCTGGAGTATCTCCTGATACTCCGGCGTATTTTCAAATTTGCCGCGTCGTATCTTTAGTTTGAATCCTCAAACCAAGATACGACAGCTTTTGGAATCGATCCGACAGGCGTACGGCTTCGTACGCCTTGGGATCGTAGGTGTAATACTTCGGGGCCCGCTGGGTGGAGTTCGCATCGTTTTCCGTGTCGGGTATGCTAATTAGCTGTTTACGGCGATCCACGAAGGTACGCGTCGCCGCTAGTCGGCTTTTCCCGGCGTAAAGTTACAGCTGCTATTTGTTGGCCTATCTTCAGACGTCCCATGTTAAAGTATGGCCGTCGTTCCCGCGTCGAATTTTTATTATTTTTTTTGCGTAAGTCGTCCGGGAATTGGAAAGGACGTAACGCACGTCGCCGTTCAAAAAATTACGTCTGTGCGACGTCATTTCGCGCAAAGCATGGCAGGAAATTTCAAAACGGAGCATGCGCAGTACGTTCGACGCGGGAACGCGCCTAATTTAAATGATACACGCCCCATTTGAATTAGGCGAGCTTGCGCCGGACGGATTTTCGCTACGCCGCCGCAAGTTTACAGGCAAGTGCTTTGTGAATCAAGCACTTGCCCGTAAAACTTGCGGCGGTGTAACGTAAATGACATACGTTACGCCGCCGCAGATCTACGTGAATCTGTCCCTATAACTTTTGCACAAACCAATCAATTTACTGTACGCTTATTGCGATTTTTCCACCAAAAATATGTCGAAGAAAACGTATCGGTCTAAACTGAGGGAAAAAAAATATATATATATTTTTTTAATTGTGATATTTATTATAGCAAAAAGTAAAAAATATTGTGTTTTTTTTTTCAAAATTGTCGCTCTTCTTTTGTTTATAGCGCAAAAAATAAAAACCGCAGAGGTGATCAAATACCACCAAAAGAAAGCTCTATTTGTCTATTTCATTTGGCTACAGTGTTGCAGGACCGCGCAATTGTCATTCAAAGTGCGACAGCGCTGAAAAAAAAATTTGTCTGGGAAGGAAGGGGGTGAAAAAGCCCAGTGTTGAAGTGGTTAAGCTTGTAAATTTGTAAGTCACAACAAATATTGTTATTTGAAGATAAACACTGCAATAAAAATTGGAAACTGAACATACTTTCTACTTTCCCCTGGCAATGGCAGCTCCTCGATTCCTATGTTCACAGGTTTCCTGTAACGTTGCGTTTTACCTTTCCTTGCCAATGTATATTTTGTCCTGATGGTCTGGGAAAGGACCTTTAGAAATCTCTAGACTGCAGGGGAAAATTGGTGTGGAAGCAAAATATTTGCTCTGATGTCAGTTGCAAGTGAAGGTTGGTTTTGTCAGTGATGTCAGATTTGCATAAACAGGAGCACATGGTGTGCCTGTGGCCAGGGCCGGTACCCCGTGAATGGAAGCACTGTGGGCAGAAACCAAATAATTGTCACTTTGCAAAATATGCCTTATGAGAAAATTACTTGTGACATGAAAAATGATTTTATGATCTCACCTTAAAGGAATCCAGATTTTGAATACATATTCAGAGACGGTTAGAGATAGTTCTCAGAAGTCGACGAATGCCAACGTTGAATGGAATGGACTGCAAAAAAAAAAAGAAAATAGAGTTTTACTGTTTTACTTAATCAAGCCGCGTTTTCTACAAACATAACAAAAGATCAATTTCACATTAAGATAAGATGAACTGGCTATGGTTACTATACAAATAAATTCCCATTTAATAAACTCCCCTCGTCTCCAGCTTACAAAATCAATAAATAATTCTGAACAATTGCTTTCCAGACATTTTAGTTTTGTATATTTAGATCTAAACCCAGAATATAGGCAAACAATTCAATCCCCCCCCCCCCCCATATGTTTTCATTACCAGATCATTAGAGCCTAACTCAAACTATTTTTTTTGTTTAACCACTTAAGGATCAGGCCCGTTAAAATCATTTTTTTTTTGCTAGAAAATTACGTAGAACCCCCAAACATTATGGGCTAGATTCAGAAAGAATTTACGTCGGCGTATCTATTGATACGCCGCGTAAATTCAAAGCTGCGCTGGCGTATCTTCTTTCTGTATTCAGAAAGCAAGATACGCCGAAATTAGGCTAAGATCCGACTGGCGTAAGTCTCTTACGCCGTCATATCTTAGTTGAATATTTACGCTGGCCGCTAGGTGGCGCTTCCGTCGATTTCAGCGTAGAATATGCAAATGAGCTGGATACGCCGATTCAGAAACGTATGTGCGCCCGGCGGATTTTTTTACGTTGTTTGCGTAAGGCTTTTTCCGGCGTAACGTTGCTTCTGCTATATGAGGCATAGCCAAAGTTAAGTATGGACGTCGGGACAGCGTCGAATTTTGTTTTCGTTTACGTTGTTTGCGTAAGTCGTTCGCGAATAGGGCTTTGCGTAAATTACGTCCACTAAGAAAGCATTGACTATTTACGACGTGATTAGGAGAATGCGCACTGGGATACGTTCACGGCCGGCGCATGCGCCGTTCGCGAGAAACGTCATTTACGTGGGGTCATGTTTTATTTACATAAAACACGCCCACCTCTTCAGAATTTGAATTCGGCGCGCTTACGCCGGCAGATGTACGCTACGCCGCCGTAACTTAGGGCGCAGGTTCTTTGTGAATCCAGCCCCAGCTTCACTAAGTTACGGCGGCGTAGCGTATCTCAGATAAGCTACGCCCGCACAAAATTACGGCGGGCTATCTAAATCTAGCCCTATATATATATATATATATATATATATATATATAGGGCTAGAGAAAGAAATGGTGGTTGTTGCAATACTTTATGTCACACCGTATTTGTGCAGCAGTCTTTAAAAAATTAAATAAAAATTGAATTAAAAAAATTATGTATTCATTAAATAATAATACAAAAATATATATATATAAAAAAATTATTAATTAAATCATTTCTACAGGTCACCAGTAAAGTAAGCCCATTTTTTTTATATATATATTATGAAAGATAACGTTTCGCAGAGTAAATTAATACCCAACATGTCACGCTTCAAAAGTGCGCCCCGCTTGTGGAATGGTGACAAACTTTGACCCTTAAAAATCTCCATAAGCGACATTTAAAAATGTCTACAGGTTGCTGGTTTTGAGTATAAACATCACTTGTAATAGAAAAAAGCATGACAGGACCTCTTTAATGTGAGATCTGGGGTAAAAAAAAAAACTCATATCTTCCATTTACACTTAAATGCAATAAAATAGAAATAGAAATAAATAAATGTCTTTAAAAAATTAAGTCCCTTCAAGACCAGATCATCCAATGTTTTGAAGCCACATGGGGCCATATTTCCCTAACTTGGCTCCAGGTCTCTCAGGGGATAGGATCGGATCGTCTCCGCCACTACAGTATTTTACATACAGCGTGAGGGAGTTCAGGAGTATTTTACATACAAAGTGCAGAGTTCAGGAGTATGCTACATACAGAGTTCAGGGATATGCTACATACAGAGTGCAGAGTTCAGGGGTAAGCTACATACAGAGTGCAGAGTTCAGGAGTATGCTACATACAGAGTGCAGAGTTCAGGAGTAAGCTACATACAGAGTGCAGAGTTCAGGAGTAAGCTACATACAGAGTGCAGAGTTCAGGAGTATGCTACATACAGAGTGCAGAGTTCAGGAGTAAGCTACATACAGAGTGCAGAGTTCAGGAGTAAGCTACATACAGAGTGCAGAGTTCAGGAGTAAGCTACATACAGAGTGCAGAGTTCAGGAGTATGCTCCATACAGAGTGCAGAGTTCAGGAGTATGCTCCATACAGAGTGCAGAGTTCAGGAGTATGCTCCATACAGAGTGCAGAGTTCAGGAGTATGCTCCATACAGAGTGCAGAGTTCAAGAGTATGCTACATACAGTGTGCAGAGTTCAAGAGTATGCTACATACAGAGTGCAGAGTTCAGGTGGATTATACATACATAGTGCAGAGTTCAGGTGTATGCTACATACAGAGTGCAGAGTTCAGGTGTATGCTACATACAGAGTGCAGAGTTCGGCTGGATTCTGCATACAGAGTGCAGAGTTCAGGAGTATGCTGCATGCAGAGTGCAGAGTTCAAGAGTATGCTATGTACAAAGTGCAGAGTTCAGGAGTATGCTCCATACAGCGTGCAGAGTTCAAGAGTATGCTACATACAGAGTGCCGAGTTCAAGAGTATGCTACATACAGAGTGCCGAGTTCAAGAGTATGCTACATACAGCGTGCAGAGTTCAAGAGTATGCTACATACAGAGTGCAGAGTTCAGGTGGATTCTACATACAGAGTGCAGAGTTCAGGTGTATGCTACATACAGAGTGCAGAGTTCAGGGGTATGCTACATACAGAGTGCAGAGTTCAGGAGTATGCTACATACAGAGTGCAGAGTTCGGCTGGATTCTACATACAGAGTGCAGAGTTCAGGAGTATTTTACATATAGAGTGCAGAGTTTAGGAGGATGCGGCTTACAGAGTGCACAGCTCAGGAGTACGCTACAGAGTTCAGGATTATGTCGAGTGCAGAGTTCAGGGGTGTGGTGTGTTCAGAGTGAAGGGTTGAAGACTGAGCTACATGCAGAGTTCAGGGTTTAGGGGTTCAACTCTCTTTTTCATAGGCTGTCCACATCTAACTTTTACCCCTCTGCCTTGGCTCTGCCATCTGCACCACTCTTCCCATGCCTCACCTCTGCACACAGCTCGCTCCACAGGCCTCACCCCCTCCCCTCCCCCACTCCAAAATCTTTCTTGCATCTCACCTACTTGGCCTGGCTCTAGTCCCTGCAGGGGTCTGTGAGAGCCATGAGCCCCAAGGGGAAAGCTGTCCTTGTAAACAGAGAAGGCTTCTTTACAAGTGACAGTGGTGTGGTGGGTGAGAAATGGAGGTGGTGGAACAGAGTTTTGCCACTTTCTGAGTGGAAAAAAGCCATGGGTGCAAGGGCCACATGAAATGGCCCTGTGGGCCAGATTCGGCCCATGGGCCTTGTGTATAACACATGTGCCCTAGTAAATTTGTTTCATTTAAACATCATATCATAGTAGAATGGGGATGCAATTTAGCCTCCCACTCTACCAAGGAATTTAACGTCTCATCCCCTGGAGGTGCTATTTTGGGTCCCGTCAAAACTTTTATGTTGAATACTTTGGAACGAAACCAACCAGCAATGGCACTCATGCCATCCCTTGTTGGAAGCACATTGATCTCGTTACAGGTTGTGTTATGGAAAAAGCTATTTAGTAAACACCGCATTGCTCCGTCTATATTGCACAGTGTAACTGTCAGTTCCTTTTTTTCCTCCAAAGTCAAATTAAATATTCAGTAATTAGTTAGCAGTTGAACATGGCAAAGAGAGTCAAAGGGCTTTTTAGCAACTTGTTTCTCCAAGGTGGGCTGAAAAATACATGATCTCATGTTTGTTGCAGAAGTCCGGAGAGAATACATCTCACTTCTGATGTTTTTCCTCCCGGCAATGCCAGCAACAGCTCATCTTTTCCTGTTCTACAGAACAGATTCTAGTCCGTCCTATGGCAGTTAGTCCACTTTGGGAAATAGTGACATCAGTTTGGAGCTAATATGTTCTGGAGGTCTTTTTAAGCAATCACGGGAAGTCTTCTGGAATAATATTCTGTAGCTTGGTATCCAGGATGTGTATTGTGTGATAACTGGCGATACGTGTAGACAGGGCAAAACCCAAGATATAAATATTCTAATACCGCGCACACACGACCGTTTTACATGTCATGGAAAAAAACAAAGGCCCAGATCCACAAAGAACTTACGGCGGCGTATCTATTGATACGCCGCGTAAGTTCTACGATGCCACGTCTTATTTTTGTTTTGTATCCACAAAACAAGATACGCCTGAATGTGGGCTCGATCCGACTGACGTACGTCTTAGTACGCCGTCGGATCTTAGGTGCATATTTACGCTGGCCGCTAGGTGGCGCTTCCGTTGATTTCCGCGTAGAGTATGCAAATTAGCTAGATACGCCGATTCTCAAACGTACGTCCGCCCGGCGCATTTTTTTTAAGCCGTTGACGTAAGGCTTTTTTCGGCGGAACGTTACCCCTGGGTCTATGGGTCTATCTTCCAACATGAAGGTGTGGGATGCCCAGATACAGATCTTTTGGTGGTATTTAATCATAATCTGGTTATTTTTTGCGCGTTTCCTCCTCACTGTACAGCCAATCCACAGACAGGAGCAGCAGCTGGAATACTCTTCTCTTCATCTCCATAACATACAGTATTGTTACATAGTTACATAGTTAGTCAGGTTGAAAAAAGACACAAGTCCATCCAGTTCAACCATAAAAAAAAAAAAAAATCATACAATCCCATATACCCAATTCTATACCCACAGTTGATCCAGAGGAAGGCAAAAAAAAACAGCAAATCATTATTCAATTTGCTACAGCAGGGGAAAATTCCTTCCTGATTCCTGAGAGGCAATCGGATTTCCCCCCGGATCAACTTTACCTATAAATGTTAGTTATGTTAGTAGTGTTAGTTTTATTATATACTGTACATTTAGGAAATAATCCTTTCTTATAGCAATTTACTGAGTTGGCCAGAACCACCTCTGGAGGGAGTCTGTTCCACGTTTTTACAGCTCTTACTGTGAAGAAAACTTTCCGTATTTGGAGATTAAATCTCTTTTCCTCTAGACGTAAAGAGTGCCCCCTTGTCCTCAGTGTTAACCATAAAGTGAATAACTCAACACCAAGTTCCCTATATGGACCCCTTATATATTTGTACATGTTGATCATATCCCCTTTTATTCGCCTCTTCTCAAGAGTGAATAAATTCAGTTCCTCTAATCTTTCCTCATAGCTGAGCTCCTCCATGCCTCTTATCAGTTTGGTTGCCCTTCTCTGCACTTTCTAAAGTTCCCCAATATCATTTTTTGAGAGATGATGCCCAAAACTGAACTGCATATTCCAGATGAGGTCTTACTATGGGGCAAAATGATATCTCTCTCTCTGGAGGGAAGTGTTCTGTAGTCTGAGCAGGTTTAATAAGACTACTTGAGATAACAGTTCAGACTACACAGGAAGATAGGTTTTCATGAATTTCTATTAGAATTAAAGTGTCACTAAACCCACATCATAAAAAAACATCAATAAATAGTCACTTTGAAGAGCAGTGTTGGCAGCTCTGCACATGCTCAGTTTTCAGTGAGTGTCTATGCTGAGCATTTTCTCCCTATCACATCTGAGCAGCCCATGTGACTACAGAGCAGGGATAAGCAATTAGCGGACCTCCAGCTGTTGCAAAACTACAAGTCCCATCATGTCTCTGCCTCTGGGTGTCATGCTTGTGGCTGTCAGAGTCTTGGTATGCCTCATGGGACTCTTAGTTCTGCAATAGTCACACATGTGGGTGTATACACAGTGGTAAATGACAGCCAGCCCGCTCCCTCCCTACTCTTCCATGCCCACTAACCAGCTAAAGACAATGGGGTGGGATATTACATGTAGATTGATGGAGGCTGGACCTCCCTGCTATTCTAAGACACAGGCTGGAGGGGCGTGACATAATTTGTGACTAACGGAAATTCATGCACACCAAGTTATTGCCAAATAATAAATATGTGTATGACTATTTTATACATTTTATTATTTTTGCACTGTATTCCAAAGGCTGTTTTTTTTTTTTGTGAACATGTGACCAGCAGCAGAGGACTAGAAGCTCCTCCTACTTATGTTTCCCTGAAGACAGGCTGGGAAAGATCTTGGTCATGTGACAGCTTTTTATAGTTTAGTCAAAAGGTATTTACATTTTTTATTTTATTTTTATTAACCACTTGCCGACCTGCTCACGCCGATATACGTTGGCAAAATGGCACGGCTGGGCATATTAAAGTACCTGTATGTTGCCCTTTAAGATGCGGTATTGTCGGCGTGCACGCGCACGGGCCGCGAGCTCCGTGAGTGTGACCGCAGGTCCTGCGGACTCGATGTCCACCAGGAGTCCAGCGATTGTCTCATGGAGAGGAAGAACAGGGAAATGCTGATGTAAACAAGCATTTCCCCGTTCTGCCTAGTGACAGGACACTGATCATAGCTCCCTGTAATCGGGAGCAGTGATCAGTGTCATGTCACACGTAGCCCCCCCCCACAGTTAGAACACATCCCTAGGACACACTTAACCCCTTCAGCGCCCCCTACTGGTTAACCCCTTCACTGCCAGTGTCATTTTTACAGTATCAGTGCGTACGTTCGTGGATCGTCGGAAATAGCTAATTTGCATACTCGACGCGGAAACGCCACCCAGCGGCTGCCGGAAAATTGCATTTAAGATCCGACGGCGTACTAAGGCGTACGCCTGTCGGATCTAACACAGATGCCGTCGTATCTTGTTTTGTGGATAACAAAATAAAGATACGACGCGCAAAATTTCAAATTACGTGGCGTATCAAGAGATACGCCGGCGTAATTTCTTTGAGGATTTGCCCCTATAACTTTTCCGCAAACCAATCAATAAATGCTTATTGCGATTTTTTACCAAAAATATGTAGAAGAATACGTATCGGCCTAATCTGAGGAACATTTTTTTACATATTTTTGGGGGATATTTATTATAGCAAAAAGTTAAAAAAATATTGCATTTTTTTCAAAATTGTCGCTCTTTTTTTGTTTATATCGCAAAAAATAAAAACCGCAGAGGTGATCAAATACCACCAAAAGAAAGCTCTATTTGTGGGAAAAAAAGGACGTACATTTTGTTTGGGCACGCAATTGTCAGTTAAAGCGACGCCGTGCCGATTCGCAAAAAAGTGCTCTGGTCTTTGGGCAGCCAAATGGTCCGGGGCTGAAGTATATATCAAGCAAAAAACTGTACCAATATAGACCATAAATTGTATGACAAATGTAATACCCTTTCTAAAAGTAACCAAAGTCAGAGTATATCTCACGAAACATACAGCAATGGAAATGCCACACAAACACAGATTAAAAACACTTAATATCGTACCCCATATACAAACATCCACCAGTCTGCAACTAAATTATCTTTATGAGTCCCAAGCTTAGGTGACCTGGGTCATTGTGTTTGAAAAATTCAATGGCCCGGATTCAGAAAGCAGATACGACGGCGTATCTCCAGATACGCCGTCGTAACTCTGAGTGCGGGCCGTCGCATCTTGGCGTCTGATTCACAGAATGCAGGCATCATTCAGATATCACTGCACAAAGTCGAGGACGTCATATGACGTCCTCCCGTGGACAAGTGGTTAAGCTATCTGTAAGGGGGTAATTCTTTCCAATGACCACAAGTGTAAGAGCCGGTTCACACTGGGGCGACTTGCGATCCGACTTCATGTCACCTCAAGTCGTCCCACGTCGCGCTGTAGAGAAAAACAATGGAAGTGAATGGGAGCGGTGTTAATACACACGACTCAATGCGATCCGACTTCAGAAAAGGTTCCTGTACTACTTCAATCCGACTTGTAGGCGATTTGTACCCATTGATTTCAATGGAAGTCGCCTCAGAAGTCGGATCACTGTCTTAACTGAAGCAACAATACAGAGAGAACATACATTTCCCAGGCAAACCTCTCCTGCCCCCCTCCCTCCCCCTCCCTCTCCTAGAGCTGATTGTTGTTTTATTGGCCACTTTAAAGTCTCCTGTCCCGGAGACGACTTCAAGTTGTGTTGTAAATCGCCCCAGATCGCCCTGTGGTTCATGTTCAAGTCGTGTCGGAGTCGCCTCTGAAAGCCGCGCTGGAAGTCGTGTCGCCCTAGTGTGAACCCGACTCTTAGGCCTCGTACACACGACCGAGAATTTTGACGTAAAAGAAACGTTGTTTTCCTCAACGAGGTTCTTGTCAGGCTTTCCTTGCGTACACACTGTGAAGACAAAATCTCGTCGTTCTCAAACGCGGTGACGTACAACACGTACGACTGCACTATAAAAGGGGAAGTTTGATACCACTGGCGCCACCCTTGGGGCTGCTTTTGCTAATCTCGTGTTACCATGTGTTAAGTAAAAGTTTGGTGAGAGACGATTCGCGCTTTTCAGTCTGTTACAGCTATCTCCATTACGAACGCTACTTTTACCGAAGGTGCGCTCCCATCTCATACTTTATTCTGAGCACGCGCGCGTTTCTAAGCATACACACAAACGTGTTTCTCATCGTAAACCAGCCCAACGAGAAACACGACGAGGAAATTGAGACTCCCGACAAGAAAAAAGAGAACATGTTCTCTTTTTTTCTCGTCGAGATCCACGACAGTTTTCTCGACGAAAAACATACACACGACCGTGTGTACACATGGTCGTGTGTACAAGGCCGAAGAAGCATTCTTTGCCCTCCCTTTGACCCTCGCCTCCCATAACATACCGCAGGACCCTCCAAAATGTAGGCAAGGTGCTTATATCATGTAACTCTTCTTTTCTTCCATCTAAGATATATCTCACGCTGAGTCCATTCAGGAGAAGAGCTTTGTGCAGAAACAGACAGAGCCTTTCAATTAGCGACAACACCAGAGGGTTCCGCAACAATCCAGACGGCTTTAATGAAAAAAAGGGGGCTTAGAAGATGGAAAATGTGGCAAGTATTGGCTACCGATCTCCGTTTTCAGATCGGCTTACATCTCTGAAACCTTCAACAAATGAGACCCATATGATTCAATTTTAAAATAACGAGCTCAGGGTAATGAAACACATACTGAGAAAGTTATGACACATCCGTGACTAATCCGGGTGAGAAGAAATTGTCTGTGTTATTCCCTGTGAAGGAAAGTGAGAAAGAGATAGTTCCAATAAACCCACCGTCCTTAACGTCAGTCGTCCAATCTTAAATTAATCCTTAAACCACCAGCTAATATAGTTTTCTCGTAAGGTTCATAAATCCCCTTATTAGGCTTATTCATAAGATCAACATCTGCTTGATGCTGCCTGTGTGTTCTTATCTTTGTCCGATGGTCTTTCTATGAACGGTAAAAATGGCCTTAAGTAAGCAAAAAATCTCAGATTGGTAAGCTCCATCATTGGGATTTGGGAACTGGTCTGTTTTTGGGCACAGGGAGAACTGGTCATCGATGCAGAAGACCCTGATACAGGAGGGGTGAGTATAAGGGATAAGAAAAAAAGGGGGAGGGCCAATAGTAGCCCACAGGTCGGACTTTAAAGGCACAATGAACAGTGCAAAGTATACAAAATTATAATATTTCTTTAGAGTAGTACATGGTACACAAAAAAAACATTCGAGAGAATTAAAAAATCACATATATATATAATACATCATAGGAAGTGAGCCCCTGTGCATCAACGCGTTTCGCTGTCTAGCTTCGTCAGGACACATTCGGGATCGTTGAAAAAAGAAAACAGGTCTCACTACCTTGTGGGGAGATAGTCTTAGCCATGGGATTTCAAAGGATCACCTCCAATGATATATCAAATGTTTAGGGTATTCAGAGGAGCCAATTGCTAGCTCATTTATGCCATATAGTGGGTGCTGTTGCTGAATTTATTCTGAAAGATGTGGGAAGAAAAAACATTGGGCGGGGGGGGGGGGGGGGGTTGTGGTGGTGATGATATGTACAGTACAGACCAAAAGTTTGGACACACCTTCTCATTCAAAGAGTTTTCTTTATTTTCATGACTATGAAAATTGTAGATTCACACTGAAGGCATCAAAACTGTGAATGTGTGAAACAACTGAAAATATATTTCATATTCTAGGTTCTTCAAAGTAGCCACCTTTTGCTTTGATTACTGCTTGGCACACTCTTGGCATTCTCTTGATGAGCTTCAAGAGGTAGTCACCTGGCGCAGCACCCCATCACTCCCCTTCTTGGTCAAATAGCCCTTACACAGCCTGGAGGTGTGTTTGGGGTCATTGTCCTGTTGAAAAATAAATGATGGTCCAACTATGCTGGGTCAGTATGCCTTCAATTTTGATTAAATCCCCAACAGTGTCACCAGCAAAGCACCCCCACACCATCACACCTCCTCCTCCATGCTTCACGGTGGGAACCAGGCATGTAGAGTCCATTCGTTCACCTTTTCTGCGTCGCACAGACACGGGGGTTGGAACCAAAGGGCCAGATCCACAAAGATCGGCACCGGCACAGCGTATCAGAGATACGTAACTTACTTGGCGTTCTTTCAAATCCACAACGAATTTGCGCCATAAGTTACGGCGGAGTAGTGTATTTCTGGCGGCGGAATTCAAATCGGCGGGTAGGGGGTGTGATTCATTTAAATGAAGCGCGTCCCCGCGCCGAAAGGAACTGCGCATGCTCCGTTTCAAAATTTCCCGCCGTGCATTGCGCGAAATGACGTCGCAACGACGTCATTTTTTTAACTTAGACGTGACTTACGTCCATCCCTATTCACGGACGACTTACGCAAAAAAAATTTTTTTAATTTTCGACGCGTGAACAACGGCCATACTTAACATGGCAAGTCTATCTATACGCCGCAAAATACCAGCTTTAACTATACGCCGGAAAAAGCCGACTAGAAACGACGTAAGAGAATGCGACGGCCGCGCGTACGTTCGTGGAACTTCGCCTTTTTTCAGACATTTAAGTGAAAATTTACATGAGCGATGTAGATTGCCCTTGAATCTTAAATTTTAACTGCTTGCCGACCAGCCACCGTCATTATACTGTGGCAGGTTCACGCGGCTGCGAAAAACTGCCATAGGTGTACGTCGGCCGCTTTAAGAGCTATAGGCAGCGTCGGAGCCGATGCGCATGGCCGGCGGCCGCGATGTCCACCGGCGACCCGCGATCGCTCCTTTAGAGAGCCAGAATGGGGATCTATCAATGTAAACAGACAGATCCCCGTTCTGTCAGGAAAGAAGAGAGAGATCTGCTGTTCCTTGTGATCAGGAACAGTGATCTCTCTCTACTCCCTGTCAGTCCTCTCCCCCCACAGTTAGAAACACCTCCCTAGAACACATTTAACCCCTTGATCGCCCCCTAGTGTTAACCCCTTCCCAGCATGTGACATTTTTACAGTAAGCAGTGGCTATTTAAAGCACTGATTGCCGTATAAATGTCACTGGTCCCAAAAAAGTGTCAAAAGTGTCCAATCTGTCCGCCGCAATGTCCCTTATTTTGTAGACGCTATAACTTGTGTGCAAACCAATCAATATATGCTTATTGTGATTTTTTTTACCAAAAATATGTAAAAGAATACATATTGGCCTAAACTGATGAAGAATTAATTACATTTTTTTGGGATATTTATTATAGCAAAAAGTTAAAAATATTGTTTTGGTTTTTTAAATTGTCGCTCTTTGTTTGTTAATAGGGCGGAAAAAAATAAACGCAGAGGTGGTCAAATACCACCAAATGAAAGCTCTATTTGTGGGAAATGTTGTTTGTGTGCAACGTTGCATGACCACGCAATTGTCAGTTAAAGTAACGCAGTTCCGTATCGCAAAAAATGGCCTGGCCATCAAAGCGGTTGTATGCAAAGAAAAAAAGATTTGAGTAATAAAAAGATATTCCCGCGCTGGCCAAGTCTAAAAGGTGGGGTACTGCAGCAAGCACTGAAGGTAGTATCAAGACACAGGTAAGTATAAATGTAGAAGTAGTGCTGCGCTGTGCATAAATAGGTGATACAGTGCAAATGTGCTCACGTGATAATAAAACAATTGAAAGGCAAAAAATGAATGGTCAAAATAGCAACAATAAAATATAAATAATCAGCTGCGACAATATAAACAATGGACTGATAAAGTGTCCAAATACTGTGAAAAGTGTACCACAAAATAGATGTGAGAATAAACTCATAAAATCTTTGAAATGGCATCATCATGTGACATGTGCAACCATAAATAAATATATTCATACTTAAATTCCATAAAATGAAATAAAAATGAATAAAAAAAAAAACTCAGTGCAGATAATGTCCATAAGGTGTAAGCTGGATGGATGGCTGTGTGCACAGTGATCAGGGTGAAGGTGCTGGTGCTAGTAGTCAATCTCTGGTGTGGAGTGCTACCGATAGGCATGGGCGTCCGCTGAATTTTTTTCAGGAGGGGCCACTTCGGCAGCGGCGATACACAGTCGCATTTTACCCTTTCTTCGACCTTTAACCCCCTTCGCTAGCGGGGGTTAAAAGCGCCCCCCCACGTTAAAATGTAAAAACACCCCACTGTGCCCCCTGCATCTTTCAATATCCCTTTGTCACTACTGTGTATCCCCTCTCCACAACTGCACCTCTGGACCCCTTTACATTACACAGTACCTCACAGCTCTGGACCCCTTTACATTACACAGCACCTCACAGCTCTGGACCCCTTTACATTACACAGCACCCTGCATCACTGGACCCCTTTACATTACACAGCACTAGGGGTGCAACGGATCACAGTTGATCCGTGATCCGAACGGGTCACCCCCTTCGGATCGGAACACACTGTGATCCACGGATTGCCACGGCTCCGGAGCTAGGCCGAAGCCGCGGCCTTTCCTAATGTTACGGCGGTAGCTCCGGAGCTAGGCCGAAGCCGCAGCCTTTCCTAATGTTATGGCCGCGGCTTCGGCCTACCTCCGGAGCCGCGACCATAACGATAGGAAAGGCCGCGGCTTCGGCATAGCTCCGGAGCCGCCGCCGTGACATTAGGAAAGGCCGCGGCTTCGGCCTAGCTCCGGAGCCGCGGCCATCTTGGTACACCCGGCGGCGGCCCTCCTCTGTTTACACCAACAGAGGAGGAGCCCGCACTCGTGGGACACACCGCTCGGGGAGTGTCTGTCGGTACTAGCTGGGGGGGGTGGTCACTGTCCTGAGAGAAGGGGGGTCACTGTCCTGAGAGAAGGGGGGTCACTGTCCTGAGAGGAGGGGGGGGTCACTGTCCTGAGAGAAGGGGGGGGTTACTGTCCTGAGAGAAGGGGGGGTCACTGTCCTGAGAGGAGGGGGGTCACTGTACTGAGAGGAGGGGGGGGGTCACTGTACTGAGAGGGGGGGGGTCACTGTACTGAGAGGAGGGGGGGGTCACTGTACTGAGAGGAGGGGGGTGTCTGCACCGAGGGGGTACTATAGTTGGTGGGGGGGGGGGGAGAATGTGGATATTACAGAGGGGGAGATTTTTTTTTTGCCGGTCCGAAAAATGATCCGATCCGTGACTCCTGATCCGAGGAACGATCCGAACCGTGAGTTTTTTGATCCGTTGCACCCCTACACAGCACCCTGCATCACTGGACCCCTTTACATTACACAGCACCCTGCATCACTGGACCCCTTTACATTACACAGCACCCTGCATCACTGGACCCCTTTACATTACACAGCACCCTGCATCACTGGACCCCCTTTACATTACACAGCACCCTGCATCACTGGACCCCCTTTACATTACACAGCACCCTGCATCACTGGACCCCTTTACATTACACAGCACCCCTTTCCCTTGACTGCAACACTACACTACATTGACAGTATATTTATTTCAGGTCTAAAAGAGGAACCCTTTGGAATGAAGGACAAATGGATTTGATTCCAGAAGAGGCACAGGCACTCTAAATAAGGGACAACTAGAAACTATGCTGTAGGCTACAACTCTGTTTTGTGTTTGCTCTGCATTTACAGACTTGCTAAAAATACATCCGAAAATAGTCTAGTGTTACCTGTGGCAACAGATGTTGGAACAAACAAAGCACAGGCCTGGTAAACGATATAAAACGGCGCTTCCTCTGTCCTCTGGCGCTTGTATCGTATGTCACGGAGCTGGGTCTGTCCCCCTAGTTCGGCTTGTGTGATAGGTGGAACACTAGAAGACTATCAGACGAGCCAAACTAGGGAGGCGGGACCTTGCACACCGACCCAGCTTCATGACATACGATACGAGCGCCGGAGGACAGAAGGAGGGGAGCGTTGCAGTCGCCACTTAAAGCGGCTCCAGGGCCAGTTCAGCCCTGCTTCTGGCTCTCCCTAGCGATTCCAGGGGGGGCAAATGACCCCCCTTGCCCTATGGAGCGGACGCCCATGCCGATAGGTGCTTGCTGGTTCTCCGTGCAACTTAGGGTATAGGTGTCCCCTTACCTTACCGCTGTAAGGTAACAGCATATGAGTGTGTTTTTCAATCTCCTGGTGGGTCCTGACGTCTCAGGCTCCGCTGGTATGTATCTTTACTTTGGCATCAAAGTCTCCTTTAAGTGTCCCTGGTGTATCTGTATCAGATAGCCTCACATTGGGTCATGGGGGGGATGTAAAGAGGGATGCTAGATAGTGTAGTATTTAAAACATTTATTGGAATCTCCACTCACAATGTGAAGTATCAGACAGGCATATCAAAAACGAGTCGCAAACTCATCCAATAAAACTTCCGGTGCCCTGCGTTCCCACACGTGTTCGTTACAGTCATGTAACTTCATGCAGGAGATTTCACCCACATCTTCTGGACATGCCCAGCCATAGTGGGATTTTGGGAGGAAGTGTTGTCGTGCATCCGTTTTGTCAGTAACATCCCATTGCAACTCTCTGTGCCCGCCCAGTTCATCCCCACTGTAGCGGGACACACTATGGTGAGTTTGTTATTGTTCTATGCAAGAAAAGCCATCACACTCCATTGGAAAAAAACAGCCCCGCCCACATATATTTTCTGAAAACAGTTAGTGAATCAAAATCTTCCTCTATATAAAGACACTGGGGCAGATCCACATAGAAATAGATGTTTTTTACCCCTTTTGTGTTTTTATTTTTGTTTGTTGTTGTTATCTGTTTTCTCTGTATGTATGTTATAATACCAATAAAAAGATTTTTAAAAAAATATACATATATCTTTGTATGATGTAGCATTAACAGTGCCATTGGAAACACCAGAACTGAAACTATGGGGGAGGATCCACACCTTTTTTGGACATATGGCATATGAGAGTTTCCCTCTCATGAGTTTTAAACCTCGTACACACGCTTGGTTTTCTCGGCAAGAACCAGCAAGAAAACTGCTGGCAGAACTTTCTTGTCGAGATTCCCGTGCGTGTGTACGAGGCTTTCAGGTTTGTCTGGAAATCTGGCCAGAATCTTGACGAGAAAAATAGAGATCCTGCTCTCTATTTTCTTGTCGAGATTCTTGTCGGCCTGTTTCCCAACGAGAAACCCGAGAGTGTGTATACTTACCTGTCGCTGTGGAAACCCGCGCTTGCTCGAAATGACTTTGATGCATGCGCGTTAGCTTCCACGGCATAGGTAGGGTGAAGCAAGAAGGCGGCGATGGCATTGAATGTGACGAACGCATGCTCGTCGTACGCGATAACGTCACTGTGTTCTTACCTTTCAAAAGAACCGCGGTTCTTTTGAAAGGACTGTGTACACTCGGGCGGCAAGAGATTCTTGCCAAGAATCTCGTCAGGAAGTTTTTTTCCTGACGAGATTCTGGCTCGTGTGTACGAGGCCTCAGAGAGAATGTGAAGCCTCTCTACCCTTGCATCTACCTTCTGGTGTTTGGTAATAGACTGTAGCTGCCTCCATGTACAGTATGTATACAATTACAAATTATGAACAAGAGAAGAATTGGATACTTACTTCTGTTCCCTGACTTGCCCCATTGCAAAGTAAGGAGCTCCATAAATTGGTAATGCGGCCCTTTGAACATCTGAGCACCATTTGTAGGAAGACTCTAGTCCGTTTCCTGCAAATACTAGGGCCCGGATTCACAGTCAACGGCGCACATTTATGCCGCCGTAGCGTATCTCCTGTACGCCGACGCCGCGCAGAGAGGCAAGCATGGAATTCACAAAGGACTTCCTCCCAAAACTGCGCTGGGTTTCCAAGGCGTAAGTCGGCGTAAGTGCAAGTGGGCGTGAGCCATGCTAATGAGGCGTGACCCCATGCAAATGATGGGCTGAGCGCCAGATAGATACGTATAACCAACTGCGCATGCGCTGTCCCGTGGACGCATCCCAGTGCGCATGCTCACAAATACGTCGGATCACTGCCTACGGCGTGAACGTAACCTACGCCTAGTCATATTCACGTCCAACGTAAACTACGTAAAATACATTCCCTGGTGCAGACCTTTGCATGTCTGCTGCTGAGTTACACCTCCTTTATGGGGCTTAATTTTACGACGTATGACTTACGCGCACATCGCGTAGCCTGCGTCGGGAGCACGTACGATCGTGAATCGCCGTATCTTGCTCATTTGCATATTTGAATAGAAAATCAATGGGAGCGCCACATGCGTCCAGCGTAAATATGCGCCCACTCTACGCCGGCGTAGGCAAGTTACGTCGGTGGAATGAAGCCTGTTTTTAGGCGTATCTTAGTTTTGTGGGCCCGGCGCACAGATACGACGGCGCATATTTGCACTTACGCGGCGTATCTCGAGATACGTCGGCGCAAGTGCTTTGTGAATCTGGGCCTATATATTCAAGAGAGTAACGCATTCCCATGCACACTCATTTATCTAGTTTCAGAGAGTACAGGGAATCATTCAGTGGTCCACTTACTGCAATAACAAAATGAATATCTAGGAAAGTATAGCATAGATACGCGTTCCAACTTGTATTCGGCTTTTTACTTGGAGTTTCCTTTTAAGTGTCGATGTGTTATTCATTTATTGCGCGGCTGTAAATCCCACCATATTGGGCTCTTTTCGGGAAATTAGAGCACCAAGTTAGCAGGGAATGAGACGACCCAGGTTTTACGACTTGTAGCACATGTTAACTCATAAAATTATAGCTGGCATGGGCTTACTGGTGTGTGCCATTCAAATTCACGCTGTTTTAATTTCTCCCCATGTCCCCGTACAACCTTCGCTGCAATCTATCTTAACTAACGGTATTGTAAAATATTTATTTTTAGACAGCGTTCTTGAGGGAAGAAAATATAACACTGACTCGGCCTTTCAAAGCATAAAATGGTCAGGAACTAATTAAGAAACAAATGGGAAGGCAACACATTTTGGATACATTATGTAAGCAAAAGCCATTACATTAAACCGAAATGTGTGTGTGTGTTCTGTCTGAACTCAATCCTTTTTAGTCATTTTCTGAGGGCACGACACTAAAGTGGAAAATATGTCATGCTCAAAGTAAGCTGCATTTTTTAACGTCTCTGATCTTTTTTTCAGAACGCGGTGCAGCTTATATTTAAGAATTAATTTGGGCTACATTACCAAAGAAGTGAATCTTAACCACTTAACCCCCGGACCATATTGCTGCCCAAAGACCAGAGCACTTTTTGCGATTCGGGACTGCGTCGCTTTAACTGACAATTGCGTGGTCGTGCGACGTGGCTCCCCAACAAAATTGGCATCCTTTTTTCCCCACAAATAGAGCTTTCTTTTGGTGGTATTTGATCACCTATGCGGTTTTTAGTTTTTGCGCTATAAACAAAAATAGAGCGACAATTTAAAAAAAAATGAATATTTTTTACTTTTTGCTATAATAAATATCCCCCAAAAATATATAAAAAAAACATTTTTTTTCCTCAGTTTAGGACGATACGTATTCTTCTACATGGAAAAAAAAGTGGAGAGGTACGATGAGAGGGGATGACACCAGCGTGCCGCTCGCTGGTGTCATCCCCTCTCATCGTACCTCTCCACGAGCGGTCCTGTTTGCCTGCAAGCGTCCGGCCGGAGCTGCATGGCTGAATGTTTTTAAATATCATCCTAAATGTGAGTGCAATACCTATGTGTCATTGTTTTGAATAAAGTTACCCCTGGTTTTTATGCTATGGAAGCATTTCTTTTTTATTTTCCCTGTTTGGTCTACTGAACATTAAATGTGGAGTTTGCTGCATCAGGAAACTAGTAGCAATTGCGTTTGGAGTTACACGCTGGTCCTTTTTGGAATTACATGCTGGGCTTGGTCCGTTGGGACCGCCATATCTGGTAAGCAGATTACAAAAGCTGGTGGTGGATTCACACAAAAGCCTTTATAGACCACGAGAAGTTGCATGACGATATTGGCACAGGTGTTAACAACTGACACTAATATGGACTCTTTCTTTCTTCTTTTATGATACCAACGTTTGAAAAATACGAACTTTTTGGTGTTTCCAATTTTCTTTTTTCTTTTTTATGTTTTAACACTGTTTAGTTTTATGCATTATTACCTTTCAGCAATGTTAGAGGTGTTTGATGCTTAAATTGTTTGTTGGGTCTCTAGGCAGTTGGAGCTCCAACACCAATCTAGGTTTATGGTCATTTATTTTATTTCAATCTATTTATATGAGCACGTACCACTGTGTCATTTACATTAGGTACTGACACACTTTTTGGGCTTCTGTCCCTCTAGTTTTCTTTGATAAGAGCACTAAAACCTGGTTTAGCGCAGTTATATTTTTTCCATTTGTATTCTTCTACATATTTTTCGTAAAAAAAAATCGCAATAAGCGTTTATTGATTGGTTTGCGCAAAAGTTATAGTGTTTACAAAATAGGGGGTATTTTTATGGCATTTTTATTAATATATTTTTTTTTACTAGTAATGGCAGCGATCAGCGATTTTTTTTCGGTACTGCGACATTATGGCGGATACTTCGGACACTTTTGACACATTTTTGGGACCATTGGCATTTTTATAGCGATCAGTGCTATAAAAATGCATTGGATTACTATAAAAATGCCACTGGCAGTGAAGGGGTTAACACTAGGGGGCGGGGAAGGGGTTAAGTATGTCCCTGGGTGTGTTCTTACTGTGGGGGGGGGGGGGGTGGACTCACTAGGGGAAACACTGATCTTCTGTTCATACATTGTATAAACAGAGGATCAGCATTTCCCCCCCTGACAGGACCGGGAGCTGTGTGTTTACACACACAGCTCCCGGTCCCCGCTCTGTAATGAGCAATCGCGTGTGCCCGGCGGCGATCACGCCCGCCGGGCACCCACACGGGAGTCACGGACGCAAAGAGAGCCGCCGTATAGCTACGGGCTCTCGCCCAAGAGAGCCGACCTGCCGCCGTATAACGACAGTGCGCGGTCGGCAACTAGTTAAAGTGGATTTAAACCCTAACAATGAATGTATCTTATACAGCAAAAGAAAGAGATGAGATTGGTGCGCTTGTTCAATAATGTGCCATAAAGTAGTATACTCAAAGAAAAAAATATGATGAGTATCCAAACATACAAATAAATAAATAAATGTTAATAAAGTCCAACTAAAGTCCAATGGTAGGAGTTAGTTCATATAAAGGCAAAAATCTCATAGAGATAACTTGATAGAAGAAAAAACAGATAAACCATCTATCCAAGCATCGACTGTTAAATTTATGAATTGGCCGCTCACCTCCAACAATGACCCAAGGGTCAAACAAGGCTCATCAGATAGTCAGATAAGGAATCCTGCTGATGGATCTGTAAAGGCATCCAGGTTCCAGGCGAAGACGAAGAACTACATCCAAAACTTGGCATCAAAACATCTTGGGTAATTCCACATATAGAGGAAATGGCTCGCTCCAAGGAATGGCACTTCTTGTATAAATGGCGCTCAAAGGAAACAAAGAACAGCCATAGTGCAATATTGCCAAATTAAAAGTAAATTTACTTATTAAAAATAAACTGCTTACATCAAGTTAGGATAAAAATGCAGTAAAAAGCAATGGGAGTAGTGACACACATGCCTCCTCACCGTACTTCTGTTAAAACACCACCAGAACTGACTTCACACGGCTCCACCCGGTGCGTTGCGTCACTGGTCACTGGTCACGTGACTTCCTCAGGTATAGGGCTTTGAGAGTAACTTGGTTTCAGAGCGTTTTTGCAAGACAAGCTAAATATTTGAATACATTTTGCCTTGATACACAAGCGATGTCTTGATATAAGAGTAGTGTCATGACACAACTGAGTATAAAAAAGAAGAGAGGAGACTCTAAGTGTAGCAATATAGTTACAGTTAATGAAGGTACAACATTTAGAAACTTATTGCTACACTTAGAGGTGCCTCTCTTCTTTTTAATACCCTGTAAAAAAAAAAGGCTTTGATACACAAGTGCTTTGAATTACAAGCATGTTTCTGGAACGAATTATGCAAATCAAGGTTTTACTGTATGCTTCTTTTTAATGTGATAAGTTTAGTGTACCATCGAAAGTTTTCGTTGCCGTTGCCAGAATTCTTATGAGCTGAAAACCTCCTGTTCAATCTGCCACTGCTGCACTGTTATCAGTTACCAGGTTTATCGGTGCTCTCCGTGGACTACAGAACACCTCTTTCGTGTTATAGGGATAAGGAAAGCAAGAGGTGTTCTGTAGTTTTAATACATTTTCTGTCCTACAGAGAACATCTGTAAATCATTGTTTTTCAACCAAGGTGCCACAGCACTCTGGGGTGCCATTTGGGTTCCCCTGGGGTGCCGCAATCGAGGGACCGAGTTTGCCCTGGATTCGAGATGGATGAGGGGACTCTGTGATCTGGGTGGAAAAGGGATGAATAAATAAGATTGAAAGAAAAAAGGGGAAAAATGCAGTCAGCATAGAAAATATCACCAACAGTAGTAAGTAAGGACAATACAACATATGTATAGGGAGTGTGTGTGTAGGGGTTGGGGTAGATGTGAAACAATTATACTACCACAAAGGCACCACCCCCAGAATATATACAAATAAGGTTCAAAAATAGGATGGAGTGGGAAACCCTTCTTACCTAATAAACCATCACATTGTTTCACCTTTCACCATCCATACATAGGGGCCAGCCCTGATCTCTCCGGCGGGATTAGGCAGAGCATCCCCACAGGGTCCCCAGGCTCAGCGTTCTTTCTGGACTGACACACTACCCATACAGTCCTAAGGTAAATATATACATATAGAATAAACCCTCCTTTCTTGAACAAATGTTTTTATAGAGAATAGATTTAAATAATGTTCTTCCCCACCTTACTCTGCATCTGTGAGACACCACTTGTAATTAGATATGTGCATTCCCGTTCGTACGAAAATAATAATTTTAATTTTCGTACCCGCGGAATAATGTGTACATACGAAAAAATTAAAGCACCATAATACGAAAACGACGGGATTACGAATGAGCCGCATAACGAACAACCGCAAATACGAACGAACGATCCGACGAAAATACGACAAAACGAAAACGGCAAATGAACGAAAATGACATCTATAACAAAAGATTTGCATTCTGTATTTTGTTTGAATCCTTTTTCTGTTCGTATTTTCAGTCGTATGTTCATATGACATGTATAACAAAAGATTTGCATTCTGTATTTTGAATTCCTTTTTTCTGTTCGTATTTTGGATTCAAAATACAGAATGCAAATCTTTTGTTATAGATGTCATATGAACATACGACTGAAAATACCAAAAGAAAAAGGATTCAAAATACAGAAAGCAAATCTTTTTTTATAGATGTCATTTTTGTTTTTTTGAATGGGCAGTGAGTGTAGTTAGTGAAGCAGCTTCTCTTTTGTGCTGAGTAGTACAGTAAAGCAGTAAAGCCAAATAAACTTTTCTGTGGATTTTCATCTGAAGGGAGATCAGTTGGCCAGACTTTTGAACCCAAAAATGGTTTTCTGATGGAGTTTAAAAACAAACGAATTTTCGGAGAACGAACGGAAAACGATCGTTTTTATGTTTGTTGTTAAAAAAGTCTGACCAAGTGTATGGGGCTTAACAATAGTTAATATGGATGAGCCGCGTGTTGAAAGTGCCGCGAATCCCGCGATATATTTACGAAAGCACAAAATGACGAAAATTATTTTTCTGTTCGTATTTTCAGTCGCATGTTCATATGACATCTATAACAAATTGTCATAGATGTCACACGAACACGCGACTGAAAATACGAACAGAAAAAGGAATTCAAAACACAGAATGCAAATCATTGACGAAAATTCACGAAAATTATTGTCTAACAAGTAACGAACATGAATTAAACAGAATAACGAACCATCCCGCATGTACGAAAATAAAACGGTAACGAAAATATGAAACGATCGGAATACGAAAAAATCTCGTCGTACGAAAAATGAACGGGAACGAACAGGAAAACGGGCGTCTTACGAAAAACGAACGGAAACGAACCTACAGAACGATACGAAACAGAACAAAAAAAAATAAAAAAAATTCTGTGCACATGTCTACTTGTAATGGCATAATATGTAACTGCATATTTGCATTAAAGGTTTATAATGTTTTGTTCACAGAAAAGTAATCATAGTTCTTTTGGAACAACATGGTGCTCGTGTATGAATCGAGTTATATGTAATATATGCAATTTCAATGTTTACTTAACCTAAATCTATGCAAATTTTATTTGTGTTTTATTTGTGTTTTTGATAATTTAATGTTATATGATGGTCTGTCTGTGCTATTTTTAAGGCCCTGACGAAGCAGGGGCTTCCCGCGAAACGCGTAGGCCATACCTTCTGCCATCTTTTACCAGGACCTGCACATCCTGCATATAAGGTATAGTAGACTGTATTTTGTCTTAAATTGTAATAGATTTTAAGAAGTATCTGCCCATGGTTGGCAAATAAAACTGTTTTTATCTTCTCATAATTGTGGTATTTATATATTTTTTGTTCATACTCCACCGAGGCACAATTAAAGTCCCACTCCACCATATTTTGAACCTTAATCATATGTATAGGAAGATTACAAAACAAAAGTATTGTATCATGTTTATAATATGTATAAAAAAAACAGCAGTTAGAGCAACATATTGAGGCATAACATGGAGAAATACCAGACCCTCATATATATATATATATATATATATATATATATATATATATATATATATATATATATATACTGTGACAGGAAGTCAGGTAAATCTGTGGGTGTTGTCACAGACGGGACATACATTTCTGCCTTGTTAGACAATACACCAATCATTATCGGGCGTCGGCTACAAACGTAGCCAGAGAAAGGCTAAAGCCAGTTAAAAAACTTCAGCTGTTCAGAATGAGGCAATTAAGGCCTCTATAAGTAGCCCAGAGGATTACCACTAATTTGCTGCATGCTGAGGCTTTCTGAGTGATAGAGGCCAGTACCGAAAGTCTTCTGAGGACACCATTGATTTTTCTGTGTGATAAAAAATCAAAAGACTATTGTTTTGTGCTGTATGACCAGCACTGTCTACCCAGCAGTAGGCTGTGTTAGACTTCATAGATAGGTTCCTGTGTGGAAGGTAGACGCCCAAAGTGGCTAGGAGTTATTTTATGTTTGATTATGTTTATGATGTTTGGATGCTTGCAATTGTTTTCCAGCAAGATGGAAAAATAAACCAAAAACGTTGTTTTCAACCGTCTTCGACTGCCTGTCTGTATAAATTCAGTGTGTAGTGAACCCATCCAAGGGGTCACACACCCCGCTACCGAGCTAACCCCTCACAATACGTATATATATATATTTTTTAAATACTTTTTATTGAGTCTTCGTGTGGAAAAAGGGTTACATAATACAGCCTCTGGGCTGAGATAACAAACATTAAAACAATCCTATAGATTTAAACTATTCTATAGAAACCACTACAACTTAACCTCTTCCTTACCGGGCCATTATAAAATGATGCTGGCAGGAACCCTCCCTCAATCCGGGTGGACGTCATAAGGCGTCCTTCCTTCCCGGCAATCTAGGGCACACGTGCGCTCGGCACCTCCCATGACCCGGCGCGCGTGCCCAGCCGCCGCGATGTCCGCCGGGCACCCGCGATTGCCGGTGATCACGGCAGGAGCGTGGATCTGTGTGTGTAAACACACAGATCCACCTCCTGTCAGAGGTGAGGAGACCGATGCTGTGTTTACAGTACAGAGAAAAACACATCGGTCTCCTCCCCTTGTGAGTCCCCTCCCCTCTACAGTTAGAACACACTTTAGGGAACATATTAACCCCTTCAGTACCCCCTGGGGTTAATCCCTTCCCTGCCAGTCACATTTACACAGTAATCAGTGCAGTTTTATAGCACTAATCGCTGTATAAATGTGAATGGTCCCAAAAACGTGTTAAAAGTGTCCAATGTGTCCGCCGCAATGTCACGGTCACAATAAAAATCGCAGATCGCCGCCATTACTAGTAAAAAAAATAATAATAAATAAAAATGCCAGAAATCTATCCCCTATTTTGTAGACGCTATGGGCCAGATTCTCGTAGGGAGCACGTATTTGCGAGCGGGCGTAACGTATCCTATTTACGTTATGCCTCCGCAACTTTGACAGGCAAGTGCAGTATTCTCAAAGCAAAGTTGCGGCGGCGTAGTGTAAATAGGCCGGCGTAAGCCCGCCTAATTCAAATATGGAACATGTGGGCGTGTTTTATGTTAGTGTATTGTGACCCCACGTAAATTACGCTTTTTACGAATGGCGCATGCGCCGTCCGTGAAAGTATTCCAGTGCGCATGCTCCAAATTAACCTGCAAAAAGCCAATGCTTTAGACGTGAACGTAAATGACGCACAGCCCTATTCGCGAACGACTTACGCAAACGACGTAATAGACGGAAAATTCGACGCTGGCCCGACGTCCATACTTAACATTGGCTGCGCCTCATATAGCAGGGGTAACTTTACACCAGAAAAAGCATAACGTAAACGGCGTATCTATAATGCGACGGCCGGGCGTACGTTCGTGAATTGGTGTATCTAGCTGATTTACATATTTCTAGGCGTAAATCAGCGTACACGCCCCTAGCGGCCAGCGTAAATTTGCAGTTAAGATACGACGGCGTATCAATAGATACGCCGGCGTAATTCTTTTGTGGATCTGAATTTTTTTGCCCAGGGTCCAATCAATATTAAAGACGGCTCTGGTCATGGGGTGGTGTTGCCTTGGTCGCCCTCTGCCCAGGAGATGAAGTCCAATGAGTAGCAGAACATGGACCATGAAGTCCAAGTGAGAGGGACCTGTTGGTCTTTATTAGATTTCTCAGACAACAGACGTTTAAGGTCTCTAATACAGTCTACTTCAGTAGCCCACTCCCCCAGGGAAGGTACAATCATCGATCTCCAGTAAAGTGGAATCATTATTCTGGCCGCGGCCAAAAACTGACGCAATACATCTTTTTTTTAATGGACTTGAACAGTCCCGGGAGCATGGATAAAAAAGCTACCTCAGGTGTAGGAGAGAGAGAGGTCGCCACCAGTTTGCAGTATAATTGGAAGATCTGTTGCCAGAGTTTCTGTATGGGAGGACAATCCCACCAAACGTGGAGCATGGTACATCTGGGGCTTAGACACCGCCAGCAGGTATCAGGTGTTGTCGGGTTGATATGATGCATAGGTGAAGGGCATCTATACCATCTCGTCACCAATTTGAACTCTTTTTCTTGAGTTTTAGTGGCTAGAGAGAGTTTGGGCGTCAGGATAAAACCTTTTTGCCAGTCAAGGAGGGAGAGGGAGTGTCGTAGTTCTTCTTCCCAAGCCCTCATATAGGGTGGGGGATCGGGGTAAGAAGCATTCAGCATGAGGATCGGCTTGGAGGAGTATATCTTCGAATCCTGTCAGTTCAGCTAGAATATCTGATACGGATGGGAAGGTGAAGGGGAGACTTTAATGTGACGGGGGGACCTTTGATGTGAATATTGGGGGCTCTGATGTGATGGGGTATGTCTGATGTGAAGCATGGCTTCTGATGGAAATCCCATATGCCCCGATTACCAAACCTGTGCCTTTTCATGAATGATAGAAGAAATATAATTTTTCGTACTTACTGTAAAAATCGTTTCTCCTAGTTCATAGAGGGGAAAAACTTCCACCCTTCTATTTTTTTTTTTTTCAGGCTTGTTGCAGACCTCTCTAGCAGGGGGGGTTTAGCCACTAAACTAGATGATCCGGCCCGTTTTTCTTGTTGGTTGCTCCTAGAGGCCTCCTCCTGCAGGTGGTGATACAAACCTATATGTCTAATGACTGAAACTGTGTCCCTCAAAGAACATCATTAGTTGCTAGAACATTGCTGACTGGGCTCCTCAGAGTCATTGGTTATTAAGATGTGGGTGGCCAGGGTGCTCAGAGTCATTGGTTGCTAGGATGCTGGTGGGTGGGCTACTCAGAGTCATTGGTTGCTAGAATGCCGGTGGCTGGGCCAAACAGAGTTATTAGTTGCCAGGACGTGGTGGCCAGGTCTCTCAGAGTCATTGGTTAGTAGGGCTCTGATGTCTGGGCTGCACGGAGTCATTGGTTGCTAGGATGCCTCAAAATATCACTAGTTGTTATAGTGCACCCGGCTGCAAATGAAGCTAGATGGGCCAGGATTGGGGTGAATGTACACAAGGCACCCCTCCCCTTTCCTGTCACACTGTCCCCCACCTGTCACACCGCCCCCCCTCCTGTTACACTGTCCACCTCCTGTCACACTGCCCAACACCTGTCACACTGTCCCCCTCCCGTCACACTTCCCACCACCTGTCACACTGTCTCTCACCTGTCACACCGCCTCCACCTGACACACTGCCCCCTCCCGTCACACTTCCTCCCTCCTGTGACACCATGCCCCACCTGTCACACTGCCCTCACCTGACACACTGCCCCTGGCAAACTGCCCCCACCTGTCACACTGCCCCCACCTGACACACATCACCCACCTGTAACACTGCCCCCGCTGTCACACTGCCCCCTACCTGATACACTGCCCCCACCTGTCACACTGCACCACCTGTCACACTGCCCCCACCTGTCACACTGCCCCCCTCTGAAGCACTGCCCCCCATCTGTCACATTGCCTCCTCTGACACACTGCCCCTACCTGTCACCCTGCCCACACCTGTCACACTGCCCCTCACCTACCACACTGCCCCCCCACCAGTCACACTGCCCCCTAATGTCACACTGCCCCCCACCTGTCACGCTGCCCCCACCTGTCACACCATCCCCACCTGACACACTGCCCCTCTCCTGTCACACCATTCCCCACCTGTCACACTGCCCCCCACCTGTCACACTGCCCCCCACCTGACACACTGCCCCCCACCTGACACACTGCCCCCACCTGTCACACTGCCCCTCTCCTGTCACACCATGCCCCACCTGTCACACTGCCCCCATCTGTCACGCTGCCCCCCACCTTGACACACTGCCCCTTTCCTGTCACACTGCCCCCCTGACAAACTGCTCCCACCTGTCACACTGCCCCCACCTGAAAGACGGCACCACCCTGTCACACTGCCCCCCCCTGACACACTGCCCCCCCTGACACACTGCCCCCTACCTGACACACTGCCCCTCTCCTGTCACACTGCTCACCACCTGACACACTGCCCCTCTCCTGTCACACTGCCCCCCTGACAAACTGCCCCCACCTGTCACACTGCCCCCACCTGACACACGGCACCTATCTGTAACACTGCCCCCTGTCACACTGCCCCCTACCTGACACACTGCCCCTCTCCAGTCGCACTGCCCCCACCTGTCACACTGCCCCCCACCTGTAATACTGCCCCCTCTGACACACCCCCCCCCCCCACCTGTCACATTGCCTCCTCTGACACACTGCCCCCCACCTGTCACACTGCCCCCCACATGTCACATTGCCCCCTCTGACACACTGCCCCCCACCTGTCACATTGCCCCCCCACCTATCAAACTGAACTTTCGCCTATCAAACTGAACTGTAGACAAAAATCCTTACACCAGCACTGTCCATGGCAGAGGGGTAAAGCCTAATACCTTTTCTATATTATCTGAGTACTGAAGTACAACGACTTATTTTGAATGTGCATGCGCTAGGACTAGTATCCTTGTGTTCTTCCTAAAGCTGTTTAAAAAAAAATCATTTGTGGGGTTAAATCAACATTTGTTTTAGACTGCAGTGATGAGAAAATTTTAATACGAAGAATAGAAAATGTTCTCAAAAAATGAATTTCCAACAGTGTTTGTGGTTTTTGTTCAGGAAAGTCTGTTCATTCCAAAATCAAATGTTAAAAGCAAATAAAATTTTGAAGTACTGTCAAACAACATTTGTCACTGAATGTACTGACATTTTTTCCTACAAAAGTTCATACTAAATTTTGGGTGAATATTCATTCAAAAATCTACTATCGTGTTTCCCCAAAAATAAGCCTGGGTCTTATATTAATTTTGGCAACCTAAAACACACTAGGGCTTATTTTCGGGGATGTCTTTTTTTTTACAGTATGTTCAATGATCTCAAAGTGGTTGTAACGCAAAAAAAATAAAAAATTATTTTTCTTTAAAGCATAATAGAATGCATAGTGCTTCTGCTGTGTCAATTATCCATCTCCTGTGTCCCCTGTCTTCTCCCCCCTCCCTGTCAGATCAGGAACTAAAAAGCTTCCTAAAATCCATCCTTAAAGAATTATGCAATTACATTTAAAGGAATTGTGCCGATGTGGGGTGCAGTGTGTCTCCCTTTGTAATGGTTTTGTAGGCAATACCTTTTCTTGCAGCTGACCTGGCGGTTGCATGGTCTCCCTTGGGCTCTTCTTCTCTGCTCCGGGATCCCCGCTCTGCTCCGTGCACTGGAAGGGAAGGCCGCAGGCGTCGGGTGGGAGGAGAGCGGAGGAGGGGGGAGCCGATGTCCCGCTGGCATCTGTCTGCTCCGTGCGCTGAGGAGGTAGGGGCTGCGGGCATCGGGCACAAGAAGAGTGAAGGGGGAAGCCGCTGTCCCGCTGGCATCTGTCTTCTCCGTGCACTGGGGAGGGGGGCTACGGGCATCGGGCGGGAGGAGAGAAGAGGGGAGAGCCGCTGTCCTGCTGGCATCTGTCCACGCTCCGTGCGCTGAGGAGGGAGGGGCTGCGGGCATTGGGCGGGAGGAGAGCAGAGGGGAGGAGCCGCTTAGGGTGGCCACGTGTCCCGGATTGCCCGGGACAGTCCCGCATTTTGCAGGTCTGTCCCGGGCACCTTCATTCCAGGACAATACAGTGTCCCGGAATGAAACTGACACAGCCACCCCCAGGGTCAATCTGATGCCCCCAAAAAAGGGTGCCACATCACTGCTTTACTCACTGACAGTACTTGTCCTGGCCAGGAATGCCTGGAGGAGCACAATCCCGCCCCCTGCTTGTGATTGGAGAAATCATAAATCCCGCCTCTTGTGTCCAATTACTGTGCTGTCATTCGTTACAGCATAAGCTGATTTTTGGGAAGGGGGGGTGTCCCTGAATGGTAGTTTGGAAATGTGGTCACCCTAGAGCCGCTGTCTCACTGGCGTTGGCCTGCTCCGTGGACTGGGGAGGGGAGGCGGGTGTCAGCCAGGAGGAGAGGAGAAGACCTCTGGCAATTATTCTGCAAGGTGGATTACGGTAAAAAAACAAACTGATTTTACTAGGGCTTATTTTCAATGTAGGGATTATATTGCAGCCCTCCCCGAGAATCATGCTAGGTCTTATTATCGGGGTAGGTCTTATTTTCGGGGAAACACGGTATGTATGTGTATGGCCAGCTTTAGTCACTGATCAGGAACAAGCATGCCCATACTGTATGTACAGTATATCAGATTTCCCAACAGTTTGCTGTCTGTTTACTAGTTCTTTGATAATGAGTTACCGAGAATTGAGGAAGGGATAAGGATGACTGTTTTATGGAGCTTGCACCTTCAAACAAGCCAATGATAGACTCTTCAACATTTTGATCCTGACATCAATTTTTTTTCTAAGATGTTGGGAGTTTTGCCAGTCGCCCAAATCTTGCTTCTTCCTGCTTTGGCTCGGTTTTCAAAAACAGAAGAGATTAGGCCTTTTTCAGCAATTCAAAGTTATGACAGGTACGGATCTACAGAAGGAAGCATCTGCGCAGTACAAAAAAACACATAAACATGTCAACAAATTCTATTTTATTCCCACTGGATGTAAACAGTCTTCCCTTACTGAATGCTGAGCCGGTATCTGAAGTCAACGCCAAGACAATGGTTTTCCATCTATCATGCTCCTTCGCTTTTATCGGACGCTTGATCTGAAATGTTTACTCATGCAATCAGTGTGTGTTTATACAATTCACTGAGAATATAATTATTACCACCTGCACAGGAGAAGTAGATATGTGTATGGAGATGTCAGGGGGAATCCAGACAGACGTATAATGGATTTGAAGGCTGAATGGTCTAGACACAATATCCTACCAGGAGCTCTTTGTGCCTGTAGAGCTGTAGAGTTGAGACTGCCCTAAAAAGTCATAGGCCCTGATTCACAAAGCACTTACGCCGACGTATAACAAGATACGCCGACGTAAGTGCAAATGTGCGCCGTCGTATCTGTGCGCCAGACCCACAAATTAAGATGCGCCTAAAAACAGGCTTCATCCCGCCGACGTAACTTGCCTACGCCGGCGTGGGGTGGGCGCACATTTGGGCTGGACGCATGGTTGCGCTCCCATTGATTAGCCATTCAAATATGCAAATGAGTGAAATACGGCGATTCACGAACATACGTGCGCCCGACGCAGTGCACGTAAGTTGTACATCAGGCGTAAAGTTATTCCCGATAAAGGAGGTGTAACCCAGCAGCAGACATACAAAGGTCTGCACCAGGGAACTCAAGCCGGCGTATTTTACGTTGGACGTGTCTGGCTGGGCGTAGGTTACGTTCACACCGTACGCAGTGATCCGGCGTAGTTTAGGCAGTTGTTCCGACTTGGTTGTGAGCATGCGCAGGCGCATGCGCAGTTCGTGATACGTATCTGTCTGGCGCTCGGCCCATCATTTGCATGGGGTCACGCCTCATTTGCATGGCTCATGCTCACTTCCACCTACGCCGGCATACGCCTTCGAAACCCAGCGCAGCGTTGGGAGCACTGGCTTGGTGAATTCCATGCTTGTCTCTCTGCGCTGCGTTGGCGTAGCGTATATTGTTTGCGCTACGGCGGCGTAATGTGCTCCCGCTCTCTGTGAATCTGGGCCATGATCTCCAGGCAATCCTCTCCCAACCATACATAAAAAAAAAAAAAAAACTTTCAAACCCCATTTTTATTTACCCAAATCGGTTATCATGTGACTCTCCACCTCCTCTACTGGGACTGTACTGCAATCTAGATCCACCACCGACCGTTCTTCCCTGGAGTCTTTAGGACCTTATTAGGATGCCATTGATGGATCACTAGGAGGTGTTTATGTCACCAAGCATCATGGACGTAACATAAGGAGTTGCAGGGGTCACAATCGCAACCCCGCTCCTAGCTCAAGAGGGACCCAGCCTCCCTGTCATATCATATCCTCCACAAAGTCCAGCTCCGCTTTGCCCTAGGGCCCCACAGCCATGCTCCAGTACTGGGCTTCTGCTTTGCCTACCACAGTCTACACCCCTCTGTTCTCATTGGCTGGGGAGAAGCTGTGAGCCATTTCCTGAATAGAGAGGAGCACGGGGGGAGAACAGCCCAGGATGGGGAAGTGTCTGTGCTGTGTGCTGGCAACATGGAATGGTAACCAAGCTCAGTGAGTTAAGAGGTGGAGAGTGTCGGTCTGTAGCCACAATGAGACAAATGCCAATATTGAGGTAAGACACGGCTAAGTATCTCATAGTCACCAGCTGGGATTCTCTATACCCCCCACCCCACCTGGGGATGTCCGCTTACCCCACTTTCCTGACAACTGGGGAAAAGACGCACCTGCGGGAGGTGACCTTCCCCCAACACTGACAGAGGAACCTTTAGAAATTGCTAAAACAAATCCCCTAACACCTCCTGAAGGGCTGCAGGTCCCAGATTTTGTGTCACGTGGCTTTGCCCCCCATCTAAGTTGCGCCCCCCAAGCCCCCTGACCACCCCTCCGCCCTTGATGCTGAGCTCCTTTTTCATTACAGCACTCTATACTGCTCCTCCTCCGCAGGGCTGAAATCACATTCCTTTACAACACAGCCAGTTAGCCATGATCTGCACAGATTGTATCTGCCTACTGCAACTACACTGCCGTTCTGACCAGAGAATTTCACAGGTCAGAATAGCAACATAAAAGCCAGAAACACCCTATCAAGGCTGACACACTGTGTGTAAAGGAATGAGATTTCAGCCCTGTGTGGTGAGGTGGGGGGAGGGGGGTAGGAGCTGTATACAGTGCTGGGATGGGAAAGGAGCTCTGCCAAGTGACCTGCCAGGGGTGATCTCTGTCCTCCGATTCTCCAGCGGTGATCCCTGTCCTCTGATTCTCCAGCGGTGATCACTGTCCTCTGATTCTCCAGCGGTGATCCCTCTCCTCTGATTCTCCAGCGGTGATCCCTGTCCTCTGATTCTCCAGCGGTGATCCCTGTCCTCTGATTCTCCAGCGGTGATCCCTGTCCTCTGATTCTCCAGCGGTGATCCCTGTCCTCTGATTCTCCAGCGGTGATCCCTGTCCTCTGATTCTCCATCGTGATCCCTGTCCTCTGATTCTCCAGCGGTGATCCCTGTCCTCTGACTCTGCAGCGGTGATCCCTGTCCTCTAATGTAGGGAGGAACTCGAGTATCTTGGCGTGCGGTGGGTGTATATGCACGCACGGTGAAAGTGGTGGGTGGTAGTTGGAGGGGGCCCCAGGTCAACTTTTGCATCGGGGCCCACAAGTTTCATACCCCTTGAAAATGTACAAATTTTTTCAAGTTACAACCAAAAACGTAAATGTATTTTATTGGGATTTTGTGTGATAGACCAACACAAAGTGGCACATAATTGTGAAGTGGAAGGAAAATTATAAATGGTGTTCAATTTTTTTTACAAATAAATATCTGAAAAATGTGGCATGCATTTGTATTCAACACCCTTTACTCTGATACCCCTAACTAAAATTTAGTAGAACCAATTGCCTTCAGAAGTCACCTAATTAGTAAATAGTTTTACTAGTTTTGCCCTCTCCTGGCAAAACTAGCAATCCTCTCCCAACCATACATAATTAAAAAAAAAACTTCCAAACCCCCATTTTCATTTACCCAAATTCGTTATCATGTGACTCTCCACCTCCTCTACTGGGACTGTACTGCAATCTAGGCCCACCACAGACTGTTATTCCCTGGAGTCTTTAGGACCTTGTTAGGATGCCATTGATGGATCACTAGGAGGTGTCCATGTCACCAAGCTTTGGTTATAGTGCCTAACTAAAATCTAGTGGAACAATTTGCCTTTAGAAGTCACATAATTAGTAAATAGAGTCCACCTGTGTGTAATTTAATCTCAGAATAAGTAAAGCTGTTCTGTGAAGCCCTGAAAGAGTTGTTAGATAACCTTTGTGAACAAACAGCATCATAAAGGCCAAGGAACGATAACGTTGTAGAGAAGTTCAAAGCAGGGTTAGGTTATAAAAAAATATCCCAAGCTTTGAACATCTCACAGAGCTCTGTTCAATCCATCATCCGAAAATGGAAAGAGTATTGCACAACTGCAAACCTACTAAAACATGGCCGTCCACCTAAACTGACAGGCCGGGCAAGGAGAGCATTCATCAGAGAAGCAGCCAAGAGGCCCATGGTAACCCTGGAGGAGCTGCAGAGATCAGGTAAACGGTTTTGACAGGTCCTGCTCCCATTTCCAGTCAAATTGCCACACTGTATGCCCGCAACCTTCTGGACATTACAAATCACATTACACTACACAGGCCAGACACATGCCCCCCGCAGAGCCGCCGCCGCAACTTGCAAGGCTTCAGAAACAGGTAAGGGGGATCTGTTTTAAAGTTTCCTGTTTAAAAGAAAACACCAAATCCCTGCAATAATATATTAAACAGCCTGTATAATGTATTATTGCGGGGATTTGTAGTCCTCTGTAACTGCTGGTATTCTGCATTGTGTTTTATATAATGTATCATTGCTGGGATTTGTTGTTCCTCCTATAGCTGGTGGTATTCTCCATTGCGCTGTATAATGTATTATTGCTGGGATTTGTAGTTCCTCTATAACTGGTCAGTGGTAATCTGCATTGCGCAGTATAATCATTATACAACGCAATGGAGAATACCAGCAGTTACAGAGGAACAACAAATCCCAGCAATCCCAGCAATAGTACATTATACAACGCAATGCAGAATAACGCCATCTATGCTATTTTTCTCTGCAAAAGATAAATAAGTTAAACGATCACTTTAAGCATCATAACCATTAAAGGTTAATGGAGCACAGATATAATGTATGGCATGTGCGCGCCGGGGGGCGGCAAAATGCACCTTCGCCTTAGTTGGAAAAAATCCTTGCACCGGCCCTGTACATGCCAGCGCCGGGGACCTGAAGACTGGTAAAGAACCAGTTCGATTGAGGACGGCACTGGACCTATGGACAGCTGATTGTCCTTTTTTTTAAAAGTCAGCAGCTACAGTATTTGTAGCTGCTGGCTTATAATTATGTTTTTCAAACAGGGTGAAGAACCGCTTTAAAGTGGAATTTCATGCTCTAACTAACGAAGCATAAACCTCCCACTCCCGTAAGATTACAGACAGTTTGTAAATATCGGCCGATTTACAAACTGTTCATAAATGTCAATTACGGACAGCGGTGGCCTGTAAAAAAAATATGGCTGCGGGCCGGCTTCAGAACTGCGCATGCAGTGACATCATGGCATAGTTGGCTAGTGGTAGTGGTAGGTGGAGGTTATTGTTTAGTGGGGGGGTCTCACGGGCCTGACTAAAATTAAACCTGTATAAATAATAGAATCGAAATGAATGAAACGTAACAAATTATTAATAATAAATAACAATATTTAAAAACATTTTATTATCATGATTTATTATTTTTTATTAATTTGTTCTGTTCCATTTGTTTAGGTGCGGCATTCATTATTTTGGATAAATTTGTAACGTCAGATAAATTAGTATTCGTTACATTCTCTAACAGCCAAATTTGAAAGGAAATTCCAATACCTATAATTTAAAGTGACACTATAAGTTTGTTTTTTATTTGTTTCTAAATAACAAACATGTCATACTTACCTCCACTGTGCAGCTTGTTTTGAACAGTGTGGACCCGAACGCCATTTTCTGGGTTCCCCCAGTGGCTCTCTATGGATTCAGGAAGGGTCCCCCGGTGGCATAGGATGCATTAAGGTTAAAAAACAGGAGGGTTTACAACCCCTTTAATAGCTAGTTATTATTAGTTCGTTAGTTAAATTATCATTTTGAATTTTCAGATTTTAGATCTTTCGAATGTTCTTTCTTATCTCAGAATTTCCGAATTTTCGAATGTAGGAATTGCGATCATAATGGATGACCCGAAAAACAACCCCCCCCCCCCAAAAAAAAAGAAAAACAAAAAAACACCTCTTATGATGTCACTGTTTCATCATGCCCCAGGTGGTGACATCATATCGCCCCATGCCAATATAAGTCGTTGCCCACCGCGCACACGACATTACATCAGGAGAGAGATCGTTGAGTCAATATCAGAAGAAGAGCAGAGGGAAGAAGACGACGGAGAAGACTGGGTAAGAGCTAGAAAAAGAGCGGAAACAAAGAAGTAGTGGAGTTGGGACTTTAGATGAGGTATAGGGGTGTAATAAATGAAATAAATAATATTTTTTTATTTTATTAATTACACCCTTATAGCTCATCTAAAGTCCCAACTCCACTACTTCTTTGTTTTTGCATAATATTTAGGGATGGAGGTATTCTGGTATGTTCTTAGGCTAAGATGGGTCTCATTCTCTTTTCTAGAAAAAGAGTGGGCAAACGAGCAGAAGATAGCAGAGGAGCCCGGCAGAAGATACCGGACAGCGGGAGAAGAGGCCGGAGAGCACGTAGAAGAGGCCGGAGAGAGTGGAGAAGTCGGAAGAGACCTCTGAAGTTGGAAGAGACCCCTGGAGCTGCCTGATAAATTACTTTAAAAACCTTTGTAGTGTGTTTTATTTATTGCCACTTTTTTTTCCCCAGGTGAATGGGTAGGGGTACAATGTACCCCATACTCATTCACATAGGGTGGGGGGGGCAGGTATCTGGGGGCCCCCTTATTAAAGGGGCCCCCCAGATTCCGTTAAGCCCCTCACCCACAGACCCCGACAAACAACGGCCAGGGTTGTCAGGAAGAGACCCTAGTCCTCATCAACATGGGGACAAGGTGCTTTGGGGTGGGGGGACGCATTGCCCAATGTTGAGGGCATGCGACATGGTACAGTTCAGGAGGGGGGGCACTCGCTTGTCCCCACCGCCTTTCCTGATTGGCCGGGATGCGTGCTTGGATAAGGGTCTGGTATGGATTTTGGGGAACCCCCATGCCGTTTTTCAGCGTAGGGGGTTCCCCTTAAAATCCATACCAGACTGAAGGGCCTGGTATGCTCTTGGAGGGGGAACCTATTCCCCTTTTTGTTATTTAAAATTTGGCCTGGAGTACCTCCTCAAGATCATCAGCGCACAAGTCGCATGCCAAAGTCGGATCAGGCAAGACGACGTTCCGACTTTGATCCGACTTCAGTGATATTCAATGGGCTGAAGTAGGATCAAAACCGGACCAAAGTAGTGCAGGGAGCATTTTCAAAGTTGGACCGACTTGTGTCGGACCAGTTAAGACGGCTCCCATAAGGAAACATTGATTTTCACACATCATGCAACATAAGCTCCCAATGTCGGAGCATTTGTCGGACAAGTGTGAACCCGGCCTCAAGCACCTGTAGCGCCTGATTACTTCCAAGTACCGGTGCTTTTGAAATTTAGAGGGTGATCAGAGCATTAGTAGACTCTGATCCAAATTGCTATGTTTAAAACAAGGTCTCTAGCTCAGCTTGGCTGTGATGTGGGCTCATTCTGTTGTACTGGGTGTTCTTCCCACCCCAGTGCAGTAGATGACAGCAGTGGAGTTAAGGTTTGGGTGCTTTTCCCCAGCAGCCAATCAGGAGGTTTGAGCCTCGCTGTGCATGCTGGGGGAGGGTATTTATGGGGCAGACGCCATTAGTCTGGGTCTTCTTCCAGTGTGACACCCACCTTTAGGATGGCCACATCACGGCACCCCGAAGTTATGGCCTACCTGGCCGGGGTGTGAATGCCACGCAGCGTTTATGGTCCCAGGACCATGTTGGTCCAGAACATTTGAACATCGGCGGGGACCCAGTGATCGACTGGGTTCCCATTTTTTAAGATCCCAAGCGACATAGCTGTTCAGTGGGGAGTCCATCTGTGGAGAGCCAATGAGAGGCTGGAGATCCAAAAGGATTACGACAAACCACCGTGGATCAAGGTAGCTGGACACTGAAAGATTGATCATCTGTCAGTCGGTACCGACTAGAAAAAGTAGATCCAGGCACAATTTCTTAAGGAGGGTTGTCTCCGTAATTGTAATCAGTGAGGGCCTGTGGCAGAGGTTACTCCCTGAGTCCATTCCAGGAGGGTCTGTGGCAGAGACTTTTCCCAAAAAGGTTTGAGTGATACTCCGGCTGCCAGGTCAGTGAGAGAGGCCTGTCCGGGTACGCTAAGCCCACTCAGGCAGGAGTGGTCCGGAAAGTGTTACATGTGGGAGCAGGACTGTTTCCAAATACTATGCCTGAATCTGCTGTTCTCCTTCTTCCTTCAACTCTATCCTTTCATCACCATTTTATTGTTTTTACCCAGCTGGGTAATAAAGAGCACAGCAAAAGACACCTGTTGCGGACATTCCTTTACTACTGCTATATGCACCATTCACCCCTAGGAATTCGGAGAGCCACAAGGTAAATGTGCCACCCAAAACAAACCAGCAGCTCCTCCGGGGGTAGTGCTAGTGCTACACACCATTAATAAGGTCATGTAACTGAACTGATAGTAGTATCTGAAAATTAGGGCTGCTAAATTAAAAATTAATTAGAAAAAACACACACACATAAAGCACTGGTGTAATGCTCAGCGCTGAAATGCCTGATTTTGAAAAATAGTGGGAGGACATGCATAAGTATGCTGGTTAATCATTAGCAACAATTAAATATATTATAGAGGAAAAAATGTAATAAAAAAACAAACAAACAAAACTATTTTTTTTTGTAAAAAATCAATCGATCAAAGTCCTGAAATAAACTAGTTAAGGATGCGCCCCTGTCAACTCTGAGTCTCTAAAACAAATCCTGCAAAGGGAGCGAGGCTGCTTCAGGCGCTGGCTGGGGGACCCGATCACTATGGGAAAGGGAATGCAAAAAAGGAAGAGAAGCGCTAGGCAAATCCTAGTGCAGCATTAATTAATTTGATTAAAATACAAACTGTTGAGTGTATAAGGTGCACTTACATAGTGCTAGTGAGGGGTAGGTGCTTTCCAGATCCAGCATCACAGAATAGCTGATGGGGTGTCCCTGTGGAAGAGCCCATGAGCGCCGTGAGTCTGCTCCGCCAGAGCATGGAGAAGTGCCATCTGTTGGGGGAGCGGAGGATCAGGTAAGTAAAAGTGCTTTTTCTCTCCACCAGAATAAACCTGTCCAGAATAGGGCTTTATTTTCCCTTCTGCCTGTCTGCTCACACTCAGCTTTTCATCATTCACCCATTGCTCAATTTGGCAAAAAGGAGCAAATAAAATAGCCAATATGTCCAAATATGGGGTGAAATTTGTGGGAGATGTGTGGCTTAGTTAATTTAGTATTAGTGTAGAACCCTCCTAGAAAGGTGCAAAGATGTATATAGTTTAGGATAGTGTGGCCTCCAGCTTAACAAGAGACTGGTAGGTAAAATATCTCAGTTTCTATTGCTTAGAACAGGTATCCGGAGTGACTCACAGTGCTGCTGCTGCTGCTGCTGCTGTGATTGGCTCCTGTGTATCCAGGATTCACTTTGGAAAGCGCTAGATGAACAGGAGTGGCCCAATGAACAGGAGTGGCCCATGAACAGGAGTGACCCATGCAAAGCAACTGCACGACTATGAATGCCCTCTCAGCCAATTACAGGGAGTGGTGCCCATGAGCATGCTGGGTGTTGATATTTAAATTTAGTGAGCACAGGGGATCTGGGTCTTTTTCCCAAGAGGGGAGGGGGCTGATGTCTCAGCCAGCACAGGCTGCCATGCGGTCTCAGGTGGGTGACCTGAGAGCCCTAACACTGAATGCTGAAACTCAGGTTTCTCCTGAGAGCTGACTGAGGGAGGATGTCCATGGATCCTGTCTGTTGTCATTGAGGAAGGTGACCTGTGACTAGGACCTTGTGAGTAGAGACCCCTAGAAGGGATCCTAGAGGGAATGTTGCTGCTGAATCCCCCTCTGGGTGCTAGAAGTCAGCTGTTGGGTGTAGGCTAAAGGGAACACCGGCGGGTGTCCTGAAGAGCAGGGTCCACTCAATCCATTCTACTTATGAGGGACTTTGCTTTGCCTTGTACAGTTGGCTACACAGTTCTACTGAGGAAGTTGTCCTCAAATGTGAATAGTTATTTGGAGTATCCTACTTTAACCCTTTCCATATCCAAGTTCCTAAATTAAAATAAACAACAAAACAAATCCTAGATTGGTCATTGGAGTAACGAGCAGAAGTTGTGTACCTAGCTGTGGGAAACACTGACTGCAGGGGCTGAATAAGGGAGAATACCAGTGGCTCCCGTAGAGGTGGCACTACATTCGGAATAGACTTTGCATGAGACTTTCCTGAAGGACTGCGAGTTTTATGCCACGTACAGACGATCAAACATTCCGACAACAAAATACATTTACAACGGATGTTGGCTCAAACTTGTCTTTCATACACACTGTAACAGGATGACCCGTGACACCCAGAGACTTTTGAGGGATGGGGGATACTCCTGTGCCAGCGGCCCTAAGAACTCTTGGGTCTAAGTTCACCCTGTGCCCCTTTTGGGCATATGGTGGCTAATGAATCATAATTCATGTATTACATGAGATGGGACATTAATAATAATTCATGTTTGCAGGATGTCTTGAGATATCACAAGTTGTTGGCTATTCAATGTGGGGACACATTCTTTTGAAAGGTGTTAATTGCATCTACTCCTAGACATTTCATTGTCCATTGTGTAAAGGTGTGACTACCTGTCTGTCGGAGACAGAACGTCTGTCTAACGATGTGGATTGAAGGGAACTCATTGTGTGATGATATTTTGTGTGAATTCTATTGATAAATGTATGTGATTGAAGCCCCATGGTGTGAAGGGGGGTGGAGATTTCAGTGTCCCTTTGATTACCGTCACCTGCTTGTAACTGCATAAAAAGCTGAGAAGAAACCATTAAAGCATTCTTACATTGTAAACCAGAAAGCACAGAGCTGTGTCTCGTCTTATTCTGGGAATGGGATGGATCGGGTCCTGTTGGTTGGAGTGTCGATAAGCTGTCTTGGATGGGATGGAAGGTCGTAAACGGTGGTGACCGTTACACACACAGTCACACAAATGTTGTCAGAAATTCTGAACGTCAAGAACGCTGTGACGTCCAACACGTACAACGGCACTAGAAAAGGGAAGTTCGTGTTAGAAGATTGGTGAGAGAAGATTTGCGCTTTTCAGCTTCTTGCTTTTCAGTCCATTACAGTGTGATGAATGTGCTATCTCCATTACAAACGCTAGATTTACCAGACCAAGCGCTTCCGTCTCGTACTTGATTCAGAGCATGCATGGAATTTTGTACCTCAGAATTGGCTACTAGACATGTGCGTTCCCGTTCGTAACAACTGGATTTTCGTACAAATTTTTTAGTATTCGTACATTCGGAACAATTCGAACATCCGAAAAGCTGAAAGAACCAAAATACGAAAATTACGGAATTACGAATAAGCAAAATAACGAACAAGCGAAAATACGAACGTATGATTGGACAATCTTACTAAAATACGAAACACCGAAAAAGCAAAAGAACGAAAATGACATCTATAAGGAACGATTTGCATTCCGTATTTTAAATCCTTTTGTCTGTTCGTATTTTCATTCGTATGTTCGTATTTTCATTTGTGTGTTTTGTAAATCCGTTTCTTTGTCTGTTCGTAAATTTGTGTACTTGTATCGTTCTTTCGAATGGGCACTGGACAGTGTAGTTAGTGAGTGATTATCTTACTTAATATCTTAGCCAATCAGCTTATCTCTTTTGTGCTGAGTCACATTGGACAGTGTAAAGCCTCTTACACACGATCGGACTTCAGTTTCCGTGGATTTTTGTCTGAAGGGAGTTGGCCAGACTTTTGAAACCGAAAAAGTTTGTCCGATAGAGCGTACACATGGTCGGATTTTTTGGAAAACGCTCATTTTGACGTTTGTTGGCAAAAAGTCCGACCGTGTGTACGGGGCTTAAGAGAAAGTATATCTTAATATGGATTAGCCGCGTGTTGCTATGTATTTACGAAAGTACAAAATTACGAATCCATTAAACGAAAATTATTATCTAACAAAATTACGAAATTCGAATCAACAAAAATAAATTAGACAGAATTACGAATCATTCGATATAAACGAAAATAAAACTGTTATGAAAATACGAACGGGTCCGAATAGGAAAACTTACGTCTTACGAAATACGAATGGGTCCGAATAGGAAAACTTGCGTCTTACGAAATACGAACGGGTCCGAATAGGAAAACTTGAGTCTTACGAAATTACGAATCTTTACGAACCTACGGAACGAGACGAAACGGAACAAAAATATACGAAAATGTTTGTTGTGCACATGTCTATTGGCTACACACACTCTGAATTTACGAGAACGGATTTTGTTGTCAGAAAATTTGAGAACCAGCTCTCAAATTTTTGTTGTCGGAAATTCCGACAGAAAATGTCCGATGAAGCCTACACACGGTCCGGATTTCCGACCAAAAGCTCCTATTGAACATTTGTTGTCGTAAATTTCAAGCCTGTGTACGCGGCATAAGAGTTTAACGATTATCTATATAAAAACAGAGTTCACACCATAGCAAGAGCCTTGAAAATTACAATCAGCTGAAAGCAAACCCGCCAGCGGGAACATTGCCGTACAGCAAATGCAATCATTTGGATAACAAATGGTTTGTTCAGAGTTTGTTGTGATAGGTTCGGAGTTTTGCCATATTCCGCTACAGCAGCTCCATAACTTCAGAACGTAAATCTGTCAGGAAAGAAATAAGCACTGAAAAAATCGAGCCCTTTGCCAAAAACCTCATTCCGCTCCGCTGTGAAAGAGTCTTTTCAAAAATCTAAACAGCCATCGTTCCGTTAATCTGTCTAAGTCATTGGCTAATTACAAGCCAATTTGCCTATCAGTTAACTGAAAACAGTCGTAATTAAAACAGGATTCTGAGCGGATAATCATTCTCTATGTGGACTCCACATGGTTTTTGAATATTTTCCTTTTTTTTGTTTAAGGAAAAAAAGAAGAGGAGCATCTATCAGTAACCACAAGGCATCCCATTTCAATAAATATTCTGGCAGGACCAGTTAATATCAAAAGGCCTTATGTGTTCCTTGGCAGTGGACGGCATACATGGTGAAACATTATGTGTGAACATTTGGAATTTAATAAAGCCTCATGTTGGGCTCAAATGCTTTTTTTGTGTACACTGCAATTAATTTCCATTTTTCCCATCGTAAGATGCCTCCGTGCAAAAAAGACAGCTAATAATTTTCATTTCGGCAAAATATTAAAGTACCTTGTCTGGTGGAACAATATTACATGGGAATGACTGGAAATATGTGAAAAATAACAGCTCAGATCTGTAGCTCCTTGAAGTGTATGTTTGGGCAAAAAAAATACACTTATTCAGTACATCTCTGCATTACATACATATTTCCCCATGGATTATCCCCTTAAAAACACTGCAGAAAAAAAATACCTCTTAATATCCCAGAAATAAAGCTTAGGGTTTACAGTCTTTGATGCATTAAAATCCGAACCAGCTTTGTCAGCCCTGCCCACTAGGGTGACCACATTTCCAAACTACCATTCAGGGACACTCTCCCTTCCCAAAAATCAGCTTGTGCTGTAACGAATCACAGCAGAGTGATTGGACACAAGAGGCGGGATTTATGATTTCTTCAATCACAAGCAGGGGGCAGGATTGTGCATTCCCATCCAGGGCAAGCACTGTCAGTGAGCAAAGTGGTGATGTGGTGGACTTTTTTGGGGGCATCAGATTGGCCCGGGGGGTAGCTGTGTCAGTTTCATTCTAGGACACTGAATTGTCCTGGAACGAAGGTGCCCGGGACAGACCTGCAAAATGCGGGACTGTCCCGGGCAATCTGGGACACGTGGTCACCCTACTGCCCACTGAACTCTTTCTCTACCCCAGCTCTTGCCGTCCTTTTTCACATGCATACATTGGGGGTTATTTACGAAAGGCAAATCAACTTTGCACTACAAGTGCAAACTACAAGTGCAAATTGCACTTGAAATTGCACTGAAAGTGCACTTGGAAGTGCAGTCGCTGTAAATCTAATGCCACGTACACACGCCCGTTTTTCCTGTCATGCAAAAAAACTATGTTTTTCTTGACGTGATTCGTCGCGATTGCTCTCACGCCTGCATTGCATACACATGTTCAGGAAAAAAAAACGCTCGAGAAAAGATCAGTGACGTAAAACACGTATGACAGCACTAAAAAGGGGAAGTTCCATTCGAATGGTGCCACCCTTTGGGCTCCTTCTGCTAATCTCGTGTTAGTAGAAGTTTGGTGAGAGATGATTCACGCTTTTCAGCCTTGTGCTTTTCAGTCCATTACAGCGTGACGAATGTGCTATCTCCATTACAAGCGCTAGTTTTACCAGAATGAGCGCTTCCGTCTTATACTTGATTCATTTTTTTCCCCTCGGAAAAGCATGCACACGAGCGGTTTTCATGACTAGAAAAAGAACGATGAGAAAAATGACGAGAAAAAATAGAGCTGGTTCAAATTTTTTGGGGGGCAGTTTTCTCATCGAGAACTGCCATGGAGCATACACACGACCGGTTTTCACGACTAATCTAAAAAATGGCAGTTTTCTCGTCATGAAAAATGGTCGTGTGTACATGGCATAAGAAGTAGATCTGAAATGAGGGGAAGCTCTGCTGATTTTATCATCCAATTATGTGCAAGCTAAAATGCTTTTTTTTTTTTTTTCCCTTGCATGTCCCCTCGGCTCTACAGCGACTGCACTTTCAAGTGCAAAGTTGATTTGCCTTTCGTAAATAACCTCCATTGTTTTCTTTCCCTGCAAAACAGTTGCTGTTGCCTTGACTCCCATGGGCCTGCCCACACACTGTGAGTAGGGAAAGGGCTCTTGGGATATGTAGCTCGGGGGACAGGCTTATGTCAGTAGTTACTGGGCTCCAAGCAGCTGCCACCAGTAGGGGAAGGGGATTACTGCTCCAGGTGGGTATATGGAATTAAAACTCTCCTCAGGGTAGAAGCAGAAGGTGCAGGCTATGCTGATTGCAATTAGGTAAGGGAAAGTTCTGGACAGCCGAACTCCAAAAAATATCCTTTATTGTAAAAATATATAAAAAATGCAAGCCACAGCAGGAAACAGGACAGAAGAGCTGACGCGTTTCACACTTTCAACTGTTCTTAATCATAGCTATGATTACCTTATTGCAGGGAATGTATAAGGGTAAGAAAGAAAAAATTAGCTTTAGAATCACTTTAGGCCTGTATGGGTGAAACATGTCAGAGAGGAGGGGTCCCCAAGCAGGCTCTTGTTTCTTTGTGGGTATGGCCAAATAAATCTCATTGAGAAGAGGGATATCATTGGTGTGAAGCTTCTCTTTCTTTGTCAGTAGCACTGCAAGTATATTTCAAACCTTGTCATAATGTCAGAGGGAGAAATAAAAGCGGTTTTCTGCTACAGGAACAAGGTAAAAGAAAGAAAAAAGGGATATTCAACTCAGAACATAATCAGCACAGACCACAGAGGAGGATGTGTGGGGCAGCACTGGAGCAATACGGGTGTGAGTATTGCTTGGCATTTTTTAAACAGCATTGGGAGGATGGTCGTTCATTTAAAAAAAAATTAAAAAGATTGGCAAATATAATGGTTTGTGCTCAATTTTTGATTTTTTTTACACTTTTATTGTAAGTTTTGTAAACTATTTTATGCCCTTTTTACTATTTGTACATGTTTGTGACAGCTCAGCAGCAGCTTTCTTGCTGGAGGCGTGTTTTATCAACCGACAGGATGGTTCACTCTTTTGACTCATTCATTTGCGTGTGTAAGTTTAAGCTTGAGCTAATGAGCTTAGTTTACACCAACTTTTCTACAGCAGGTGGAAAAAAAAGAAAACGTGAAAAGCATCCTATTACCAAACTTGCTGGTTGGATGAAAAACTGCATAATATTCATGCGTATTTCATTTGAACCTTCCCTTTTTTACTTTTCTGTAAAAAGAAACAAAAAAAAATTGCTATACATCCCTCTTAAAGCAACAAATACATTAAATCAGAAAATTGCTATTACTTCCCTGCAAACATTACAGCTACACATTTAACTTTCCTCTCTGTGTTTTATATATTCCACCTAAGCCGTAATCAGTAGGATTTTCATAGTCTGCCTGGGTGGGACTGAAGACTTTTGTCACATAATCCTGTAAGACATAGGCCCAGATTCACAAAGGGCTTACGAAGGCGCAACGCAATGTGCGCCGTCGTAAGTCCTAATCTGGGCCGTCGTATCTATGCGACTGATTCTTAGAATCAGTTACTCATAGATAAGCATTAGATCCAACATGCGTAAGGCTCTTACGCTGTCGGATCTTAAATGCAATTTTTTTTTTTGCCGCTAGGTGTCGCCGACGTTGTTTTCCCCGTCGAGTATGCAAATTAGCAAAATACGCAAATTCCTGAACGCACGCGCGGTCGACGCAGTGAAGTTACAACGTTTACATTAGATTTGCGACGCATAAAGTTGCCCCTGCTATATGAGGGGCAACCAATGTTAAGTATGGCCGTCGTTCCCGCGTCGAAATTTAAAAATTTACGTTGTTTGCGTAAGTCGTCCGTGAATAGGGCTGGATGCCATTTACATTCACGTCGAAACCAATGACGTCCTTGCAACGTCATTTAGCACACTGCACGTCGGGAAATTTTAGGGACGGTGCATGCGCATTAGGTTCGGCGCGGGAACGCGCCTAATTTAAATGCTATACGCACCCTACCCGCCTAATTTGAATTAGGCGGGCTTGCACTGGGGGATTTACGCTACACCGCCGCAACTTTACAGGCAAGTGCTTTGTGAATCAAGCACTTGCCCGTAAAACTTGCGGCGGCGTAACGTAAATGACATACGTTATGCCGCCGCAGAGATGCGGCGATCTACAAGAATCTGCCCCAATCTGCCCCCCCCCCCCAAAAAAAAACTGGGCATAGACAACACATTCTTCAGGGCTAACATTGTTCAAATCGAGTGAGTTCAAATAAACAATACTCATTGGCTGTAACTTTTTTTTATGAATTACCAATAAAGTTTGAAACTAAAACTTTCTTGTATATCATTCTTTACTTGAGGCAAGCTTCACCAGAAATCTCCAGCCTGTTGAATCAGCAACATGCCTGGCACCCCTAGGAGTCAAGTAACCCAGGACTTCCACAATCAATCAATCAATTCATTCATAGGCAGGCTGAAAAAAGTCCATCTAGTTGAACCCAAAAAAATCTAAAATCATATAGGTAGATTCAGAAAGAGTTAGGTTGGCTTATCTACTGATAAGCCGGCCTAACTCCGAATCTACGCCGCCGTATGTTTAAGCGTATGCTCAAACAGAGATACGCTTAAACATATCTAAGATAGGCCGGCTTGCGCCGTCCTATCTTAGATTGCAATTTTTTGGATGGCCGCTAGGTGGCGCTTCCATTGCAGCCGGCGTAGATTATGTAAATGAGCTTGTACGCCGATTCACGAACGTACGCCAGGCCGCCGCAGTCGAATTACGTAGTTTCCGTAAGGCCTTAGGCGGCCTAAAGTTATTCCACCTACGAGGTGGAATAACAATGTTAAAGTATGGCCGCCGTTCCCACCGCGAGGTTAGAATTTTTTACGTCATTTGCGTAAGTCGTCCGCGAATCGGGAGTTACGTCGTTTACGTCCACGTCGAAATCAATAGGCCCGTACGGCGTACTTAGCTGCAATGCGCACTGGGAAATGTAGTCGCCCGGCGCATGCCCAGTGACAAAAAACTTCAAAAACGTGAGGTCAAGCCTCATTACCATGATACACGCCCCCCTCCAAGTCATTTGAATTAGGCGCCCTTACGTCCGCTCGTTTAAGGCTACGCTGCCGTAGATTAGCAGGTAAGAAGATTGAGAATCATTACTAGCCTAGCTAATTTACGGCGGTGTAGCCTAAACAGGCTAGGCTAAGCCCTAAAGTTAATCCCTTGTACCTGAATCTACCTAATAGGGTATAGGGCCTCATATTCTGGTGCTTAAAAATTCTGTACCAAAAACCAAATCAGGTTTGCTGGTACATCTCTACTACACAACCACAATTAGGGGTACTGGTAGGAATAGGTATTTTGGCTAGAAGAACAGGCAGTTATTAAAAAAAAGAATGGTCACTTTGCATACTCATGGCAAATTGATAGGTTCTCTTGTAGGAAGAAAAAAACCCTATTGGCAGATACTCATCCACTGCACCCCACTGCTAGATACTCATCCACTGCACCCTACTGGTAGATACTCATCCACTGCACCCTACTGGTAGATACTCATCCACTGCACCCTACTGGTAGATACTCATCCACTGCACCCTACTGGTAGATACTCATCCACTGCACCCTACTGGTAGATACTCATCCACTGCACCCTACTGGTAGATACTCATCCACTGCACCCTACTGGTAGATACTCATCCACTGCACCCTACTGGTAGATACTCATCCACTGCACCCTACTGGTAGATACTCATCCACTGCACCCTACTGGTAGATACTCATCCATTGCACCCTACTGGTAGATACTCATCCACTGTCAATCCTATTGGAAGATGCTCATCCATTGTACTTTAAAACAGGGTCAACTTCCTTTTATTACTCCTCATTAGTTCAGGTGACAATGTTTGGACCTGCTAATCAGCTGTAAAGGCTAAAGCACTGCATCCTGGGAGGAGGTCACATGTTCCTTCTTACCTGAAAGCATACGGTATTTGCCTAATGGCTCGTACACGCGATCCGGAAATTGTACGAAAAATACCTCTTGCGAAGCGATCGTATGATAATCAAACCGTTAATACACAGCTTTAGATAGCTGATCACGACAGTTCATCCAATATTATCCGATGGTGCAAACACAAAAATTTTCCTTGTACGATTTTCGTTTAATCAGCACAGTTGTCATCTGAAAATACAATACAAGTACAATACAACACATTACATCACGTCCGAATTTTTATTCTGTCGTACGAGAATTTTCGTAATTTTATTAACCTATTCATTTCTAGCGGATCTGTTGTTGGATTTTCGGATTGTGTGTACAGGACATAAGTCTCTGATTGCGCTACCGAGCAGTGGGGGGAGTATCAGCAGGTGAGGGTTCCAACCAGGGGTCAAGTCCTGGGGAAAAAAGTGTGGGAACTCCCACCCAAGATCCACTCCCCCGCCAAAAAAATAAAATGATACGCTTATATGCATAATTACTAAACCGCATGTTTTGTTTTTTTCTTCGATCCACTGTACCTTAATAATCCTTTGTTACTGGCCGCTTCCTGTATATGGATTCATCGGGTATTCCGTCACTTCCTCAATGCCGCAATGTCTCCTGGGAGCTTTTGTCATTGTTCCCAGGAGACATTGCGGAGGTCTGCCGCAAGTTATCGCGGGATTTAGAAAGAACTTTAAGCAAGTTCTTTCTAAATCCCGCGATAACTCGCGGCAGACCTCCGAAATGTCTCCTGGGAACAATGACAAAAGCTCCCAGAAGACATTGCGGCATTGAGGAAGTGAGGGAATACCCGCACACTACCCGATGAATCCATATACAGGAAGCGGCCAGTAACAAAGGATTACTAAGGTTCGCCTGCCCCTGACAGTGACTCGGGCTGGGCATCGCCGCTTAGTGATGGATTGGCTCGGGCGGCTCGGCTGCTCTAGTCCTGCAAAGGGAACTGCGTTCCTGCTGTGAAAAAAGTGCAGGAACTCCGTTCCCACGTGTTCCCGCAGGACTTGAGTCCTGGTTCCACACAAGAGAAACTGTCACTCCTCTCTGAAAGTGACAAATAATGAGATCCTTTTAAAAGGAATGCCAGAAGAAAATTGCAGCCACTTAGCAATAGAACGTGTCCCAGACTAGAGTTCTAATGATCACTTATGCACTGTAATCTGTTTTCTGCATTGTAATTTGTTGCTGCTGTAACTTGTAGAAGATTGGCTTTTCCTGTGATATATTCTGTAACATAAGCCACAGAAGCCTACAAAGTAAAAAAAAGTTTTGGGGGTATTTGCATGTATTCCTATTTAAGCCCTAATTAACATGTTTTACCTCTAATTGACCGATTTCCCCTCCTTTCTGTGCTATTTTTATGGACATTTTTTACCATTCTTACGTAAAATGTATATATTTTTGTTTATTTCATTTATTTTGTGTTTGTTGTGTTTGTTCTTATTTTGTAGTGTTGTATTAAGAAGAAAAATATATGCTTTTAATAATATAAGGCTGCAGATTTTTCTCTTTGCTCATTTGTGACACCTACATATCTTCCAGGGAGGTCAAGTAGATGGATATATGACTGTAGCTGCTGACTTTTAATATTAGGGCACTTACCTGTCTAGGTATCCAGCAGTGTCCCTACCCGAGCCAATTCCTCAATCGGCTTTTGAGTGCTGGCGCCGCCATCTTGACTAAGGGAAACCGGTAGTGAAGCTTCAAGGCCAGTTTCCCACTGCGCATGCACTAAGCAAACTGTGCTTTATGAATGGGCCACAGTCTCCTGGGACCTGTGTCTCAGAAGACTGTTGGGGAAAGAGGGGGGCCGAACTTCCAGCGCAGTTCACTGTGGCGAACTTAGCCGGAAGTGGTAGTGGGTACTTGTCAAAACCAGGTACCTGCTCCTCCCCAAAAGGTGTCAAATGTGGCAGCTGAGGGAGGGGAGGGGCATACAAGCAGAGCTTCCCCTTTTGGGTGGAGCTACACTTTAACTCATACATCCCGAGCTTCCTATCAGAAGAATACTCCAGTCAAAACTGGCAATTTACGGAGAAGTATGGGGCGTTCAAAAAACTGTAGCTGTCCCCCACTGGCTCTAAGCCTGAGAACTGACCGGTCACATGACCATTGATAGCTCTGTTCTCAGTCAGCTCTAAACAGAGAGTGGTGGCTGACCCCTATTCATTGGAGTGCAGGGCAGGAGAGGGAGCTGGCGCAGCTGGCTGAGAGCCGGAGCAGCTATCAATCAGGCATCTTGGTGGATCCTGACAAAATGGTCTGGATCCTTCCAGAGCCTGGACCAGCTCTGTGATGTCAGCCAACAGCAGGCTTTAGCACGCTGTCGGCTGATTTTGTGTCACAGGAAAAGTTCAAAAGTAAGTTTCCTCCTGTGACCCAAAAGAGAAGTGTAGCCAAACAAATTTTGGCCATTCTTCTCTTTTAATCTTTTCATGACCAGAGGACATTGGTGCCTTGATACTCAGGCCACGGCACACTTTGGAACCAATGACAAAGTTGGAGGAATATGAAGTGTCCTAAAAAATGATTTCATGGACTTAGGAGCTATATTAAAGAAAGGGACCTCAAAGGCAGTATTATAAGAAATACCTCAAGGCACACCAAGGCAGCAGGCGATTAGGAAAATGGTGCAAGAAGGAGAGTTGGGCTGACTTTTTGGTCAGTTACTAGCCCTACAGCAGACATGGGCTGCACCTAAATAAGGAGGGTGCAGCTCTGTTGAGGGGAAAAGTGGCAAAAGAGAGGAGGAACTTTTAAAATAGATGGGGGGGGGGGGGGGTCAGAGGAAGATATTCCAGGCCTTGAGCAAGGATCAAAGGGTGCTTCTGCGGACAGTGTTGGTAGTGTAGCTAGAGTGACTACAACCAATGCGCGTAGGCTGACAGAGTCCTATTGCAGCTTTTAGAGCACACAAGGAGTATATGATATGTGCTGATAAAAATGTAAAAGGCATGCTTACAAATGGTAGGAGTTTGGTGAATAAAATAAAACAACAGAACTAGAACTATTAATACACAAGGAGGATTTTGACTTTGTGGAAGTATTTACAGCACACATGACTGGTTTATAACTGTCCAGGGGTACTCTCTCTATTAGAGGGACAGGGTAGGTACAAGAGGGGGAGGGGTGCACATGTTCATCAAGAGTGATTTGATAGTGAATATAATTGATGACATTACGTACGAGGCAAGGGAAAAGGTGGAATATTTTTTGTCTGAATTTAACATGAAAACTGTAATGCCGTGCACAGACGATCGGACATTCCGAAAACAAAACTGTGGATAAATTTCTGATGGATGTTGGCTCAAACTTGTCTTGCATACACACTGTCACACAAATGTTGCCGGAAATTCTGAAAGTCAAGTACGCGGTCACGTACAACACGTACGACGGCACTAGAAAAGAGACGTTCAATACCATTTGTGTTAGTAGAAGTTTGGTGAGAGACGATCCACGCTTTTCAGCCTTGTGCTTTTCAGTCCGTTACAGCATCACAAATGTGCTATCTCCATTAGGAACGCTAGTTTTACCAGACTGCGCGTTTCTGTCGGAAATTCCGAACATGTGTAAATGGCATTAGAAGAGGAGGACCTCAGTAATGTAAAGATTAAAGATTAAAGTTGAACTTCGGCCAGTAACTATTTAGCCCCCAACTAAGTTTTGCCACTCCCCTTTAGGTAATCAGCCAAGTAGATAAAAAAAAAAGAAACTAAGGGCCAAATCCACAGCCCCGCAGCGCAATGTAACTTAAGTGATTTAAGTTACACTGCCGCAAATTTCCTAAGTTAGGTATCGATCCACAACACACTTACCTGGAAATTTGCGGCGGTGTAACTCAAATCCGTCCGGCGCAAGGCGTGCCGAATCTATTGGGGCGAGTCCCATTTAAATTAGGCGCGCTCCCGCGCCGGACGTACTGCGCATGCTCTGTCGAGTAACTTACCCGACGTGCATTGCGCTAACAGACGTCGCTCCGACGTCATTTGCTTAGACGTTAACGTAAATGGCGTCCAGTGCCATTCACGAACGTCTTACGCAAACGACGTAGAGTTTAAAATTTTGACGCGGGAACGACGGCCATACTTAATAGGGCTTAGTCAAATAGGACTCAGCCCTATTTTTACGCGGCGTAACTCGACGTAAACGACGTAGATTTAGCGACGGAACGTTCGTGGATCGCCGTAAGTGTTCATTTGCATATTCTAGGCCGGCCGCAATGGCCTCGCCACCTAGCGGCCGGCCTACATAGTTACATAGTTACATAGTTACATAGTTAGTCAGGTTGAAAAAAGACACAAGTCCATCCAGTTCAACCACAAAAAACAAAATAAAAAAACACAGTAAAATCCTATACACCCAACTTCATACCCACAGTTGATCCAGAGGAAGGCAAAAAACCCCAGCGGAGCATGATCCAATTTGCTACAGCAGGGGAAAAAATTCCTTCCTGATCCCCGGAGAGGCAATCGGATTTACCCTGGATCAACTTTACCTACAAATCTTAGTACTCAGTTATATTCTGTACATTTAGGAAAGAATCCAGACCTTTCTTAAAGCAATCTACTGATCTGGCCAGAACCACCTCTGGAGGGAGTCTGTTCCACATTTTCACAGCTCTTACTGTGAAAAAACCTTTCCGTATTTGGAGGTGAAATCTCTTTTCCTCTAGACGTAAAGAGTGCCCCCTTGTCCTCAGTGATGACCGTAAAGTGAATAACTCAACACCAAGTTCACTGTATGGACCTCTTATATATTTGTACATGTTGATCATATCCCCCCTAATTCTCCTCTTCTCAAGAGTGAATAGATTTAGTTCTTCTAATCTTTCCTCATAGCTGAGCTCCTCCATGCCTCTTATCAGTTTGGTTGCTCTTCTCTGCACTTTCTCCAGTTCTCCTATATCCTTTTTGAGAACTGGTGCCCAAAACTGAACTGCATATTCCAGATGAGGTCTTACTAATGATTTGTACAGGGGCAAAATTATATCTCTGTCTCTGGAGTCCATACCTCTCTTAATACAAGAAAGGACTTTGCTCGCTTTGGAAACCGCAGCTTGGCATTGCATGCCATTATTGAGCTTATGATCAACTAAAACCCCCAGATCTTTCTCCACTACAGACCCCCCCAGTTGTACTCCCCCTAGTATGTATGATGCATGCATATTCTTAGCCCCCAAGTGCATAACTTTACATTTATCTACATTAAACCTCATCTGCCACTTAGTCGCCCAATCAGACAGAGCATTGAGGTCGGCTTGTAAATTGGAGACATCCTGTAAGGACGTTATTCCACTGCATAGCTTGGTGTCATCTGCAAAGACAGAAATGTTACTTTTGATCTCAGACCCAATATCATTTATAAATATATTGAAAAGTAAGGGTCCCAGCACTGAACCTTGGGGTACACCACTGATAACATTGGACCATTCAGAGTAAGAATCATTAACCACGACTCTCTGAATTCTGGCTTTCAGCCAGTTTTCTATCCATGCCTAGAATTGCATCCTTAAGATCCGACAGTGTAATTCAATTACACATGTCGGATCTTCTGCCTATCTATGGTAAACTGATTCTGTGGATCAGTTCCATAGATAGAAACAGGGATACGACGGCTTATCAGTAGATACGCCGGCGTATCCCTTTTGTGGATTACCCCCTAAATACCAGAATCTGTAGTTATGTGACAAGTGTAGTTTAAACATTCATGACTACAGAGCAGATGTGGCCTTCTTTGGGTGCCCACATACCTTCTGGGTGACTTGGACACTTTTCACTATGTCCATTAGCGTGGTCCTCAAGACTCTAGTGGAAGCATAATGACAGCCCTCAAAATTTCCACTCGCCTACTAGCATTTGGCGAGTGGATTTATACTGGGGGCGAGTGATGACAGGGCTGCATGACCAATCTCCCTCCAATCTGTGCCTACACTTAGAGTCCTGATGAGATTGGCGGCCGAAGAGGAAAGGTGCATGCTCGGGAAAAGTAGTCTGGTGAGCCGCGCACAGGCAGAGCAGTACACAGGTGCTCTACTTACAATTCTCATTAAGCCATGGGACCTAACAGTATGATCTCTCTGAGCCTGCCCCCCTCCCCCGGGCCCCAAACAATGTAGCTGGAGAGCAGAAAGTAATGAGTGAGGTGGAGGATTGCAAAATTTACCACTCCGGTGCATCGCTCACTGAAAGTTGCCCTGACATGAGAGCGGCAGCCTCCTAGTTTGTGCAGTTTTCTTCTCCTTGTGCTCTATGCAAGTTTAGCCTGAGCACTGTGAACAGACTGGTCTCAATTTAAACTAGGATTGAGGGGGGAGGGTGAATTAGAATTACATCGAGCAGACAGGTCAGTTAGTGGTCAGACATTAATGGAGAGTGGAATGGGGATAGATGGGGGGAGGGTTATGGCAGGTGACAAGAAAGTTCCCATGTTGCAAACAGCCATTGGAAATAATAGTGCCATTTGTACTACTATAAATTATATGAAAAACACCAGAGAAAAATGTAACAATACATTTAAGTGTTTGTTCACCAATGCCAGAAGTCTGCCAAGCAAAACAGGTGAGCTGGAAGCTCTGATGCATGAGGAGAGCTATGATGTAATCGGTATTGCTGAAACTTGGCTTCAATCCTCACATGACTGGGCTATTAATATTCCTGGCTATGCTCTCTTTCGGAAAGACAGGGTAAAAAGGAAAGGTGGAGGGGTCTGTCTCTATGTGAGAAGTGACCTCAAAGCAAGCGTGAAAGAGAACCTGGTTGATGGAGAGTGTGATGAGGCTGAAGCATTATGGGTGGAACTGCATACAGATGTGCGTAGTTCAAAATTAATCATTGGAGTTTGTTATAAACCACCCAATGTTAATGAGGAGGTGGAGACTCAGCTCCTTGCACAGATGGAAAGGGCTGCAAGGTCTGGGACGGTGATAATAATGGGGGATTTTAACTACCCAGAAATTGACTGGATTAATGGCACTTCTGGGACAGTTAAAGGACAAAAATTTAAAAACCTATTGCAGGACAATTTTATGGTGCAGTTTATTGAGGCCCCAACTAGGAATGATGCCCTGTTGGACCTGATAATTTCAAACCATGCAGAGCTTATTACTAATGTTCAGATAAAGGAACACCTGGGTAGCAGTGATCATAACATGATTTCATTTAATGTTAACTATAAGCAAGAAATACATACAGGAAATATTAAAACACTAAATTTTAAGAGAGCAAATTTTCCAAGGATGAGGGCTGCTCTCCAGGACTTGGACTGGGAGGGACTATTGGCACAGATGAACACAGAACAGAAATGGGAATTCTTCAAAAAGACTGTGTGGAACCTCACTGCAAAGTATGTTCCCATGGGCAATAAGTTTAAAAGGCTAAAAATAAAACCTATGTGGCTCACGGTCAAAGTTAAAAAAGCTATAAACAATAAGAAAGTAGCTTTTAAAAAATATAAAAATGAAGGAACACTAGTGTTGTTTAAATGTTACAAAGAATATAACAGGATATGCAAAAAGGAAATCAAGGATGCAAAAATTCAAAACGAACGACAGATTGCAAAAGATAGTAGGACAAACCCCAAAAAATTCTTTAAATATATTAATAGTAAAAAGGTGAAGTCTGAGCATGTAGGCCCCTTACAAAATAATCTAGAGTGGGTGACTGGGGACAAAGAGAAGGCAAATTTACTAAATGTTTTCTTCAGCTCTGTGTATACAATGGAGCATGGGGGAGCTCATGTCCAAAATGGGGGTGGGAGTGACACAGCCCCAAATCCACAATGGCTCAAAAGTGATATGGTCCAGAAATATTTAGACAGAATAAAGGTGGATAAAGCACCTGGACCTGATGGCATCCATCCACGGATCCTAGGTGAGTTGAGCCCTGTCATTTCAAAACCACTGTATCTAATATTTAGGCACTCATTAAAGACAGGAATAGTACCACTGGATTGGCGCAGGGCCAATGTGGTGCCCATATTTAAAAAGGGAACAAAGTCTTTACCAAGTAACTATAGACCTGTTAGTTTAACTTCTATAGTTGGGAAGATACTGGAACGTTTAATAAAAGACCACATGGATGAGTTCTTGCTGGAAAAAAACTATTTAAGCAGCAGACAACATGGATTCATGAAAGACAGAAGTTGTCAGACAAACCTGATTTCCTTTTATGAAGAGGTAAGTAAAACCCTGGACAGAGGCGTGGCTGTGGACGTGATATATTTGGATTTTGCAAAAGCGTTCGATACAGTTCCGCACACACGGCTCATGTGTAAGGTAAGGTCTACAGGATTGGATATATCAGTTTGTAAATGGATAGAAAACTGGCTGAAAGACAGAATTCAGAGAGTTGTGGTTAATGATTCTTACTCTGAATGGTCCAATGTTATGAGTGGTGTACCCCAAGGTTCAGTGCTGGGACCCTTACTTTTCAATATATTTATAAATGATATTGGGTTTGAGATCAAAAGTAACATTTCTGTCTTTGCAGATGACACCAAGCTATGCAGTGGAATAACGTCCTTACAGGATGTCTCCAATTTACAAGCCGACCTCAATGCTCTGTCTGATTGGGCGACTAAGTGGCAGATGAGGTTTAATGTAGATAAATGTAAAGTTATGCACTTGGGGGCTAATAATATGCATGCATCATACATACTAGGGGGAGTACAACTGGGGGGGTCTGTAGTGGAGAAGGATCTGGGGTTTTGTAGATCATAAGCTCAATAATGGCATGCAATGCCAAGCTGCGGTTTCCAAAGCGAGCAAATTCCTTTCTTGTATAAGAGAGGTATGGACTCCAGAGACAGAGATATAATTTTGCCCCTGTACAAATCATTAGTAAGACCTCATCTGGAATATGCAGTTCAGTTTTGGGCACCAGTTCTCAAAAAGGATATAGGAGAACTGGAGAAAGTGCAGAGAAGAGCAACCAAACTGATAAGAGGCATGGAGGAGCTCAGCTATGAGGAAAGATTAGAGGAACTAAATTTATTCACTCTTGAGAAGAGGAGAATAAGGGGGGATATGATCAACATGTACAAATATATAAGAGGTCCATACAGTGAACTTGGTGTTGAGTTATTCACTTTACGGTCATCACTGAGGACAAGGGGGCACTCTTTACGTCTAGAGGAAAAGAGATTTCACCTCCAAATACGGAAAGGTTTTTTCACAGTAAGAGCTGTGAAAATGTGGAACAGACTCCCTCCAGAGGTGGTTCTGGCCAGCTCAGTAGATTGCTTTAAGAAAGGTCTGGATTCTTTCCTAAATGTACAGAATATAACTGAGTACTAAGATTTGTAGGTATAGTTGATCCAGGGTAAATCCGATTGCCTCTCGGGGGATCAGGAAGGAATTTTTTCCCCTGCTGTAGCAAATTGGATCATGCTCCGCTGGGGTTTTTTGCCTTCCTCTGGATCAACTGTGGGTATGGAGTTGGGTGTATAGGATTTTACTGTGTTTATTTTATTTTTATTTTTTTATTTTTTTTTTTTATTTTTTTTTTTTGTTTTTTGTGGTTGAACTGGATGGACTTGTGTCTTTTTTCAACCTGACTAACTATGTAACTATGTAATGTGTGCTGTGCGCTGTCAGTGTGCGCTGTGCTATGGTGTCAATGGCTGTGCAGTTGTCTGGATCTCAGCGCTGGATTGTACTCCCTCCCGCTGTGCTGCAGCTCCTCTCCTATGCCAGCCTGAATAAAAGGGGAAAGTGGGGACATGCAAGCGTGGAGCCGCACACACAGGCTCCTGATGATGAGATGAATGGGAGAGAGAGAGAGGATGGATGGAAGTTGCAGAGGAGACAGCAAGAGAATGGGGAAGAGACCCAGTTCTAGTGCCCTGTCCCTCTGGTCTACCACCAGTGCCCTGTCCCTCTGGTCTGCCCCCAGTGCCCTGTCCCTCTGGTCTGCCCCCAGTGCCCTGTCCCTCTGATCTGCCCCCAGTGCCCTGTCCCTCTGATCTGCCCCCAGTGCCCTGTCCCTCTGATCTGCCCCCAGTGCCCTGTCCCATTTTGTTAAAGTTGTTGGTAATATTTAATTTTGTAACTTGATTCTGCATAAAACATTGTCATTCCATGAGATAATCTACAAGGGTGTGTTTACGGGTGCAATTAGGCGCAGGGCAGTGTATGAATTAGGTGGGGCAACTGGTGGCGAGTAACTCTTGAGGCATGGCTAGTAGCTCAGGACTTGAAATTTTGAGCCCTGATAATGACATCAGGACTAGAGGTGGATGACAACACCAGTCAGGCTGTAGTGGTGGATCACCGGACTTAACTCCTGAAAAAGACCTTGTGGAGGATCACATGATGGTGGGTTAAAAAAAAGCTTTGGGAGACCATTTACTTTTTGAATTTTGAATGGATGGGAATGGAGTAGGTATACATGATAGGGGGTTAAAATTTGTCCGGAGATCAGCTTTTTTTAAATCTCATATAATTGAATTGCCTTGTGATAAAAATGGTGTAATTAATCTTATTAAATCTCACAATTGTGCCAATTTACACATTATGTTTATAGTTTACTTTTTCAGTCAGGGTCACCAAGCGGACACGGGCTGATCACTGACAGGCTGGCGTAAAGTCTACTGGAAATCAGATGAACAAACAGTTTCCAAATAGGCAACAAGTACTTCTTTAATGGTGCTCTTCAAATGAAAAGACCCAGAGCAGCACAGAAACCCTATAGAGGACATAAATATTTACATTTTGTGAATTTTTAATAAGCCAATCACGTCCCAAAGTAAAATTTTGTCTGAAAGGTGGAAATCCAGTATCATAATTTATCACCAACAATGGATATACTTTCATGTAAATAATTTATATTTAACAGTAATTTTCCCAATAGAACAAGCTTTTTGATCAAAGGCAAGAATGTTCCAATGAAAAGAAAATAACAAAATGAAGGAAAATAAATAGTTTAATTTTTCATGTTGAGCCAAAAGCTTATTCTAAGTTAATTGCAGTTTTGTGGGTTATTATAAACAGGAAGAAATACAATGTGCAATATCCACATGTCATCTCTGACCAAAATAATACATCTTTCAGAAAATAAAAAAGGCCGAAGATACTTACTTTGTACTTTAATTGTCCTTTGTAGAGCACATTGAATGACACTGCGTTCTCAATGCTTTTATGTGATATCTGTTTCTGATTTTTGAGTCATTTTTTGGGGTTTTATTCGTCCAACTGAGAGTCTGTTATGCAGAATTAAACAGAAATGATAATTAAATGAAGTATAATCCTTTAAATCTTCAGCATGAGAGCTGTGACCTTGGTTTTGGAGATGGTTCAGAGTCAGACACATACCAGATAGATAGAAAGGAGGGTGTAATAAAGGCTAAAGGAAGGATATGCGAAAATATCATATGGGACTTGTTTACAAAATCGTTTTGTATTGAAGGTGTGGACAGATAATGAGATAGATGATCTGACTTTCCTTGGCTAAGACATTTGTGTATATAAATGCTGCAATTTATTCTGGGAAAATATATCTTGTGTCCACACAACTAAAACAATTTAAAGTTATTTAAAAATATGGAAACCAAATTTTCCCATTGAGGGGGAAGCACTGGAAGAATGCCTCCCTATGGCCCCGTACACACGACCGAGTTTCTCGGCAGAATTCAGCCAGAAACTCGATCGGAGCCGTATTCTGCCGAGAAACCCGGTCGTGTGTACACTTTTGGCCGAGGAAACCGACGAGGATCTCGTCGGGCCAAATAGAGAACTTGTTCTCTATTTCCTCGTTAGTCAATGAGGAAACTTGGCTCGCCGAGATCCTCGGCGGCTTCACAAGGAACTCGACGAGCAAAACGATGTGTTTTGCCCGTCGAGTTTCTCGGACGTGTGTACGGGGCCTATGTCTTAAAGTGGAGTTCCACCCATTTTTTTATGTTTGTCTGTGCTGCATGCTCTAATCTCATAGTGTTCAGAATGGACAATTTTTATTTATTTTGTTGCTTGTAAATACCTTTATTTTGTAGTCCTTCATCACTTCCTCCTCCTTATTTGCCTAGGCTATTTGCAAGGGTTTCTGGGATAGGCATCATGTTTCCCAGTAGTCCTTGCAAACCTGACTGAAACCTATTACATTGCTTGTGCACTGAGCATGTGCGAGATATGCAAAGCTGAAATCCAGGAAGTCATACAGTCTGGCTTCATGATGCCCACACTTAAGATGGCCACAGTCTATTTCTAGATTATAAACTATTTAAATGCTGTAACAACCTAACAAAACGGACCTTAGTTTACAGACTAACTTTACTAGAATACATTAAAGGGGGGTTCCACCCACAATTTCACTTTTTAAATATAAATACCCCTGTAATACACAAGCGTAATGTATTCTAGTAAAGTTAGTCTGTAAACTAAGGTCCGTTTTGTTAGGTTGTTACAGCATTTAAATAGTTTATAATCTAGAAATACACCGTGGCCATCTTAAGTGTGGGCATCATGAAACCAGACTGTATGACTTCCTGGATTTCAGCTTTGCATATCTCGCACATGCTCAGTGCACAAGCAATGTATTAGGTTTCAGTCAGGTTTGCAAGGACTACTGGGAAACATGATGCCTATCCCAGAAACCCTTGCAAATAGCCTAGGCAAATAAGGAGGAGTAAGTAATGAAGGATTACAAAATAAAGGTATTTACAAGCAACAAATTAAATAAAAATTGTCCATTCTGAACACTATGAGATTAGAGCATGCAGCACAGACAAACATAAAAAAATGGGTGGAACTCCACTTTAAAGTACCCCATGTATATGTTAAGCCATATTTTTATTTCTAGACTCTGAGAAAGAAGGTACTTCTTCGAAATGCGTCAGGAGTAGCGGTCCTGATGTCCTCCCCTTTGCCATCTGGAGACTGTTGGTTTCAGGACTGATTGCCACATATAGGTGGCTCGTACAAGCAATATTTCTTCACGTTTGTGAGTAGTTTTTACTTTGTTTTTATTAATAATTTATTTGGGATAATGCACAAGGCTGGTGCACCATCTTTTTTCATTTTTTTCATGTCTGTCGCAATATCGCAGTCCAGCTATGAGTCGCCGATTGCCGCCAGTACTAGTAAAAAAAAAAAAATGTCCCGGATTTAATAAAAAAAACCTGGTCACCTTAAAGCAGTGTTTCTCAATTCCAGTCCTCAGGCCCCCCCAACAGGTCAGGTTTTCAGGATTTCCATTATTTTGCACAGGTGATTTGATCAGTTTCACTGCCTTAGTAATCACCACAGCCTTTTCATCTGAGGGAAAACCTGAAAACCTGACCTGTTGGGGGGGGCCTGAGGACTGGAATTGAGAAACACTGCCTTAAAGGAACACTAAAGGCACAAATTTTTTTTTGGAAAAATAAACATGTTATACTTACCTTCACTGTGCAGGTCGTTTTGCACAGAGTGACCCGGATCCGTGTCTTCTGGGGTCCCTCGGCGGCTGTCTCGGCTCCTCCTCGCAAAAGCTTTCTACCTTCATGCGAGCGAGCTCGCATGGTGGAAAGCTTTGGCGAGCACGCTCCCGTGATATAGCCGCCGACTGTATCACTCGGCCCCGCCCCCCAGCACGCCGCGTCATCCGCTGTGATTGACAGCAGCGCCAGCCAATGGCTGCGCTGCTATCAATCCGCCCAGCCTAGCCAATCAACGGCCATGCTGGGAACTGAACAAGATGACAAGCACGTGTCCGGGACTTTCGAACGGTGAGGTAAGTAAAACGGGGGCTCGGGGGGGGGTGGTGCTGTCAGATGGTTTTTTACCTTAAAGGGGTTGTAAAGGAAAAACATTTTTTTCATAATAAGCATCCTTTACCTGCAGACATTCCTCTTTTCACTTTCTCATTGTTTGTTTTTGCTCAGAAGTCGCTCTATTTCTTCTCTGTTCTGTTCACTTCCTGCTTGTCTGATTTTACTGACCACCGTGACGGGAGGGTTTACTGTGGTGGTCAGTAACGTGCTCACCCCCTCCTGTGAACTACATCTGTGCGGCAGGACGCTCTCTACGTGTTAGAGACTTCAAGGAGGTGTGAATTACTGGGCGTGCCGCAATGCATACTGGGAAATGTAGTTCTTACATGAACAAACGATGCAAACCAGGAAGTGAATGAGAGAACAGAAACTAGAATGCCGGAGGTGATATAGATGAAGGAATTTAATAGGTATTTACTTGTTTTTTTAACAGAATCATTACACTATTCTGTCTGTCTACCTTGCAGACATTAATTTTAGGCAACATTTTTTTTCCTTTAGTGACCCTTTAATGCATAGGATGCATTAAGGTAAAAAAAACTTTTACCTTTACAACCCCTTTAACCTACATAAGGGTGCCAGCCAGTAAGCCCACCCACATCAGAATGCAAGCCAGCCACCCACATCTGGATGCAAGCCAGCCACCCACAGCAGGGTGCCAACCAGCCACCCACATCAGGATGCCAGCCAGCCACCCACATCAGGATGCCAGCCAGCCACCCACATCAGGATGCCAGCCAGCCACCCACAGCAGGATGCCAGCCAGGCCAGTAAAACTAAATCGAAATTTGATGTCAAAATGAACGCTACATTTTAGGCCCTCACCATTGCCCAACATGTTTGCTCTGTTTATTGGAATAATTTCATGAGTCAGATTGTTTTTCCACTTAAAGCCATGTGCAGAAGCTAGCGGCCAAATCACGGACGGTCATAGAGAAGAAATGTAAATGGTTGTTGAACATATTGCACCAGAGATACACAACCGTGGCCCCACCATCTAATCACATTATTCTTGTTAGGAATTTGTTTGCTGACATATGTAAAGCACGGAGCCAATAGCAGCACATGGCTGTGCCGAAGATGGCGCTTTATTGTCAAATTCAAAACTTTGCGAGTTTTAAACCCCTTGCTACTTCAACTTGACATATTCTAACTGACAGTCGACGTGACCGTTGACGAAAATTTTACATTTAAACAATGCTTGCTTGTTTGACGCTCATATAAAACTTTAATTAGGAAAGAAAAAGCATGTCATTCCTTTAAGTCAGACGCACTATGAGAAACACCAAAACAAATCAAAATATAAAATATAAACCCGAATTTTATTTACATTCCGTATTGCTAGAAATTATTTTCTTTGGGCCGTGATGTGAGACCGGGGGTCTCTGGTTTTCAGTGCTTGTTTCAGACACTTGCTGAATGCTGATGGCAGCCTGGAAGGCTCCTAGTTTATGTCTAAATACAGCAGGTCCTCTCCGATGTTTACATTTGGAATAAAGGAATACTATGGATTTGCAGAATTACTGCCAGGAATTCACCGGGAGATCTGGAAAGAGAAAATATAGACCCTACAAGAGAAATTTCAGAAAAGTACTCTATAAAATGTAATTTTATTTTTTTGTAGACTCCAGATGAAATCATTTGCATGGTTGTTTATTTAATGTGTCAAGCAATATTTGCATAATGTCAGCATGTAAATGTATAAAAATGGTTTCATGTTGATGTGGATTTGTGAACAAGGAAATCCTTTCTTAGGTAGATGTCAAAGTCCGCTCACTTTTTTGGCCAAGATATTATGAACTACAAATATGCTTTTTGGGGGAACTGCAGGGTTGAGTGCGCATACAAGACATTATATTGAGCACTTTTTACGCGTTTCTCACAGAAAGAATGGACGCAAAGGTCTGTTCTCTGTTTTTGCTTGTGTATACGGGGCCGTCTTTAAAGCGGAGGTTCACCCAAAAAACAAGTACCGTATTTATCGGCGTATACCGCGCACTTTTTTTAACTGAAATTCAGGGCAAAATCGTGGGTGCGCGATATACGCCGATACCCGCGCCGAGTTTGAACTACTGCGCCGGCATATACCGAGCGCAGTACACTCGTGTATAGTCGGGCAGGCTCGGCTCCTCTCGCAGTCACGTCCTGGACATACAGGACGCACAGGACGTGACCGCGAGAGGAGCCGAGCCTGCCTGACTATACACGAGTGTACTGGGCTCGGTATATGCCGGCACAGTAGTTCAAACTCAGCGCGGGAAGCGGGGATCGGGCGGGGAGGACACCGCAGAAGGACGCCGGACCCGACGAGGAGGACACCACCAAAGCCGCAGACGGACGCCGGACCCGACGAGGAGGACACCACCAAAGCCGCAGATGGACGCCGGACCCGACGAGGAGGACACCACCGAAGCCGCAGACGGACGCCGGACCCGACGAGGAGGACACCACCAAAGCCGCAGACGGACGCCGGACGCGACGAGGCCAACGATGGACGCCGCGCAAGACACCAAAACTGTAAGTACTAAAATGTTTTTTTTACAGGAATGCGGGTCCACTTTAGGGGTGCGCGCTATACGCCTGAGCGACCAATACCCCGATAAATACGGTATATAACATTACATTCAGTATACCTCAAACATGTACCATATGCCGTTTTTTTTTTTGGTGTGTACATACGGTATTATCGGTATTTTCCTCCCGGCTTCTGGGTACTCACTCCCGCGGGAGTAGGCGTTCCTGTGCAGTGCCGCAATGTCATCTGGGACTTCGCCCATATGATTGATGTGCCTGAGAAAAACTCCCCCCAGCGGATAAGGCGCGTCACGACTTTCCAAAAGTAGCCGAACCACGAGTCGGCTCTATACGGCGCCTGCGCAACAAATAGGAGCCGTATAGAGCTGACTGCTCCTGTTATTTACATATGAATGGCTGCTATTTACATGTAAACACAGAGTCTGCAGGTGAGTCATCTGTACACAACAATAGGGCAGAGCTGGGCTGGATATCAGGACAGAGCACAAGACTAAAACTTCAAGGGACAAGGGAATTTAAAATGGGATAGTTGGCAAGTATGAGGCAGCTGCTTTGGGCCCCACAACAATGACAGGGCCCAGGGCAGCTTCCCCTTTTGCCCTGCCTTAAAGACGGTCCTGTGTGTATACTTGCTATCAGGGCCGCCATCAGGAATTATGGGGCCCCTTACACAGCTTCAGGCATGGGCCCCCCGGAGCAGAGAACCGGGGGGGGGGGGGGGCTGCCGTCTGAAATTGAGAACTGGGGGGGGGCTGCCGCGAATATATTTTTATTATAATATTTGTATATATAAAAATGTAAAGAAATAAAATTATAAAAAAAAGGGGGGGTGGTTGCCATCCGGGGCGGCCCTGGGGACCTCTGGGCCCTTTAATAATAATAATAATAAATATAAATATATATATATATATATATATATATATATATATATATATATATATATATATATATATATATAAAATAAAAAAATATATAAAAAAATATTTTTTTTATAAAAAAAGGGGGGTTTTCATCCAGGGCCCTGGGGATCTCCGGGGCCCCTGGGGACCCCCGTACCCCTCAAAAAAAATTGTCCCTTTAATAAAAAATAAAATAAAAATATATTAGAATTTTTTTTTTTTTATAAAAAAATTAATTAAAAAAAAGGGGGGTTGCCATCCGGGGCCCTGGGGGCCTTCGGGCCCCTGGGGACCTCCGGACCTCTTAAAAAAAAAATTGTCCCTTTAATAAAAAATAAAATAAAAATATATTACAAATATATATATTTTTTTATAAAAAATAAATAAAAAAAAGGGGAGTTGCCACCTGGGGCCCTGTGGTACCCTGGGCCCCTGGGGACCTCCGGGCCCCTTACAGGTGTACTGCCTGTACCCCCCTGATGGCGGCCCTGCCTGCTATCAACTGTTTACTGCAGCATTTACGACACATAGCAAATATGTAAGTGGACTTTACGCCTTTTCATTTTGTGATATAGCAACAACCTGACTTAACCACTTGAGGACCGGAAGATTTCTCCCCTCAATGACCAGGCCATTTTTTTTAGATACGGCACTGCGTCGTTTTAACCGACAATTGCGCGGTCGTGCGACCCTTTACCCAAACAAAATTAGACGTCCTATTTTTAACACAAATAGAGCTTTCTTTTAGTGGTATTTGATCACCTCTGCGTTTTTTCTTTTTGCGCTATAAACAAACGAAGACAGACAATTTAGGAAAACAAAATTATATTTTTAACTTTTTGCTATAATAAATATCCCCCACCCCCCATCCCCCCAAAAAAAAGTCTTCATCAGTTTAGGCCAATATGTATTCTTCCTAAAATTATAATATATTATTATATCGATATAAGCGTATATTGACTGCCATTGGTTTGCACAAATGTTATAGCGTCTACAAAATAGGGGATATATTTATGGCATTATTATTATTATTTATTTTTTTACTAGTAATGGCGGCGATCATCGATTTTTAGCGGGACTGCGATATTGCGGCAGAGAGATCGGACACTTTTGACACTTTTTTGGGACCAGTGATATTTTTACAGTGTTATAAAAATGCCTCTGACAGGGAAGGGGTTAACACTAGTGGTGATCAAGGGGTTAAATGTGTTCGCTGGGAGGTGTCTGTGGGGGGAGGGGACTGACTGGAGGAGGAGAGAGAGATCGCTGTTTCTGATCACTAGGAATAGCAGATCTCTCTCTACTCCCCTGTCAGAACGAGCATCTGTCTGTTTACATTGACAGATCCCCATTCTGGCCTTCTGTGGAGCGATCGTGGGAGGGACATTGCGGCTGCCGGGCCTTTCACATCGGCTCCCCTGTCATGCAGCTGTCAGGGCACTGCCCTTTACGGTCACATTTCCCCAGTTGGCTCTGGGTGGAATTGAACCTGGGACCTGTCCATTGTGAGTCCAGCTCTTTGCCTCTGAGCCACTGCTCAAGTATTACTTTGCTTGCTGTCCGTTGGAGCCTGGTTCTGAACTCATGTTACTTTGGACCAATCAGTGGCCAGTGCGGCCTATTTAAGCCAGCCCCTTCCCCTTTGCTAATGGCTGGTTCGTTGTCAGCTTTACCCTGTGAGAGAACCTTGTAACCTGAATACCCTGACCTGCTTGACCCGGATTGGACCTTGACGATTCTCTGCCGTCTCCTACACTTGACCCCTGCCTGCTTATCGGATTTGCTGTTGTCTCCTGCCCCTTGACCTTGGCTTGCTTTCACGGACTTCCTCTGATCTCTCCAACTCCTGACCCACGGCCTGTGACCCGGATTTGCCTTGTTTCCTGTTGGTCCCTTCTGGACTTACCTGCCTGTTCCTGCCTGATCAACGACTGTCTCCAGTCCTCTGCACCTGCCCTGTTTTCGTCAGCTGCACCAGGTCTGCCTACCAGTTCCCGGCACCGGTGCCTCCTTGTGCCGTCCCTCCTCTGTTCTAACTCCAGGGAGTGGTCTGCACAGGGTCGCAAAGGTGAGCCGCCCTCAGCATCTCGGCCTCGGTGAGTACTTACCTTAATGGTCCTGACAGCAGCGTGCGCATGTGTGTGTGCCTTCTATAGGTCTTAAAAGAGCCAACGTACACCTACGGCGATTTGCAGGAACGAGCCAACCTGCTGCAGTATAATGACGGCCGCTGGTCGGAAAGTGGTTAAAGTGGATGTAAACCCTCACATATATCCAGTGAAGTGACTATCCTCAGATGATACACAGAGATCAAACAAATCCTCCTACATAGGTTTTACTTGTTTAACTGCAGTCTTCCCCCTCTACACCCTTTTAAACAAGCACATTGAGTTAAATGTCTTACTTCATTTGTCAGCAGCACAGGGAAGAGGGTGGACAGGCTGTAGTTACACTGTGTGGGAGTTGATTGGAGGAAAGGGACACCCCCCCCCCCTCCACATAGGCAGAGGAATGAAGGAACATGCAGATGCAGAGCTGTATTCTGAATTAGACATGTGCAGACTGGAATATTTTGTTTAGTTTTTTCGTTTTCGTTTGGAAAATACATTTATTTAGTTACTCCCGAAAATCGTTTTGATTTATTTCGTTTTTCGTTGGGCAATAGCTTTCGTCCGAAAATCCAATAATACTTGGTTTCTGTCGAATGGTCAAAAGAATATTCGCCGGAACGTCGAATCTTTTTGGTTTCTGTAGAATGGTCAAACGAATATTCGACGGAACGCCGAATCTTTACGTCGAATCGTACATTTCCGTTCGAATATTCCGCCTACAATAATTCTAATGTTGTATGACTAGTAATAATGTCGAATCTATTCTCTATAATGTCGAATCTATTTTCTCATAAATCGAAATCTATTCTCTGTAATGTCGAATCTATTATTTCTATAGTGTCGAATCTTTTCTCTATAATGTCGAATCTTTTCTCTATGATGTCGAATCTTTTCCCTATAATGTCGAATCTCTCTATATCGAATTTTTACCGCAACGAAAACGAAAATAAAGCATTTTTTATGTCGGATCTTTCGGTTTTCGTTTCTTGCACTTTCATTATCGTTTGTTAAAACGATAACGAAAAAAACAGATTTTCGGACAAAAATGCATTCTAACGAAAACGAATGCACATGTCTATTCTGAATAGACAAGCTCTGTTCTTATCTCCCTCCCGATACAAAGTTTACCTTATGTTATCTAATGTGTCGGAAAAACGTCTCAAAAGTGACTTATGCTGATAACAGAGGAACAAAGCACCAGAGAGAAATTACAATTAGAGCTTTGGACAGGCAAACACTACAGATATATGTGCTTAGTTCAAATTTCACGACTGGGGTTTACAACCAATTCTGATACCCATCTCCTACATGTAAAAATCATATTTTTTTTCCTTTTTCCTATTGATGGACAGGCAGTAAGACTGGAATCTCCTTCTCAGCTGGGTTAGGTACAGGAATTTCGGTACCTAGAGATACAGGTTACTCGAGACGCTGCGGGTTTTCATGACCGTAACCTGCTTCCCCTTTTATCTATGCTTAAGGAGAAATGTACATATTGGTCTACTCTTCTCCTAAATATGTTTGGTAGGACAAAACCTTGTAAAAATGATGCTTCTTCCTAAATTTAACTACATCATTTCCGAAATTGTCCACTTTGGGTCCCTAGGTCCTTTTTTCCTAAAATAGAATGCTGTCTGACCCCACCCTTTTTTTAAGCCAATTAGCGCCTCGGGCTCTAATCACGTGCTTCTAAAAAAAAACAAAAAAAACATTGAAATTGAAGCAAAGTCCATAAAGACTAGTGTTGAGCAGAATACGCCATATTCGATTTCGCGATATATCTCGAATATATAGTCGAATATTCGAGATATATTCGCTAAATTCGAATATTCGTGATATTTTATCGAAATGAAATGATTGCGAATTTTCGCTATTGCGAATGCGAAAATAATTGCAAATTTTCGATAACTGCGGTAGGAGCACTCTGATTGGCTCAGAATATTCTTGATATTTTTTCGAAATTTCGCAAAATGCCAATGCGATATTTACTGCGCAATTTCGACAAATGCTGTAGGAGCACTCTGATTGGCTCAGAATATTCGTGATATTTTACAATACAAAATAATTGCGAATATTCGGCAAATGCGGAAGGAGCACTCTGATTGGCTCAGAATATTCTTGATATTTTACAATACAAAATAATTGCGAATATTCGGCAAATGCGGAAGGAGCACTCTGATTGGCTCAGAATATTCTTGATATTTTACAATAGAAAATAAAAAGTGTTTTGCATTGGTGGTGATTCTTTACTCTATCCATCTGTCACAGCCGTTTGTCAATAAAACACCTTGAAGATTGAACACGTTCATGCTGCATGCTTTGGACTTTTTTTCACTTCACATATCAAAGACATTTTTATGAAAGATTATTTTTCTATTCACTGTGTATTTCACAAGTTATTTGCGCTTGCTTATTTTATAATTTGCCCACATGTCTTGTCACTAGACATATTTTTTATTCTTGTAGAGCGACTCCATTTTCTGTCTTGTATTAATTTATGTTGTATAACATTTTTGAGTTGCTGCTGTATTCTCCCCTTTTTTTAAGGTATGCGCAATTTTTTCCTTCTTACAAAAAAAAATAATATCAAACATACAAATATTCATAACAGAAACATACACAAAGCCCCCCCCCCCTTTTGCATCAGAGACAATCAGAGTTCTCCTACCACAGTTATCGAAAATTCGCAATCATTTTCGCATTCGCATTAGCGAAAATTCGCAATTTTTTTTTTTTATATTCGGCAACATAAAAGGATCGCCTCAGCTTAGCTACTCGGCCCAGGGTCTCTAATCATACCAGCAATGCTTTTAGACGTCGATAGGATGTGATCTGTTTTAAAAATAAAATTGAAAAAATGCGAATATTCGGAATTGCGAATATTCACCGCGAAATTCGAAATATATCGCGAATACTCGAATATGCCATATTCGAGCCGAATATTCGCAATACGAATATTCGTGAGCAACACTAATAAAGACTTGGATGACATCCATGACATTCATAAAGACATGGATGAGCGAGTTTGCGGTGGAGGAAATTGACTGACCTCAACCCAATAGAACACCTTTGTGATGAGTAAAGACTGTGAGCCAGGCCTTCTTGTGCAATATCAGTGCCTGACCTCACAAATGGGCTTCTGGAAGAATGGTCAAACATTCCCATAGACACACTCCTAAACCTTGTGGACGGCCTTCCCAGAAGAGCTGAAGCTGTTATAGCTGCAAAGGGGAGGCCAACTCAATATTGAACCCTACAGACTGGCATGACATTAAAGTTCATGTGTGTGTAAAGGCAGGCGTACCAATACTTTTGGTAATATAGTATAAGCTGATAGACTATCATGCAGAGCTGCACCAGATTTTTTACTCTCCAGTTTTAGTAAATCAACCTCAATGTGTTATATAGCACTGTCTTTATTGGGGACATTGTCACCAATATTTGCACATAAATTGTGTTATTTATGTTTCTACGCTTATAATAGTGCTACAAGTTAATTTATTATGATTTGAGCACACATAGTTTATGATTGTTAGCACATATATTTTATTGTCGTTTGGGATTGTTATAAACCAACCAAGTTTTATTACTTCACAGTAGTTATGTTTTAGGTCTTGTATTCAGACCATTAGCGTACTGATTATTTCGATTTTTTATTTCTTTAAGGCTTCGTTCACCTCTAGGCTTCGATTCTGCCCGCCGCATCACTTCCAAACGCACCCCAAAAGAACCAAGTACACAATATTGTGCAAAATGAAAACCAAGTAACACAAAAAAACACTATTTATAGAAATGTAAAATAAAATGTAAGGCTCCATTCACACCTAGGCAGACAAATTTGCGGCGTTTTGTCGCCGCAAATCGCGGTACAAATAGCGGCGTTTTGTACCTCGATTTGCGGCGACAAAACGCCGGTATTGTCCGCCTAGATGTGCCCCAGATTGACCTCCTCTATGGAGATGGTTCCCATCTCCTAGCCGAACGCCGAAAGCCGCCTGAAAAAAAGGTCCGAGACCTTTTTTCAGGCGGCAGGCGTCCGGCGTCCGGCGTTCGGGGTGGAGATGTGAACCATCTCCATAGAGGGACATGTGTTTTCATCCCTCTGGCGGCAGCGGCGTAGCACTACAGGCGTTAAAACGCCTAGATGTGAATGGGGGCTAACTGTAAAATGAAATGTAAAATAAGGGCTCTATAAGTGAAATAAAGGCTTCTCCACAGGAACAAGCAGCCCCACCAGCCCCCCCAAACATTTACTTAAGCCCCATCACGATCCAGCAATGTGCACGAGAGTCTTAGCTCTCCAGGGAATCTCCCTCCTCATTGGCTCCTGCTGCTGTCCATCACAGTCAGTGAGCCAATAAGGAGTGAGGGGGCGGGACTTAGCAGTGTGAATGAACACCCAGAGCAGCGGCTTAGGAGCAAGCGTGCTTGGGTGCCCCTCGAGCAAGGTCCTTGCTCGGGGGGGCACTCAGCAGGAGGGAGGTGCCAGGAGTGCCAGTAAAGGACCCGAGAAGAGGAAGATTGGGGCTGATTTGTGCAAAACCATTACACAAAGCAGGTAAGTATGACAGGTTTGTTATTTTTTTTTTAATTGCCTTTAACAACTTGCCGACTGTCTCACGTACATTGACTTTGGCAAAGTGGTTCATTAAGTGGTTTGTTGGTTAAGAGCCATAGAAGGCGCACAAACGTCCGCTGCACGGCGGGGGACCCGATGCGCATGGCCGGCAGGCGCGATCCCTGCCGGCCACCCGTAATCGTGGGCACGATAGCCAGAAAGGGGATTTGTGTGTGTAAACACACAAATCCCTGTTCTGACAGGGGAGAATAGACACATCTGCTGTTTGTAGTAATTACGAACAGCGATATGTCTCCTCCCCCAGTCAGTCACATCCCCCACAGTAAGAAACACTCACGAGGGAACACATTTAACCCCTTGATCGTCCTCTAGTGTTAACTACTTCCCTACCAGTGACATTTACACTGTAATCAGTGCATTTTTATAGCACTGATCGCTGTATAACTGTCAATGGTCGAAAAATGTGTCAAAAGTGTCCGTTTTGTCAGCCACAATGTCGCAGTACCACTAAAAATCGCAGATCACTGCCATTGCTAGTAATAAAATAATAAAGATGCCATAAATCTTTCCCATAGTTTGTAGACGCTATAACTTTTGCGCAAACCAATCAATATACGCTTATTGCGGTTTTTTTTACCAAAATTATGTAGAAGAATACAAATTGGCCTAAACTGATGAAGAAATTTGTTTTTTAAAAGCATTTTTTTAGATATTTATTATTGCAAAAAGTAAAAAACATTGGCCCGGATTCACATACATCGGCGCATATTAATGCCGCCGTAGCGTATCTCTTTTGCGCTACGCCGGCGCAGCGCACAGAGGCAAGCACTGGATTCACAAAGCACTTGCTCCCACTCGCTCTTAAAGATACGCTGGATTTCCTCGGCGTAAGCCAGTATAGGTGGAAGTGGGCGTGAGCCATTCTAATGAGGCGTGACCCCATGCAAATGATGGGCCAAGCGCCATAGAAGTACTTAAAATGAACGGCGCATGCGCCGTCCCGTGGCCGCATCCCAGTGCGCATGCTCAGAATCACGTCGAAACAACTGCCTAAGATACGTCGAATCACTGCCTACGACGTGAACGTAACCTACGCCTAGTCATATTCACGTACAACGTAAACGACTAAAGATACGACGGCTTGTGTTCCCTGGTCCATACCTTTGCATGAGTTGCGCCTCCTATATGGGGAATAACTTTACGCCGGACGTACGACTTACGCAAACCGCGTATATTATGCGCCGGGCGCAACTACGTTTGTGAATCGGCGTATCTCCCTCATTTGCATATGTGCATAGAAAATCTATGGGAGCGGCAAATGCGCCCAGCGTAAATATGCGCCCACGATACGACGGCGTAGGCAAGTTATGTCGGTCGTAGGAAGCCTATTTTCAGGCATATCTAGTTTTGTGGGCAGGGCGCATAAATACGACGGTGCATATTTACACTTACGCAGTGTATCTCGAGATACGTCGGCGTAAGGGCTTTGTGAATCCGGGCCATTGTTTTTTTTTTTTTTTAAATTGACACACTTTTTTTGGTTTATAGCGCAAAAAAAACTAAAATACACGGGTGATCAAATACCACCAACAGAAAGCTCTATTTGTGGGAAAAAATAGGACGTCAATCTTGTCTGGGTACAATTCCGCACGACTGCGCAATTGTCAATTAAAGCGACACAGTGCCATATCGCAAAAAATGACCTGGTCATTAAGGGGGCAAATCTTCCAGTCTGTAAGTGGTTAATATCACTTTAAATTTGTTTCCTTTTTCCACCACACAAGTGTTACAAAGCAGCTTACCACAAAAATCATACCTCGGTGACAAGGAGGTATGAATGCGCTCAGTGCAGTCAATGAAGGATCTCTGTCCACTCAGGCAATATTGCATCTCCCGAAGCAGGTTGCACAAGCTCCAATCCCCCAATGGTATGCATTAGAGAGAAACAAAGAGGAATACTCACGTTTTCTGCCACACGTACAAATGTACTCACAAGAAGCAAAAGCAAACAGAGCAGCGCTTCACTCCAGCTGCTAAGCAAGCGTGAAAACATCGCCACTAGTTATGCCCGACGCACGTTTCGACAACATAGACGTCGTCCATACGTTTGGTCAACTGATTGAGTTATCCATTATAGAGGACTTGACATCTTGATTAGTATGTATGTTTTCTTAAGTGTGTTGGGGTGTCTCTGAAACCCAGTTATCTTTAGTAATACAAGCCAGAGCCCAATCACATCCCACAATTTAATGCGGGGCATCAGCATTGTTATTATGGGGGGGGGGGGGGTAGGGATGACCCATCTGAAGTAGGCTACTAGCTAACACCTGGTGGCACCTAGCTTGCCTTTAAAAGGTTATTTTTGTTTGTGAGGGGTGGGGCAGGTCTAGACGTTTTTTTTTTTCCCTTCTTAGGTCAACAGTGGAGATAACAACTACTTTGACTCTTGGTCTTTGTTTATCTGGATTAAACGCTTGTCAGATGCTTTAGAAATGGATTTTAAAATAGATTGCTTATTACAGCGACATCAAGACAACACGCACGGAAGAGGAAATTGAAACCACCGGGGAGCAGATTTTGTTTGTGTATGTGGCATTTATTTATTATCTTGTTCAGCAAGAATATTTGGCAAGCCGAGATTCAGATAAAACATTTCAATAGAGAATTTCACTTTCCATGACATTAGATGTGATTGGATCCTGGTTGTCTAAATGTGGTGTAAATAAATCACCTCCTCGGTTGTTTTATAAATATTATTTTGTTCCAAAATGCTGGGGCTGGGCTCAAATGATTATACAAGCTTTAAAGGATCCGTCCACTAAAAAAAATGGTATTTCAGTTTTGGAGGAGCTGGAGGCGTAAAGTATATCTAAACTCAAGAATAAAAGTGTAATGTACTGTAGACAGAAAAATGCATCTCCCATGGGACTTTATGGCAGCCAAAAGACTATTAACAAGCACTTTAAAAGAAAAAAGTTTATTTGTACAAAAAGATTACAATTCCAAGTTCACACAAAATTATCTAGTCTAATGCCCTGTACACACGATAGGTTAGTCCAGGCATGTCCAAAGTCAGGCCCGGGGGCCAAATGCGGCCCCCTGTTGATTTAATATGGCCCCCCTGGGGATTTGGATATATATATTGTTTGTGGCCCCCAGGGCCACAAAAGATATATACTGTATTAATTGGCGCTGCCTTGGAGGGGACAGGGAGGGGGCAGGACGAGCATCGTCGGATTACATCAGACCTGGGCAAACTACGGCCCGCGGGCCGTATACGGCCCGGCGGACCTTTTAATCCGGCCCCCGGGCGGAGCGCTAGTTACGGCAATGTAGTAGCTGGCGCCGGCTGGTCGGGTTTTCGGGCCGGCTTCCGGCTCCCTTATAAATTTAGCCCCCGGCGCGGCGGCCTGTAGCGTTGCACTTACGCTACATACATGGGGCGTACACGTACTTGGCCAGGGGGAGGGAGCGACTGACGCCCGCATTAAACGGCCGGTGATTGGCCAGACCGGGTGCATGTGATACCAGAGGCGAAGGCTCCGCCTCTGGTATGACATGCACCCGGTCTGGCCAATCACCGGCCGCTTAATGCGGGCGTCAGAGAAGGAGGGGCGGGGTCAGGTGCGTTGTTAGGGGTTCGCTCAGACATGTAGTGTTCTATTACGAGCCCCGAGTGCCGAGCAGGGACCGTGGTGCAGAACAAGAAAAGCCCCCCCTCGTGCAGCTCTCTGCTCTATATGTCTTCAGAAATCACCCGCCCCCCCCTCCAGCAGGGCGCTCTGCTATGTGTACTCACTGTCCAGTGTCCACCAATCACTCTCCGTTCTCCCAAGTCCCGCCCCTCATGTGTGCTCCATCCAATCTCCCAAGTCCCAAACAGCTTGAGCTTCAGTGTGAGTGTTTCACTTCTCCTGAGTCCCGTCCCTCCTGTGTGCTCGTCGGTGAAGAAGGGGAGGTGGGCGGGAAGATTAAAAACAAACATCCACACTGACTGCTGAATGAACCAGTGAGCATGTTCACCGACCAGACCCTGCTCCCTCTCTCTGCCTGTGACCCCCCCCTTTCTCTTTGACTCTCACTCTGACCCCCCCTCTCTCACTCTGACCCCCCCTCTCTCACTCTGACCCCCCTCTCTCACTCTGACCCCCCCTCTCTCACTCTGACGCCCCCTCTCTCAGTCTGACCCCCCTCTCTCACTCTGACCCCCCCTCTCTCACTCTCACCCCCCGCTCTCTTACTCTGACCTCCCTCTCTTACTCTGACCTCCCTCTCTTACTATGACCCCCCCTCTCTCACTCTGACCCCCCCTCTCTCACTCTGACCCCCCCTCTCTCACTCTGACCCCCCCCTCTCTCACTCTAGCCACGCCAAATCCCTGCTCCCTGCTCAGCGGCTCTCCTCTCCTTCTCTCCTCCTCGGCTGCTAAGCCTCCTGATGTGTCAGTGTATGTAGGACATTGCCACCTAGCAACGCCCCTGGACGGGGTATGCACACTCCAGCATCTCCCGAAGCCTGCGCCGGCAGCCTGACATGGGGTAAGGTAAGGTACAGTCCTTCTCTTCTGCTGTGCACTAGACAGGGAGGAGGAGAAAGGTTGGGAAAAGAGAGAGAGGGGCGCTCTGCACTGTGGGGGGGGGGGGTCAGAAATTTGGGGACAGAGCTTGGTACAGGGAAGTTATAAACTGGCCTGTGATTTATGCACACCTCCATGCTGTACATAAGCAAACCTGAACCCTTCACTCTGCATGTAAGGCAATCCTGAACCACGCACTCTGTACGTAACGCACTCCTGAACCACGCACTCTGTACGTAACGCACTCCTGAACCACGCACTCTGTACGTAACGCACTCCTGAACCACGCACTCTGTACGTAACGCACTCCTGAACCACGCACTCTGTACGTAACGCACTCCTGAACCACGCACTCTGTACGTAATGCACTCCTAAACGTAATGTCGTGAACAAAAGTGGGCTGGTCTAAGGCATTAAACTCCAGGGCTGAAAATGAGTCCCACTCCAGCCCTGGCTAACTATAACAAGTACTCGTACCAGTTGTCCAACAATGATATTTACTGCTTTTTATAAAGAAATACAATTGGTTTTATGCAGTATTGAGTTTAGCCTTTTGGCCCGGCCCTCCAAAATATTTTTAGTTTCTCATGTGGCCCCATCGAAAAAATAATTGCCCACCCCTGGATTACATGAAGAGAATCTCCTGTTTACTCAGCAGCGTCTCTATTGGAAGTCCCGTCTCCTGGGATGCCATTGGATGACTGTTCTGTCTATCATAGGAGGCAGGACTTTGTATTAAAGAGGCCACAGGGTAAACAAGACATTCTCCTGTTTGTAATCTGTCGGCACTCGTCCCGCCCCCTCCCTCTGCCCTCCGAGGCTGCAGATGGGCATCGTTCAGGCTGCACTGATGGCAATGGTAAGGCTGCATTTATGGCACATGTGAGGTGTGCTACCGTGTTTTCCCCAAAATTAGCCCGGGTCTTATGTTAATTTTGGCAACTAAAGGCATCGTAGGGCTTATTTTCTGGGGAGGTCTTACGATGTAATGTGTTGTCTTCTCTCCCTCCCTGCCTGACAGGAATCTCCAGTGTGAATCGTGTTAACCATTTAAGGATCGCCTAACGCCGATATACGTTGACAGAAGGGCACGGCTGGGCACAGGCACGTACCTGTATGTGGTCTTTAAGAGCCCAGCCATGGGTCGCGCACGCGCTCGCTACACGGTTCCGAAGTTCTGTGACCGCGCCCGCGGGACCCGCAGACCCGATCGCCGCCGGTTTCCCGCGATCGGGTCACAGGAGATGAAGAACAGTGAGAGAACCTTCCCCGTTCTTCTGTGTGGCAGTGATGTCACGCCTACAGCCACGTCCCCCTACAGTAAGAATCACTCCCTTAGGGCACACTTAACCCCTTAGCGCCCCCTTCACTGCCATTGTCATTTTCACAGTTACCAGTGCATTTTTATAGCACTTTTCGCTGTGAAAATGACAATGGGCCCAAAAATGTGTCAAAAGTGTCCGATGTGTCCGCCATAATGTCGCAGTCACGAAAAAAATCGCTGATCGCCGCCACTACTAGTAAAAAAAAATATTGCATAAAACTATCCCCTATTTTGTAAACGCTATAACTTTTGCGCAAACCAATCAATAAACGCTTATTGCGTTTTTTTTTTACTGAAAATAAGTAGAAGAATACGTATCGACCTAAACTGAGGGAAAAAAAAATTTATAGATTTTTTGGGGATATTTATTATAGCGAAAAGTAAAAAAATATTGCATTTTTTTCAAAATTGACGCTCTATTTTTGTTTATAGCGCAAAAAATAAAAAATGCAGAGGTGATCAAATACCACCAAAAGAAAGCTCTATTTGTGGGGAAAAAAGGACACCAATTTTTTTTGGAAGTCACGTCGCACGACTGTGCAATTGTCAGTTAAAGCGACGCAGTGCGGAATCGCAAAAAGGGGCAAGGTCCTTAACCTGCATAATGGCCCGGGTCTTAAGTGGTTAAACTGCTTGTAAAATCCTATAATCCACTGTGTGTGTTTCTGTAATATAATTGTGTCAACTACCTTCCTTTTAGCGCCGCTCTGCGCTTCTGTGACCCGCCGGAGCTCTCTTCCCAGCAAATATTATAATACAGAAACACACACATTGTACAATATATACTACTGTAATAGAGTGGATTATAGGATTTTATAAGCTTTTTAAACTAGTGCTTATTTTTGGGGTAGGGCTTATATTGCAACCCTCCTGGAAAATAACAATAGGTCTTATTTTTGGGGAAACACGGTATATACTTTTTTCAACCCTGTTTGGTGAATAGTAGAACATGGTGTTAAAACTATTAGACCAGATCATTTTATGTGAACATGGAAGATGTTTCAATTTCAATCTTTTTGTACAAATATATTTTTTTCTTTTAAAGTGCTTATTAGTGGTCCTTTGGTTGCTTTAATGTCCCATATGAAATGTGGTTTTCTGTAGACTATTAACCACTTTACCACCGGGCCAATTCTGGCACTTCTCTCCTTCATGTAAAAATCACATTTTTTTTGCTAGAAAATTAATCAGAACCCCCAAACATTATATATTTTTATCAGACACACTAGGGAATAAAATGGCGGTCATTGCAACTTTTTTTCTCGCACGGTATTTGCGCAATCATTTTTTCATGAATTAAAAAATAACAAAACAGTAAAGTTAGCCCAATTTTTTTTGTATAATGTGAAAGACGATGTTACGCCGAGTAATTAGATACCTAACATGTCACACTTTAAAATTGCGCACACTCATGGAATGGCGCCAAACTTCGGTACTTAAAAATCTCCATAGGTGACGCTTTAACATTTTTTACAGGTTACTATTTTCGAGTTTCAGAGGAGGTCTAGTCCTAGAATTGGTGCACATGCTCTAACGCACGCAACAATACCTCACATGTGGGGTTTGAACGGCGTATACATATGTGGGTGGGACCTGCATGCGTGTTCGCTTCTGCGCACGAGATAACGGGGACAAGGTCGTTTTGAATTTTTTTTTATTATAATTTTTTTTTATTTTACTTAATTTTTTTTATTTTTACACTTTTTTTTTTGATCACTTTTATTCCAATTACAAGGAATGTAAACATCCCTTGTAATAGAAATCAGTGTGACAGGTCCTCTTTATGGAGAGATGTGGGGTCAATAAGACCCCACATCTCTCCTCCAGGCTTACAAGCATGAAATCGGTGAAAAAAAAAATCACCGATCACATGCCGACAGCCGCAATTGCGGCTTCGTTTACTCCCGGGTACCGGGCATGACGTCATAACATCGCGCCTGGGCCTCTGACAGTCATAGAGATCACTGGTGACCATCTGGTCACCAGTCATCTCTATGCTTTACAGCAGCGCCGACCGATTCGCTCTCCGGGCCCCCGATGGCATGGGAGAGCCCGGAGAAGCCCCGGATGGCGGCAGGAGGGGGGGACGTTCCCTCCCGCTGCCTATAAGAACGATCAAGCGGTGGGATCGCTGCTTTGATCATTCTTATCAGACACAAAATCGGCGGCTGAAGACGGCAATATCTGAATGATGCCTGTAGCTGCAGGCATCATTCAGATATCACCGCACAAAGCAGAGGACGTCCCAGGGACGTCCTCGGTTGTCAAGAGGTTAAGGGACAGAGAAGCCTCAAAATCATGACTTACTCACCCAAACTCATTACAAAAATGTAATGTATTTGCTGCTCAGTAGTTCTTAGATGTGATGGTTGCATTCTGTTTCTTTTTTTCAGGCTTTTCTCCTTATTTGCACCTGGTGACAGTAGGTGGACATGGCTAACAGCAGTGTATGCAGCATAATGCATGTAATGTATGCAAGATTAACGGCAAACACTGAAATAGTTCCAATAGTTGTGGTACAAAGAGTTTAAAATTGGTGCACAGATATGGGGCTAAATGTCCCTGTGTTGGTGGTGTCATTGCAAAGAATAAATTCCCTGTGTTGGTGATGTCACTGAAAGGAAAAAAATATATTCCTATGTTGGTGTTGTCGCTGGAAGGAAAAAATGTCCCTATGTTGGTGATGTCACTGGAAGGAAAAGTGTCCTCATGTTGGTGATGTCACTGGAAGGAAAAGTGTCCTCATGTTGGTGATGTCACTGGAATGAATTGAAAACATTTCCCTATGTTGGTGTTGAAAAGTGTCCCTATGTTGGTGATGTCACTGGAAGGAAAAGTGTCCTCATGTTGGTGATGCCACTGGAAGGAAAAGTGTCCTCATGTTGGTGATGTCACTGGAAGGAAAAAATGTCCCTATGTTGGTGATGTCACTGGAAGGAAAAGTGTCCTCATGTTGGTGATGTCACTGGAAGGAAAAGTGTCCTCATGTTGGTGATGTCACTTGAAGGAAAAGTGTCCTCATGTTGGTGATGTCACTGGAAGGAAAAGTGTCCTCATGTTGGTGATGTCACTGGAAGGAAAAGTGTCCTCATGTTGGTGATGTCACTGGAAGGAAAAGTGTCCTCATGTTGGTGATGTCACTGGAAGGAAAAGTGTCCTCATGTTGGTGATGTCATTGGAAGGAAAAGTGTCCTCATGTTGGTGATGTCATTGGAAGGAAAAGTGTCCCCATGTTGGTGATGTCATTGGAAGGAAAAGTGTCCTCATGTTGGTGATGTCATTGGAAGGAAAAGTGTCCTCATGTTGGTGATGTCATTGGAAGGAAAAGTGTCCTCATGTTGGTGATGTCACTGGAAGGAAAAGTGTCCTCATGTTGGTGATGTCATTGGAAGGAAAAGTGTCCTCATGTTGGTGATTAGTGTTGCTCACGAATATTTGTATTGCGAATATTCGGCTCGAATATAGCATATTCGAGTAATCGCGATATATTTCGAATTTCGCGGTTAATATTCGCAATTCCGAATATTCGATTTTTTCCAATTTTATTTTTAGAACAGATCACATCCTAGATATCTCCATCGACGTCTAAAAGCATTGCTGGTATGATTAGAGACCTTGGGCCGAGTAGCTGAAGCGATCATTGTATTTTGCCGAAAAATCGCAATGCGATTATTCGGCAATAGGAATATTGCGCGATTATTTTCTCCGCCCTTCTTTTGCATCAGAGCCAATCAGAGTTCTCCTACCACAGTTGTCATAGGTTTGCAACCAATAGGAACCTGCCTGCACGGACATTATATAAGGTCACTCCCAGCACCATTTCATTGCAGATTTAGAAGGTGGCTAGAGAAAGTGGACTGTTTCTGTGTTCCTGTGTCTGTGTTCCTGTGTCTGTGTTCCTGATTGATCTTGCAGCATCAGCATTGTGCTTCATTGCTACTTTGCTAGTGATTTCAGTGCATATTCTACTGATTATAAACTGCTTTTTTTCAAAGCAAAAGACCCAAGAGCTTTTTTAAAAGCTACGTTTTGTGTTGTGTTGTTCAGGTAGTTTAGCTTAGTGTTAGATAGATTTCTGTGTAGTAAGTGTACATACTGTTAGTGTACATTTCTTTCAGCTAGCTTAGTTTAGTGTCTGTCTTGTCAAAAAAAAAAAATTATTATTTAGTGTTTGTTTAGTGCATTTTTGTTTGTAGTTGTAGTCCTTGTCAGTTAATGTAAAAAAAAAAAAAAATTAGCTTTAGTTTATAGTCTTTAAGTTTGTGTAAGCAGTTAGTGTTTGTTTAGTACTTTTTTTTTTTTGTAGTCCTTGTCTTTGGTGTACTAGTTTTATTATAGTTTAGTAGCCGTCTGTCTACGTCTTTGTCTGCGTGCCTGTCTGTTAAAAATACAAAAAAACACCTTCCTCACATATCCCGCCCCAATAAAGTTTACCCCCCCCCCCCCCACATCAGCAATTATGAGCGGCATCCGTGGCCGTGGCCGTGGCAGCAGGGGTAGGGGAGTTACTCCCAGTGCTGGGTCGCTGCCAGCACGGGGTACCTCTCGCACCCCTACTAGTGCTACAGGATCGGGTGGAAGGGGAGTCCGCCTGATCCGGGAGTTCTTTCCATCGGGCAGCCGCCCGATATTGCCATCTCAGGCTCCAGTAGTGGTGGACTATATGGGGCACAGCAGTGCCACTGAGTCGTCTGTCCCGACTCTCAGTAGTACCACCACTACACCGGTGCCTTCAGTACCCCCCCCCCCCCCCCCCAGCCCCCAAGAGTCCAGCATCTTACTGTTCAACAGTGACAGTGAGAGGGATCTCTTGGGGGAGGCCATGCATCAGGCAGACCTCCAGCTCTGTCCTGATGGTCAGGACCTTTTTGAAGGGATGGATGAGGAGGATGGGATACCTGCTGGCAGTATCCCAGAGACATCCCTTCAAAGTGGTGCTGCTGTTTTGGTGCAGGCAACAACAGCACCTAGTCAGACCCAGGCGTGGGTGAGGGGACAGCGGAGCCAGGCTAGAGGCTCCATGTCAGCTGGTTCCCTCAGACCACAACATCTCAGCCCTTGGTCTGACATCTCTGGGGGCGAAGAGGAGGGTGACCCATCATGGGTGCCATCTGACTCGTCGGCTCACTGCGTCAGTGACGACGGGAAAGGTAGGCACCCTGGGGAAACGGTGCGCCAGGTCACCACCAGGGAGACCAGCGTCAGGGTCTCCACTGGTGATGGCAGCAGGAGGTGTCAGCAGCAGCAGCAGGCAGCTCCACCTGTGCGCACCGAGTCCCAGCAGGTGCAAGTCATCGTCACCCCATCTGACAGGAGGGCGGTGCTGAAGTCACCTGTCTGGGACTACTTCACCCTGGTAGCAGACAACCCTACCGTGGCCATCTGCCAGATCTGTAAAGTCAGGGTGAAGAGAGGGAAGTGTTTGGCTCGTGTGGGTACCACAGCCCTGAACCAGCACCTGCGAATCAACCACTGGCGGGTGTATGACGAGATGAAGCGTGGTGGTGGTAGCAGCGCCACCACCACAAGTGAGCAGGGTACAGCAGCCCCTGCCACAGCTTCATCTCTTCCCAGCAGGTCATGCCCCCCCGCTCCCTCTAGTAGAGCTACTGGTACCGGCATCCAGACCTCTACTTTCACAGCACCCTCCGCGTCTGTGTCCTGCACTGCCGTCCGTCGCCAGGCGTCGATTTCAGACGCCTTTGAACGCACCACTCCCTTCCCCCCTGGAGACCGACGTGTGCGTTCCCTCAATGGGCTCCTGGCAAGGGTTATTGCCCAACATCTGCTGCCCTTCAACATAGTTGACAGCAACCCCTTCAGGCAGATGTTGGAGCAGGCCCAACCCCAATGGCGTGTCCCCAGCCGCCATTTCTTTGCCAGGACTGGTGTCCCTGCCCTACACCAGCACATTGTGCAGAATGTAACCCTGTCGCTGGATCACGCTGTCAGCGACAGGGTTCATCTGACAATGGATGGCTGGACCAGCAGGCATGGGCAGGGGCGCTACATCAGCTTCATGGCCCATTGGGTTTCCCTCCAAGGCGCCGGGGAGGGTTTGGCGGCAACAGATTTTGTGGTGCCGCCCCGGGGTGTCCAGGGAAGAACTGCTGGTCTCCCTGAAGCCACTGTCTCCGCAGCTGCTGAGCCTCCCAGCAAGCGCCCCCGTAGCTACTCAAGTGTGGGGCACGTGCGCTGTCAGGCCGTGCTCCAGCTTGTTAGTTTAGGGGACCGGAGACACACTGGCACTGAAGTGCTGACTGCACTTCAGGCTCAGGTCCAGAAGTGGCTGACACCCCGAAGGCTCCAGGCAGGTATGGTTGTCTGTGATAACGGCAGCAACCTACTCGCCGCCCTCAATGCTGGCAGTCTGACCCACGTGCCCTGTCTGGCACATGTCCTCAACCTAGTGGTGCAGAAGTTCCTGCGCACCTATCCCGGGTTGAGTGACATTGTGCTAAGGGTGCGTAGGATTGCCAGTCACTTCAGGCGCTCCCCAACCGCTACCGCGTCCCTGTCCAATTTGCAGCGGGTCAACAGGCTGCCCCTTCACAGGCTGATTGTGGACAGTGTGACGCGGTGGAACTCCACCCTCCACATGCTGAAGAGGTTGTGGGAGCAGCAAAGGGCGGTGAGGGAGTACCTGCTGGAGCTAGGCACTGAGAGGACTTCACTAAAACTCCCTTTCATCACCTGTGCGGAGTGGGGGCAGATACACCAGGTCTGCCATGTGTTGTCCTCCTTCGAGCAGGCGACCAAGATGGTGAGCAGGGAGCATGTCGGCCTCGATGACGTGCTCCCTATAGTGTTCGTGCTGGAGAGGACACTAGATCGCCTGCTCGAAGCTGGGGAGAGTGCCTTGGTGGAGCAGGAGGAGGCAGCAATGCTCCACCGAGACCAGGGCCAGGACGAGGAGGAGGAGGATGATGATGATGAGGAGGTTGCTGGTGTCGTCCTGGAGTCAGGGCCTGGTCAGGAGGGAGAGCCGGTGTTGGGGGCACCGATAGTCCGGGGGTTGGGCATCTCTGAGCGTGAGCAGCAGGGCCTCAGGGATGAAGAGTCTGACCTCATTGACCTGGGCAGCAGTGAGGAGTCACAGCGGGCTGTGCTCTTCCCCATGGCTGCCCACATGCTGAGATGCCTCAGGAGGGACCCCCGGATTAAGACCATCAAGGAGAGGGATGTTTTTTGGATGGCCACCCTTTTGGATCCGAGGTGCAAGGGGAAACTGGAGCAGTTCATCCCAGCCAGCCGGAGGCAGCACCGGATGGAGGAACTGCAGGCAGGCATTGTCAGCCGGTTGGAGCAGGCAACTCCCCGGCCTCCAGTTGTCCCCCCTCATCTCACCCAGCAGGTGGCTGCACCCAGCAGCAGCCAAGCAGGGGACCTAATGGATGAGATGAGGATGTTCTTCCAATCGGAGTGACCCAGTACCAGCAGCAGCAGCAGCAGTCACCACCAGCGGCTGGCCCACATGGTGGCAGATTACATGGCGTCCGTCGGTGCTTCTGAGAGTATGATCACCGACGACCCCATGGAGTACTGGGTTGCCAGATTGGACACCTGCCGCGAGCTCGCTCAGTATGCGCTGGAGTTATTGTCTTGCCCCTCCTCCAGCGTACTATCTGAGCGGACATTCAGCGCGGCAGGTGGGGTGGTCACGGACAAGAGGACCCGTCTGTCCACAGACTCCGTGGACAGACTCACATTCATAAAGATGAATGAGTCCTGGATCGGCGGTGACTTTCTGGCACCCGCCGTCGGTTCAGGGCGCTGAAGGGTCCCTTGTCATGCATTCCCTGATGGAGCCCCGGACCTGATGTATTTACAGTGCTGAATATAACTATTTGAACACCTGAGAAAATCAATGTTATTATTTGGTACAGTAGGCTTTGTTTGCAATTACAGCGGTCAAACCTTTCTTGTAGTTTTTCACCAGCTTTGCACACACTGGAGGAGGGATTTTGGCCCACTCCTCCACACAGATCTTCTCTACATCAGTCAGGTTTCTGGGCTCTCGCTGAGAAACACGGAGTTTGAGCTCCCTCCAAAGATTCTCTATTGGGTTTAGGTCTGGAGACTGGCTAGGCCACGCCAGAACCTTGATATGCTCCTTACAGAGCCACTCCTTGGTTATCCTGGCTGTGTGCTTTGGGTCATTGTCATGTTGGAAGACCCAGCCTCGACCCATCTTCAAAGCTCTAACTCAGGGAAGGAGGTTGTTGCCCAAAATCTCGCAATACATGGCCCCGGTCATCCTCTCCTTAATACAGTGCAGTCACCCTGTCCCATGTGCAGAAAAACACCCCCAAAGCATGATGCTACCACCCCCATGCTTCACAGTAGGGATGGCGTTCTTGGCATGGTACTCATCATTCTTCTTCCTCCGAACACGGTTAGTGGAATTATGACCAAAAAGTTATATTATGGTCTCATCTGACCACATGACTTTCTCCCATGACTCCTCTGGATCAGTCAAGACAACTATGTCAGAAGTAATTTCCCACTCTATATACTACTAATATTACCACTGCTGTTCATCATGGCACCTCCTGCCCAAGTGATATGACTCTGTATCTACTACTACTACTGCTGCTGCTCAGTCAAGACACCTATGTCAGAAGTTATTTGCCACTCTATACTACTATTACCACTGCTGTTCATCATGGCACCTCCTGCCCAAGTGATATGACTCTGTATCTACTACTACTAATACTGCTGCTGCTCAGTCAAGACACCTATGTCAAAAGTTATTTCCCACTCTATATACTCCTATTACCACTGCTGTTCATCATGGCACCTCCTGGCCAAGTGATATGACTCTGTATCTACTACTACTACTACTAATACTGCTGCTGCTCAGTCAAGACACCTATGTCAAAAGTTATTTCCCACTCTATATACTCCTATTACCACTGCTGTTCATCATGGCACCTCCTGACCAAGTGATATGACTCTGTATCTACTACTACTACTACTGCTGCTGCTGCTCAGTCAAGACACCTATGTCAAAAGTTATTTCCCACTCTATATACTCCTATTACCACTGCTGTTCATCATGGCACCTCCTGCCCAAGTGATATGACTCTGTATCTACTACTACTACTACTAATACTGCTGCTGCTCAGTCAAGACACCTATGTCAAAAGTTATTTCCCACTCTATATACTCCTATTACCACTGCTGTTCATCATGGCACCTCCTGGCCAAGTGATATGACTCTGTATCTACTACTACTACTACTACTGCTGCTCAGTCAAGACACCTATGTCAGAAGTTATTTCCCACTCTATATACTACTATTACCACTGCTGTTCATCATGGCACCTCCTGCCCAAGTGATATGACTCTGTATCTACTACTACTACTACTACTACTACTACTGCTGCTGCTCAGTCAAGACACCTATGTCAGAAGTTATTTCCCACTCTATATACTACTATTACCACTGCTGTTCATCATGGCACCTCCTGCCCAAGTGATATGACTCTGTATCTACTACTACTACTACTACTACTACTACTGCTGCTGCTGCTCAATCAAGACACCTATGTCAGAAGTTATTTGACACTCTATACTACTATTACCACTGCTGCTCATCATTGCACCTCCTGCCCAACTGATTTGACTCTGTATTGTCTACTACAACTACTACTGCTGCTCAGTCAAGACACCTATGTCAGAAGTTATTTGCCACTCTATAATACTATTACCACTGCTGCTCATCATGGCACCTCCTGCCCAACTGATTTGACTCTGTATTGTCTACTACTACTACTACTACTACTGCTCAGTCAAGACACCTATGTCACAAGTTATTTGCCACTCTATACTACTATTACCACTACTGCTGCTGCTGCTGCTGTTCATCATGGCACCTCTTGCCCAAGTGATTTGACACTGTATTGTCTACTACTACTACTGCTGCTGCTCAGTCAAGACACCTATGTCACAAGTTATTTGCCACTCTATACTACTATTACCACTGCTGCTGCTGTTCATGGCACCTCTTTCCCGAGTGATTTGACACTATATTGTCTACTGTTACTAATACTGCTGCTGCTCACGACACCTATGTCACAAGTTATTTGACACTATTGACTACTATGGCCACTACTGATGCTGTAAAGTCTTGCCCAAGTGTTTAGATGCTATCTAGTACTATTACCACTACTGCTTGTAAATGCTGCCTGTGTGATAATTACATTATATTTTAATACTACTGCTGCTGCCTCCATGCTGAGTAATGCTTCATGACCTCTCTGGCACAGCGGATCCACCAACAGCCTCCGCTACAAGCTACCGGACCGGATCGTAACAGCAAGTGTAACTAAAACAATGAACTTTATGTTAAACCCTGGTTTGTGGCCTTTATACTGCAACCATTAGCCTGTCTGCAAGAGCAAATCTGCACTCTCTCTCTCTTTCTCGCTCTCTCTCTCTAATCTCTCTCTCTATATATATATATATATATATATATATTGTTGCTTTTGTTATATTCATTTTTCAACAGTTTATTTTGTGTTCGTCATGTCTGTGTCCGTGTACTTTAGTTTGTCCTAGGTTTGTGTTAAATAAAATCTATATATATAAAACTCAACGTGTGGATGTATGTTCCAGTATCACGTCCAAACGGCTAAAGATATTAACATGAAACTTGGCACACATGTTACTTATATGTCAGCAACAAACATAGGATAGGTGGTTTAACCCTTACCCACCACCATTTGCCATGGTCGGGGTTTTTCTTTAAAGTCCCATTCAACTCTATGGGAAATACATGTTACTGCATAACTTCCAAACGGCTGTAGATATTTCGATAACACTTGATCACATGTTACTTATATGTCCACTTAAACTATAGGATAGTTAATTTATTCCTTAACTACCCCCATTTGTGAGGGTCAGGTTTTTTTTTAAAGTCCCCTGCAAATCAATGGGAAATGTATGTTCCCACATAACTTCTGTACGCCTAGAGATATTTCAATAATACCTGCTACACATATTACTTATATGCCAAATAAAAATATATGACAGTTACATTAACCCTTACCTACACCCTTATATAAAAGATGGGTATATTTATATTACTATGATTTTCCTCCCCAAAAGGTTAAGATAGGAAGACCGGGCAACGCCTGGTATTCAGCTAGTAATAGTATAAAATGTTTTTGGTTATTATGATGTTAAATGTGTTGATGTTGATGTTGATGTTGATGTTTATGTGTTAGATGTGAAGTTAGATGTGTTGAAAAAACTAAAACTCTCAATAAGAAATGAAACATTTTCAAAAAATAACATTTATTATTAAAAAAAAAAAAAAAAATCAAATATAATTATTCATGAGCTTGTGAAGCTTTGCCATCTCCGCACTCTCCTTTATCAGCTGTTGTGCCAGCTGTTCATTTTGGCGGTTTATAAATGTTATTCTCTGCTGGTTGGAGAGTATTCTTGCTGTGAGACTGTGCATGGCAGTTTGCTTTCTCTCAATCTTTTTCAAAACTGTTAGGATATAAGAAAAAAACATTTGGATTTCAAAGACCGTGACCAAATAAATAAAATATTTATGTTGCTTATTAAACAGTCATTATCATGTCTATACAATTGTTATGTGTCTAGCACATATACTTCTATCATAAATAACATATTATTGTTCTGAAATCTGACGGGTGCGCTTTAAATGCTGTCCATTTTTATATCTACATCTTATTGTTGAAATGTTATTAATCTTTGTGCACATATTTACCCTCTTGACTGAGGCTCACAGGAACGGTCTCTTCCTCCTGCTCCTCTTCTCCTACAGCCGATACTCCACCAGAAGTTTGGGGGGGGTGCAGCTCCTCATCTTGCTCAACAGGAGCTGGGGTTGGCGAGTGGGAGGGACCTGGCTGCTCCTCCTCATCCCTCTCCTCCTCTTCCGCATCCTCCTCCTGCTCCTCCTCTTCATCCTCCTCCTCTACGGCCTGTCGCCTTGTGCGCTTGGGGCGCACAGCTGGTAGAGGAGCTCCTATAATAACACAATGTTCATATATGTAAAAATGTTTTCTAATGACGTATGCAAATTCTGTGTACTCTGTTGTATTGTATATGAATACAAATTAATTTATATAGACAGTTAAACAATGGGACAATGTTATATTAAAGGGTCTTGTGGGCACTACAGGGGACTGAGCGTGAGCTGGGCTGCCACCATGGTAAAAGGAGCTGTTTTTGTCTCCTTTGTTTTGTTCAGACAATCTCATGTTAAAAAAAGGGCCTGATGGAGCACACGGGATTACTATGTCAACCCCACGCCTAACACATGAATTTAGTGTGAATCTATATATATATATAAAACTCAACGTGTGTGTGTATGTATGTATGTATGTACCAGCATCACGTCCAAACGGCTAAAGATATTTACATGAAACTTGGCACACAGGTTACTTATATGTCAGCCACAAACATAGGATAGGTGCTTTAAGCCTTACCCACCCCCATTTGCCATGGTCGGGGTTTTTCTTTAAAGTCCCATTCAACTCTATGGGAAATACATGTTACTTCATAACAGCTGTAGATATTTCGATTACACTTGGTCACATGTTACTTATACGTCCACTTAAAGTATAGGATCGTTAATTTATCCCTTAACTACCCCCATTTCTGAGGGTCGGGGTTTTTGTTTAAAGTCCCATGCAAAGCAATGGGAAATGTATGTTCACACATAACTTCTGTGTTCCTGTCTGCTGTCCCATGTCTTTTTTCAACAGTACTATGGATACCTTGGCTGGTGGTGATATATGTTACCACAACATGGCGTCTGGGTTAACAACATCTGACCTTACATTAATTACATATGACCTTATATAACTGTCACCAAAATAGCTGCGTTGGCTCAACGCGATTGCCACTGCGCTGACAAGCGATTCACCTCTGCAGCTAGGGGTTCGGATCCCGCTCTCGGCTACATGTGAATTGAGTTTGGTGGTCTCAGCCCGGCCCCCGGTGGGTGTGCTATGTGAGGTAAGCCTGCGCTTAGTACGCCCACCCCCCTCCCACAAAAACCACCACACTTACACACGCACTCGAAATTGGGTTAACATGCAGGCACTCTGACCACGCGGTCTCTAAAAAGAGAGGCGAAGGACTAACGGGGCTGGTTGAGCGGGCAAATCCTCTCACTCCCTTATAGGGAGTCCCTCTGCCCCGTTGGGCTTCGAAGCGGAGCAGGTAGGACGGTCTGTGTGGGAGGACCCCCTCACACCCGCCATTGCCACCCGGGGCATGGAGAAAGGTGGCAGATTGCCTCTGGGGGAGGCCTGCCTACTCCCAACTCCTGCAGTCCGGCTCCTCTCTCGAGTTCACGCACAAAATACACTTTGGAAAAAAAAACATAACTGTCACCAATAACTTACCTGGATGATATTTATCCCGAATACGTCTGACCTGGTCCATGTGGCGCCTCTTCAGGTCAGACCATTTCTTGACAATCGCCAGGCGATTGTGTTGGCCGCCTAAGTCCGTCATTAGGGCGCTGACCACGGCCTTTTTATCAGGCTGCCTGCGCAGCTGATCGTAGCCCTTTTCTAGGAACCTCTGCAAGATGAAGAACAAAGTATATTGTAATACTTTTGTTTAAAGACTTATGGATATATGACGGAAATCTATGGTATTCAGCAATTGGAAGCATTCTCGCCTCTTAATCAATGACAGGGGTAACATGACAGATTTTATATCCTGCCATTTCGGTCGCCACCTTTTTTGCATAAATATAGCAGCCATTATCATTTGCATAATTATGTATATATGATTAACAACACAGGATACACGTATAGGGGAGATATGCGTTGCTATTCATCTGACCGCTATAATTATTTTTGGACACTTATAATGGGCCTGTACAATAGATTATTTTTTTTCATCCCTATCTTTATATAGGAACAATAATATGTTTGTTTCTTTTGACTTTTTGATGAATTAATTTTGAATAAATAATGGAGTTGATGTTATTTAACAACTACAACTACCAGCATGCTCTGATACACCATGTAGCTCACCGTCACCAGCTGTACAACAATTATACTTTAACTCCCAGCATGCCTGGACAGTTAATGGCTGTCCGGTAATAACGGGGAGTTGTTTTTGCAACAGCTGTAGGCTCCGTTTAGGAAACAGCGCCGTACAAGATGTTTTCTTTTAATGTGGAGGTGAGGGTGGCTATGTAGGGGTATGTGTATATGTTTTGTTTTTTAATTTATATTTAGTGTGGTGTAGTGTTTTTAAGGTACAGTCAGAGGGGCATGGGGTTCACAGTAGTTTCCCGCTGAGGGTTTGAGCTGCAGCGCCAAATTTGCTTCAGCTAGAAGCACACTGTAAGCCACAGCCCATGTGAATGTACCCTGTACATTCACATTGGGGGAGAGGGGGGGGGGTAATTGCAGCCAGTTGCATGCAGGGAGTTGTAGTTTTGCAACAGCTGGAGGCAGAATTATTTCACATTGGTCACTTTCCTCACTCTCCCATCTTCCTTTTCCCCACTTTCTTTTATTATTTTTCCCCGTGTTCTGTTTTGTTTGTCACTCTTTTTGTTTTGGTGCTTGCACTTTATGTGTGGCGAGTAGGGTGCTGGTCCTCGGACCGGTCTCTGAAAGTCTTGGGAGTTGGTGGACTCGGCCTTCTGGTTAGGTTCACCGGCTCTCATGGGGTCTCCCTTCGGGGGAGCCTCACCGAGGAGGGTTCTGTTTCGGCAGTCCCTCCGAGGATGTTGGGTCCTTGTGGCTTCGGCTGCTTGGACCGAGATGGGTCCATATGGCTTCGGCTGTATGGACCACAGTAACTCTTTTCCCTGTCAGGAGCCTAACGCCCCGGGGGATCAGAGACGGGACCTTTTCGGAGGACCACTGACGTATGCACCCGTCGCAGTTTTTTGTGATGTCACTCTTTAAGTGTGTGCACATTTTTCCCTGCACCGGGTGGAGTTTTTGGGTTGTGTTTTGCACTCCACAGGCTTTTCAACAGAAAAAAAACAGCTGGAGGCAGAATGGTTGCAAAACACTACGAGTTTGTTACCTAAATCAGGGTTTCAAGACCAGTCCACCTCCAGCTGTTGCAAAACTACTACTCCCATCAGCCACGGTCTGTCAGTGCATGCTAAGAATTTTACTTTTGCTGCATCTAGGGTGCCACAGTTTAGAGACCCGTGCATAAAGGTCTGAAAAATGTGGGCCTGCAGAACTTACAATACTAGAAGTGCCAGCATTCCCAGGCATGCTGGAAGTTGTAGTTCTGCAACATCTAAAGGGCAATATGTATTCGAACGTCCTTGGGCCTTAAGGACCCTGAGGTCAGGACGTTCGCATACGTCCTATGTCCACAACATGTTAAATTCATTATGCTAAATAGCAAGGAAAGTGCCTAAATACACATTTACCAACCAGGGTGTCTGCAGCTGTCCAGGCATGCTGGGAGTTGTAGTTTTGTAACAGGAGACACATTGTTTGGGAAATACTAATATCTGATCTTATATACTAACTTTTAAACTAGACTAAAATGCAGTTAAAGATAATGAAATAACAGTGGTCAAAATACTTACACTAATCAGCATCTTTTCCTCAGCGAGTGAGAAATTGCTTCCAACCATTATAATATTGCGATGCGATCATAAAGTAGGAAACTGGCAAGGGTCCAGGAAATGGTCGCGTGTTGGGCGCGTGTTGTTCGCGCGATTGCGCATGCGCGATCGAGAATTTCGCAATATATATCGCAATCGCAATCGCAATATTTTTTTCGCTAAAATATCACAAATATTCGATTTCAGAGTGCTCCTACAGCAGTTTTCGAAATATCTGCAATCAATTTCGCATTCGCATTTTGTGAAATTGCGCTAAAATATCTTGAGTATTCGATTTCAGAATGAGCCAATCAGAGCGCTCCTACAGCATTTGGGGAAATTGCGCAATAAATATCGCATTCGCAATTTTGCAAAATTTCGATAAAATATCACGAATATTCTGAGCCAATCAGAGTGCTCCTACAGCATTTGTCGAAATTGCGCAATAAATATCGCATTCGCATTTTGCAAAATTTCAAAAAAATATCAAGAATATTCTGAGCCAATCAGAGTGCTCCTACCGCAGTTGTCGAAAATTCGCAATTATTTTCGCATTCACAATAGCGAAAATTCGCAATCATTTCATTTCGATAAAATATCACGAATATTAGAATTTAGCGAATATATCTCGAATATTCGACTATATATTCGAGATATATTGCGAAATCGAATATGGCGTATTCTGCTCAACACTATTGGTGATGTCACTGGAAGGAAAAGTGTCCTCATGTTGGTGATGTCACTGGAAGGAAAAGTTTCCTGGGGAGTTTCCATTCCCTAATATGCTCTGCAGTCAATGAACCTGCCCGCCAGTCAATCCATGGTGTAGGAGGCAAAATAGTGATGGATGTCCGGTTCAGAGAGGTCCCTTCTCCTCTCTCGGACATGCTTCTGCTTAGGTATGACCATTGATGCATTGGTGTACCAGATGTCTGACGGCTGTAGATGATGAAAAAATGTTCGGCCTGCCGAGAGCTTCTTGTAGCAGCATCTTACTCGTCCATGTTCTGGACACGCCCCCTCCCCATTCTATATTTATCAAGAATGCAAGGCTTCCTCTAATTGGCGGAGATGGAAATAGTGCATTATCCCCACACCTCTCCACCTTGGCCATCAGAGGAAGCCTTGAGCTCATTGATACAAATACAAGATTTCTCCTGAATGGTGGAGAAGCACTCAACCCGCCTCTCTTTAATTCCAGCAGCAGAGGGGAAGTTGCCTGTACAGCTGCCGGAACACAGCGCCACTTACTGTATGTAGCTAATACTACTACAGTATATGACAGCACACACAGTGGCCATATTGTTCTGTAATGGAATTTGTTTCTTTGGGCAGCTTGGCCCAAACAAACCATTCAAAGTGAAATTAAACCTGTAAAAAAAATAATTTAAAATTCATATGGAGTGGAACAACCCTTTAAGACAGGGGTAGGCAACCTCGGCACTCCAGCTGTGGTGAAACTACAAACACCATCATGCCTCTGCCTCTAGGAGTCATACCTGTGATTGTCAGGGTCTTGCAATGTCTCATGGGACTTGTAGTTTCACCACAGCTGGAGGGCAGAGGTTGCCTACCCCTGCTTTAAGACATTAAACACAGCACACACACACACACAGACAAGTTCGGCACATATCACTCTAATAAGAATGAACTGTGGGTTTTGATTTTCCTGCTTTGCATGTTGTTCCCTGCTTCCTCTCTACACTGCCCTAATATGAAACAGGCCTTTTTTCCTGTATGCTTTCCATATATTCGCTGCTAGTACAAGATGTATATGACAAACTACATTTAGGTCTGAACCTCTGCACGAAAACATGAATATCAAAGCCTGCACTACTGCTGAGATATCATATACAGTAGAATAAGATGTGAAGATCATGATTCAAGTGCATGTATGACCAATTTTTTTTATTTTTTTTAGGTTCCATTCAATTTGAAAAGAAAAATAAACATATATTTGCAGGTAAATGTGCATTTATTCATTTGTTCATTGGAGCGTGCAAAGCATTGCAACCACAATCAGTGGATCTCAGGTACAACACCAGGCTCCTGCAGACCCTTCCTCCAGCTATATGACTATAAAGTAAGGAGCAAGAGAAAATAAAATGAAAGATAGTGCAGGGCCGGCATGACAGTGTGAGAAGGGGAAGCAACTATGGGGTTAAGGATTGTAGGTGGAGAATGGGGGAGAGGTGGATTGGTTGGAGCAACAGGATGAGGAGGAGTTTGTGGTAGTTACCGTATTTATCGGCGTATACCGCACATTTTTTTCCCCTTAAAATCCTGCTGTTCCTGGGCGCCGCCGAAATAAACCGAGCCAAGTGTACATTGCACTCGGCTAGGCTCGGCCACGCCCGGCTCCGCCTGCAGCCACGCCAGAGGTCCGAGAGAAGCCACGCTCGGCCCGCAGCCACGCGAGAGGAGCCGAACACACAGGAAATCCGACTCCTCTCGGCGCCAAATCCCCCCAAAAAAACACCGCTGCAACCCCGGGCAAGGTGCGGATGGACTGGACGGACCCTGCGAGGAAGCCGCAGACGGACACCTCCAAAGCCGCAGACGGACACCCACAAGGCTGAACGGACCCCACGCAAGGAAGCCGCAGACGGACACCCACAAGGCTGGATGGACCCCGCGCAAGGCCGCAGATGGATGCCGGACAAGGCCGCCGATGGACGCAGGGCAAAAATGTAAGTTTTTTTTTATCCTAAAAATACCTTCCTAAGTTTGGGGTGCGCATTATACGCCGGTGCGCGGTATATCCCGATAAATAGGGTAGTTAAAGGATAGGTGGGGTCTCCTGGACAGCAGAGAAGTTATGGGTGACACGCAGGCAGTTTCCTACCCACCCTTCCTGTGTTTTGTTTTGTTGGTTTGCTTTATCTCTTTGCAAGTGCAATATAAGCAAAGGACGTCATGGCAGCTGATCATGTGGCGGTGGTTGGTCTTTTGGCGGTGGAAGAAAATACGGTTGAGATGGAAGTGTGGGGGGCTCATCGGTGGTATGTGACCCTCCGCTGTATTCCAGTTACTAAGGTTAGCTGGAATACGGTAATGGTTGCACTGCGGGTGTGGGTTGTCTCCGAGCTGGTGTGTCGTGGCTGGAGGCCTGGTATATCACGGTTGGAGGCCTGGTATGGTAAAAGGTCCCGTAGTGTTACAAGTGGAACAAGTTGGAATTCTGGGTGCAGTCATAAGACCAACAGACCAATAAGTTGTTTTTGTTAATAAAAAGGCTACTTGTATATACAATTCTACAATATATAGACTTCTTTGGTAGACAATTTTATAAATAAAATGTATAAACATCATTTAATATACATGTTATACAACCATGGTCAGCGTTCTTAAGCTGTTCATTAAATGTTAAATCTAAATCTGGAAAGCAAATGGAGCAATGATGGCTCTTGTCGTCTGCTATGTACTATACGGATGAGGACTGGGAAAGTCACTGTACAGGCTGTTCTGTTGCTTTTATATCTAAATAAAGACAATATAAAAAAACGAATGCCAGAGATGCTTTCTTTGATATAACCCCATATGTGCAGCACCATATGTCTGCAAATGGCTTTATGAAGGAATTCAAGGGAAATTTAACGATCAAAACTCTTTATGGTCCCAGTATGGCATTTAATAGACTGCAGGAGAAAGCAAAGGGGTGGATAGGTTATATTTGCAAATTTGCTTAAAGCTTACCTAAACCTGAAAATGAAAAATGCAATAAATTGCAATCCATAGAAGTGGAGGCTGCATTAGTGTTTTTTCCTTTAACTTTTTTTTTTCTTTTTCTTTTTGCCAAGTAATGCTGTGAATAACACACTAGCTGTCCCTGGGTGTCTATGGTCACCCAATCCATTGTGTCTCTGAAGAGTGCCATGGTTGTCACTAGGAATGAGCTTTGGTGTCACGATCAGGTGTCGGGCTTGAAGACCAGTAGCTTTGCAGTTGCAGGACAGGTATACACGCAGTCACTTCTGGCAGATGACACAGGCTCACCTGAGGTGCGGAGTCTAAGCACTAGCTGGTGTTCACCAGAGCTCCTGATGGTGGAGATGGATTTAGCTGCAAGCTAGAACCAGGTCGCGGTCCTCAGGTTTGCCCCACCAGGGTGTAAGCAAGCCGGGGTCCAGTAGCGGATAAGCAGATAAGGGTTAAACAGCAGCGTGGTCAATAAACAAGCCAAGGGGTCAATCGCGAGTGGTTGCAGGTTGGGATCAGGCAATAGAGTAGTCAAGGAACAAGCCAAGGGTCAATCACGAGTGGTAGCAAATACAGATGGCAGCAGGGCAGACAAATCGCAAGGCACTGGCTGAGAAGGCACAACAACCTGGCAAAGAGGAAGTGCCGAGACAAGGCTTTTATAGGAAGTTCATGGGAGGAGCAAGGGGTTCAAGGTTGAACAGCAATCAAGACACAAGGCATGGTTGTCCAACAGATCAAATAGGTTTGTCCAGCAGATTAAGCAGGAAGCTGTTCAGCATCCCAGATAGCTCAGTGGGAAGAGTCAAAGCTAGACACAGAAGAGGTCCCAGGTTCAAGCCATTTGGTTTGGCACAGGGTTCAGCCAGACCCAGAAGGCAGCTGTCAATGCAGGGCCAATAACTAAATGGCCCTAGTTGGCTATGAGCTACTGTATTAAATAAGCCATGGTTGCCACTAGGAATTAGTTTGGGTTCAGCTCTAGGTACAGTGCCAGGCCAATGACCTAATATGGCCCTGGGTGAATATGATCATTCACCCCACTGTATCTATGAAAGGAAGCTACGGTTGTCACTAGGGATGAACTTGGGTTTGGCCAGATTGGAAATGCACCTGTCAGTGCCAGACCAATGACTAATATGGCCCTAGGTGGCTATGATCATTCACCCCACTGTGTCTAAGCAGGAAGCCATGGTTGCCACTAGGGATGAACTTGGGTTTGGCCAGATCGAGAATGCACCTGTCAGTACCAGGCCAATGACCCAATATGGCCCTAGGTGGCTATGATCATTCACCCCACTGTGTCAAAGCAGGAAGCCATGGTTGCCACCAGGGATTAACTCAGGTTTGGCCAGACACGGAAGGCAACTGTCAGTGCCAGACCAATTTCCTAATATGGCCCTGTGTGGCTATGATCATTCACTCTATAGTACTGTATCTACCAAATAAGCCATGGTTGTCACTAAGAATAAACTTGGGTTTAGCCAGACCCAGAAGGTACCTGCGTGCCAGACCAATGGCCTAATATGGCCACGTGGCTATATTAGGCCAATGTCAGTGAGTGGCCATGATCATGATGAACTTGGGTTTGGCCAGATTGGAAATGCACCTGTCAGTGCCAGGCCAATGACCTAATATGGCCCTAGGTGGCTATGATCATTCACCCCACTGTGTCTAAGCAGGAAGCCATGGTTGCCACTAGGGATGAACTTGGGTTTGGCCAGATCGAGAATGCACCTGTCAGTACCAGGCCAATGACCTAATATGGCCCTAGGTGGCTATGATCATTCACCCCACTGTGTCAAAGCAGGAAGCCATGGTTGCCACCAGGGATTAACTCAGGTTTGGCCAGACACGGAAGGCAACTGTCAGTGCCAGACCAATTTCCTAATATGGCCCTGTGTGGCTATGATCATTAACTCTATAGTACTGTACTGTATCTACCAAATAAGCCATGGTTGTCACTAAGAATAAACTTGGGTTTAGCCAGACCCAGAAGGTACCTGCGTGCCAGACCAATGGCCTAATATGGCCACACGGCTATATTAGGCCAATGTCAGTGAGTGGCCATGATCATTCACTCTACTGTATCTATAAACGGGAGCCATGGTTGTCACTAGGAATGAGCTTGGGTTGGGCCAGATCCAGAATGCAGCTGTCAGTGGCAGGCTAATGACCTAATATGGCCGCGTGGCTATGGTCACTCACTCTACAGTACTGTATATACCAAAGAAGCCATAGTTGTCACTAGGGATGAACTTGGGTTCATCAGTAGCAAACAAAATGGCCCCTGCCCCCCACCTTTAACTGGCCTTCACAGCAAGGAGCACATGGAAGGGCAACGCATGCAAGACAAAACCAGAGCTGGGAATTTCTCTGTTTTTTCTCTGGTTTTGTCTTACATGAACTTGGGTTCAGCCAGGCCCAGAAGGCAGCTGTGTGCCAGGCCAATGACCTAATATGGCCACACGGTCATATTAGGCCAATGTCAGTGACCTAACAGGACCAGGTGGCCATATTAAGTTAATGATGTTGGTTAATTAGGTTAATGATGTAACAAGTATCCCCACCCCTTTGTGTTGGTGAAACTGCAGAACAGGTAATCTCCCACTCGCAGTTCAGTTCATTAGCCCGTCAATGACATCTGCCTTCTGAGTTTGGACTGAACTCAAGCTCATCTCTAGTTGTCACCAAGGCTGCACTTCAAACATGTCTTTTTCCCCCTTTCAACTCTATTTTATGGGTATGATGGGATTAATAGTTACCGGATTGGAATATATATATATATATATATATATATATATATATATATATATATATATATATACCCTGCTTGGAAAATTTCCTTTCACATCCTGCCTTAGAGGTGCAACAAAATAGAGAGGAAATCTTACTAAAGTAAGTGGTATGCCCATCTTAGACAGCTGTCCCCAATTGTTCCTCATTGGAAGAGTCCTCCTCACCTTTTGTTCTGGTGATAACTGCAAAACTTTGGAAGAGTCCTCCTCACCTTTTGTTCTGGTGATAACTGTAAAACGTTGGAAGAGTCCTCCTCACCTTTTGTACTGGTGATAACTGTAAAACTTTGGAAGAGTCCTCCTCACTTTTTGTTCTAGTGATAACTGTAAACTTTGGAAGAGTCCTCCTCACCTTTTGTTCTGGTGATAACTTTGAGTCTCTTTTACTTTCTGTCTCTATGACTATCCGAACAAATAGGAGGGTGAATCACCCCATCTGGAACCCAGACGGTAGTAAAAACTTGACAGAGGGTCTAACTCTCATGTAACAACTATAAACTAAAATAAAATAAGAAAATACGTTTCGTCTTTACACACACTTTAAACAGTGACATCTGCAGACAATAACCTCACACTTTTCCACAAAGTCTGTTCAATATGAAATCTTTTATAGCCGTGTCACTAAGCGGTTGACGTGTTCAGAATTTAATAAAACACCCCAGGAAGCTTCTGCTTAGATGTGGCCTCCTGACTTCATTATATAAGTGAATAAGCTCTTCCAGCTCTCAGTTCAGTGTAGACTGATCGATTTTATGGGAACTAAATCCAAACAGTGCGTAAATAGACAGTCCGAAGAGTTGTCAGTTCTGTAGTATACATGGTCCCGAAGACAATGTATATTATGTGCTCTACCAGGAAGCCAATCTTGGCCGTGTCACAATTCATTACACTCTGTCCATGCAGAGAGCACAGAGGCGTCCGTCAGTGTTATGGTAATAAGGGCAAGGGGAAGGCAAGTAGGAATATTATTGTAGTATTTAAGGGCCTAATCCACAAAAGGGATACGCCGTCGTATCTCTGTTTCTATCTATGGAACTGATCCACAGAATCAGTTTCACATAGATAGGCAGAAGATCCGACATGTGTAAGGGACTTACACTGTCGGATCTTAGGATGCAGTACCGCAGCCGCCGCTGGGGGCATTTCTCGTCGAAATGCCGCTTCGGGTATGCAAATTAACACTTACGGAGATCCACAAAGCTTTTACGCTTAGTTTTTTCTCTGTAAGTATAAGTTTGCCGTCGCAAAATTAGGGCTGCTTTTACAAAGTGTAAAGTTAGTACACCATGTAAAAGTAGACCCTTCTTTCCCGCGACGCTGTCAAATTTAATTCAAAAAAATTTTTTTTTCCCGCCGCATCTTTTTTTTTTCCCGACGCAACTTTTTTTACCCAGCGCGATTCACAAAACTCGGCGTAACGTAAAACCGCGCAAAGCACTTTGGGAAAATCGCGTCGGAGCATGCGCAGTACGTCCGGCGCGGGAGCGCGCCTAATTTAAATGGGACTCTCCCCATTAGATTAGGAACGCCTTGCGCCAGACGGATTTAAGTTACACCGCTCAAATGTTCTAGGTAAGTGCTTTGTGGATCGGGCACTTAGGTAGAGATTTTGCGGCGGTGTAACTTAAATGGGAAAAATTACGTTGCGCCGGGTTTTTGTGGATTAGGCCCTAAATTTCTATCATTTTTAGGTGACTTGTACATTTTTACATCTTTGCTTTTTTTTTTTTATTCCTTGCCAAGTCTTGGCAAAATTATAAAAAAATAAATAAATAAAAATGCCTGGTGATCTGCCTTAGGCCCCTTTCACACGTGCGGGCCGTATGTCCGCTTTTTCATCCATCCGTGTGCAGATGAAGAAGGGACATACATTGGTCCCTATGAGATTGCAGGTGTCAGCGGATGAAAATCCGCTGACACCCGATCTCGTCCGCCTCCGCAATGATCCGATTCTGCAGACGGAAGAAAACACTATTTTTCCTTCCGTCTTCGGATCGAATGAACACGGATATGCGGGCCGTGTTCATCCGATCCCCCCATAGGGGAGAGCGGAGAAAAGACAGGGCGGTCCCTGCACAGTGTGCGGGGACCGCCCTGTCATCCGCCGGCTCAGCAGGGATCAACAGAGCGATCCCCGCTGAGCAAATGGAGCATACGGAGGCGGATCATTACTGATCCGCCCCATGTGAAAGGGGCCTTAAATTCTCTATTTAAGGCCCCTTTCACATGGGGCGGATCAGCTCCTAACTTTCTGTTTGAGCTGACATACTTAAACTCAAACTAGACAACACTGAGAGGTGACTTAATATGCCAATCCCAACAACTAACCAGCGGCTCCTGAGGGGGTAGTGCTACAGTTACATAGTTACATAGTTAGTCAGGTTGAAAAAAGACACAAGTCCATCCAGTTCAACCATATAAAAATATATAATATCGTACAATCTCATATACCCGATTCTATACTCACAGTTGATCCAGAGGAAGGCAAAAAACCCCAGCAGAGCATGATCCAATTTGCTACAGCAGGGGAAAAAATTCCTTCCTGATCCCCCCAGAGGCAATCGGACATTCCCCGGATCAACTTTACCTATAAATCGTAGTACTCAGTTATATTCTGTACATTTAGGAAAGTATCCAGGCCTTTCTTAAAGCGGTAGTTCACCCTGTTTTACAACTAGTCATCACTAGCACTGTTTTTAACGAACAAAGAGCACACGATTTTTTTTTTTTTTTTTTAGTCGCTCCTTACCTGTTTCCTGGTCGATCGTCCCACCTGTCAATCATTTCCTCCCGCGGGGAATGGGCGTGTCGGTCCGTTCTCCCCCGTCCTGCCACTCAAATTTCTGTAACTCCTCCGTCGACGCGCTCTTCTGTACTCGCGCGACATCTCCTCGGTCACCTGAATCTACAGGCGTGTCATGTGACTCGGCAAGCGGGTCATGTGACGTCGGCGGGAAGGAACTCTCCATTTCAACTTTGGGAAGAGACTTGCACAACGCCATTACACACCGGAATTCGGCTGAGAAAGGAAGCCATCGGACGGTACAGCGGTATTTCGGTCCTTGCTGGCGTAATAAACTTCAATGTAAGGTAAGTAAACTACTTTTCAAGCCTGTAAATGTTTTATTCAATGTTTGTAATAAATGTAAAATGTCAATTATACTTCTATCTATTAATTCATTGCTAGCTTTTCAGCTTACAATGAAACAATAGATGCAAATGGTTTTTATTTTTAAAATGGCCATCTTGTATGTAAAATGCTAAACATTCACATTCCCTATTATTTATCAATATAATTATATTTTAATAAATTGTACGGTTTATACTCTTTATTTTTAATTTTTTTAATAGATATATTTTTTGATGAAAAATGTATTTTCTGTGTTTTTTTATTTTTTTAATAATGCATTTGCTTTAATTTTTTTTTTTTCTAATGTTAAAATAAAATAATTTTAAAAATCATACATTTTATTTTGACCAGGTTGAATAACTACAATAAACACTGCCAACAACAGAAAAAAAAACTCTCATTACTCAAAACCTCAATTTGACTCATTTATTGTTTTAAAAGGTAAGTGGAATATTTTTTTTTTATTTTTTTGATGCGTGAGTGTGTCCGTGCTTGTGTGTGTTCATCTTGTATTATTTTAGCAAATATTCTATAAAGTAATATGAAGAATTGTAATTCTCTGTCTTTTTTTTATTATTTTTTATTTAAAAAAAAAAATATATAATATAATATATATATATATATATATATATATATATATATATATATATATATATATATATATATATATATATATATATATATATATATATATATATATATATATATATATATATATATATATATTATATATTTTTTTTTTTAAATAAAAAATAATAAAAAAAAGACAGAGAATTACAATTCTTCATATTACTTTATAGAATATTTGCTAAAATAATACAAGATGAACACACACAAGCACGGACACACGGTGTGTGTGTTATAGAGCAAACTTTTATTTTTAATAACATGTTTTTTGGAGACAAATATATATATACATACATACATACTTTTAAGAAATAATATAACATTTTAAAAAAAAAATTCAATCTATATGACAAACATTATACAATAAAAAAAAAAACATACACATATATATATGTATGTGTATGTGTGTGTGTGTATATATATATATATATATATATATATATATATATACATATATATATATATATATATATATATATATATATATATATAGTGTGTTTTTTTTTTTGTTATGTTTGTCATATAGATTGTATTTGTTTTTAAAAATGTTATTTTTTTTTTTGTATGTATGTGTATATATATATATTTGAATCAAAAAAGCATGTTATAAATAAAATAGTTTGCTCTATAACACACACACATATAAA